>NW_023425349.1:13074660-13764660 GCF_014108415.1 Molossus molossus
ACATTTTTGCTCCCCTGCAAGGTCAGTGGCCTGATCCTCTACAACTATTGAAATAAGAAAAATAAAAAATTATTTTGCCCTGGCCAGTGTGGCTCAATTGGTCAAGTATCGTCCTATGCACCAAAAGGTCACCTATCCAATTTCCAGTCAGGTCACATGCAAGAGACAACCCAATCAGTGGTTCTCTCTCTCTCTCTCCCTCTCTTTTCCTCTTTCTCTAAAATCATATATTTTTAAACAAGTACAAAATTCTTTAGATTAGATTGTCAATAAGAACCAAAGTTTGTACAAAGAGTGGCATCTTTTAGGGACTGGTAAACACTGAATATTTTATGTTTCACCACCACTACCACATAGACAATTCAAAATTAAAATAATACCAAACAAAAAAATATAAAATTTCTAAGAATAATGAAATTAAAATACCTATTTTTTTTCTAGATTTGAAAAACTTGATAAATTCAGTGTAGTACAGCAATTGAAAGTGTTAATTCAGGAAACAGGATACTCAAGATTAATTCCTAATTCTGTGATTTATTAGCTATGTGACCTTGGGCAAGTTAATTATCAGTTTTCTCATCTGTAAAATGAGGCTAATAATAAGACCTTCCTCACAGAATGGTTGTAGCAACACAGTGAGTTTATGTATGTATAAAGTACTTAAAAACAGTGCTTAGCACGTTGTAACATTTCTGTAAATGTACCCTAGTATCATCAAAGCGAGTTTTCTTACTTTCTGCTGTTCCTGGGGTAAGCACATGGGGAAATCAGATGATGGTTGGAAGTGCAGAGATTCTTTTCTCTCTTTCTATTTTGTTGTTGTTGTTCAGATAGAGTGGGAGGGAGAGAGAGGAAGAGAGAGAGAGAAACATCGACGTGAAAGGAACACACCAAGTGGCCGCCACCCACACGACCAACCAGGGTGGGGGATAAACCGCAACCGAGGCACGCGCCCTTAGCGGGAACTGAACCCAGGTCTCTCTGGACTGCAGGCCGACGCTCTAACCGCTGAGCCGAACTGGCCAGGGCTCTTTTCTCTCTTTCACAGTTTGCCTATAAATGGTTCCAAATTAGTTGTCATGTAGAACTGCCAGATGTTTTTTATTATTATTTTTTTTAAATCCTTACCCAAGGATATTTTTTTCCATTTATCTCCTGGTAGAGTAGGAGGGGAGAGAGACATAGATATGAGAGAAACACATCAACTGGCTGCCTCCCAAATGACCCCAACCAGGGCGGAGGACGAACTGCAACGGAGGCATGTGCCCCTGACTGGAATCGAACCTGGGACTCTTTGGTCTACAGGTCGATGCTCCAACTGCTGAGCCAAACCAGCCAGGGCGAACTGCCAGATGTTTTAAAGGATTTAATTGCTTCCAAATTAATATCATTGTTACTAAAGACTTGCTGATTTGAAAAGTCTTTAAAAGTTATAATTTTGACTGGAGCCTGCAATAATTCTGCAAGTTGAAGTAATGGGCTCTTAGGCCTCTTGAATTAGTCAATCATTATGACCTTTTGAGTTGAAACACTTTTTTTTCTATGTAATAGCATAAGTAGCTCTTACTATTCAAACTATATACTTTGTGACATGTCATTAATAATCTAGTTTATATTTGTGGGTTTTCTTATAATCAACAATGAAAAAAATAAAAAATTTATTTCAAAAATATGTAGATTCATTTTCATTCCTGTATAAATTACATGAAAAATAAAACTGAGGGAACAGCCTGTAGTTGTGAACAAGCTTGTAAATTTTGACCTCAATTAAACACAAGGGTGACCTGAATTTTATAAAGTCCTTCTTTATTCATTTCTGACCCAGGTGACCTTTGTCAAATTAAACTTTTATCATTTGTAAACTAAGAAAACAATAGTATCTATCTATGTAATTGGCCTGTTGTAAAGATTAAAATAATTGTATATAAAGTGCTAATACTATCAGAACTATTCAGTTACTGTTATCATTATTATTTTATGATTGTGATTATTTGCTAGGGACTCTGTAGCTACTTCCATTTTCAAATGCATTCCCCCAAGCTCATTTTTTTTTTCAAATATATTTTTTCTTTACTGATTATAGAGAGATGGGAAGGGAGAGGGAGAGAGAGAGAGAGAAACATCGATGAGAGAGAACATCAATTAGCTGCCTCCTGTGCCCCCCCCAGGGACTGGGCCCACTACCTAGGCATGTGCCCTGATCCGGAATCGAACTGGCGACCTCTTGATGCATGGGTTGATGTTCAACCACTGGGCCACACTGGCTGGGCCCCCAAACTTACTTTTATTGTATCCTTTTTAAAAAATCCACTCACTAGTATAACACTAATACTTCTAAGATTACTTTCTTTCAAAAAATTTAGTGAAATTAATGAGTCAACATTTATTGAGTACTAAGCATACTAATAGCTTTCATATACATAGTCTCATTTCATCCTTACCTCAGTTTGTAAAGAAGGTGATATTTTCACAGTTAAATTATTTTAGTCTCAGAGAGGGTTAGTGACTTTACCATGGTTACTTAGCCAGTAGATGGCAGCTGGAATTCAATCACTGGTAACTATGTTGCTTTTTTCTTCCTTGGGCAAAAATAGTGACCCTATTTACATGTTCTAGTGAACATCAAGCCTTCCTTTGCAGTAGTAGCTCAGGAGATGCTATTACTACTTTTCTAAATGTTAACTAAATCTCAGTGCTTTTTTTGTGTGTCCTCATTTCAAACTATTTCTTAGAAACTGTGCTGAAATGATCATAGATCACAAATTTTAATTAAAAATCATTTTTAAGTTGAGAAAATGTGCCTATTTTAAATTGCATATCTCAAGTGAGAAGAAAAAAGTCAGAAGTATAACAAATATGTCATATAGAAATACTGATCCTTCTGTTTTCTTGTTTCAACAGATATGTCATATCAGCACCAAAAGTACTTCGTGTTGGAGCATCTGAAAATATTGTAGTTCAGGCTTATGGATACACTGAAGCATTTGATGCAATAATCTCCATTAAAAGTTATCCTGATAAAAAAACTAATTATGCTTCAGCCTCTGTTACTTTATCCACAGAAAATAAATTTCAAAACTCTGCAATCTTAACAGTATGTATTTATCCTTTATTTTCTTTAAACATACAGAATATTCTCAATAAAATATGTTCAAAGTTTAAATATTGATAACAGAGATTTGATCATTTGTACCATTATACCTCTGTATGATTATACGATGATGTATGTCAGTTACTAATGATCACATGAAGAAAACAGAAAATTCTAAATAGGAGAGTTGTGTCTGTTTTTGGAGCAATGCATGTAAACTGTAATGTTCTTACTGGAAAATAAAATTGTACTAATGTGTAAGTATTTGAAAATATTTGTTTTCTGTGAAAATTATCATTACAAAGAAATAGAGAAATATGAATATGCATATTGATCTGTAATGTATTGTCTACAGAAAGCCATAGATGCTATTGAACATTTGTTTGTTTAAATTCCAATACTCTACAAGTATAGTTTCTAAAACTAATAATTGACTACTAAAGTGAATAGCTCTCCTTGACAACCTGTAGTTATTAGAAAAACACAACCTTGATCAAATAACTTTTTCTTCTATTAAGATATTATAGTATAGCTTGATTATAAAAGTGCTTGCAACTCATTTCTTATTAAAAGTTCTGATCACTATCAGCCCGCGGACCAGAGAGTTCTGGGTTCAGTTCCTGCTAGAGGCACATACCTCAGTTGCAGTTTGTCCCCAGCCCTGGTTGGGGTCGTGTGGGTGGCAACCATTCAATGTGTCTCTCTTGCATCAATGTTTCTCCCTCTCTCTCTTCCTTCCTCTCTCCCTCCGCTCTATCTGAAGATAAATGCAAAAATGTCCTCGGGTGAGGATAAAAAAATTCTGGTAATTAAAAATGATTTTTCATATTTATTTAGTTAAATGGATAAATATAACAAAAATATTATTTTAAATACCAATAAAAATTCAAAAATGAAGAACCAGAAGAAGCAAAGACTACTAGACCTGGAAAGGGCTCTGGGGTTCATTTATACCACTATTTCTTAAATGTGAACCCTCTAAAAACGAAATTAAAATTTGAAATTTTATAGAGTTTAAAATGATAATTATAAATTGATTTTTAGCATTTTGAATTTATTTTGTAAATTTATTTTGACTTTATAAAAGTCGTGTGCATAAGATTATACCTAATTTTAGATTTGTACTCATTTAAATAATATTGTAATAAAAATAAATTTTTATTGTATTATAAATAATTAAAAGTTTATATTGAAAGTCCTCTAGAATCTTTTTTTTTGTTCTGTTAATCCTCACCTGAGGATATTTTTTCCATTGATTTTTAGAGTGGAAGGGAGGGAGGAAGTGGGACGGAGAGAGAGAGAGAGAAACATTGATGTGAGAAAAACACCTCAATTGATTGCCTTTCGCAGAGCCCCAAGTGGGGCTGGGGGATCCATCCTGCAACCCAGGTAGGTGCCCTTGATCAGGAATTGAACTTGAGATACTTTGGTATGTGCGGGTTGACGCACTAACCACTGAGCAACCAGCCAAGGCCCTCCAGAACCTTTTTATCCTTTGAAAGAGGTATGTATATTACTCAGGTTTGAGAAATTGACCTAAATAAATTCAACCAACTGTAGGAATTCTTTCATTAATGTTTTTTATGGTAAATGCTCTAATCTCTTAATAATACTTCACTTGTTAGGTTTATTAAGAATTAAAATTCAAGCCCTGGCCTGGTAGCTCAGTTGGTTACAGCGTCATGCCTATAGGCCCGGGTTGCAGGTTTGACCCCCAGTCAGGAGACATACAAGAAGCAATCAATGAAAGCATAAATATGTGGAACAACAAATCAATGTTTCTTTCTCTCTTTCTAAAAAAAAAAAAAAAATCAATAAAAAAAGAATTAAAATTAATCTCCCAAAAGTGATACTTTCAGTAGAAACTCATATATGATGTGACTCAAGGTAGCCACTAGCTACATGCGGTTGTTACCTTTAAATTTAAATCAATCAGATTTAACAACAACAATTCAGTTCCTCAGTCACATTAGCCATATATCAAGTACTGAAATAGCCACATGTGACTGGTGGCCACTGTATTGGACAGCATAGATAATAGAACATTTCCACTATCACAGAAAGTTCTGTTGAACAGTGCTATCTTAGACGGTTCATTGGAAAGTAAATTAAGGTGGAAAAATCATAAAAATTGGTGCACACCTTCACCAATTTTATCTTAACATTATAATGTATCTTTATTTGCCAATTGTTTGATATTGTGCCAAGGTCTTTTAAGTGCAAGCCCACTAATTGGAATGCCAAATCTTTATTATGTGCCACACCTTTAACAAATCATCTTTGTTCTACAGTTGCTGTTTCTTTAAAGTGGACAAAGAACTTAAAGACACTTGCAAAGAATCTGAGTACAGAATCTTTATAGATTTTTACTGTTTTCCAAACTTTTTCAGTACTCTCACATATCTAATTTCACAGCAGTTGATTTTAATGATTAATTTTTATTTTATGTGTCCAAAGCCTAATTTTTTACAGAAGCACTTATGTTTCTTCTATTACTTTTTATGTGTTAAATTTGCATATCTTGCAATGTAAAGTGAATAATTACAATTACTTACAAATATTGGAAAGCATGCAGCACAACTGGTGGGAGCAGAAGGATATAGATATAATACAAAGTGTCCTTACATCAGTCAGGATGTTGAAGGGAGAGAATGGAGAGCATGGGCTAATCCAGGAAGCTGATGAAGTGAAAGTTTGTTGAAAGAGCTTCCATAGCTTAAATAATTTTACTAAATGCATATAATATTTAGGAAACATTTTTAATTGCTTAAAGCTAAATTTTGGTTATGCTATTTAACACTGAAGGGCTTTGGGCAAAATTTATTTACTATTCTGGCTCCTCTACTGTTTTTTAAATTATTAACTATACACACTTATTTCTCCATCTACTGACATTGCAGTGGTATTTACAAAGTCAACATGTTTTATAACCTTAAAATTATTATAATCTTTTTTGTCAACATTTTCTGTTACAGATACAACCCAAACAACTGTCTGGAGGACAAAACCCAGTTTCACATGTGTATTTGGACATTTTGTCAAAGCATTTTTCAAAATCAAAAAAAATGTCAATAACCTATGACAATGGATTTCTCTTCATTCAAACAGACAAACCTGTTTACACTCCAGAACAGTCCGGTAGAGTATAAGATGCTTCTTTCCCTGGGGAGAACAACTGACAGTACTGTAGAGTTATTTTAACACTTGAAATTAAGTGGGGACAGGTTTTCAACTTGTTTAAAAGAGTCTCGATTCCCAATGACTTTTACACATATAAATACCATGTTAATTTTAAATGTATATAAAAATTGCTAAATAAACAAATAACAATTAATTTTACATTTAAATTTGATTTTAAATATAAATTTTAAATTTATATTTAAATTGTAAAATCAACAATCACATTATCTGCCCTATCAGTTATTCCATGTATTTAAAAAGCTTTTAAAAAAATTGTAAAATGTTGCATAATATCTTATTAATTAAACAAGTGTAAGATGTAATTGCCAATATAATTTCTACAATGGGAAAATAATGTATCATAGAGGCACATTCACTAAAAATTTCTATTACTTTGGAGCTAACCCTCAAATTCAGAGAAAAAAAAATCCAACCCTAGAAGATCAGATGCTTAAGCAAAGAATAAACTAGATTACAGAAATATATGAATGTTATTTTTCTAAGGGGAATCAACCTAAGAACTTCCTATTAGAACATTGTTTCATATTCATGGTTCTTTTGTTAGCGAGGGAAAGGGCAGGATAGTCTATCAAAACACTGGAATTGAGAAATGACTGAATTCATTCCCAGTGAACCAAACGTAAAACACAGAAAAGTGTGAATGCTGTCCAAATATTTTCAAGTGTATTCAAGTTTTCAATTCCTCCATATCTCCCTCTCATCATCAATGACTTTTGAGCACATTAGAGATGGAATTATGAAAGAACTCTATGTGGGATGGGAAGGTTATGGAATTTTGATAATGATACCATTGATGAAGGACAGAGGAAAGGAGCAGGCTCAGCCAGTTTTGTTGTAAAACTTTTCACACAGTATATACTTACTAAATGGTGGTTGATGGTAATGAAAACAGTAGTGGGATGGAACAGACCTACACCATTACCATTTCAGCAGGAGCACCTGTTATTATCAGTTCAGAAAGGCCTAGGAAGGGTGGAATATTATTCTCAGTTTGGGCAAGAATATCATTATCAAAATAGTACCATCTCTTGACTCAAACAAGATAACTTGGTATACAAGGAGATCATCTCTGCCCATAAAGCGTGGGCCCTTTTGAACATAACCATATCCAGAAATAAATATATCTTTGCCCTTCCTCCTTCTATATTAGAGGATGCTTCATTAATTAGGTCCTATGGACCCATTTAAGGTCCTCGGTATTCGTCCAGTAAGTTGTCTGATACTCAGAGTCTGGGACCTTTCTTTGCTATCAAGGCTTTCCTTAAGAACAGACTCATCTATTATTTCTCTATCAGGACTTTACTGTAAAAAGATTTGGTATCTTCATCTATTCTAATCATAGAAGAAAATAGAAATTTTCCTCTAGTTTTTACTAAGCAGATTCTAGAGCAAAATTGTCTGGGTTCACATCCCAGCTCGGGCTATTATTAGCTCTGGGACTCTGCATGAGTTACTCAATCTCTCCGAGCTCCACTTTCCTCATTTGTAAAATGGAAATAATAGTAGAAATAATAAAAATGCCTCATAGAATTGTGAGAAGTAAGTGAATTCTTATGTGTAAAGCACTTAAAACCATGCCTAGCAGAGTAAACACTAGGAAAGTGTTTTCCATTATTATTTAATATGTGGAGTAACACAAAGCCTTATGTACACAGAAGAAAAAGAATTACTTAAAAGTAATTCTTTTAAAATTGAGTGAACCTTGCTATTATAGCTCTAATGTCCTGATGCACACATTTAATCTGAAGATCCTTGAGGGATTTTTTTAGTATAAGCATGTTTAGATTAAAGGTTTAAACTTTCAAGGCTTTATAGGATAAAGGTCTTTAGACTATGGACCAAAATCCTCCAATTCCATACAGTTTGTGTCCTGCCCTCCCCTCTAGCTTCACCATGCTCCACCTCATCTGTGGCTCATACCATTTTCCCAACCGTATTAAGGCCTGGTACATTCATGCCCTTTCATTGCCTTGTTAATTCTTATTCAACCCTTACATGTCATCCCATAGAGGGCAGCCTTCTCTGACTTCCCTGACTACACTCTCAGACAGCCAGGAAATGTCCTTTGTAGTGCCTCTCATCCCTGGATTTTTACATGTACTTGTGTGATCATGTGCTTGCCTCTCTCCTCCATTCCATTAGAAGACTTCCATGTCTGATTTCTTTCACCACTTATCTCCGTGCCTAGCATGGTGCCTACACATAGAAGGCACTTAAATTTTTTTTTAATTCAAAAGCCATATCTTTGGCACAAAAAGTTATTGGTGATCTTACCTCCGATACACCATTGCTCTGAAGACATACTTAATTTTCTAACCTAAACACAAACTTATACCAGTAGTAGTCATAAAAATAATAAACATTTATTGATTAGTTATTGTGTGCCAGGCTATGCAAAAGTTGTGTCTCATTGAGTTTTCACAATACTGTGAAACAGATACTAGCAGTCCTGTTCTACGGATAAGGGAACTAAGATTTAAAGGAATTAAGTATTACACTCAGGATCACACCAGGAAGTGGCAGAGGCAGGCATGAAACCAAAGTTTTGAACTCCTGGGCCTGAACTTTTGTGGCATACTGCCTATGGCAAGCATCCCAGTGATGCTCAGCATGAACCAGGTGTGTTTGTAAGGCAGAAGGGAGAATTCAAGGTTGGAGATAGGGGTGAGGGTAAGGGGACAGCAGAGTAAGGAGATTTACTGAACATTTTGCTTTAATTTTTTTTTTTTTATCCTCACCCAAGGACATTTTTCCATTTTTTTTTGTTCAGGTAGAGTGAGAGGTAGAGAGAGGAACAGAGAGAGAGAGAGAAATATCGATGTGAAAGGGACACATCGAGCAGCTGCCACCCGCACCACCAAACAGGGCCAGGGACAAACTGCAACCGAGGTACATACCCTTAGCAGGAACTGAACCTGGTCTCTTGGGACCACAGGCTGGTGCTCCAGCTGCTGAGCCAAACTGGCCAGGGCTAATCTTAATGCTCTTGGTCAAACCAATTTTAGAGATGTTAATGTGGCTTCTTTTGTAGAGCTTTGCATAATATTCTTTAAAAGGTTTTTGGTGCCAGTACAGTTTTATTTCGTGGGTGAAGTTTTGGCCATAAAATGATTTGAGCATTAGTAAGACCCTAGAGAAATCACAATATGTCATTGGAACTAGAAAATCATGAGTTAAAAGTTAAGCAGATATGTTTGTTTAAAAGATGGGGATGTAGCCCTGACCGGTTTGGCTCAGCGGTTAGGGCGTCGGCCTGTGGTCCAGAGAGGACCGGGTTTGGTTCCCACTAGGGACCCATGCCTTGGTTGCAGTTTGTCCCCGGCCCTGGTTGGGTTGTGCATGAATCCGCCACTCAATGTCTCCCTTTCAGGTCGATGTTTCTCTGTCTCTGTCTCTCTGTCTCTCTGTCTCTGTCTCTCTGTCTCTCTCTTTCTCTCTCTCTTCCTCTCTCTTCCTCCCACTCTGTCTGAACAAAAAATGGAGAAATGTCCTTGGGTGAGGAGGAAAAAAAAAAGATGGGGATCTATTAATTGACAGAAATGGAAGAGAACTAATCATTATTGAGCCATTGACGTTATTCTTTTAACAATGAGAAAGCAATTTTAGGATCTAGCTCAATAAATATAACAAAACCATACAATTCAAAGATGCCTTTACCAACAGTAAGAGATAATTTGGGGCCTCGTAAAAGTGTATAAAATCTGAATCAAACTACCGAACTTTCTATTAAAATCTTCAGCTCTAATACGAAACAATATATTATATTCCCATATAACCATATGGTAGACATTACTATTTTGACACTATGAGATTCTTGATAAACAGTGGCCTAATTACAGATATACCTAATTTGTACTATATATGTGTTCCAAAAGAGTTGTATGTACATTTTAACAAAGTGGCCCTGGCCTGTTTGGCTCAGCGGTTAGAGCATCAGCCTGCGGTCCCGAGAGACCCGGGTTCGGTTCCCGCTAAGGGCATGTACCTTGGTTGCAGTTTGTCCCCGGCCCTAGTCGGTCGTGCGGGTGGCAGCCACTCGATGTGTCCCTTTCACATCGATGTTTCTCTCTCTTCCTCTCTCTCCCTCCCACTCTACCTGAACAAAAAAAATGTCCTCGGGTGAGGATAAAAAACAAAAACAAAAACAAAGTGAACTGTACTTTAAATTAACTTAATGAACTCTTTAAAGGAATCCAAAAGGATTCTCTTTAAAAGAAAAGGCTCATTAGCAATTTATATATCTGCAGACTTTTTCTTTCTTTTAAAAATGGATTTTGGTGTATTGACCAAGTGTTGATTTATTTTAATGAGACTCATCTTTTTTAAGGATGATTATTGTTAAAAACCAAAATATCCTGTATTTAACAGAGTTTTTTATGCTATCAATTATTCTTACAGTAAAGATTAGAGTTTATTCACTGAATGATGACTTGAAGCCAGCCAAAAGAGAAGTTGTCTTAACTTTCACTGTAAGTATGTTATTTATTTAAGTAATAATTTAACTCATTTGTAGGATAAGATACATTATTTCATAACCCTGCCCTAATACCATACTGACTCATTCAATGCTCAGTAAATGGTGACTAAACACTTTCTGTGAATATAATAATGTAGGTCTATACCTCTAAAATAGGCATGTGTAAAGACCTCATGAAAATTAAGTCTCAACAACTTATGATTTTAAAGTAAATCATTTAAATATGTACTTTATGATTTCTTTTTTTTAAGAACATCAATAAATCACTAAGAATTAATTGAATACCTATTGTGAGATTTTTTATTTGTAACAATTCAAGATAAAGAATTGCAATTTATGATACTTACAATTAAAGAACTTAGTTTAGTAACTAATATACTAACATATGTGAAAAATAGTGCTAAACCATGAGATAAAGATGAGCAGTTATCAACCTTTTATCAGCCATGACACATAACAGATAATAGGCACGTGTGCAATAAACTCCCATTGTCTTAACCAGTTTGTGTCACAACCCTACACGATTTTTTGTGGGGAAATAACTGCTTATCTATTAACAGTGTTATTAGTAATGGTCCTTCACTATAGGCTGCAACACCTTTTCTTCTACTGAAAAACAAAAATACAAAACCTTACCAAAACACAAATGAAAAAGAGGAATGTATTGGAAAATGTTAAATCCTTTATAATTCACAATAATCATAAACCTTTACAAACTTTAACATCTGACTATTTTTATTTATTTTAATGTTTTAAATTGAACTTATTGGGGTGACATTGATTAATAAAATTATATAGATAAAGTGTCTAGCTAATAAATGCATTTTATAGTATGTTTGCTTTGGAAAACTTCAAATGATAAGAAATTTAGATTCTGGTATCTGTAAAGCCTGTAAGTTCACATTTGATTAATTATAGCATTAGTTATTGTTATAAATCTTTTTATAAATGATAGAGTTGAGTCTCATCTAGATAACTGAGACTAGGATGTGTGGATGCTGATTTATACCTTCGTGTGTGTGTGTGTGTGTGTGTGTGTGTGTGTGTGTGTGTTGGGGGGACAAGGCAGGAGATGGAGGAGGGGTCCAAAAAGAGGGAAGGAAGTTGCTTAAATGAACCACATTTGCCTTCTACACTTTTAGATGATCTTTCTCCTTCATATGCAATTTAAAGACATGGATATTTGTTAGTAAATATTTCTGTAGATCAAAGATAACATAATCAGTTAATTTTTAAAATGTGGTTTATGTGCTTTGATGTTGCTTGTTTTTATTCAAAGGATCCTGAAGAATCAGGAGTTGACATTGTAGAAGAAAGTGATTATACTGGAATCATTTCTTTTCCTGACTTCAAGATTCCATCTAATCCTAAGTATTTAAAAATATTTGTTAATAAAGTTTTCTCTAAAACCCACATCTGGAACTTTTGGTAGTGAGGCAGATGAAGCCACCTGGTATTAACAAAGGGTGCCAGTGTGAAAAAAATGAGGATATGCGAAATCTTTTAAAGAGTAATAAGAAGCTAGATTCAGTTTCTGGGGAGAGGGAGAGAGGAGAAATTCCCAATACTTCTCACCAATATGCTTTACACATAGAAATTAAAATTTGGAAGAGGAAAAAAATAGACCCCAGGCTTTTTTTTTTCCTTTATCAAAACTATCAACCATTCATTCTTTAAGAAACTCTAATAGACTCTCAGTATGAAATGCTGGTGTGGTCCCATGCCTTGCTCTGAGAGTTATAAATATATTACTCTTCTGTAGTCTTTTCTGCATAGACTAAAATATTTCAAGAGGGAGGATGTTCTCAGAGTAATTTCTTCCACTTGGCCTCATGTTAAAGGATTTAAGAATATGTTTAAATATAATCCAATGTAAAAAATATTTAGTGAACACATTTCTAGTATGTGCAAACTACAATAGGAATGAGAGGTGTAAAATAAAAATGAAGAATCCACAGTCCCTGCCTTCAATTTGTTTACAGTAGGACAAATAAGATAGGTGCATCTATAATAGCTACATTTAAAGCAAAATCTTTTTATGAGCAGAGAGTTTTGCTCTGCTCTTTAGAAAGGAGTTCCCAGTGAATTTACTGTACTGAAGATTATCTAAAAATTTAGATTAAATTGGGGGATTTAAATCATTTGGATCATTTTTAAATTGTATACTTTCTTGAAAATATTACATGCTCTGTAGCACAGAATTGAACCTATTTTATAACTTTTATCATTTCTCCAACTATTATCATTTCTTCATCTTGTGCCATTTGCTCTGCGACAGATTATGTGTCAGCCATGGGTAGTTTCTCATGGTCAGTACTTTCCTGCCCCAGTACCTTTGCACATGTTGTCCCCTTTACTTAGAATGTACTTCACCTTGATTTTTATAAGGCTGGCTTCTTCCCATTCTGTAAAACACAGGATACATTCTCCCTTTTCAAAGAGGTTATTCCTGGACACATGATCTAATGTAGTCCCTCTCCTTTTTTTTTATTCTCTTATTTCTTGGTGGCACTTATTTCAATTTTGCAATTATGTATTTAGTTATTTAATTGCCCTTTTGTTTCCCACTAGACTGTAAATTCCTTGAGGACAGGGATCATGTTTGTATTGCTCACTGTTATATCTCCAGAACTTCAACATAACAGGCACATTGAATTAATAATATTAAATTGATTATATAATCAATATGCAAAGTCTATATTATCTTTCCCATTTCATAAATGAGGCTAAGCAACTTCCCCAAATCCAATCTGCAAGTAAATGAAAAAGTAAAAATGTGAACTCCCATGGACTATTAGCCTTATGAAGACAAGGGTTTCTTTTATCCTGTTTATTTTTGTTATCTCAGCTGTTTAATCCAGTGCTCAGTCAATATTTTTGACTAAAGGTTTTTAATTAAACCCAGGTCATTTCCCTCTTTAAACAAACCATACTTTGTCTCCAGCTATTTTTACATGACGTGTGAATTTTATCATCTGGATGGGCTTGACCTGTATTATATGTTTGTAGAGACATTATTATGAATTTCTTACTATAATGTAGATTTTAATATTATGTTAGTATAATTAAGCTCCAGGATCAAGTACATTTTCAAGTATCATAAGCTCTTCAATTAATATAAATATAAAAATTATTAATATTATAAATATTAATATAAAAATACCTTTAAAAAGTATGAAAAACGAATTACTAAACAGTTTCTAATTCCCTAAAAACACTCAATTATTTTAGTTTATTACAAATATATTACTTAGGCTAAATACATCTTTACTTACTTTTCCCTTCTTAAAACAAGAATTGATTAGATTTTCTCTGGGTAAATTAAAAATATTTGATGACTTCTGTAATTTTAAATATTTTGTTTCCACAGATATGGTGTGTGGACAGTTCAAGCTAAATATAAAGAGGACTTTTCAACAACTACAACTGCATATTTTGAAGTTAAAGAATATGGTAATTTATGACAATTAAAAGTTTATCTATAGTGTTTTTTCAATAATTATTTTCATTAATGAACTTAATGCAAAAGCACTCCCTGAAGATGAGGCAGCCTACTAGTATGGTTTTAAGTACTGGTAGAGGGGGTGGAAATGATTGTCCCAATGCCTAGCCTCTAGTTTCAGCATGCTCTTGTCAACCTTGAATAAGCACACCGACCTCTCTGGACCTATGTTCCTCATCATAGAACCTGAAGGAACCTAGTCCCCTGAGGTGCTTCACTAGTTAAGGTCCTTTTCCAGAATTGTGATTTTAGGAAAAACTTAATCAGAGATGAGGTGAGTGGAACTCAGAAAGACTAATAGATGATTTACTAACGTCATTACAACCAATTAGTGACAGAACAAGACCAACAATTGGATTTCCTTACCTCTAGTCCAGTGCTGTTTTCCTTCTGGTACACAATGCCTTAATATGTTTATTTGGAAATTAAAGATATTCTTATTTTGAAATCAATCATGTTAATGGACTAATAGTTAACATATAAATAGCTTAATCATTCCATTTTTAATGGTTATTTATTAGAGTATTTTTGTGCTCTGATATTAAATTTAACTTTGTTCTGCTTGAAGTCATTTTTTAATCCCCCAGGAGACTCTTAATATGGAAAATAAATACACAAATTTTCACAATTAACAAACAGTGACAACAAATTTGTTACAATGAAACTCAACTTTAAAGATTATAGGCTGTTGCCCTGGCCAGTTTAGCTCAGTGGTTGGAGCGTCAGCTCCTGGACCAGAGAGTCCCAGGGTTCGGTTCCCGCTAAGGGCACATACCTTGGTTGCAGTTTGTCCCCGGCCCCGGTTGGGGTCATATGGGTGGCAACCACTCAATGTGTCTCTCTCACATCGATGTTTCTCTCTCTTTCTCCCTCCCCCTCTCCTTATCTGAAGATAAATGCAAAAAATAAAATAAAATAAAATGTCCTCGAGTGAGGATTCAAAAAAAAAGTAAAAGATTATAGGCTGTCAGTACATATAATTACAACCAACCATCTTTTCCTCCAAGTGTTTTTGCTACTTTCTGTATATATCTGAAATTCATCCACGTCTTATTATCTGTGGCCACCCTCACCGATTCATCACCAGGCTCTCGTGGATAACTGCAAAAACCTCTTGATTGCTATCTCTGCTTTCAAATTCTTCTCCCTTGGCTTTAACCAAAATAATCTTGAAACGCAAATCTCATCATATTATATCACTATTGAAAAGTTCCCAATAGCTACCGATTCCTTTCATTTTTTTTTTTTTAAATCCTCACTCGAGGACATTTTCCCGTATTTTGTTCAGATAAAGTGGAAGAGAGAGAGAGAGAAACATCGATGTGAAAGGGACACATAGAGTGGCTGCCACCTGCACGACCCAACCAGGGCCGGGACAACCGAAGTACATGCCCTTAGCAGGAACTGAACCGGTGTCTCTCTGGACCGCAGGCTGACGCTCTAACCACTGAGCCAAATTGGTCAGGGCTACCCATTCCTTTTATAATGAAAATCAAAATCCATATTTTGAGCTGACCTACTTCCTCTTCAGCCTCATTTTATACTACTCTTTCCCTCATAGAAAACCCTAAAGACTCCATCAAAAAACTACTAGATTTAATAAATGAATTTGGCAAAGTGGCAGGATACAAAATTAATATCCAGAAATCACTGGCATTTTTATACACCAATAATGAACACACAGAAAGAGAAACTAAAAAAACAATCCCATTTACCATTGCAACAAAAAAATTAACATACCTAGGATAAATTTAACCAAAGAAGTAAAGGACCTGTTCGCAGAAAACTACAGGACATTGAAAAAATAATAGAGGAAGATATAAAAAAGTGGAAGTATATACCTTGTTCATGGATTAGAAGAATTAACATCATTAAAATGTTCATACTACCCAAAGAAATCTATACATTCAATGCAATACCCATTAAAATACCAATGACATATTTCACAGAACTAGAACAAATACTCCAAAAGTTTATATGAAACCAAAAAAGACCTGAAATAGCCATAGCAATCTTTTTTTAAAAAAAAAGAACAAAGTAGGAGGGATCACAATACCAGATATCAGGTTTTACTATAAAACCACTGTAATCAAAACAGCCTGGTACTTGCACAAGAACAGGCTTATAGATCAATGGAACAGAATAAAGAACCCAGAAATTGACCCAAGACATTATGCTCAATTAATATTTGACAAAGGTGGCAAGAGCATACAATAGAGTAAAGACAGCCTCTTTAATAAATGGTGCTGGGAAAATTGGACAGCTACGTGCAAAAAAATGAAGCTAGACCACCAACGTACACCATACACAAGAAGAAACTCAAAATGGATAAAAGTCTTAAATGTGACTCGTAAATCCATAAAAATCCTAGAAGAAAATGTAAGCAACAAAATTTCAGACATCACCGACAGCAGAATTTGCACTGATACAACGCCTAAGGCAAGAGAAACAAAGGAAAAAATGAATACGTGGGACTACATCAAACTAAAAACTTCTGCACAGCAAAAGAAAAAAATTACCAAAATGGAAAGGGAACCCACTATATGGGAGAGCATAATTGCCAACAATACATCAGATAAGGGGTTAATTTCCAAAATGTAGCCCTGGCCAGTTTGGCTCAGCGGTTAGAGCGTCGGCCTGCAGTCCGGAGAGACCCGGGTTCGGTTCCCGCTAAGGGCACGTACTTCGGTTGCAGTTTGTCCCCGGCCCTGGTTGGTCGTGTGGGTGGCAGCCACTCGATGTGTCCCTTCACGTCGATGTTTCTCTCTCTCTCCCCCTTCCTCTCTCTCCCTCCCATTCTATCTGTACAAAAAATGGAAAAATATCCTCAGGTGAGGATTAAAAAAAAATATAGAGAGTACTCATACAACTCAACAAAAGGAAGACAAAGAACCCAATTGAAAAATGGGCAGAGAAACTAAATAGACACCTCTCCAAACAGGACATAAAAATGGCCAAGAGACATGAAGAAATGCTCAACGTCACTAATCATCAGAGAGATGCAAATTAAAACAACTATGAGGTATCACCTCATACCTGTCAGAATGGCTGCCATCAATAAATCATCAAACAAGTACTGGCATGGGTGTGGAGAAAAGGGTACTCTAGTACACTGCTGGTGGGAATGCAGACTGGTGCAGCCACTATGGAAAACAATATTGTGTTTCCTCAAAAAATTAAAAATGGAACTGCTATTTGACCCAGTGATCCCACTTCTAGGAATATATTCTAAGAAGCCTGAAACACCGAATATATGTACCCCTGTGTTCATAGCAGTACCAGTTACAATTGCTAAGATCTGGAAACAGCCCAAGTGTCCATCAGTAGTTGAGTAGATAAAAAAGCAGTGGTACATATACACAATGGAATACTATGCAGCTGTAAGAAAGAAAGATATCTATTCTTTGAGATGACATGGAGGGACCTAGAGAGTATTATGCTAAACGAAAGAAGCCAGTCAGAGAAAGACAAGTATCTCATGATCTCACTTATATGTGGAATATAATGAACAAAATAAGGTGATGAAGAAAATAGGCCCAGAGACATAGAAGTAGGGTTCAGAGTGACAAACTTCAGAGGAGGGCTTGGGGGGAAGGGAAGAGATAAACTAAAGAACTTATGCATATAAGCATAACCAATGGACATAGATAACACCGCTGGGGGCGGGGGGAGGAATGGGAGGATTTGTCAAGGGGGGAAAAAGGAGAAACATCTGTAACAAAAATAAATTCATTGAATAAAAAATATATAAAGGGCAAAAATAAATAAAAATATATTACTCTTCCCCTGGTTTCCCTCCAACAGTGGGGACTTAGTGCATGATATCCCATCTGCCTAGAAAACTTTTCCCTTCCCTCATTGCCTAGCCAATTGCTACTCACCTTTCAAGTCTCAATCAAAAAGCTATTTATTCAAAGAAGGTTTCCCTGAATTCTCTTTCCTGAGTAGGATTCTTTGTACTTCTTTGTATCTGTTTTCATAATTGTGGTTTAGGTGTTTACCTGTGTAATTTTTTTGCTTATGCCTATCTTCCCTGCTTGACTTGAGCACACTGAGGACAGGAATAGTGTCTGTTTTGTTTACTGGTATATCCCTGTTGACAGGAGTGTCCTTGCTCCACGGCAGGTGGTTATTAGATGAAAGGGTGAAATATTTCCTTGCACTTCATATCCTGAGGAGAGCACACCTGCCTGGATTTTCGATAATACAGGAACACAGCCCAGAGCAACAAATTGCATTGTTCTTTTACTTCTAGACTTCACCATCTAGAAAACACACAAGCCATATCTGAAGCCAACTATATTACTTACACTTGGGTGCCAGTCTTTGTGTGTCCACAATATCAGGGTCACTCAATCACCCAATTTTCTATTAACTATTGTGGAGGCTAATAGAATAAGCCCTGGTACACAGTCTGAGTAAGTATAAAGAGAAGACAATGCCCTGGCTGGTTTGGCTTAGTGGTTAGTGTCGGCCTGCGGACCAGAGAGTCCAGGGTTTGGTTCCCGCTAAGGGCACGTACCTTGGTTGCAGTTTGTCCCTGGCCCCAGTTGGGGTCATGTGGGTGGCAGCCACTCGATGTGTCTCTCTCACATCGATGTTTCTCTCTCTCTCTCTTCCTCCTTTTCTCCCTCCTGCTCTATCTGTAGATAAATGCAAAAAAGTGTCCTCGGGTGAGGATAAAAAAAAGAGAGAAAGACAATGACATTTCAACAGGTGATATTATTTTTCTTTTGGGCAATCAAGATACCAATAATAATAACAATAATAATAACAATAATGGGAAAAAAACACAACACCTTTTGCTCTAATTTTTAATTTGCATGGATATTATTTCTTATAGTTAACTATAAGCTCTCTCTTCTTCACTAATGTCAGAGTTTTATGCTGAAATTTGGGGACCGGGTAAATTTTATCTAAAAGACAAAAAAGGGAAATGTTAAATAAGCAATAATTTTTCATTTTTAATTTAATAAACATTTGTTAAACATTTATTATGTTTAAGACTTGTGGTAAGGGTGATAGGGGAGATATACTAAGATAAAGACAGAATAGTCTTTTTGTTTTCAAGGAACCCAGACTCCAGTCAAGGAAATAAACAATTGCCTATAATAAATTCTGTAATCTAAGTATAAACAAAGTGCTCTGGTACATAGATAGCTGGATTGACCTCTGATTGGTGAAGTGGGAGGCTTCCAGTGATGTCATCATTGTTGTTGTTGTCGTTGATGATGATGATGACAGCTAGATGTTGTGTTGATGTTACATCAACTATACCAGAAAGAAGGCTGTCCTAATTTAACTGGTAATATTGCCTTTTCCTTTTTATTTTCAGTGTTGCCACAGTTTTCTGTCTCAATAGAACCAGAAAATAGTTTCATTAGCTATAAGAACTTTAATAACTTTGAAATTACTATAAAAGCAAGGTAAGAAAGTTGATTATTTTTCATATTATCCAGATAAATTGCATGCTAACTCTAGTTATAGATACCCAAAACGAGATCTATGACTTTTTTCTAGCTTTATTGAGATGTAATTGACATATAACATTGTGAAAGTTTAAGGTGCTGAATGTGTTGATTTAATACACATATGTTACTGAGATCTGTAATTTATTGGCAATGTCTGCCATGACTTTTGGATTGACTGACTGAGAAGACATCATGTCTATAGTTTATTTGCTCATTCTGATGTGAGCTGGTTCTGATCTTAGCTTTGTTGGTTATTCACCTGCCAAAAAAAAAAAAAAAAGAAATCCTAGAGTCATTGTGTATGTTTAGGAACCAGCATGACTTAGGATATTGGGACTGAGATATGAAGCCTTCTTTCCTTGTCATTTATTAATGGCTTAACCAGCCAACTAGTGCTGCATAACTACTTCATGACTCAATACCTTAATACCACGACCATTTATGAGTTAACTGGACAGTTCTGCTGATCTGGATGAGGCTCATCTCAGCTGGGCTCGCCCATGTGCCTGCAGTCACTTGGCAGGTCAGCTGGAGGCTGGCTGGTCTAGGGAGGTCTTACTCACATATCTGGTAGTTGGCTAGCAGTTGACTGAGGCTAAAAGGATGATTGGGCTATGTGCGTCTCTCACCATCCAGCAGGCTAGACTGTGGCAGCAGAAATGCTCGGAGAGAGTATATGGAAGCATAAAAATCCTCTAGAGGCCTAAGCTTGAGACTAGCACACCATCACTTCCACCACAGGAAATAGACTCTCTTCACACCCTTTGCACATAAGTACCTGTAAAGATAGTGGATATATGGGGAAGTGGAAATAGGGGTTAGTTTTACAAACAATCTACCTCAAAAGTTTAGGTCATTTAAAAATGACAATATCATGTAATTATTAATAACAATAACCAATTTATATGTTTGTCAGGTACTTTTGAAGCACTCTGTATATATTAGCTCATTTAATCTCTATGAAAACTCTATGAGGTAGATCCTATTACTATCCCCATTTTATAAATGAAATAATGGAGGTACATAAATGTTCAGTAATTTGTCCAAGATTGCACAGCTAGTAAGCTGCACAATCTGTCTGGTTTCAGAGTCCCTGCCCTCAAATGCTACCTTTACTGCCTCTCGTACTAGCATTTATTCCTAAAACAGAGTGTTACTTAATCTAAACTACATTAAAAGGCTCACTATGAATAAGTTTGCTATAGTATTATTTGCTGTGCAGAAAGCTTCTTTATTTTTACTTTAATCCTAAACTAAAAAGGTAATATGCAGTTAGGATTAAGATAAAATTTATCTCATATAACAGTAAGATTAGACATGCTGCTTTTAAATACATAAAAGGACATAGGAAGCAGCTCCCCACTGACATCAAAATCATTAAGGAAGTAATGTGTTCTGTAGGAAAGTGCCTCGGACCTGAGCCTTTTGATCTCCTCAAGATAAATTATTTCATCAAGCTCATAGTCACACAATCTGCACTTTGGTTTTATTATTGTAACTTTATGAGGATGAAATGTAATAGTGGATGGAAGACAATTTAAAGTGTATCAAGTGCTCTATGTAATTTCACATCCTTAGTTTATCTGAATTTTATTTTTGTAACCTTGTTAGCAAAACAATCTTATGGTATTATTGTTCGACAGATATTTTTATAACAAAGTTGTCAGTGAGGCTGAAGTTTATATCTCTTTTGGAATAAAAGATGACTTACATAATGAGAATAAAGAAATGATGGAAAAAGCAATGCAAACCAAAACGGTAAGATGTTAAGATGTTCACTCATACCTAAAGACATGTCATGAATGCTAGAGATGAAAAATTACTTTAAAATTATCTAATCTGATCTCTCATTTTATATAGATATGGGAAATGGAAGCTGAAAATCCTCCACTGGCTTCTCATTTTCCTTAGGATAAAGTCCACTTTCCATGACATCAACCCCCCCTTGCCAGCCTATCTCATGCCGCTTCCCCCTTTTGTCTCTCTTACAAGTCGCTCTTGCTTTCAAGTCTTTATAATGCTGCTCCTGCTTGGGAATGCTCTTGCCTTTGTCCACTCCTGCCTCATCTTTGCCTGGCTAATTCCTCTTCGGACTTTAAGTCTCAAACTTGACACCTTTTCTCTGGAAAGTCTCCCTGATTGCTCTTATCTAGGTTAACTGCCCCTGCCAGGTACTTACCCCCTTACACCTTGAGCCACTCTGAGTAGAGTACATTTGACAATTTATTGCAATGGTTCTCAACCAGGGACTATTTTTACTCCTAAGGGGACATTTGGCAATGTCCACAGACATTGGTGGTTGTCATAACTGGGAAGAGGATGCTGCTGGCACTTAATGGATAGAGGCCAGGGATGCTGCTAAATTCCTACAATGCCCAGAGCAGCACCCCACAGCAGAGTTGTCCTTCCACAATACTGAGGTTGAAAAACCCTTCCTTATTATAATGGTTTGTTTACTTCTCTATCATTTTCTACACTAAACTCTTTGTGGGTCTGAATTGTTCCCATTATATGCTCAAGGCCAGCATGGTTCCTGATAAATCTGTTAGTGAATGAATTCATTGGGAAGTTACTTGTCCATGGTTAAGGGCTGGTGGTTGCTAGGACCAGAGTAGAGCCCTAGTCCCATTTTCCCTCGTTCAGTGATTTCTAGATTATATCACAGATGATAAGGACTCATGTCATTCTACTCACTGTTGCATATTCATATAGTTTTTACCACCAGTTATTTAGCTCTTGCTTTTTCAAAAGATAGTTTTATTTGTTTAAGATAGAAATTAGAGGCCTCTTTTTAATACAAGATTATATGGTAGACACTGAGACTTAAAGCTAAATAATACAAAAATCCCTGGTTCAAGTTATTTAATTTTAGAAGAAATAAATAAGAATATCCATTTTACTATTGTGCTTATTAATTAAACAATATATGACTTTACCCCATATCCCTTTACCTACTGTACTTTTTTTTTCTTTATTGATTTTAGAGAGAGAGGAAGGGAGAGGGAGAGAGAGATAGGAACATCGATGAGAGAGAACATCAACTGGTCTCCTCCTGCATGCCCCCCACTGGGGATCAGCCCCACAACCTGGGCATGTGCCCTGACCAGGAATCAAACTGACGACCTCTTGGTGTATGGGTCAATGCTCAACCGCTGAGTCACACCTGCTGTATGTTTTAATTAGTGTTTTAATATATAAGCCTCAAAGCGCAAGTTAAATATAAAACCAGCCCAGCCGGTGTGGCTCAGTGATTGAGCGCCGATCCATGGACCAAGAGGTTGCCAGTTCGATTCCCAGTCAGGGCACATGCCCAGCTTTCAGGCTCAATCCCCATTGGGGATGTGCAGGAGATAGCCAATCAATGTTTCTCTCTCATCAATGTTTCTATCTTTCTCTCCCTCACTCTCTCTCTAAAAGTCAATAAAAACATATTTTAAAAAGACTTTAAATATAAAACCCAACAAAAGTAAACTGAGAGGCCTAGGAAGGTGGATGATGACTCAGAAATTAGAAGAAGACATCTTTGTCAGTTAGTATGAAAAAGACCTATTGAATCAAATGATATTTAAGACTCTCCATGTCTATAATTTATAATATAGATTAGAAAATAATTTTGGGCTTATTGTAGATCAGTTGTTTATTGGTGATGATAAATCATTCCGTTGGCCTTCACTTGAGAGGCTAGTAAAAGCAGATTTTGTTAATTTTTTCTTATAAGTTTTTCTCTGAAATAACTCTTTCATTTTCCCCCTTTAAAAAGTTGATAAATGGAATCACTAAAGTCACACTTAACTCTGAAACGGCAATTAAAGAATTGTCCTACAGCAGTCTGGAAGACTTAAACGATAAGTACCTTTATATTGGTGTAACAGTCATAGAGTCTACAGGTAAGTTTCTTTCTTTTTCCTTTTTTTCACTTGGGAAATATTTAGACAGTATATTAAAGGTATAAAAAATTTCTACAGTTCTTTCATAGTTAAATTTAACTTTTTATGTCATTAAAAGCTGGTATTAGAATATAGCTCTACCACTCTCTAGTCATTGGGTTCCCATTGCCTCAACTGCAGGATAACACCTGCCCAGTTGATATCCTGAATGGCTCTGCAGGACATCTGGCACCCCAGTTTTCTCACCTGGTGAGAAACAAAATCAAAATAAAATTATGTATGTAAAAATCTTTGATAAAGTACTATACAAATGAAAGTTATTATCATTCTTTTAGTCTCCTAATTTGTATAATGACAAAGTTGAACCAAATGCCTTCTAAAGCCTTTTTCAACTGTAATGTTCAGGACTTTTATCTAAAATTGGAGGCAATATGTTTCTAAAATTAGTACAATAATAGTATATACTTTATAGGGTTGTGATGAGGATCAAAGAGTCAATATACCCAAAGTACTTAAAACAGTACTTGTCACATAATGAGGACCATATAAGTGTTAGCCCTTCTCCTCCTCTTCCTCCTTCTCTTGTCCTCCTTCTTCGGTCCACCTACTACTTTCTTAGAATCCTTAACATCTTGCATGGTGCTCTCAACCCCACTCCAGTGGTTTTTAATAGTAATTATTATTCCAAGTTGAGTCAAATTGTCTTAATTCTAGTATGTCTTGATTACTAATATTCTTTATGTTTTCAGGTTTATATTGAACCTCAAACTAACCTTGAACAAATAATTTAACCATACTGAATCTATTATTATTTTTCTGTAAAACTAATGTTAAACCGGATGATCCCTAAGGCCTCTTCCACCTCTTTAAATTTGTCCTTCTAGGGTAGCAGAATGAAAAATGGAGGTAATTATTCACTTATTGAGCACCTTGTATATATCAGATGCTCAAGATGTTGGATAATGATGAAAGATCTATACTCCTTGCCCTGGCTGTTGTTTTGACATTATTTTAATGTTTCTTTCTTACTTTTATTTTTGTTCAATTTATTTCAAATAAATTCAGTTTAATAAATATTTATGAAGTAGTCAAAGAGTGTTGCTAAATATCCAGGCTTCCAAATATGAATGATGTATAATCCCAGCACTCAAGTGGCTTAAAACACACTAGCCTCAGCCATAACACAGGTAAACAAAGAATTCTGGCCCTGGCCGGTTTGGTTCAGCGGTTAGAGCGTCGGCCTGCGGTCCTGAGAGACCCGGGTTCGGTTCCCGCTAAGGGCACGTACCTCGGTTGCAGTTTGTCCCCCGCCCTGGTCGGTTGTGCGGGTGGCAGCCACTTGATGTGTTCCTTTCACATCGATGTTTCTCTCTCTCTCTGTTCCTCTCTCTCCCTCCCACTCTACCTGAACAAAAAATGGAAAAATGTCCTCGGGTGAGGATAAAAAAAAAAAAATTCTGTAACAAGAAGGAATTCCATGTGTGCTTTAAGCATAATAGTTAATGTTATTGACCTTGAGAGGAAGGTGAGCTCCTAGGTGATGGTTGAGCAACCAACAACAATGTCCTGAAGATGATCAGTCTTGCAGAATAAATAGAGTTGTGAGGTAAGGATGGTAGACAGGGTGAAGTGGGCACCCTCTGTAGAAGGACACACCGAGGGTAGAAAGTGAATCTTCATCTTTGAGAATAACAGATTATCCAGTTAGTTAAAATATGGAGGGTATTGGGGATATAATATTGGGAAGGAGTTTGGGGATGCTAGAGTTTTGCATGTTATTCTTGATAGTTTAGATTAAGTTTTAGCTAGAGGGTAACACTATTAGGCTCTTGCCAGGGGACCCTCAGGGTTCCCTCTACCTCAAGCACTCTTTCCTGATTTCCCCTACATTTCTCTTCACACTCTAATGGTAAACCCCTGTAAGGCTCAGTCTCTGGCCTACCCTTTTCTTCTCTCCTTAATCCTTTGTATATATTCAACTGAAACTCAGACTACTGACGAAAAGCTGTGTACCTCTTTTCATTCTTCCTCAATCCAGCCCTATAGCTCTAATTCTACGTGGGGCATCTTTACATGCAAGCTGTGCACATAAGACTCTGGAAACTCCTGAGGTTTAAATTCTTCCCTGCACTGCTCCTCTGAACCAAGACACACTTCCTACCTACTGTTGTTAAATGGAGTGAATAAAGAAACAAGTGTGTGGAAACATATCAAAATAAAATAGATCCCCATACAGATCAGTATCCTTCTTTAAAAGGTGAACATGAGTTCGGCCAGTGTGGCTCAGTGGTTGAGCATCGACCCATGCACCAAGAGGTAGCCAGTTCGATTCCTGGTCAGGACACATGCTCAGGTTGTGGGCCTGAGACCTAGTGTGGGGCATGCAGGCCAATCAATATTCCCTCTCATTGATGTTTCTATCTCTCTCTCCCTCACTTTCTCTCTCTCTAAAATCAATAAAGGGGAAAAAAAGTCAACATGATCCTTGTCATTTCTTTAGGTGGATTTTCTGAACAGGCAGAATTTACTGGCGTCAAATATGTCCTCTCTCCCTACAAACTGAATTTGGTTGCTACTCCTCTTTACTTGAAGCCTGGAATTCCATATTTTGTCAAGGTAGATGAAGAAGGGTATGGGGAACTGCTGAATATAATTTTCTTTTTTCTATTCATAGAAAGCACAACGGGTGGCAAATAGAAGAAGAATGCCAGAGTGGCAAATCATGGAGGGAACCCTCCTGTGGATGTAGACAGGGGTGGGAAACTGCAGGCCAGCCTCAGCCTTAGGACAAGTGTCAGTATTTAGTAAGATAGCCTGTGTTAGGCATTCCCTAAACAAGCATCACATTAAATTATATATGGATAAAACCCCATAAGACTGTTTATATTTTTAAAAAACACTTATATTTAAAACTATTTGTTGGCATGTTCCTAAAAAGCCTGAAGATGGAGATATCATTCCTTGAAAAGAAAGCCTGTCTCCTGCCATTTTTTATATACTATGTGTCTCTGAGTTTGCATCTCTGTGCTTTTCACTCTATATTCTCCTTGTACATAACTGTCTGATCTCATCTGTCTGTATTGTTCTCCATTCTTTCCATCTTGACTTGTCCTGTCCCTGACTTTTCTGTCTTTTTTGCTTCCTCCTTCCTATTTAAAGTTTTCTCTCCTTCCTCCACTTTTCCTTTTTAAAAAGCTGATAGTATGGAATTAAAATATTCATTTGACTTTTATTATATTTAGTATATACATTTATTTTGTATAATATATCATATTATATTTTATTATGCATATTATATTTTTAAAGGAGAAATTTTTGTGACCTGTCCTTAGTTTAGAAAGCCAGAGAAGAATGGTTTTTTTATTCTTTGAAAATGTGCTTTTAGAAATCAAATTCAGCCTAGCCGGTGTGGCTTAATGGTTGAGCGTCAACCCCATGTGCCACGAGGTCGTCGGTTCAATTCCCAGTCAGGGCATATGCCCAGGTTGTGGGCCCAGTCCCCAGTGGGGAGCATGCAAGAGGCGGACAGTCAATGTTCTCTCTCATGGATGTTTCTCTCTCTCCCTCCCTCCCTCCCTCTTCATCTCTCTCTAAAAATCAATAAAAAAGAAAAAAATTAAAAAGAAATCAAATTCAGTATAATTAAAAGGTTTTACTTATTACTTACTGTAGGTTGCTGGCTTTTTTTTTTTATCCTCACCAGAGGACATTCTTCGACATTTTGTTCAGATAGAGTGGGAGGGAGAGAGAGAGAGAGAGAAACATCGACGTGAAAGGGACACATCGAGTGGCTGCCACCCACACGACCCAACCAGGGCCAGGGACAAACTGCATCTTAGGTACATGCCTTTAGCGGGAACCAAACCCAGGTCTCTCCAGACCGCAGGCCAACGCTCTACTGCTGAGCCAAAACGGCCAGGGCAGTTACTGGCTTTTAATATCACATACACAAGGAAAATAATATTGAATATATCTTTGTGCCCTGGCTGGTTTTGCTCAGTGGTTAGAGCATTGGCCTATGGATCAAAGAGTCCTGGGTTTGATTCCCAGTCAAGGACACATACCTCAGCTGCAAGTTCGATCCCCAGTCCCACTTGGGGTCGTGTGGGAGGCAGTCAATCCATGTGTCTCTCTCACATCGATCTCTCTCTCTCTCTCTCCCATTCTGTCTACAACTCAATGGAAAAATATCCTCGAGTGAGAATAGAAAAATAAATAAATAAAATAAATCTTTGTGGAAATTATATATGATTATATGCACGGCAGTGAGAAGTAGAGGTTAAGAGAAAAAAGGATGTATTTATTGTTTCTCATATCCAAGAGAATCATTCTCAGAAGTGACTGTCCCATTTTTCTCTTTTATTTAGTTTTAAACCAATTGAAGAAACACAGAAGTTAGATAACAGAAGACCCTATCACACCTACTTGGAAAAGTTAAAAAATATTTATGTTCTGAGTCTGCTTGATATACAGGAGAATCTATTAAAAATGATTTCACTAAATAGAATTAAACCTTTTTATAGGCTGAGAACACTTCTCTTTACTAAATTAAACAAGAATAGTTTATACTTTGGTGGGGAGGAAAGAAAATTATGTTGGAGTTATGCTTTCAAACAAGTGCTGAGCTGTTGAATTGAATTTGAACTCTTCTGACAAATAGGTGCAAGTTAAGGATTTGCTTGATGAATTAGTAGGAGAGATGCCGATTATCCTGAATGCACAAACAGTTGATGAAAACCAAGAGATGGCTGATGTGGAGTCGAAGAAAAGCAAAACAGGTTCCAGTGATGGAGTGGCCTCATTTGTTGTTAATGTCCCATCTGGAGTGACAGCACTGGAGTTTAACGTGAGCTGAATTCTGTTAAATTTTCTAAGTCAATGTGTGCTTTGGCTAGTGTGCAGAAGAGATGCAGCCGACTTTATACTTGAGCCTAGTGAACAGTTCCACAATTTTGCACCCCAAAATAAATAAATAAATACAAATACACTAGAGAAAGACAAATCTGTCACTTTTGTATTTGGGAATTAATTATTTTCTCTTACATTTGTAAAACTATATTAGCATCTAGAAGCTTCAGAATAGGTATAGCAGTGAAAGTCAGTGGTAGGAATATTTTCTTCCCCTACCCCCAATTTTTGTCTCTTTTCAGGCCCATAAAAGGGTAAAATGTGGGAGCTTCCCTTTTTTTCTAGCTGCGTGAACCACTCCACCTTAGAGCTTACTTAATAGTCTTCTCTTCCAGCAAATAATGTCTAAGTTCCCAATTCCAATTAAAAAGTGAATAAGTTGCCTGGCCGATGTGGCTCAGTGGTTGAGCATCAACCCATGCACCAAGAGGTCACTAGTTCGATTCCCAATCATTCCCAACCAGGTTATGGGCCAAATCCCCAGTGGGGGGAGATGTAGGAGGTGGCCAATCAATGTTCTCTTTCATTGATGTTTCCATCTCTTTCTCCCTCTCCCTTCCTCTCTCTCTAAAGTCAATAAAGAAAAAAAAAATTTTTAAGTTAGTTAATAATGCATGTTAATGACCGCAGCATGCATCCATTCAGTCATCTACTGAGTGCTTATGAAGTGCTAAGCATTGTGCTAAGAGCTTCATATAGATCACATTTAATACCCACTTAATCAGCTCTATGATTTAGAGAATACTATCTTGGCCATTTTGCAGTTGAGGAAACAGAGACTTCAAACTTCTCTTAAATAACATCCAGAGTTAATCAATAGCAGCACTGGGATGCAAACCAATGCATATTACACCCAGAGCGTGAACTACTAACCCCTTTGTTGTCAACAATGGATATTGCTGCCATTACAGCATTTATGCCCCACCCCATGTTTATAAGCACTCCTCTGTGCCACTACCTTACAATGTAACTGGACCAGAGAATTTCTGTGATGTCCATTCATAACTCCTGTCCTCCAGTTCTCATGACCTCCCCACCACTACCCAGAATTTCTGCCATTCTAGCACATAAGAAGAGGAATCCCTAACTTGCCATTACATTTCAAAAAGGGGGCCAATATTTGTTCCAGGAGCATCTTTCTCTCTTCATCAGACCTTCCCACCACAGCCTATAATCTAATATGATTCTAATTATTGTCCAGAGTCTGTGTAAAGTTACTTAATACCACAGCAGAATAAACATGGGAGATGGGAGTACTGGCAGTTTTTCTTTCTTCAGCATTTGGTGGTATAAAATTTAGAAATTTATAAAGCAAAGAAAGGAATTTAAAAGTTATCTTTCACAGAAAATGTGAAAAAAAGTTATCTTTCACAGTCCACATGTCTTCTCTGAAATGTTCCTTTTTAGGTCAGGACCGACGACCCAGATCTCCCAGAAGAAAATCAGGCCAGCAGAGATTACAGAGCAGTACAATATTCATCTCTCAGCCAAAGTTACCTTTACATTGACTGGCCTGGAACCTATAAACCTTTGCTCGTGGGAGACAATCTGAATATTGTTGTTACCCCCAAAAGTCCATACATTGACAAAATAACTCACTATAATTACTTGGTAAGTATAATAATGATAGAATTGCATCTATTTATTCCCCTACCTGGAGGACTTGTCTTTGCTTATAGAGGAACATTAGAATGATCCCTTACATTTATTTTAACAAGGCATTTCAACATCATCTATTTTGATAGCCAGTTTTTTTTAAACCTTTGAGATTGGTCATGGTTTGCATGACCATTTCATAGATGAGGAAACAAAGACAGAGAGGTTAAAAGACTTGCCATGGTCACTCAGCTTGGAAGAGGAAGATTTTTATTTGAACTCTGACTCCTTGTCTGATCTCCTTTCACCAGAGAGCTGACTATACTCCTCAGAGAGAAAGTCTGATTAAATTCTCATATAACCTCTGCTCTATATCATGGCCAAAGATTACACACTTAGACCTATTTAAAATATGTGCACTTCGCTAGCATAAAAGGAGAACCCAAATCCTGTTTTTAAGTGTTGAGTCATATCATACCTGCTCCAATACTACAGCTCTATAACATCCTTTACTATATCATTTATGTTAGCAGAGGTGATCGGTCAAGTCTGTCCATGAAACATAGAGAAGAATCTGTGAACAATGTTAAGGGCTTCCTGACAACTGTCAAAGAAATGGAATGGGCAGGCCAAACAGGTGGTAGTGATGGATTTTTCAATATTTTTGGGAAATAAATTAATAAATAAATGTGGACCAAAGATCACATTGACTGAAGAAGTATTAGGGGACCTATTCAGGGACCTTGTGCCAAAACTTGCTGTTTATTGTATGCAGTCCTGCTAAGGACAATTTAAGAGATCTTTGAGGACATTTTAGCTTCTTATAATTTGTAATTATTTTTAAAAACTTATGCCTCTAATTTAGAACCTAATCTCTGCCTTTAAAAGTCAATTCCTTAGTAACATGTACTCTACTTATCTATTTTTTCAATCAGTAAAACAAGAGAGATTTTAGTGACAGTGTGATGACTTTAAACATATTTTGGGTTAAATTTTAGTTCTCTGTTTTTCTAATTATGTGATTTTGAACTAAAATCAGTATGACAGCCCTGGCCAGTTTGGCTCAGCGGTTAGAGTGTCGTCCTGTCGTCCAGAGAGACCCGGGTTTGGTTCCCGCTAAGGGCATGTACCCCCATTGCAGTTTGTCCCCAGCCCTGGATGGGTCGTGCGGGTGGCAGCCACTTGATGTGTCCCTTTCACATCGATGTTTCTCTCTCTCTCTTCCTCTCTCTCCCTCCCACTCTATCTGAACAAAAAAATGGAAAAATGTCCTTGGATGAGGATAAAAAATAAAAATAATAAAATAAAATCAGTATGACATTTTGTTAATTCCTGAGCCTCAGTCCCTCCATTTGCACAATGGAAATAATATTTCTATCCTATTGGTTATTATGAAAATTAACAGAGTTAAAGTAAATATAAAAGTTCCTGGTACATAGTAAGCTCATACATGTTAACTTTCTTTTTTTCTAACATAATTTTTACTCCAACTCCAAGATCTATCCCGAACCAGAGGTTTGGTTTTTGTAGTTATTATTGCTGCCACTCTTATTTTTAGATATTATCCAAGGGCAAAATTGTTCACTTTGGCACAAAGGAGAAAATTCAACATTCCTCTTATCAAAATATAAATGTCCCAGTGACACAGAACATGGTTCCTTCGGCCCGTCTCCTGGTCTATTACATCGTCACAGTACAGGAAACAGCAGAATTAGTGTCTGACTCAGTCTGGCTAAATATTGAAGAAAAATGTGGCAACCAGCTTCAGGTAAGCTACAAATTTTGTCACAATCAAAATTTTTTTTTCTGAACAAAGGAGAGTGTAAACACAGCAACCTCTGAAATTTTGTCTCATAAAAATGACCTTTTTTTTTTTCAAATAACCTTTTAGGTTTATCTGTCTTCAAGTGAAGATGAATATTCTCCAGGTGAACATGCATCTCTTAATATGGTAACTCAATCAGATTCCTGGGTGGCTTTAACAGCAGTGGACAGTGCTATATATGGAGTCCAAAGGAAAGCCAAGAAGGCCCTGGAAAAAGTTAAGTAGTGTATAGTTTTGGTTATGGTGCATGGGTGGCTTTGTGCAGTGCTTCAAAAAGTGTGGCCTCCAGGGTAGGTTGTGAGGGAAGAATTAACGGAAGACTGGGCCTGCCTTTTCATAATCAAAATGTATCCTCTAACAGTAGGAAGGTAAACGATTGTCATGTTACTCCCCAAAGCACAAGTCCATCTGTTCTTGTTCTTCCAAGTGTGGAGTTAAGCACTTTAAAAACATATGACAATGAAAGCAATTACATTCATGGAACAAAAATGCCAGTAATTGAGGGGGTTTGGGGATTCAGGTGGGGGACAGGCTGGGGAGGGGGGTATTACAGTAGCAGCACAAGAAAAGATTGGGTCCTAGCCGGTTTGGCTCAGCGGTTAGAGCATCGGCCTGCGGTCCAGAGAGGCCCGGGTTGAGTTCCCACTAAGGGCACATACCTCGGTTGCTGTTTGCCCCACTAAGGGCACGTATCTCGGTTGCAGTTTGTCCTGGGCCCTGGTTGGGTCGTGCGGGGGGCAACCACTCAATGTGTCCCTTTGTCCTCGGGTGAGGATAAAAAAAAAAGATTGGATAGCAATCTCTGGGATTCTTTTGTTTTGTTTTGTTTGTTTACTTTCATAAAAGTCTGTAACACAGAAGAATTTGAAAATGATTCGGTTCCCCTAAGTTTCTGTTTATCTCCCCTATGCTCTGCTACTGTTTCCTAGGCTTGAAGTTCTTTGGACAAGGAATAAAGAACTAAGAAACTAAAGTTTAAAAAATTAAGAAAGGAAAACATTTAGGGTCAAAATTAAAACTAGAATAAACACCCCAAACAAGTTCTTACCCACTTAGAAACTACAGCATTCCTCCCCCAAAGGCAAGAAGTTGTGTTCTTTTTTATTTGTTTTAAGCAACTTAAAAATTAATTTGTTTGCTAATTCACTCATTTATGCATTCATCCATTTATTTTTATTTTGTTTGGGGGAAGATATTATACTGATTGTGTTAACAGTGAAGTTAGACCTTGGTTCTTAAGTTCAGCTAAGAATTTAGAGCCAAGAACTCTGATGCAAGAAGTTTATATAGAAAGTTACAGAGGTAGAAGAAGTGAGCTAGCTGGGATGCAGGACTCAAGTAACAAGTTACAGTGGCAATAGAAGGGTCCTCAGAGCTTAGGAGAAAGAAAGCAAAGATGACACACCTGACAGAAGAAGAGGGGAAAGGTGCAGGCATGCCCCAGAGAGAGCACACTTAAGGAAAGAAGGGGGTGGGGAACAGCACAGGCATGAGAGAGAGAGAGAGAGAGAGAGAGAGAGAGAGAGAGAGAGAGAGAGAGAGAGAGAAGAGAGAGAAACTGACTGAGACCGCAGAAAGACCCCTGGGTCTATTGTCTTAAAGGTTTTTACCTGTTTTCCAAAGGCCAGGATTTTAGGGAAGATCTCAGGGGAGGATCTCAATAAAATATTCATTAGCTTTCCAGGTGTGTCCTTTCAGGGTTGTGGTTTCTACTGACTGGGGTCATTAGTCATTGCATCTGATCCTCACATCAGCCATGGTGTTGCTTCATCTGATTTGCTGCTTTTCTGGGCCTGGAGCTGAAACACAACCAAAGACTAGATGTTATCTCTAGTTTGACTAAAACTCTTTGTGGTCAACAGACCTGAGACTTTGTTCCTAAGATTATTTGATGTGTGTCAGAACCTCATTGTCCTGAGGGCTTAATGTTTAAGGGCTTATAAGGGAATCATATGAGGCTATTCTCTGGACCCCTGTTCCTCCTTTAAGAGGGTCTAAACCACATGATTAGTGACATGCTAGGGGAGGAAAGGTCAGGGGGTCTAAACTGCATGACTAGCAGTGTGAAAGGTCAGGGGGTCTAAATGAATAACAACATGGTAGGGGTAAGAAGGTCACCTGCAGGTAAGTTTCTAGCCTGTAATACTTGTTTTCCCAGTTTTGCCCATTGCTAGGTACCCAAGACTTTCTGCCCTGGTGACATTCCATACCTGGCTTATTGTTCCTGCTCTACTCATGCCTAACTGCCTATTCTATCAATTGTAGCATGTATTCTAAGTACAAAACACCATGGATCAGTTTCTAAGAATCTCCTCACCAAAAGTTAAGACTTAGTTCTTGATTTAGTTTTGAATCGGTATATATTTATAAATACAAAACTACAAACTAAAGGAATGAAATTAGGAAATTTGGTTTTAGGTCATTTGATAAATGAATGGCCTGTGTATTTCACAGGTTTGTTCTAACCATGAAACAAACAACTCATATCTTTGGTTCTTTAGAGGAATGATTTCTGCGTGTGAATAGGCTCAACATTTTGCCTGTCTGGACAGGTATTTCAAGCTTTAGAGAAGAGTGACCTGGGCTGTGGGGCAGGTGGTGGCCACAACAATGCGAATGTATTCCACCTGGCTGGGCTCACCTTTCTCACCAATGCAAATGCAGATGACACCCAAGAAAATGGTAAAACACTCAGCCCTTTTTGTTTATTCTTCAAACTGATACTGAAATTTACATCAATCGTTTGCCTCCCAGGTTTCATTTTTGTTTGTCCTCCAGAATATTCTCTATACTGATATTAGAATGGCATGACTATGTGATACCCTTATATAGTTTCATTAGCTTTTAAGATAAAGTACACATCCCTAGCTCTCTCAAACTATTTCTCATCTTGCTCTACCTTACCTTACCTTATGTTTAAGCTATACAGAACCAAGTGTGGTTCTTGGGTGACACTATGCTATTTTGCACTTTTGGGCCTTTCCTCATCAGAACTGCTTTCTCTTTTATGAACCTGGAGAAGCTAATGTAAGAATCATCTCCTCTATGATAATTCTTCCCCCCATAAAATTGATCATTCCCTCACTTGGCCAGTGTGTCTCAGTGGTTGAACATCGACTCATGCACCATGAATGAGGTCACCAGTTCAATTCCCTGTCAGGGCACATGCCCAGGTTGTGGGACAAATCCCTAGTGGGGGGCATGTGGGAGGCGACCAATCAATGTGCTCTCTCATCGATGTTTCTATCTCTCTTTCCCTTCCTCTCTAAAATCAATAAAGAAAAAAACTTTAAAAAAAATTGATCCTTCCCTCCTCCTTTAATAGTGAGAATATTGTAGAGACTAGCTCTATTTATAATTAATACAATAGCATTACATCACTGCACACTCATATACTTAATTATACATCTTTTCTCAGTCACTGCACTGTGAGGTCTCTAAAGACAAGGACAACATCTTAATCATCTTCTTTCTATGGTTTTAAAATTATTCAAAAATATGCTCAATACTATTATTTGTAATAACATAGCACAAAGAACAATTAATAAAAATAGCATTTCTGCCCGGTCGGTGTGGCTCAGTGGATTGAACGTCGCCCCATGGACTGATAGGTCCCTGTTTCATTCCTGGTCAGGACACATGCCCGGGGTTGCAGGCTCAATCTCCAGTAGGGGGCGTGCAGGAGGCAGCCAATTGATACTTCTTTCTCACATCGATGTTTCTATCTCTCTCTCCCTTATTCTCTAACAAATCAATAAAAACATATTTTTAAAAATAGCATATCCAACAAAAACTTTGCTCACTCTTAATACTTAGCTATTTCTCTGTAATAAATGGATCAAAAGATTACGATATTCAAAATCAAACTCAAATCAAACAAGTCAAACTACATAACACTCATAGACCATGAGCTCCCCTAAGATAAAACAAATCATCATAAGATGTGTAGTGTTCAATGCCTAGTTGAAAGCAGGTTCTCAATATTTTGAAGGAATGCTTTGTGAATGTTTTAAATACTTACATATTTCATGGAATTTTCTTTTTTTGAGATTTTAATCTCCTTTTTTCTTTCTTCTTTTTTGTTTTTATCATTAAAAAAAAACCAAACAGATAAAACTTGTGAAGAAACTCTCAGGCCAAGAAGAATGCTGCAAAAGATAATAGATGAGCAAGGTACTCTAAAAGTTTCATGTGATTGTGAAAGGTTATGGTCATATGATTCAAAAGCTGGAGAAAATGAAACATTATCTAATGTTCCCTAACTCAGATAGAATGGGCAAAAAGAAAGATATGTACAGACATCTAATTCACCTCTCTCAAAAAGATTAATTCAAATAAGTTCAATAGTTCATTTGCCATAACTTTAATATGAAGAAAATAAGTATTGTTTCTATCTCTGAAATCTAAAAGATAAACTTTTATTTGTTACAAATATTTCCCCTCTACAAACTTAATCTAGCAATTAAAATGATATTCTTTCATTTTATTCTGAAAAAGCCATAATTTAATTAACTTTGGGATATGCCTGAAAATCTGTTTCTTCTATTTCATGTGTTTAATGTTAATAGTATTTTGGATTACTCTTTGGGGAAAAAAGTCTAATAGAAATTATTTAAATATAAAATTGATAATTGGCAGTGTTATAATAGAAAGAACATTGAACTGGGAGTCAGTGACCTGAGTTCAACTAATAATCATGCTTACAATAATATACTAATTTCTTCCATCTGTATATGAATTATTTTAATTCTAACTTTTATTCTAAGTTCTAATGATATGGAAAGAGAGACACATTAATTTAAGTACTTAAGTGAAGAGTGATGCCACTAGTGAAGGTCCACAAACCATATCACATAAGAAATGTTTGAAAAAAAAAATAGGATATTTAACTTGAAGAAGGAAATTCTTGTATAGTGATGATAGTTATCTTCAAATACTTGAGGGTGTCTCAGACAGTAAAAGGGTGTTGACCCCAATGTGCCCGTTTCAAGACTTAGTATTTAGCTTAGTTGCAGGAAGCCCTTCAGCCATTTAATATGAATCAGAGTGCACTACCTACCTCATGAGGCCACATTCTCCTTTCCTAGAGTAGTTCCAAAGGGAGGCTGGTCAGCCAACTAACCATGACTGTTGTGGGGAGGGTGGTCATAGGGCAGTAGAAACCAAGTATCCTTTCAGATCCCTTCTAAACTAGAGGTGTTATGACGTTATGCATAATCTAGGGCACCTGTATTATTATCATTTCAGCTGCTAAATACCTACATAGACAAGTGAAGAAATGTTGTTATGATGGAGCCATTCATAGTGATTATGAAACCTGTGAAGAACGAGCTGCCCGGATTACAGTAGGCCCAAGATGCGTCATGGCTTTTAAGAAATGTTGTAACATGTCAAAACAGTTCCGTGATGAGGAGACTCATAAACCTATACTATTGGGAAGGCTACGTAAGTTTGACATTTGTTATCAGAATTCTGCCCAATATGAGGAAGTTTGTGTAATTTTATGCTGCTAAGAAAGGAATTACCATGCTCTATTTAAGATTGAAAGTAGCACAGACAGCTTATAAATGGCCATAAGAAAAATATCTGTTGCCCTGGCCGGTTTGGCTCAGCGGTTGGAGCGTCAACCTGCGGTACAGAGAGACCCGGGTTCGGTTCCCGCTAAGGGCATGTACCTCGGTTGCAGTTTGTCCCCGGCCCTGGTTGGTTGTGTGGGTGGCAGCCACTCGATGTGTCCCTTCACATCGATGTTTCTCTCTCTCTCTCTTCCTCTCTCTCCCTCCAGCTCTATCTGAACAAAAAATGGAAAAATGTCCTCGGGTGAGGATAAAAAAAAAAAAAAAAGAAAAATATCTGTTAATCATTTGGGGGAATCCAAAGAGGTATATGTAGTACACTAGTCCATAGTCAAGACCCAGGGCCAGTTTAAAACGGACTCACTGACTCATTCTATAAACTTGAATGATTGTTTATACTCTCGGAGTTTCAACTTGTTCATTTTTTTATAAAAAATTTTTTTTATCCTCACCCAAGGACATTTTGAAATTTATCTTTAGATAGAGTGGGAAGGAGAGAAGGAGGAAGAGAGAGAGAGAAACACCAATGTGAGAGAGATACATCGACTGGCTGCCACCTGCACGACCCCAACCCCCCAACCGAGGCTGGGGACAAACTGCAACCGAAGTACGCGCCCTTAGCGGGAATCAAATCCAGGACTCTCTGGTCCAGGAACCGATGCTCTAACCGCTGAGCAAAACCAGCCAGGGCTTGTTCATTTTTTCTTTTTTTGGAGAGAGAGGAAGGGAGAGAGAGAGATAGAAACATTGATGTAAGAGAGAAACATCAATTGGCTGCCTCCTGCACGCCCTCTACTGAGGATTGAGTCCACTACTTGGGCATGTGCCCTGACCAGGAATCGAACCTATGACTTCTCAGTCTGTGGAACAATGCTCAATCCACTGAGCTACAATGGTCAGGCACAACTTTCTTATTTTTAAAGCAAGAGTGCTAGGCCAGATAATCTCCAATATGCCTTTGAGCTCTAAACTTCTATGGTTCTATGATATTACAACCATTAAAAATTCTGTTTAGCCCTGGCCGGTTTGGCTCAGCGCTTAGAGCGTCGGCCTGCGGTCCTGAGAGACCCGGGTTCGGTTCCCGCTAAGGGCGCATACCTCGGTTGCAGTTTGTCCCCAGCCCTGGTCGGTTGTGCGGGTGGCAGCCACTCGATGTGTTCCTTTCACGTCGATGTTTCTCTCTCCCCCCCCCCCCCCACTCTACCTGAACAAAAAATGGAAAAATGTCCTCGGGTGAGGATAAAAAAAAAAAAAAAATTCTGTTTATACCTATATTGCCAAATATAGCAAAAGATTTCTAAATCTAGCATAAAGTAAAGTGTACTTATATAAAAGTTGAAATCTTATTTCAGTTTCAAGCACAATATATATTTTCAGATTTCATAGAACTCTTTGTTTTCAGAACTTTTAGGACTTCTGTTTCATTTATATATAGTCAAAATAAAACAGACAAAAGCAGAATGACAGCTCCTGCTTTATAATCTGATTGTTTTGCTTAATAGTGTGTTTTAAACATCACCCATTTGAATATATTTCTGAAAATATAAATTGTTGTGGTTGCTTACCAAAATCATGTTATTAGATATATTTAGGGTGTTTTCAGACTTTTTGCTTATTACAAGCAGCATTTTCATGAACAATTTAGTATATATATTTTTCATGGCCCAATTTTTCAAATATAGTCTTCTGGTTTCATTTCAGCTGCATGGAACTCAATCTCTGCAGCTTCTCTTTGGTACTGTGCTCTGCATTCTAAACAGCTTGGCCTCCCAAAACTCCCGTGTGTGTTGCTGCAACTCTGCAAGGGTCTGCATGGGTTCCTCTCCCTGACCTGCAGCCTGTAAAACTGTCTTCAGACAGGAAACCTGGACAACTTTAGACTTTACCTTATCTTCTCCCTTCTCTCAGGGATTATAGTCTTGGATTACTTAAGTTCCCTGGTGTCTGAAAACTGTTTTATATGGTGTATCTGGTATTCTTTTTTTTTTTTTTTTTACTACAGGAAGATAACCCCAGTCCCTGTTAATTCATCTTGGACAGGAGCAGAAGTTCTGTTCATTTCGACTAAAGGGAATATAAATAAATTTCTAAGCTAAGGCAGAGAATCACATAAACAGAATTACTGCAATTATAAAAATGCAAATAACTTTATCGACTGATTTGTATCTTGTATTATTTCAGGAGTGCTAAACATTTAGCAATTTACAAAACAAATAAAGATATTTTTATGTTTTGTTTTATCAATACTATTAATGGAGAAATCCTAATAGTTCTATTTTGATCTCACTAAACAACATGTTTCACTGAACTTTCAGAAAATGTTTTAGATTAATGTCTATATTTTAAAATTTGGCTCTAAGTAGAATTTATGTTGTTTTTTTTATAATCTAATATACTTTCCCCCCAGATATGCGGACCCAGGCACCAATAACCAAAGCAGAAATAAGGAGCTATTTTCCAGAAAGCTGGTTATGGGAAGTTCATCATGTCTCTAGAAGGTATTAATGAACTCAAGTAGTTCCCCACTTTGATTCCTTTGTGTGCCCTATTCAATCAGCTAAAGCAAGGCAATTATATTTACTTGCAGCAAGTAAAGGATTCATGTCCAAAGTTCTGCCTCCAAAACGGAGGCTTAGCCATTGCCTATGTACACTATTTGGTTAATTGGGTATTGATGTCTTCTTTGCAGTTTGGCTTCATTTATGAGGTTGGTTATCCTGTTTACAGCTGGTCTGCAAAAATACTGTGCTACATTTTAACATTTAGCAAGAATAGCATTTAGTAAGAATGGCCCAGATCTTGAGACCCTTGTCCTATCTAACGAAGGCATTATATACATACTTCTTTGACGTTCCTCTGAAAAATGTGGGAAAAAATGCAAATATTATTGCCAAAAAACCTGAAGACTACCCATTTCTTAATAGTTTATTTAAGAGTTAAGATGATATACTACCATTTAGCCAAATTTTGTTTTTTGCTTCACTTTTTTTTTTTTCTTAAATGTGTGCTTTGCTCTAGGAGTTGATTCCAAGGCAGAATTAACTCTCAAGGAAGAAGAGTTCTATGCCATTACTTTAATTTCACTTCAGTAAACATTAACTTAGCACAACTGTGCTATATACTGTAAGCAGCCTTTTTTATCCTGAAATATTTGTACAATAAAACAAATATTGATTAATAAGAAGAAAGGTTCTTTTCTCATTATATTTCTTATTTTATTTTATTTTATTTATTTATTATTGTTACAGATGTTTCTCCTTTTTCCCCCATTGACACCCTCCTTACCCTCCCTCTCCGCCCCATCCCCAGCTTTGTTGTCCATGTCCACTGGTTATGTGTACATGCATATAAATTCTGTAGTTTATCTCTTTCCACCCCACCCCCTCTTCTGGGGATTGTCAGTATGTATCCTACTTCCACGTCTTTGAGACTACCCTGTTCTTCAGACTGTTATGTTCATTATATTCCACAAATAAGAGATCATATGATATTTGTATTTCTCTGCTTGGCTTGTTTCTCTTAGGATAATACTTTGCAGTTTCCTCCATGTCGTCTCAAAGGATAAGAGATCTTTCTTTCTTACAGCTGCATAGTACTCCATTGTGTATATGTACCACTGCTTTTTTATCCATTCGTCTACTGATGGACACTTGGGCTGTTTCCAGATCTTAGCTATTGTAAATAGTGCTGCTATGAACATGGGGGCACATATATTCTTTCTGATTGGTGTTTCAGGCTTCTTAGGGTATATTCCTAGAAATGGAATCAGTGGGTCAAATGGCAATTCAATTTTTAATTTTTTTTTTTTTTTTTTTTTGGTATGTGTCCCTAGCGGGAACTGAACCTGGGACCCTCTGTCTGTAGGCCAACTCTCCAACCACCAAACCAAACCAGCCAGGGCAAATTTTTAATTTTTTGAGGTAACACCATAGTGTTTTCCATAGTGGCTGCACCAGGCTGTATCCCCACCAGCAGTGTACTAGAGTCTCCTTTTCTCCACACCCTTGCCAACACTTGTTGTTTGATGATTTGTTGATGGCCATTCTGACAGGTGTAAGTTGATACCTCATTGTTGTTTTAATTTGCATCTCTCTGATGATTAGTGATGTTGAGCATTTCATCATATGTCTCTTAGCCATTTGCATGTCCTCTTTGGAGAGGTGTCTATTTAGCTCTTCTGTCCATTTTTTAATTGGGTTCTTTGTCTTCTTTTTGTTGAGTTATATGAGCACTCTATATATTTTGGAAATTAACCTCGTATCTGATGTATCATTGGCAATTATGCTCTCCCATACAGTGGGTTGCCTTTCTATTTTGATGGTTGTTTCTTTTGCTGTGCAGAAGCTTTGGAGTTTGATGTAGTCCCATGTGTTCATTTTTTCCTTTATTTCTGTTGCCTTAGGTGATATATCAGTAAAATTGCTGCTGCGTATGATGTCTAATATTTTGTTGCCTACATTTTCTTCTAGAATTTTTATGGATTCACAAGTCACATTTAAGTCTTTTATCCATTTTGAGTTTATTCTTGTGTATGGTGTAAGTTCATTTTTTTTGCGCGTAGCTGCACCATTTATTAAAGAGGCTGTCTTTACTCCATTTTATGCTTTTGCCACCTTTGTCAAATATTGAGCATAATATTGGGTCAATTTCTGGGTTCTCTGTTCTATTCCATTGATTTACGTGCCTGTTCTTGTGCCAGTACCAGGCTGTTTTGATTATAGTAGCTTTGTAGTATAACCAGATATTCGGTATTGTGATCCCTCCTACTTTGTCCTTCTTTTTCAAGATTGCTGTGGCTATTCAGGGTCTTTTTTTGGTTCCAGATGAACTTTTGAAGTATTTGTTCTAGTTCTGTGAAATAATGTCATTGGTATTTTGACGGGGATTGCATTGAATCTATAGATTGCTTTGGGTAGTATGGACATTTTAATTATGTTAATTTTTCCAATCCATGAACAAGGTATGTGCTTCTACTCTGTGTATCTTCTTCTTCATGAAATTTATTTATTCAACACATTTTTATAGAATGCCTACTTGGTACCAGGCACTGAAAACAGTGATGAATAATGCCAAGTCCCTAACCTTGGGGGTTCAAAACACTGACTTCCCAAGGAACATCAAGGCACTGAGTCCTGAACCTGGCATTAATTTTCTAATTGGTCTCCTTGTCTCTATCCATATTCCCTCTAATTCTTCCTCCATAGTGTTGTCATTTCAGCTAACATTGCCCCGTGGCTAGCACTTACTCTGGTAAGCCTCCCCATCACTGTTCCCTAACCTACCAGTGATTGGATAAATCACTCCTCCTGATCTACCCTGTTGCATGTATCACAGTGTTATAATGACCTATTTACTTACACATTTTCCACATTAAAATGTAATTACCTCCAGGGCAAGGATTAAATTCAGATTACTGTTTTATATCTAGGACCTGCCATAGAGTCTGTCTGCCCTTTAGAGGCACTAAAACAAATGTGTGGAATAAATGCAAACTGCCTCTAAAGTTTTAATGCTTTATTGGTACGGTTATTACAGTGCATTGCTATTTATTTACTTAAAGTTTTTCCCAATAGATTGTAAACTGCTTGAGAGCAGGACTACATCATGTAAGTGCTGTATACTCAATACTTAGCACTACGCCTGACACAAAATTGGTGGACAATAGCTGCTTGTTGAATGAAATAAATATGTAAACTTGATCAGAAATTTTTAGTTATGTCAACTTTATGAGCACTGTTAAGATGCATTGCTTTGCTTCTCATTTTAGAACATACTACATAATGAACATAATTTTTCTTTGTTTTGTATGTTTTGAATTTGCAATGTTTCAAAGGCATCCTTCTGAATTTGAATTCTCATCGTACAAGTGAAAAATCTAAAAACATAACACAAGTAGAAGATTTATGGAATATCTTTTTCCTGCTTCATTTTTTTTAATACCTGATGTGATTTTTATTTTGCTTTAATTTTTTTTTCTTCTAAAGGAATATGAAGCAAAAATTCTGTTAAAGAACGCTGTCCAGTTGGGTTTATTGATGTTTTACTGTATTTGAACATTATTATTTTAACTTTCAGAAAGCAGCTGCAGTTTGTATTACCTGATTCTCTAACTACCTGGGAAATTCAAGGTGTTGGCATTTCAGATAGTGGTAAGCAAGTTTAAGTCACATACTCATTTAAGTAGGAATTTGATTATCAAAATGTAGTTTGATGCTTTGCCTAAATGATGAGATTATAGAATGCTGTATTTTTGCCATCGTTAAAAAAAATGTAATTTTTGTTGTTGTTGTTGTTGTTATTGTCTATTTAGTTTACCCAGGACTTAAGTGGTGACATTTTAAATAATATTCTTTTTAAAGTATTACAAAAAGGCTTAAGTATGCTCACATTTTTAACCATATCAATTTCCTCTTTTGCTCTTCTATCAGCTATCATTTTATAAATGCTAATGTCAAGTCCCTATTTTCTTTCATTTTTCTTAGTGACTGAGAGTTTAAGTAGAGTTAAAAACTAATGTATAACTTTATTCCTGGGCTGATGAAACTTGTGCGGTAATTTAGTGAAGATACTTTGTAAATAACTTCAGAATTGGTTGTGTTTGTTTGTTTGCTATTTTTTGTTTTTATAAAATCTTGGTTTCCACAATCAAAATTTGATACCCATTAAATGGAGCCAATGATAAATATCTAAAAAGAGATTTGGTGCTTTAGTTGAAAATCTCATGCCTTAAATAGAATTCAATATTTGTTAGACAGATAAAGTTTTCTGTTAATACCAATAATTATTGAAATAAAGATCAATGAATAGAAAATTCAAGGACATAGGGTGACAGTGATAAAAAAAAAAAAACACATGATATAATTTTTTTTTTTAGAAGCAAAGCAAATGTGAGACATTTTAGTACTAATCAAGTATTATAAGAATTCCCTAATATGCTTCTAATTTGCTTTTATTTTGTGCTGAAGGTATATGTGTTTCTGATATGGTCAAGGCAAAGGTGTTCAAAGATATCTTCTTGGAAATGAATATACCATATTCTATTGTACGAGGGGAACAGATCCAATTGAAAGGAACTGTTTACAACTATAGGACATCTGGGATAGGGGTAAGTAGATATTCATGGTATGTTCAAATAAATAAAAAAAGAAGAATTCTCTGAGAATTCTAGTAATGGAATTATTACAAACACAAAAAATAAAAATTCAACTAGGTTCAACAATATAAACCAATATGACCCAATAAACTTCTTTAATTCCTGCCCCACCCACCCTGGTTGTCTGTGTTTCTGAAGAGGGAGAAGAAACTTTTTATTTATGAGAAATTCCTCAAAATTTGTTGTTGAATATTAGAACTTCTTGTTTCTCTGCTTAATTTATACTGGTTGATATAGATTTGTTCTTTTGGGTACAGTTCTCAATTTTGTCTATTCACTGAATTTTAGAAGGGAGATTTTAAAAATGGCCCTGGCCAGTTTGGCTCAGCGGTTAGAGGGTCAGCCTGCAGTCCAGAGAGACCCGGGTTCTATTCCTGCTAAGGGCACGTACTTCGGTTGCAGTTTGTCCCCGGCCCTGATTGGGTCATGCGGGTGGCAGCCACTCAATGTGTCCCTTTCACGTCTATGTTTCTCTCTCTTCCTCTCTCTCCCTCCCACTCTATCTGAACAAAAAATGGAAAAATGTCCTCAGGTGAGGATAAAAAAAAGTTCACTATTATTTCTACTATAACTATAAGGAAATGAATAGTGAAAGAGGTCTTACAACCTGCTCTCATTATACAGCAAGAGGCAGAGCCAAGATTTGAACCTAGGTCATTCTGGCGTCAGAGCCCGGTTGTAAAATTAGGTACAAGTGAGAAGTTAAGAGGTGAGATTGGAAAATTAATTTGGGAACATATTGTGCAGGACCTTGAATGCCAAGAGATGGGAGTTTTCTGTCTTTCTTAAAACCATTTTTTGAATACCAAAGGCTGAGCTAAACGACACAAAGATGAGTAAGACAGAATGCCTGAGGCTGGGTTCCACTGTCTAAAATACAAAGAGCCCTGGCCGGTTTGGCTAAGTGGTTAGAGCGTCGGCCTGCGGTCCAGAGAGACCGGGACTTGGTTCCTGCTAAGGGCACATACCTCGGTTGCAGTTTGTGCCCGGCCCTGGTTGGTCATGCGGGTGGCAGCCAATCAATGTGTCCCTTTCACATCGATGTTTCTCTCTCTCTCTCTTCCTCTCTCTCCCTCCCACTCTATCTGAACAAAAAATGGAAAAGTGTCCTCAGGTGAGGATAAAATAAATAAATAAATAACATACAAACAAAGAGACATTGTAACAAATGCTAACACAACATGAACAAAGAACTTCAGTAGCTTTGCCCCTGACTTAGTAGGTAACAGTGTAAGGAAGGTAAGATATTTCTGAGCAGTGTTGAGCTTTCTAGATATCCCCTCAGATTGCTAAAGTCTACAGTAACTTGTATGTATGTTTTAGAAACTCTGAAATGAGCTTTCTCCTCTGCCTTAGAATCTAAGGGATTATTTAACACTGGAAAAGTATCAGAAGAGAGTTTGTGTCCAGATGAACATAGGGCATATTTTCCTTATAAAGTGTTTTGATATATTTGTTCATTGGTGATATTTCAGTTCTGCGTAACAATGTCTCCCGTGGAGGGAATCTGTTCCTCGGGAAGTTCAGTCATGGACCCTCAGAGGAGAAAACCCTCCAGATGTCTGCGCCAGAGAGTAGAGGGCTCCTCCAGTCATTTGGTGACCTTTACAGTGCTTCCTCTGGAAATTGGCCTTCATAAAGTCAACTTTACACTGGAGACTTCACTAGGCAAAGAAATCTTAGTAAAAACATTACGAGTGGTGGTAAGAAATATGTTTTTCCTGACTCTTTTAAAATCACTTTTTTCATTCTGAAAAAAAGTTATTCAGCAACTTATGCTTAGTAATTCAGAAAGAGACAGGAAATGATAATATACATGTAACAAAATGTTAACATTTGGGGAAATATGAGTTATCTCAGATCTTTTTTGTATTATCCTTGTAATTTTTCTTAACTCTGAAATTATATTTAAAATTTTTAAACAAAACAATACTTGCTTATTGTAGAATATATAGAATACTCAAAAAAAAAAGAAGAAGAAGAAGAAAAAAATTAAAGTCACCAATAATTCCCACACTCAGAGCTATCCAATTTTAACAATTTGGTATATAGCCTTCTAGGTTCCCCCTCTCCCACTTCCAACACATTTAAAGAATGTGTTCTTGAAATCTATGTGCCAGATATTATACTAGCAACTAGAGCTATAAATAAGACATGCCCATGCATTTATAGTTTAGAATTTACAGTCTAGAAGTTTTTCCATTTTATAAATAAGTAAACAGGCCAAAAAAGAAAAAAAAACAAACTATCATTTATTAAGTACAATTTACCCAGTCTGTTGAGTGTCTTCGTGTTATCTTATTAATAAGATTATTGCCTAGAGTCACATGGCTAATTAATGGCAGAATTGTGTCTTCCTAGGTCTTATCAACCAGTGGTCATTGGTGCCACTTCAATGCCAACAGGAATCCCCAATTTGGGGTGCAGGAAGGAAACTTTATTCAGTGAAAAATAGCTCAATTGTGATATAGTACAGCTGTGAGGCAGCCCTAGGGACAGGTGGCCCTAGGGCCAGGCCCCTCTTTAGCTAGAAAGCTCTGCTCTGCTCCTTCCTGGTCTGCTTTGTGCTGTGTCATTTGCTCTACTGTGACTTGGTCTGCTCCATTCTGGGCCAGTCTGTTCTGGCCTGCATTGGTCTACTCTGCTCTGTTTCAGCTCAGCCAGGGAAATACAGTCTTCAGTTTTCTGTGGAAAGGGAGCCAGAGGCGAGCTGGCTTATATGGATAGAAGTCCCTACCCCTGGACCCTAATTGGTCTGCCCTCATGCAAATGAGGACTCCAAATGCCGGTCCAAAAGGCACTGTCCTGATTGGTCAGAATAGAGCCACTCTGGTTGGTCGGAGCTGCACAGCTCCAATTGGATGGGGAAAGCCTCAGTCCTATTGGTTGAAATAGGATTCCAGGAACTCCTTTATAAGAACGGCCTCAGATGGCAGAAACACAGTGTAGTCAGGCAGTTCAGTACAGCCTTCTTCCTGAAGTACAGTTTGTGTGAGAGGCTCCTGCATACAAATGGCTGCTAGGTTCTCCTTTTGTTTTGTTTTAATTTGAGCCCAGCTAGCCACCAGGAGCTCTTCTTAATAGGTGTCTTCTTTCTCAAGGTGCACAGTGTTCATGCTCTGAGTTCTGATTTCATCCATAAAATTCACTTTGGTAAACATGTATTGATTTATTTTGTGCAAGGCTTATTCTATGCATCCTTGCATGGTGGTTCCATGCTTGGGCTCTGGAACCAGGCTGTCTGGGTTTGAGTCCTGGCTCCACCAATTCCCAGCAGTGTGCCACTGGATAAGTTTCTTGATCTCTCTGTGAGTCAGTTTCCTCATCTGTCAAATGGGAATAATAATAGCACCTACTTCATAAAGTATTTTTGAGGTTAAATGAGCTAATACATATAATTTACTTAGGTCAGGCTTATAATAATTTGTATGTAGTGTTTGCTCTGATTATTATGCAAATAGCCAGAAAATTTTATTCTTGCATATATGCATTTAAGTATTTAAACATATTTTGCTTCCCCCCCCCACCCCTGCAAAAAGGATTTTTTAATTGGAAAAGTGATCAAGTTGATCTAAGAATTGAGAAAACATAGATTTAATTATGTTCTTAACTGAATGTTTTCTGTCTTCATTTTAGCCTGAAGGTGTTAAAAAGGAAAGTTTTGCTGGTGTTACTCTGGACCCAAAGGGTATTTATGGTAGGCAAAATAATATTGTATTTTATATGTCATCTTTTATTCTATGCCTCTTTCCAGTTGTCCTGAAATTAAAGTGTGTATGCAATTTGAAACACTATTTTTCTAAATGTTAATTGTCTGGACTCAGAAATGTCCACATTTTAGTTCATTGCCATTCTTGATAGTATGTATTATACTGTAATCTGGATGGGTGTAGAACAAAGAAAAAGAATTCCATTAGTTTTAAATGCAAAGCATTGAAATATTAATAATTGCATGACTTCCCTAGATACTAATAATTTTCTATCCAACACAATAATAATTATAATATTTTATTGAACCATCAGTCCAAAGAACACATAAGAAAAAGTCAATTACGTAGTTAACATGCATTATTTGAAAACACAATGCTGATTAATCACTTTACAAACCATTCCTCATTGTTCCTGCTTACCTTTTTTCTTTTGAGATATTCTGAATCTTCTCAAAGTTAGAATTTTGCAAACATTTAAACACTTAATCAAATCCAAATACATTATCTATTTATGAAATTTATAATGTGTTCAGTTAACAATCCTTTTCAACAACAAAAAAACAGATTTCTGTAGTTCTTATTAAATGGTTAAAATTTACCTTATTATTGCATTGAATTGTTTTTCTTTTCTTTCAGTGATATAGCAATGGGGGTTTAAAAAGTTTATTTCAGAGTGTCATTTCCTCTGGGAAAGCAAAGAATTAAGACCTTAACATTTTATTTTTTTGTTATTATTTTTTTAATCCTCAGCCGAGGACATTTTTCCATTTTTTGTTCAGATAGAGTGGGAGGGAGAGAGAGGAAGAGAAAGAGAGAGAAACATCGACGTGAAAGGGACACATCAAGTGGTTGCCACCCGCACGACCCATCCAGGGTCAGGGACAAACTGCAACCGAGGTACATGCCCTTAGCGGAAACCGAACCCAGGTCTCTCTGGACCACAGGCCGACGCTCTAACTGCTGAGCCAAACCGGCCAGGGCAGGACCTTAACATTTTAAACTAGCTGAGTATCATGAACTGAATAAGGACCACTTCAGTGGAGTAGCAAAAGAAAAATCTGTCCTGTATACATGTATCCATACACCAGAGTTTTTCTCTAATTTTATCTACACACAGACCTCCTCCCAGCTTGCCCACTGTGGGGTATCTTGTGGGTAGAGATATTGCTAAGTTTTGAGGGTTTTAGCCTCAAACAATCACATCGTAACTCAGAGCTACTTCATCCTTTGGCTTGTCCTCCTTTTTACCCTTTGCCTCCTATACTAACATTATTGCAAACAGCTTTCCAAAATGGCCCTGTCTTACCATCCTAGGTGTGCACATGAGGGCCACAAGATAGGAATGAATGATCTTTTCTCTGGGAATTGATCTCTCCATCAAAAACCTTGATTTAAAAAAAATATGCCTCTTTCCAATCTTGTCCTGTCATTTTCCCCCTTATTATTTTAGATAATTTAGAGTTAGGTAACTATGTTACTTTCTAGAGAGCTACATAGAGTAAAGGTGGCAGTCGATTCTGTCCAGTTTATTTCAGATTTTATTAAATACGTTCAATATTTATATATTGGAATTGCTATACCAGGGTAAGACTTTATAGAGTTAGCTTTATAGGTTTTATTTATTTATTTATTTATTTATTTATTTATTTATTTATTTATTTATTTATTGGTGCGTGCCCCTACTGGGAACCAAACCCAGGACTCTCTGGTCCGCAGGCCAATGCTCCAACCGCTGAGCCAAACCGGCCAGGGCTATAGAGTTTGTTTTAAACACACACACACACACACACACACACACCCCTAAAATATATTTGGAAAAATAAAATCATTGTAAATGAACAATAATATTAGAAGAAATCTGAAAAATACATCAGTGAGGGAGAATGAGGTATCAGAACAAATAGTTAAGTAATAATAATTAACATTGTGTGACATTAGTTTAAAAGAGACTAAACACAGAGACTCAATACTTAAGACTAGCCCTAGTTGTTAGTTTCTACTTTCTCTCCCTAACAAACCCTTTCCCCCTTTTGTCACATCTCAGATGCAGAGTTCAGCTCCCTACCCCCACCCCACTTCCTGGCACACCATTATCATTGGTATGGACAAGCCAATCTCATGTTTTATTTTCTCCTTTCATTCCTGACTCTCATTTTTCCTTCCTCCAAATGCACCCACTTAAATATGCTTGCTAGATATATGTCATGACTTTGAGTAGGGACATAATGTTAGTTTTAACATATGAAAGGTACTATATTATAGCTCTTGTTTTATTAAGTTTTTCAACTCAATACTCTGTTTTAAAGAAATATCTCTAATGCTATATGTACATTTAATTCACTGCTTCGTGCGTGGTATTTTAAAGTATAGTCCACCACAGTTTTACTTAGCCATCCTCTATTGATGGATTCCACTACCATAGACGATGCTGCAGTAAACATCCTATGCATCTCCCTTTGCAAATTTGTGTAAACATTTATCTGAACCATGTATCCAGGAGTAGGACTGCTGGGTCAAAGGGCGTACATATATTGAGTGTCATATACTTCTGTCATTGCTCTTCTTAATGCCTGTACTATTTACACTTCCACTAACACTGCATTATTGTTTTAACTTGGAGTCTTCTGATTACTCTTGATTTTTGGCATTTCTTTACATAGGTGTTGGCCACTTAGGCTTCCCATCCATAAATTGCCTATTTGTATCTTTTACACTTTTTTCTATTTTACATTTGAGTTTTCTTATCTATTTCTTATTAATTTTATCTCTGGTGTACTTCTTCATACAATAATGAACCATAGTGCAGTTTGAACAGGAATCCTTAATGTCGATATAGTTAAATTCATTATAATTTCTTTTTTTTTATCCTCACCCGAGGACATTTTTTTATTTTTTGTTCAGATAGAGTGGGAGGGAGGGGGAGAGAGAGAGAGAGAGAGAGAGAGAGAGAGAGAGAGAGAAAGAAAAATCGATGTGAAAGGGATACATCGAGTGGTTGGCAGCCGCACGACTCAACCAGGGCCGGGGACAAACTGCAACCGAGGTACATGCCCTTAGCGGGAACCGAACCCGGGTCTCTCTGGACCGCAGGCCGACGCTCTAACTGCTGAGCCAAACTGGCCAGGGCTATAATTTCATTTTATTATTATATATTTGGGGGGTAATTTTTAAGAAGTTTTTCCATGCCGTTAGTTCAGAAAGACATTACTGTGTATTTTGTTATTGGTTTTACAGATGTACCGTTTAAATGTTTTAATCTCGCTTGCATCTACCTTTATATGGGATGTCTTGATGGGTCTTTTATAATGATCTCTGACAAGGAGTAAAATTGACTTGTCTTAATGCTGGCTTTCTCTTCTGTACCTTTTCCATCTGATAGCAGAGTTGATAATGAGAATCGAAATAGTTTTGCAGGTGTAAGTGGGAAAAATGGTGGAGGATCAAATTAAGATAATTTCAAACAACCTACTATCATTAAGTATCATATATAGTGCATGAACTGTTTTTCAGATTCTTTGGTTATATTATTTTTACCCTCACAAAACCCCTTTGAGGAAAGATATTGTCTCCATTTAACTGATGAGCAAATCAAGGCATAGAAAGATTAAGTGTCTTGCCCAGTTTCACATATAGAGTAAACTCTCTCTGAACTTCATGTTCTTTCTATCACACTGCAAACCTCTTAAATGACTCCACTGAGTTTTTTAATGTTATATCCTCAGCATTTATCAAAGGTTAATGAAGAAAGAATTTACCTGAGGAACATTCCTGTCTCTTCTGCAAAGCCATGTAGCTTGTCCATTAAATTGCAAAATTTCACAATTTTTTAAAGCATCAGCCATGTGCCAGGGACTGTATTAAGTGCTGGAACTACAGCATTCGATAAGAGATGGTTCCTGCCCACACAGAGCTTTCTTAGCAGGACAATGGAAGGTAGAGTCTCTTTGTGGTGACTACTTTGGGCTCTGCAATAAAACTTCTGGAGTTCAGATCACAGGTCCATCTGTAGTAGCTCTGTGACCTTGCTTAGAATTTGTTTTCTAAGCCTCAGTTACCTCATCTATAAAATAAAAATAATAATAAACCTAGCATGCAGGGATGATGTAAGGATCCAATGTAACAATGCATTTAAAGAGTTTAGCAGAGTCTTTACTATTCTATCGGTAAAATGGTAAATATTATCATGTTTATTAAATAAATCAGTGATTACAATAGAAAAATGCTCTGATACTGGTATGCTAAAACTCAGTTAACTCTGTGCATAAAGAAAGTGTCCAAGTAAGACTGAAAAGAGAAGGTGGAAAGAATTTCAGGTCATGTTTCCTAATAGAACTAATCTTCACATTCCCTTGACTAAGGAATTACATGTTAGTTATTTTTAGATTTCAGTTCCAAGAACAATTTTCTCTCTGGACAAAATGACTATCTCACTTTTATTAGTGAATAAGTTTTATATAACCTACTTGTTTCCTATCTTGTCATGGCCAGAAAGCTTACAGTCAAATTTAATGCTTTATTTAAAGAGATTACATAAGCCTAAGGTTTGATTAAAATCCTTAATTTTTTAAACTTCCTTCTAAAATTTTAATATTGTTATTATAAAAGAGTTTTGTTTTGTTTTTTACTTCCTTGGAAGTTGCTATATTGTAAATAATCTGCAAATAGTCTTTCCTCAAGAACTCTGTGTAAATCTAATAACTTTTTAAAATTTAATTTCAGGTGTCATTAGCAGACAAAAAGAGTTCCCATACAGGGTACCATTAGATTTGGTCCCCAAAACAAAAGTCCAAAGGATTGTGAGTGTAAAAGGTAAGTTAACAAATGCCATTTTTATTTATCATTTCACTTTGTGCTTCAGACAAAAATCAAATATCCTCGAGATTATCCTATTTCTCCTCTTCTCTACTCAGTAGCATATACAGATTCACCTCTGGGAGTAGCCTACTCCTATACCCACCCTCAAATCTTCAACTTTTCCAACTATCTTCTTCCACTGGCCTCATTTAAATGGAGATTTATTCTCCATGATGGAGAGGGAGGGGGTGTCATTGGCCCAAAGACTTCTCTACAATGGAGGTGCAGCTGCTTCTAGACTTAAGAACTTTCCAGGATCTTAGTGGCCAGTTCTGCTCCAGAGAATGCCTTATGAGCTGCAAATGGCCCCAAAACACAGCACTGCTCTGTTCAATTATCAGTCTGAGAACGGTTCTTTTGCATTTGCAAAAATGGTACCTTTGCTGGGTTTTCCTTGGTCTCCAGCCTTTAAAATTCAATGATATATCATCAAAATAATAAAAGGTTCTGATTACACTTTGTCTTAGATAAGATCTTGGAATCACTGAATGTTAGTACTGGAAAGAACTTTTTTAAAAATCATTTATTTTATTTTTTTATCCTCACCAAAGGATATTTTTCTGGTTATCTTCAGATAGAGTAGAAGGGAGGGAGAGAGAAAGAAACATCGATGTGAAAGAGACACATCAACTGGTTGCCTCCCGCACCACTCCGCCCAGAGCCCAGGATGAACTGCAACCAAGGTATGTGCCCTTGACCAGAATCAAACCCGCAACTCATTAGTCCGCGGCCTGATGCTCTAACTGCTGAGCCAAACTGGCCAGGGCTGGAAAGAACTTTTTAATTATGTGCCACCCTGTTTTTGCATATATAAGAAAGCAGTTTGCCCAGGATCAAACAGTGAGTCATGGACAGGACCCTCACAGCACTCACAGAGCATACACAATTCCATTCAATTATGGAAGCAACTGATTCATAGGGTTTATAGTGTCTAACACTATCAGGTTGGATGGCAATTAACTTGCCATGTACTCTGTGCAGTAATTTACCCACTGTATTACACCATCTTACCACCACATAACAGTTTTATTTTTAAACCTACTTTGGTGTGTATGTGTGTGTGTGGTTTTTTGTTTTTTGGTTTTTTTTAATCTATCTTCCTAACCAGATCTTTTATTTTGTATCTCCCCAGTTCTGAGAAGTAATTCAAATGTCTGGATAAAGAGGAAAGAATAGATATGCTTACTCTTATCTCTATTTAAAATATACTGTTACTCAAAAATTAATAGAAATTGATTGTGTCTCCTTCGAATTTTGTTTGTGTGTGTGTTTCAGGACTGCTAATGGGTGAGGTCATGTCTGCAGCTCTGAGTCGAGAAGGCATTGATATCCTTACCAACCTTCCCAAGGGGAACGCAGAGGCAGAATTGATGAGTGTAGTCCCAGTATTCTACGTTTATCACTACCTGGAAGCAGGGCATCATTGGAACATTTTTTCTAACTCAGCAACTGAAAAACAGTACCTGAAGAAAAAATTAAAAGAAGGTAAAAAATAAATCTATTTCACATATTACACATAAAAATCTTGTGTTTTTAAACTAACAGTTTAATTAAACTAATATTTATGTTGTTATGAATTATACAAAAGCTTAACTGTAAAAGCAGGTCAGCAAAAAACATCATAAGGTAGACTCTACTATATGAATAAATATTCCTTGCTGTTGCGTTTTGGCTTAACTTACTAAAAGGCCTGCATGAGAGACAAGACACCTGCATTCCAAAGCTACAGAGCACTTCCTTCCTTCTTGAATGAGCTCAGAATGTTTTACTTGATAATTCCCAATTCAAGTGATTCATATACTTCCTTTGAGAAGTTCACTGTTGGCCACAGAGCAATACTTGCTGCCCAACATCAAGGGAGCTTTACCACTCCCAGCAGCTAATAAAGCACTCTGAGTAGAAATGGAGGTCAATAAAGCACTCTGTTCTTTTTCTGGTGCCTCTTAGGGATGATAAGCATCATGTCCTACAAAAATCCTGACTATTCTTATAGCATGTGGAAAGGTGGACAAGCCAGTACTTGGTAAGTAGAAGTTTTATCTTACCCTTTAAATAGTAGTTGATTAATTAACTAAAGAATAACAACCTTAATGGAAACTTCATTTGTCTAGTTGCTCAGGCTAAGAGCCTAGTTATCCTTCAGTGCCCTCCTTCTCTTACAAGCCACATCTGATCCAGCAAATACTTTTGGCTGTACCTTCAAAATATATCCTGATGTGACTACTTCTTACCAACTCCACTGAACCATCCTGGTCCAAGCCACTCTCATCTCTCACCTGGATTATGGCTCTAGCCTCCCCAGGTTTTTCAGCTTCAGCCCTTGCCCCTCTTCAGTCTGTGCAGCACAGCATCTGGAATGACCTTGTTAAAAGTTAGTTCATGCCATTCAAAACCATTCAGAAGCTTCCCATTTTACCAGGGTAAAAACCCAAATTCTTACAAGGCCCTCCTCATCTCATCTCTCCATCTGTACCCCCTTCTACTTTCTTTCATTCCACTCGAACTCCAATGGCCACTTTGCTGTTCCTCAAACATGCCAGCTATGCTTCCAACTCATGGCCTTTGCATTGACTATTCTTTCTATCTGGAATGCTCCCCCAAGGTATCAGCATGGCTGGCTTCTTTACCTCCCTTAGGTCTTTACCAAAAGTCACCTTCTCAGCGAGGCCTCTGCTTATCATTCTATCTAAAATCCTACCCATTTCCATCCCAATACTTTATATCCTTCTCCCCAACTTTCCTTTTCTCCTCAGAATGTATTATTAACATTCTTTTAAATTTTTTAAAAATTGAATTTATTGGGATAACATTGGTTAATAAAATTATACAGGTTTCAAAGTACAATTCTATAATACATCATCTATATATTGTACTGTGTGTTTATCACCCAAAGTCAAGTCTCCTTCTGTCATCATTTATCCCCCCTTTACCCTTATCTACCTGCCCCACCCCCTTTCCTCTGATAATCACCATACTGTTGTCTGTGTCTATGAGTTGTTTTTTTCTTAATCCCTTCACCTTTTTCACCTAGCCCCCTCACCCCTCCCCTCTGACTATTACTAACATTCTTACTTATCTCACTTATTGTCCGTCAGACAGCCACTAGAATGTAAACTCTACATAGGCAATTCAAAGTATACCTAGTAACTTGCACAAGCCTGGCACATAGTAGGTGCTCAATAAGTACTTACTTAGTGAAACATAATAACTTCCATAGTTCTGATGATTTGCGGAAAACACAGTCTGAATTAAATCCATACAGCAATCTATTTTCAAAAAATACTATCACACTTTGATAATTTACTAAAAACATACTATGCCATGTGTTTTGTAGATTCTGCAATATGAAACACTTTTAAAGATTTTACAATCTAGAATAATTAACTTTTAGATTATCCTCTTTAACCATTGAGAGGCCCCAGGATTTCATCCTTGACCCTCTTATTTTCTGTAATGTCTCCATGTACGATCTCACCTTTGCCTATGACTTTGATAACTTCTCTGCAGATGATTCCCTAATCGATGTCTCCAGGCCTAACTTCTTTCTTAAGCTCCAGATCCACACTTTGGGTCTGGGAGCCAAAGGTCCTTCAAACACAACCCATACCAAATTCATTCTTTTGTTTCTCTGTTCCTTAATCAGTGCACAGCAATACTCTGTACTTTATTCCTGATTTGACTCCTCACTTTCCTTTTGGCTTTATATACAGTCAGTCACCAAATCTCACAGATTGTACCTTAGCAATGGGTCTAACCTTGTGTGGATGGCACATTCTATTTGTATTTTTTTTCCTCACCCAAGGACATTCTTCCATTTTCTGTTCAGAGTGGGAGGGAGAGAGAGGAAGAGAGAGAGAGAGAGAGAGAAACATCGACGTGAAAAGGACACATCGAGTGGCTGCCACCCACATGACCAATCAGAGCCAGGGACAAACTGCAACTGAGGCACGTGCCCTTAGCGGGAACCGAACCCGGGTCTCTCTGGACCACAGGCTGATGCTCTAACCGCTGAGCCAAACCGGCCAGGGCTGGATGGCACATTCTAAAAGACATGTATATCCCTGGAGCATGCCAACCAGAAGGTAACTACCAGGATGTGGTGGGTGGGTGTTGATCCAAACTGGAAACCACAATAGGAGCTGGCAACTAGAGAACAGAAACCTCCCCCCCGCCCCCGGAAGATACAACAGCCTCTCAGTAAACACCCAGAGCCTCTCAGGAGTTCTGGGAAAAACTGAGTGAATGGCGTTCAGCCAGAAACAGAAACACTGTCTATTGTCCTAGACCCAACTCCCCAAGTTCCTTGAGAGAAATAGATACATAGAGAAAAATGGCCTCTACCTGAATACTTTCAGATTTATTTTTTTTGAGAGATGCAGGAAATATGCAAAAAGTACAATGAATGATATATCATTCATTTAAAAAAGGAAAATGAAAACAAAATTTTAAAGTGAGGGAGGGAGTCAAGTGTCTCAAAGGCTTCTGAGGAGCTAAAGAATGGGCAGATCTAGGGCAGCCGAGTGAGTGAGGGAACCAGAAGAGAGAAATGAAGGCATAAGAGGCATGTGGGGTTATGAATTAGATCCTGTCTGATATTCTTTGAGAGATATTAGTAAAGACTTAAATTGCTTTTTGACTGACTAATGATAATTAAAACTTCCTGTGAGGGAGTGAGTCCTGAATCAGTGGCATGGCTCAAAGGGAAGCAGATAAACACTCCCATGGGTGTGGGCATTCAGGCTTTAGACAGGGATTCAGATTAGATGGCTTGTACAAATTTTACAATTTGGAATTTAATGATTTTGCTCTTCCACATCTCATGTTCATGGGTACTGTTGGTTTCATTGTCTTTAACTTTTTTGTTGTGGTGGTTAATCCTCACCTGAGGATATTTTTTTCATTGATTTCTTTAGAGAGAGTGGAAGGAAGAGAGGGGAAGAGAGACATGGATGTGAGAGAGACACACTGATTGATTGCCTCCCAAACACACCCCGACTGAGGTGGGGATCAAACCTGCAACCTAGGTACATGCCCTTGACCAGGAATGAAACTCATGACTCTTCAGTGGGTGGGCCAATGCTCTAACCACTGAAACAAACCAGCCAGGGCATACCATCTTTAACTTTAAAAACAATTTTTTAAAAAATCAGGCATCAATTTTTAGCTTGTGTACAGACTAACAATGTTGCTATCACAGAATATGTGTGGCTCACATTTGTTGACTGAGTGTTTTTGGAGATCTTCCTAAAATCTTCCCTTCTCTTGTAAAATGGTGACAACTTACATTGGAATTACATGTTTTAAAATCTTATTTTTGCCCTGGCCGGTGTGGTTCAGTGGTCAGAGCATCAGCCCATGCACCAAAGGGTCATGGGTTTGATTCCTGGTCAAAGGCACATACCTAGTTGCAGGTTTGATGCCCAGCCCCTGTTGAGGTGCATGCGAGAGGCAAGCAATCGATGTATCTCTCTCACATCTATGTTTTTCTCTCTCTCTCTCCTCCTCTCTCTCCCTCCCTTTCAATCTCTCTAAACATCAATGGAAAAAATATCCTCGGGTGAGAATTAACAACAAAAAAATGTTATTTCCTTTTAAATAATAAACACTGTATGAACTAAAATACACTGTAAATTGAGAACCAGAAGGGAGTCAATGTCTAAATGTTTATTTATTTGATTTTGTCTTAAAGGTTAACAGCTTTTGTTTTAAGAGTACTGGGACAATTACATAAATATTTACCTCAGAACCAAAATTCAATTTGTAATTCTTTAATGTGGCTGATTGAGCAATGTCAACTACCAAATGGATCTTTCAAGAAATATTCTAATTATCAACCACTAAAATTACGGGTAAGGAAACCAAATGTACAGATTAGTAATATTTCTATTTACAAGTTTGAGTTTTATTCTCATCCTATTTTAGGAGGATGAAGAAGAGAGTAGAAATATGTGTATTCCGCCCTGGCCGGTTTGGCTCAGCGGTTAAAGCGTCGGCCTGTGGTCCTGAGAGACCCGGGTTCGGTTCCCGCTAAGGGCGCGTACCTTGGTAGCAGTTTGTCCCCGGCCCTGTTTGGTCATGCGGGTGGCAGCCACTCGATGTGTCCCTTCACGTCGATGTTTCTCTCTCTCTCTCTCTTCCTCTCTCTCCCTCCCGCTCTATCTGAACAAAAAATGGAAAAATGTCCTCGGGTGAGGATAAAAAAATATATATATGTGTATTCCTGCAAGAAACTCCTCTTGCATACAGGCAAAGAATTTGAAAGTTCTTCTTATACTGCTCTTCAGACATCCAGTATAGGTCAAATAAGTGATATCCTAGACATCTTGTATAACAGGCATTGATGGTTCATAGGGAGCAAGTGCTAGAGATCTCAGAATGGGTAAAATGCACTAACTGTCCATGAACCCTTGGTGTGGAATCTGTACCTGAAGTTCAAAGCCTTCTTACAGATCAAGGCTACAGGGTGTTGTCATGAAAGATGGGAGGGACTCTATTTACACTATGTTGAAAAGAGAGATTGGGGTCAATTTATTACAAAGTGCAACAAAGTGTTTTTTGAGATTAGAATCTACTTATATGCTTAGCATACAAAGTAATTTCAATATTGTTCCAATATATTCTACTCCTTAGAATTTTTTTATCAGACACAAGGGGTTCCCTGGCTAATAGGAGTCTCATAATGATCTTCTGTTGGACCAATAGCAGATTAGAACTCCCACAAGATATGGGGGCAACTGACAATGACATTTGAAGAATAAAATGGTACAAAATTACTTTTCTTAAGCTGTCCACCCCATCCATCCATCTATCTACATTAATTCAACAACCATTCACTGAGCACCTAATACATGCAAGGGCCTATTTTGGGCAGCAAGGGGAAGGAAGAGTGGGAAGGATGGACCAGGCAGTATCCCTGCCACAAAGGAGCTCACACACTGGTAGGGAAAGAAGAGTAAAAATACTAGTGACTCTAATCAAGATGTAAGTGTGTGTGTTCATTCATTTGTTCAATAAATATTCATTGAACGCACACTAAGTACTACATGGTAGAGACAAAACAGTGAACAAAACAAATATAATCACTGAGGCCACAGAGCTTATGATCTAGCAGAGTTATTGAGTAGATAATTTCAAATGTGTGGTACATGTTAAGAAAAGGGGAATATCATTTAATTGAAAGCAAGGGATCTAACTTAGATTGAGGGAGTTGAAAAAATGAGTTGCCAGGCTCCTGGAAGCCAGGTAGGAGTTAGGAAGAGTTCCAAGTGGAGTCAACAGCACTTTTGAAGTGGAGAGAGAGAGCATGTTTCAAAGAGCTGAGGCCAAGAGAGCTAGGGGGTGAGTGGCATGAAATAAAACTGGACAGGTACTAGAGGTCACTTCATGGGAGGTCTTGAAGCATTGCATTGGAATGTCACTGCCCCAAGAGAAAAAAATAAGGGAGAATTGTGGCAGAATAGTGCTCTGTGCATTTTAACAGGATCTTGAAGGAGGGGGAGAATTTGAATGTGGTGAAGAGGTGTGAAGTGGAGCTTCAGGTTGGGAGGTGAGGAAGAGAAGGGCATGTGAAAGCATGAAGTAAGAAAGACCCGGGTGGGGTTTACTGAGAAATGGCAAGTAGTCCAACTGGAATGTACAAAGGGAGAGAGGGATATTAAGCTCGGAATGGAGATTAGAACGAGGTCATTTCACTTTCCTTTATAATTATTTTTAGGGTACCTTGTCTACTGAACCCCAAGAGAACACCTTATATCTTACAGCCTTTACTGTGATTGGAATTAGAAAGGTTTTTGATGTATGCCCCCTAATGGTAAGTAAGAGTTTTCTTTCTCTGACACCCATTATCTATTTCTGTACCGTATACTGGGTGGGGGAGGGGACAGGGAGGCAGAACTTGAAGATAATTGTAACTCCAGAATCAGAGGATTTCAGAATTATGATCTAACCCACTGAACAGTTGGGAAAACTGAGACCTAATGGACAGGTGAATTTAATTTTTCACTTTCACAGGCTACTAAATCATAAAACTGGGACTAGAACTGACTTCTGACTGTGATGAGAAAATGACCCAGCATTCCCAGCTTCCTTCTCTTATCTCTACCAAATCTTATGATATGTATATGACTCTTATCTATAGTTGAGGCACTCTGTATCATGGAACCACTGAGTATACACAGTGGTTTGCTTCTTTGGGTTGTGCTGTTTCATTTGGTTGGAAACTGAGGGGAATAAGGAGAGGATTCACTTAAGTGAATCAACATAAAAGATCCCAAGGGGTAACAGATATGAAACTCTGATCTGGGAAGAGACAGGTCCCTGAGCTGAGGTTAAATGCTTCTGCCTACAAATCAGAAGTAAATTAAACAAGTCCTTCAAACAAGCATCAGAATGGAGATGGAAAACCCAAGGGGGTTCGTAGAACTAGAACAGTAAAGCAAGATAATGCTTTTTGTTTGTTTCAAGAGAATTGTTATTTATACTTAACAAGGCAAAATAATCAATGAGGACCAGTTTCCAGGGACTTAGAGAACCAGTTGGCTCCTAGCAGTACATGAGTAAGATACAGTTGAAGCTGGGAGAGAAGGAGTCAGGCAAGATGTTAGTAACATTGCACTATGCCTTCCCCTAACCACTTATCCAAAATAACTATTTTAGTTGTCTCAGGACGAAGTAATAGAGACTATTTTCCAGGAATCCTTAGGATCAAAAAGTACTTTGGCAGCTTAGCTCTTTTTCTGCTAGTTATGGTTTTATTTAGTAAAATTTCTTTTGAAAATGTGAACCTGACTCAGTTATGCTGAGGGCGAATGATGAAAACTTTGTCTATGCTCAGTGCTTTTTCTTCCTGGCGGCTAGGTCTGACCTGGGAAGTAGACACTAAAGGGACAAACCTTTAGAGGGAGATGAGAATTCAGGGGCAAAAAGCTTGACTTAATTTGGACAACCTCGTTTTCACTTCTGAGATTATGTTCTGCTTCTTCTCCAGGAAGGGTTCACTTCAGTTGGACATCATCCATTTCCATTAGGCCATTTCTCTCTCCACCCTTTATCTTGCCTACCCCAGGATGGTGCCACCTGCAGGTAGTTTGCATTAGTTGATAAGTTGAAGCTTCACAAAGAAACTCTTTTGCCCTTGTTTCCAGAAAATCAGCACAGCTCTAACTGCAGCTGACACTTTTCTGCTTGAAAATGCTCTCTCGGCCCAGAGTACCTTCACACTGGCCATTGCTGCTTATGCTCTTTCCCTGGGAGATACTAGTCACTCACAGTTTCGTGTCATTCTCTCAGCCCTGAAGAAGAAAGCTTCAGTTAAAGGTATGATTGGTTCCATACATTTTTCGGCAAGCATTTACTAAGTATATAGAGTCTGCTCATTCTGGAAAGTAGGTGGTGGCATGCAGAGTTGAGTAAGGCACAATCCTGCCCCCAAGAAACAAATCATCACAATGTAATGTAATAAGTGCCATTATTCATTTATGTATTCATTCATTCAGCACATATTTATTCATTCCTAAATCTAATAAATATGTATCAAGTACCTCCTATGTACCATGCACTGTTCTAGGCTCTGGGGATAAAACAGTAACAACAACAACAAAAATTCAGGCCCTCATGAAATTTACATTCTAGATAAGGAGAACAAATATAATAAGTAAATCACTGCATATAGTGAATAGGTTGGTGATGACTGATATGAAGAAAAATCAAGCAGGGAAGGGGGACAGAGCAAAGTGATGAGTTGTAATTTTTGATAGGATGATCAGGCTTAAACCTCACTGAGAAGATGGTATTTGAGTTGAAAGCTGAAGGAGGTGAGGTGAAGCAAGCCAGTGGCTATCTAGAAGGGCATTCCTGGTCGAGAAACAGCATGTGCAAACACCCCAAGACAGGAATATGCCTGGTGCTTCAAAAATGGCAAGGGGGCCAGTGTGGCTGGAAAGAAGTGAGATGAAGGGTAGAAAGTGAGGTCAGGGAAGGAAAGGTTGAAGCAGTTATGTAGGTCCTAAGAGGTCATTACAGGAGCTCTGCAGGACTCCTGTGTATAGTTGTGCACTGTACAAGACTCTCAAGCAAGACAATGAATTGAGACTTAAATCCAGCCCATGCTCTACTTTCCCAGCCATGCGCCATAGCTTGGGTCTGCTTCCACCCTGAGCAAGGGGTTCCTGTGTCTCATTCATGCTATGGGGGCCAGTGGTAGCCCTAAACTTTAATTTCTACTTTAAGTGCAAAAGGAAGACATTGGAGGATTTTTAGCAGGAGAGTGTATTACTTGACTTATATTGTACCAGCTTTGCTATAAAGCTGTATATTTTGTTTTGAAGACTAAATATACTGCTTCCTATAAGTCAAGAGTAAAGAAATAGTAACAGTGATCATTGGCCAATGTGCCTATTTCAGCACAAGCATGGTTGGACACTTCTGAGCCCTCTCTTGGCTGAGGTTTTTTAAAAGTTTAATCAGCCCTGGCCGGTTTGGCTCAGCGGTTAGAGAGTCAGCCTGCGGTCCACAGAGACCCAGGTTCGGTTCCCGCTAAGGGCATGTACCTTGGCTGCAGTTTGTCCCCGGCACTGGTTGGGTCGTGTGGGTGGCGGCCACTCAATGTGTCCCTTTCACATCGATGTTTTTCTCTCTTCCTCTCTCCTTCCCGCTCTGTCTGAGTAAAAAATGGAAAAATGTCCTCGGGTGAGGATGAAAAAAATAAATAAATAAATAAATAAATAAATAAATAAATAAAAGTTTAATCAATCTTACATGATATTTATCACCATCTACAACATTTAACTGCAGTCAACATTTAAAAATGACTAAAACTTAACATATATCTCAAAACCACTTATATAATACTTGTACTAACACAAAAGAAATGTCTTGAGTATTGTAAGATATGGATCATAAAATTATAGAATTTAAGAGCTGGAAGAGAACTTAATTCAAATAATATTTTAACTGCAAGTATCTTTAAAAACCAAATCTGTCATTCTAAATACAGCAAATCTGAGTCTGAGAGGGAAGGAAAACATCTTGCCCAAAGTCATGCAAATAAAGGAATCCTGAATTTAAAACAAACGCATCAAATTTTTCACTAATCTTAAAAAATGATTTATAAATATGCTTTACTGTTTTTTTAAAAGTATATATTTGTATTTAAAAGGATTTGAGGTGACAAGTTTAAATTACTAAAGCAATAGCAAACAAATATAATTTAGAACCTAATTTATAGAAAGTGTTGCATATGTGAAATTATTTTTAGTGCTTTAAATTGGGAGTAAATAATAAAAGACTGAACTAAGGCTTTGGATGTGATCTCATAATTTCCAGTATGTGTATTGTTTTCTATCAAGGAATTTCCCAAGTGCTAAGAGTGCTGGGGAAGCAATCATCTAGTAGAACCGAACTCTTAAGACCTGTGGAATTTGATGATGCTATCTCTGGGTAGATAGGGTCAAAACTGACTTGAATTCTCCAACACCCTGCAGGTGTCTAAGAATCGTTTGTTGGTGTGAGGACCCCCTACCCCATTGGAAATTGAATCTCAGAACTATCCTCTCTACCAAAAGATGTAGACATTCCATGTTGACCTTTTTAAATAAAGGCAAATAACACAGTATTAAGGGATCTTGTTTTATATTCGTCACCTTGAGGAAGTTCTTACAAAAGAATAAGAAACTTCTGGAAACCAGAAGACCTCTATCAGAAGAAATTGCTAAAAATCTGCTAGAATTGCTATGTCAGATTCACCTTTTTTTTTTTATCCTCAACCGAGGACATTTTCCCATTTTTTTGTTCAGGTAGAGTGGGAGGGAGAGAGAGGAACAGAGAGAGAGAGAGAAACATCGATGTGAAAGGAACACATCGAGTGGCTGCCACCCGCACGACCGACCAGGGCCAGGGACAAACTGTAACCGAGGTATGCGCCCTTAGCGGGAACCGAACCCGGGTCTCTCAGGACCGTAGGTCGACGCTCCAACCACTGAGCCAAACCAGCCAGGGCAGATTCACATTTTTAATCATATTAATCAATGTGATTTGTTGGTGTTCAGGTATTTCTTCCAGTTATCGTTTTTGGAAAGACGATCTTCAAGAGCAAGATAGCCCTGTACCTAACACTGGTACAGCACATATGGTAGAAACCACTGCCTATGCTTTACTCACCATTTTGAACATGAAAGATATGACTTATGCTAACCCAATCATCAGATGGCTGTCTGAAGAGCAGCGGTATGGAGGTGGCTTTTATTCAACCCAGGTAATGTTTCTTTGTCTCATTTCATCTCCTGAAACATATTTGCTGCCTTCCTCACCACACATTTCACACTCATTCTGGCATGCTATAGTGAGGAATAAATGTCTAGAATCAAAGAACTCTTAGAGGTTATCTGCACTGACACCCTTCTAATACAGAAGAGCAAATCAGTCCTGAGAGGTTCATTCAGGGAGTTAGTGGCCAAGTCAAAACTCAGTTCTCTTGACTCTAAGTCCAGCATTTCTTTTATGATTCTTTTTTTTTTTTTTTTTAATTCTCACTCGATATTTTTCCACTTATCTTCAGGTAGAGTGAGAGGGAGAAAGAGAGAGAGAGAAATATCGATGTGAGAGAGACACATTGACTGCTTGCCTCCCACACAGCCTAACCAGGGCGGGGGACCGAACTGCAACTGAGATACTGCCCTTGACCGGAATTGAACCTGCGACTCTTTGGTCGGCAGACTGACGCCCTAATCACTAAGCCAAACTGGCTGGGGCTCCTTTACGATTCTTAATGACCATGAATGACTAGTAAGGTTATCAGCAATTATGTTACATCCTATGTAATAAACAGTGGCTGCCATGTAGACAAAGGTACTGATGTTTCCTCCCCCTAAAATAAATGAAAAAAATGAGAGAAATACTGATTGTTACATGTTTATCTAACAATGTAAACTCCTTTGATACATATATTTTACACTAGATATATTATATAGTTTGTATATACTATACATCTATAGTCAAGTTTGGTTCAAATATTAATATCTTCTCTGTTCTCTGGATGTTTGGACAATAACAGAATGCGTAAATATATATATATATACACACACACACACACACATATATATAATTTAGAGCTACAGAGGTTTTTCAGGATTACTTTGATGATCATCTAATCCTGGGGGGCAAATGGGTTTCATCTTGGGTATAACTATAGGGTTAGCAGGATATAGTGACTCATTGATTGGCAGTGGCTACCAAAGACATGGACAGATAGCCATGTATTTGACATTTCTGATGTGGTTACATTTCCTGATTTTATAGATAAGAAAGATGAAGTCCAGAAAAATTAAGTTTATTCATTTATTCTTTCAACAAATACTTGTTGAATAGCTACCATGTGTATACCTTCTAAATGTAATAGATGCCAGGAAAGATATAATACTTACCCTGTGGCTCCTACATTACAGTGGGGAGGCCAACAAGAAACTATACATGAAAGTATTACGAATTGAGATGAATGCTCTAAAGGGCAGAGGGGAGGACCTTAAATAAAGGGAAGGGGGAGTTTATTTATGACTTCATGCTGAAGCCTAAGGATGACAAGAAAATAGTCATGCAAGGAGTTGGAGTCATTCTTCAAAGAGCAACTTACCTGTGGTTATAAGCTCAGGATTGTGGAGAATCTGGACCTGAAGCCACACATCTTTCCTGTGCCTGCTAAGAGCCACATCCTTAGTGGGAAAGGAGAGAACCTCCTTCCACCTCCACAAGAGGGCCCTCAACCAATTTCACTCAGTCAGTTGGTATTTCATCTCTAAACAACATTGCCCTACCCACTCATAAGAAAGGATATTTGTAAAAGAGCATATAAATAACCTAACCCTGTTTTTGTGCTTTGCTGCTTGTCAATAGGATACAATTAATGCCATCGAGGGCCTGACAGAATATTCACTCCTGACTAAACAAGTCCACTTGAATATGGATATCACTGTTTCTTACAAGCATAAAGGTGACTTCTATCATTATAAGATAACCCAGAAGAATTTCCTTGGGAAGCCAATAGAGGTAAATGAACGAGGTTTTATAATGTTTTATAATTGGATGGGACCTTTGAAATAATTTGTTTCACCCTTAATTTACAAATGTTTCTATTCATGACTTAAACATACTATGAGTGCCTTCTGTGTCCTAAGCAGGAGTGCCTAATATGTTCTTGTCACTGAAGATTTAAAAATAAAGCACAAAGAACCTGTGTGTATGTGCAGAGGGGGTGGGGACAGTAGTTTAAACAGACAGTGAAAAATAAGAGCCTTGATAGGCACATGGAAGGACAGAGAGGGGCCTCCTGAGCCAGGCTGAGAGTTTGTCCATTTGGGTGGGTTAAATCTGGAGGAATTTAGCCAGGTGAAGAAAAAGGAAGAACATTTCAGACATGGAAAACAGCATACACGAAGGTGCAGTAGTAGAATAACAGAGAAGACACATTTGGGAATCCTCCAGTGGTTCCATCCGGCTCCATCACACGTGCAGACTGTGGCCAAATTGAAATTGACCTTTAGGTCCTCCAACAACTTGCCCCATGTCCTTGGCTACTACTGGATTTTTCAAAATGAAAACCTTGACAACCTATGAGAATTTCCCAAGGAAAAGGGCACATTGAAAAAACTAGGTTTCATATTAATAATAGTAACTGCCAGTATACAGCTATTAATACCTATTTCTCTAATTAACCCATTTTAGATTATTGTAAGGTATATTTAAATGTACAAATAACTAGAGATAACTCTTACTCTCCACAAATCCTTGCTTGTGAAAAGTAAATAAGCAAGGGAAGTAAAATTTAGTGTCAAAATTGCAAACTAGTAGCTCATGGTAAATATACAGGGTGAGGCAAAAGGAGGTTTACAGTTATTGGTATTGAAAATAATACAATAATTAATAAATAATAATGCAAGAATAAACTCTGTTTCACACACTCATAGCTGTAAACCTACTTTTCCCCCACCCTATATAGTAATAGAAAGATGGATATGGATATAAATATAGATGTAGACATAGACATATTCCAACATTTAAAATCTAGAGATTTCCAATAAAAACCTGATTTCCAAATTTTCATGAAAAATAAAAGATCTGGCAATAGGGTGCTGTTGGCTGTGGCATGCGTTTTCAATTTGTTACAGTCCCTAACAGACATGTAACGTATGGATATGCACTTATGTCCATATTTGCTTTGTGTCTGGGCCTTTGCAGGCATTTGTGATTGTGGCCCCCAGTTTGGTAACTTTCCCCTAGGAGCATTTAGAGTTCAGCAGACATTTGCATTCTGAGCCAAGGGTCTGCACTCTAACGAGAAGCTCTTGGCCTAAAGAGCATGGTAGACCACCATTTGAGGTAGCTGGAGTTATTCTTCTCTTGTAGGAGTAATGCTATTAAGGGCCTCTTGTCATCTTAAAATAACTTAAATCTTAGCTCATGATGCTGCCTGTGTGTGAAACCTGGGCTGTTTTTAATCTAGTTTGGAATTCTCTACTCCAGCATTTCCTAAAATGTGTTACATAAAATAAAATTAAAAAATGTTTGGTAGGAAACTCTAGTTTAAATGAAGTTAAATAAGTTCTTTAGTACAGGATTCCCTCATCTTTAACCTGTATGTGACTAAGTGTGGTGATTCTGGGGAATAATGGGCTATGGGCACAGTGGAGTGTACTTTTGCCAACTTTATTTGTCACTTATTTGTCCATGGAACCATTCTTTCTTGCAATATCTTGATTTACTGGCTTTCCAGTATATGCTGCATATTCCATCAGAGAACAAGAAAGTTGGCCTATTTGCCCACATTTACTAAAATTTTGAGGAAGAGCTGACAACCTTTTATGCACACCGAATCCCTTTTGCTCTAGTGTGCTAGGTAAAGGGAAGGGCAGACTGCAGCCTTGGTGTGAGCAAAGAACCAACTCTTCAGGCCTCTTGCTTAAAATGATCACTCCCATGCTCAGCACAAATTAGAGAGTATTTGTATGATAGATTTTCTGTGGAAGGGAGAACTAAGTCAGTTCATGTCTTTAATCTCCTCCCAGCAGAGTGGGAAGAAGAGCAGCAGCACCTAAGGATTTGGCAGGCTGGGGTGAGCTGTTAGTGGGTTTGGGTAGGGTGCCAAGAGTTTCCATTAATAGAGACCAGAGAAAGAAAGGAAAACAAGCCATTAGGAGGTGAAAGAGGTATGCAAAGCAGAAGGTGGGAGGGACAAAGATCAATTACACCTACTTTAGAGTTAGGTTGAGGTTGCCTGTTCTTGCTAATGAAAAGGACCTCCTTTGGCACCTAGGATGCTAGGCACTGGAAGGAATTGAGTTAGTTGGCAAAGGAGATGAAGATCCAGTTTTACCATAACTATATAAAAATGAAAATGTGACCAAAGTGCCTTCTGACATGTTGGTTTTACTGGCTTACTTAGGCTATTTCAAACATCTTATTTACACGTAGAAGGGAAAGGAAATTCCAGTATTTTTTAGTGTGCCTACTATGTGCATAGGATCTTCAATGCCTTGTCCATTTAATCTCACAAGAGTTTTGAGAGAGGAAGCTGACAGGTGTCAGTTTGCTCTTTTCATTGCTCTCCTCTCTCCCTATTAAATAATAAAAGAAAGCATGCTTTCTCCATCCACCTTTCCAGGTGCCTCTCAATGATGACCTCATTGTCCGTAGTGGATATAACAGTGGCTTGTCTACAGTACATGTAAGTAGTTCATTGAGAACAGACTTATTTGGGAGTTATGTGTCTGCTTACACTAACATAAAACAAAATAGGAACTTTGCCACAAAGTTACAGAAATCTGGGCTCTGGTAACTATGACTGAAGTAGGATTTATTTATCTAATTCTTTTTAGCTATCATAGTAGCTGTCCTCACAATTTCTTTTTGAAAATTACTATTTTCAAACCTTGTATGTATATAGCCTGTGTATTTATGGAAATAACATATATAATTAAATATACAAGGCTGGGCAAAAGTAGGTCTATATTTGTATGGAAAATAATATAATAATTAATAAATGATAATACAAGAATAAACTCTGCTTCACATACTCACAACTGTAAACCTACTTTTGCCCCACCCTGTATATTGTATATATGAAATTTTATGCTTACATATGCATATATACCCATACACATATATACATGTTTTCTAACAGAGTCACATCTCATTTATCCAGCATCAGTGGATATATATCGAGCATATATATATATGCTTATTTTCTTTAAGCCACAGACTGCATGAACATACATAAGCAGCTTAGAAAAACTTGCCACTAGATGGCTAAAATATATGTGTTCTGAGCATAAATTAACATTCTATTGATGATTTTAGCTATGCTCTTATCTTTAGTACATTTATTCCTTCAAAGACTGTTTATCAAATTGCATGAGGAGGGGATGGATTTTCTATTTTTCTGTAACTTCTAGTTGCTCTCAATATGCCTTCTTCTGGCAGCACCCCAGCCCCATAATTTGTTGACTACCACAGGGGTGTGTGGGCTGGGAGAAAACCACATTTCCTTGTAGTGTTATGTGTAAAATTGGAGAGTACAGGCTTGAAGATGAGAATCTTAGGAAGTTTCCTGAAGAGTGAATTGCTTGAATTTAACTACATTGAATTTAGACCAAGATTCTGCCTGGCCAGAGGTCAGTTTTTGCTTATTTTGGGCTTCTTAGCTACGTTTCAGGTTGTGGAGTTTGCCAAAAGTCCAGCTGCTGGAAAAATAGGTCTTGAATACACCATTTGCACTGGATTTTGAAAATGATACTTCAAACATCCCATTTACAACAGCAGTCCTACTATAATACCTTTTCCACTTTCCAACTTTAAATAAAATCTTGTTTACTTTTTTTTAATTAGTTTTTTTTTTTTTTTAATTTTTGTTACAGATGTTTCTCCTTTTTCCCCCTGCAGGTAGTAACTGTGGTTCACAAAATCGGTACCTCTGAGGAATTTTGCAGTTTTCATTTGAAAATTGAAGCCCTGGACATTGATGGTAAAACAGCATGATTTACACTATAATTTTGCCTAAGCATAAAGAATATCAGAGAGCTTCCCTGATCAGGAATATGTGCTTGTTCAAAAATCAAAATTATTTAATCAAATTCTTTATCAGGTTGACGTCAGAGTAAACATTACTGCCATTTATTATAGTAGAAGTAACTCTCTTTAATAATAGTTGGAAACTGATGTTAAATAACTTAATAACTAAGCTAAAGGTATGCACTATTGATCAAGAAATTATTTTGACTAATTTACTTTTTAAGAATGTATCTAGTTGTAAAGCTCCAGAAAGGTCTAATTTCCGATACTTGAATTTCAGTTACTTTTGGGTCAGTGTTCCATTCTAGGACCCTGAATTTTCCTATAACCCTGTTGGATCTCCACCCCTTGCCTTTTCTATATTCCAAGGGTTCTGACAAATATACATTTCCCTGCCTCCATCTTCAACTTGGTTTCCAATACTTACAGCCTTTTATTAATGTGTCCTTTTTTCTACACGTGGCCTTCACATCCCTCTTCTGGTAGGTTGGTTCTCACCTCTCAGTCCAAAATCAAGTCTACATGCACACTCCAGTACTCCTCTAACCGTGACCCCAGGGTCAGGGTATGTGCTACTCCTCTGTCCTGATGCCTTTCCTGTGTGGCTCAGAGGCCTCTTCCTACAGGAAATTTTCCAACTACCTGTGTCCAGGCATCTATTCTTTCTCCCTACAACCTCCCCCAAACATGTTACCCATACATATTTATCTTAAATGACTCCTTCCTTAAATTATAAGTAATTTGAGAGCAGCAACCTGTTGTAATGATTTAAAGACTTCCTGGTATTTTCAGTAGCCATGAATTTTCATTAAAATCACCAAAAGTGCCAATTTTCAAATCACAGATCTTTTTTTTTTTTTATCCTCACCCGAAGACATTTTTTTCCATTCTATTGTTCAGATAGAGTGGGAGGGAGAGAGAGGAAGAGAGAGAGAGAGAAACATAGACGTGAAAGGGACACATGGAGTGGCTGCCACCCACACGACCAACCAGGGCCGGGGACAAACTGCAACCAAGATATACGCCCTTAGCGGGAACCAAACCCGGGTCTCTCTGGACCACAGGCCGACTCTCTAACCGCTGAGCCAAACCGGTCAGGGCACAAATCATTTTTTAAAATAATTTTTCTTAATTGATTTTAGAGAGAGGAAGGGAGAGGGGGAAAGAGAGAAACATCGATGAGCCTGGCCAGTGTGGCTCAGTGGTTGAGCATCAACCCATGCACCAAGAGGTCGCCAGTTCGATTCCCATTCAGGGCACATTCCCATTCAGGCCAAATCCCCATTGGGGACATGCAGGAGGCGGCCAATCGATGTTCTCTCTCATCGATGTTTCTTTTTTTTTTTTTATCCTCACCCGAGGATATTTTTCCATTTTTTGTACAGATAGAGTGGGAGGGAGAGAGAGGGAGGGAGAGAGAGAGAAACATCGACGTGAAGGGACACATCGAGTGGCTGCCACCCGCACGACCAACCAGGGCCGGGGACAAACTGCAACCAAAGTACGTGCCCTTAGCGGAAACCGAACCCGGGTCTCTCCGGACTGCAGGCCGACACTCTAACCGCTGAGCCAAACCGGCCAGGGCTCTCATCGATGTTTCTATCTCTCTCTCCTTTCCTTTCTCTCTCAAATCAATAAAGAAAAAAATTTTTAATTAAAAAGAAACATCGATGAGAGAAAACATCGATTGGCCGCCTCCTGCATGCCCGCCACTGGGGATTTGGCCCACAACCTGGGCTTGTGCCCTGAATGGGAATCAAACTGGTGACCTCTTGGTGCATGGGTTGATGCTCAACCACTGAGCCACACTGACTGGGCCACAAATCATTTTAAATTGTGTTCACAGACCTGCTTATCAATGATTCTGTTCTGACAGGTTCAAAAACAGTTAAAGTGGTTTACTCTTATTTTTGTTTGTTTGTTGTGTGTGCTAGCATTGAACTACAGAGGTACCTCGGAACACAAGCGCCTAATAGCATGTGCCAGGTGAGTGCATTTCCACAGAGGGGACTGTATACTTCAGGATTTCATATTTGTCATTATATTATTGCTTTACATCTCTTTGAATTTTAATATGGCTGGAAGATGCAAAGTCATTCACTTGTTTAAATGTAGAACATAACAAGTATTCTTAAATAGGTATTTACTGTACAGAACAGCTTTGTTTTTTGCTCATATAAAAATCACTGTGTCATCAAGCCTGCATTCCTTCCAGAGGCTCTAGCAGAGAATCCTCTTCCAGATTATAGAGGTCACCTTCTTCCATCTTCAAAGCCAGCAGCACAGCATCCTCTGATCTTTCTCTCTGACTCTGACTCCTGCTTCCATCATCACATCTTCTCTGACTCTCCTGTTTCTTTTCTTTATATAGAACCTTGTGATTACATTGGGTCCACCCAGATAACCCAGAATAATTTCTCTATCTCAAGATCTTTAATGTAATCACATTGCAAGCCCTTTTTGCTACATAAGGTAACCAATCCACATGTTCAGAAGATTAGGACCTGGACATCTTTGGGGCCACTATTCTGCTTACCACACCCGCCATCCTAAAATGTTTAATAAGATGTAGGGTTTTTAAAATATGTATATATTCCTTAGCAATGACACAGAGTGAATCGGTTAGTGGAAGAGCCAGAACTAGAACACAGACTTCTCTCTTCTTTTCATCACCCCTCAGTACCTCCCATTATGCTCTGTTTCCTTAACTCTTCCTACTCTCAATAACAGTGATTTCTACTGATATTTTTGTTGTTTTTACTTATAATCATACTTGATGTCAAAGCACTCAGTATGGGTAATTTAGAATTTCCATAGTGTTGTATTATTAGAACTGAAAGGATTTTAGGGATGATATCGTAATCCCCTTCATTTGGAAACAAAGAGCTGAGACCCGAAGAGATGAGCTAACCTGCCACGTTCTCACAGAGTTAGAGGCAGAGCTAGGGTTTCAAATCCCAGACCCTGACACACAGTCTATTATCTACACCATCTCCTTTATCAGTTACTCTTAGACGACTGACCTCAAGGAATAGCACATTAGTCTCACCTTCTCCTTCCCAGCCATTTCCCAGCTGTGTTTGTGGTCCCAGCCCATTCTCTTCTCAGGACTCCTTCACCAACCCGCTCGCAATCTCTCTTTCCTTCCTTGGCCAATCTCTGCTGTCTGTTCCCTATCCAACATCCTCTTTTATCCCCTAAGGTCTTTTCGTTAAGGTAACCCTTTCCCAAGCAGCCTCCTTCCTCCTAACTGCCATTCCTAATCTTGGGTACCTCTCTTCTGGGGAAGGGATGTAATCACAGTTGTCTTTAAATCCATAACATTTGTCACAGGGAAGGGTGAGCAAACTTGTTCTGGACAGGGCTAAAATAGAGCCCTATAGTCCCTAGGAGACACCTAGAATGGGCACAAGAAGCACTTTCTGACAGTGGAGCTGGACACCTGTGGGACAGCCTCTGCCATGAAGTGCTGTGACTTTCAGTAAATCAGCTTACTTCTCTGGCCTCTTCTGTAAAGCCAGGATATTGGGTAATGTAATCTCAAAGTGTCCTCCAGTTCTAATGTTCCCCAACTCTGCTATATACAGAGTGGGGCAAAATTTGTGAGTATGCAAAACACAGAGTTTTATTATTTATTAATTATATATTATTTTCCATGCAAACAACTGTAAACTGACTTTTGCCCCATCCTTTATAAAAAGGCTCTCCATCAAAAATTAATTCATTTGAACACATTAACCTGAGGCCTAGTTCCAGATTATTAATACACAAAAGAAAGCAAATAGAAATGTAATATTGAATAGTCCATAGATTGGTTTTTACAAACTGGGGACAGAATGTTCAAAAAACCAGATGGAATATGCTTTAGGCTCTGTGATGCTGAAGTTACCTTGGATAAATTACCAAAGTAACTGCGTAATACTTATTCATGTGAGAAATTCTTTGCCTTCTAATATTCTCTCCTGATTTAAATGCCAGCACAGTTTCTGTGTTCAGAGGGTCTCTTTCGTGTATTTAGCTTTTTACAACCTCTCTGTTGCATTCATAAAAAAAGTAAAAAGGATTTTATTTCTCCCCTTCTCTTGGAACAAAATGCCTTTGGAAAAGAGTGCTGTCTTTGGCAGCAGAAAAAGGGCTTCTTGAAAGGAAGGTTTCTGTTCCATGGTTGAAACTGTCACCATGGCAATCAGTCATCAAGGCTCCAGCAACTTTTCATAGACCCTTTCCACTCAGGGGGCCTTTTTTCATGCTGTTGACAGAGTATTTGCATCTGTGAGCAAGAGTTCTCTGCTTCTGGTGACACTCACCCATCCAATTAGGGACGTGTCCAGATGTCATATTAATTCCAAGTTTCTGTATATTCTGTTTAAACTGTTAACCTGGTGAAGAATGAAGTTAAACTTTTATAAACCACAACTTTTATAATATTTTAAATTATTATGGTACATATTACACCTAAAACTTTCAATAGGGTCTGCGTTATATGTGCTCTATGAAATGTGATTGGGGACGAGAGATCCTCTGCCAACTCACTAACTCAATACTACAATACCTCCCATTTCACTGATACTTATTCCTTTAGGTGAAATCAATTCATTTCTCCTTTTATGAAGCTGTTTTCCAGTTTCTTTCTTTAACCCTGAATGCTCTTCCAAGTTCCACTCTTTTTTTTTCTAACCTGAGGATAATTTTATTGATTTTAGAGAGAGAAGAAGGAACAGAGAAATATCAATATGAGGGAGAAACACTGATGGGCTGCCTCCCATATGGGTTGCCTCCCATATGTGTCCTGACCAGGGACCAAACCCACAACCTCGGTTTGTGCCCTGACCAGGAAATGAACCCACAGTCTTTTTGGTGTACAGAATGACACTCCAACCAACTGAGCCACATGACCAGGGCCCAAGCTGCACTCGAATGTCCAGCTACCTCTGAAGCATCTTGAGGTGAAGCTGGAACCTGAAACTCAATCTTTGCAGAACCTCTCTCACTCTGCTCCTGTCCCCAGTCCTGGACCCACCAGCTTGCCCCCTTTTTATTTTTATTTATTTATTTATATTTTTATTTATTTAATCCTTACCTGAGATCTTTCCATTTTTTGTAAAGATAGAGTGGGAAGGAGAGAGAGGCAGAGAGAGAAACATCGATATGAAAGGGACACATTGAGTGTCTGCCTCCCACAGGATCCAACCAAGGCCAGAGACAAACTGCAACTGAGATACGTGCCCTTAGTGGGAACCGAACCTGGGACTCTCTGGACCACAGGCTGACGCTCTAACTGCTGAGCCAAACCGGCCAGGGCTTGCCCCTTTTTCAGTCTTCTAACTCTGCTTAAAACTTTGGAATTATAAAGATAAATTAAAAACACAAGTTTATACTTCTTCGCAGTTAGTTTTAGAAATAAGAAAATGAGCTCTATAAAGGAAGGATGATTGTGGAAATCTCTCAGCAGAACTGGGATAAAGTCCAAGTTTCCTGAATCCCTATTTCAGTGTTATTTGCTCTCTTACCAGAAGAAAAAAGTCTTCCATTTTACTCCCTTTATCTTACTTCTTAGCTTCCCCATAAGCACAATTCCTAGACAAAGTCTAGTCCTTAAAACTTTTTTTTTTTTTTTTTTTACAGCAGAATAGTATTCCATTGTGTAAATGTACCAAAGTTTTTTTGTCTACTCATCTACTGATGAACACTTGGGCTGCTTCCACATCTTGGCTATTGTAAATATCACTGCAGTGTACATAAGGGTACATATATTCTTTCGAATTGGTGTTTCAGGGTGCTTTGGATAAATTTCCAGAAGTGGAATTGCTGGGTCATAAGGCAGTTCCATTTTTAATTTTTTGAGGTAACTCCATACTGCTTTCCATAGTGACTGCACCAGTCTGCATTTCCAACAGTGCACCAGCGTTCCCTTTTCTCCACACCCTCGCCAACACTTTAACCCTTTGCAACAGCATGGAGGGACCTGAAGAACATTATATCAAGTGAAATAAGCCAGTCAGAGAAAGACAAGTACCATATGATTTCACTCATATATGGAATTTTATAAACAAACTGAACTACCAAGCAAAATAGAGACAGGCTCATAGCTAGAGAACAGTAGACAGCTCTGGTAGGGGTGGGGGAAATGTGCAAAAAAGAAAAAAAGAGAGAACTCATGGACATGGACAACAATGTCCAATGTGGTGATTGCAGAGGGGGCTAGGGTGGTGGAAATGGAAGAGGGCATAGAGAGGATAAATGGTGATGAGGTGCCTATTGTGGAAAATTGAGAAAATTAGAGAAAAGCATGGAAAAGTGATAATCACTTATAATCTCACAATGCAGAAAAAAATAGCTGTTAGTATTTTAGCATATTTCCTTCCTGATCATGCTTATTGAGTCTTTTTCCAATATACAACTAATTTTCTTCTTTGAATATGCTGTTGGAATAAGAACTAAAATGAGAATCAAGAGACTTATGCAGCTCTGAGGTGAACCAGTAATGAGACCTTCAACCAAGTATCTTAATCTCATCCTCAGTTTCCTCAGGTAGTTAACTAAGTAAGAGCTTGGAATGAACAGTTTCTATGATCTCTTCCAGCTCTATTGAGATTATTGGTCAAGTGAATAAGGAGTTAGGATAGATGACTAAAAGTTCTCTTGCAACTTAAAATTCAGAGACTGCCATGCATATATTGTAGTGGAGATTTACCTTTGAAAATTAAAGCCCACTAAGGAATATGGCCTTTTCTTAAAGAATCTTATCTATTTATTTACTCCATTTTCTTATCTCTAATTATTTTAGCTACAAGTCCAGTGAAGAAGAATCATCATCTGGGTCCTCCCATGCAGTGATGGATATCTCTTTGCCTACTGGAGTCAGTGCAAACACAGAAGACTTAAGAGCTGTAAATTTTTTTTGTTTGTTTTTTAAATATTGTTATAATTATTGGTTTTCTTTACTGTATTATTTTACAAAGATATTTTCTCTAATTCTAATACATAACTTTCATAAAATCTTCCAGAATATTCTTTCCAAATAAACAATCTACCTAACGTTGATTTTTCAGTGAAGTTGTTGCTGAAGTAAATAGGTTCTTGCAGTGTCTGAGAAAGGAATTTCAAAGGGCACATGCCTGGGAATAGTTTATACTAGTAGCAATTTACTGGAGTAAAGGGACATAACAAGCCCCCTCAGGGATGGGGAGGGTGGGCAGGCTCTAGCAGTAACTGCTCTGAGATCCTTGATAATCCTCCATATATTTTCTTGGTTTTCAGGAATGAGCAGGCTTTCTTTCAAACTATCCAACCTACTTCCTGGATTTTCCCAGACTTGCTTGGGCCTTCCCCCTAACCAATCCCTTTTTTTGTATCTTGGGGTGGGGGGGTGTTTCCACAAATTTATCCAATCTGACTCTTATCCCAGATTTTCCCAGGCTAGACTCCACCCCCTTTATGTCGCCATTTTGGCTCTTACTGCGCATGCCCCAAAGTTCTGCAGCAGTCGCCTGGTTTCTACTGTGCATGTACTTTCCTCTCCCTGCACCATCTTGCCTTCTACTGCGCATGCACCTAGCAAAGGAATTTCCCCTACTGTTTTTATCCCTCCCTCAGTAATCCTGGTTAATGACCAGTAGCCAATTCTTCCTGCTTGCTTGGGAGTGAATCAGGCTTAATGTTCTATTCCATTTGCTCCCTTCCCTAACTAACTAGCTATCTGTGCTAACAAAGTGAGGAAATATTTCCATGACACAAGAACTGTGGGTACATGTGATAACATGTTCCAACTTTTTTAAGGGGAGGAGCTGCTCTTCAACTTCTTTGAACAGTGGCTTATATGACCATGATCTAACATCTCATTATTGGGTGAATGCATTTAAACAAAAAGATCATAAAATTAAATTCAAGCTTTTCTCTTTCCTTCCTTAGCTTGTGGAAGGGGTGGATCAACTATTAACTGATTACCAAGTCAAAGATGGACGTGTTATTTTGCAACTAAATTCGGTAAGCTCCACATCCCAACATTCTTTATTTACTATTACCATTCAAAATGTACAAACTAAAATATTTTTCAGTCCTTTCTCTCCCATAATTTCCTTAAACCTTGAATTTACCAAACAGATTCCTTCCGATAAGTTCCTCTGTGTACGATTTCGGATAGTTGAATTGTTTCAAGTTGGGTTTCTGAATCCTGCTACTTTCACGGTGTATGAATACCACAGACCAGGTAACCAACTCTACTCTGAAATTTCCTCCAAAGACTACTTTGTATTTTTTACAGAACCTTTAGAAATCCACTAGATTTCTGTAAATTTTATATATTGTTTTTCCCAGGGCTCACTCTCCACAGAAACCCCAGTTTGCATGTACAGACTATGGCATGACTTGGAGCAAATCATTTCTCCTCTCTGGTCTTTAGTTTCTTCATTTTTAAAATAACTGTATTAGATTGCTTCCAGCTTTTAAATTGTTTGCCTCAAGTTTATCTTTTGTGTTCATTTTCATTGCACCTCCCCTTTTTAGAGAAGCCCACTTATCTACAACTTCTTTAATTCTTCCAGAATCAACTTCTACTCCATCAATAGTCTCTTCACATTTTGCAGAGAGCTCTATTAGAGTGGTTGTCACATTCACATTGTATTGTAGTTGTTTGTGTGGCCTTTTCACCAGCCCCAGACAGAATGTTTTCATCTGTGGTGTCCCTAGTATCTAACACAGTGTCAGGTACATAATGTGTGTTGATAAATATTTAATGAATGACCTACATCTGATCACTCTGCCACTTCTGAGAATATTAAGTGATTGGAGAGCTCTCTGATTTACAAGACAGATGACTCCACTTTAGACAGCTCTACTTAGAAAAATTTTAGAATGAACCAAATTATAACATCTGTTCATTCTAGTTTTAACTTCTGAAATTAGAACATACTGAGCCCATCTTCCCCTTGAGAAATAACACGCGCGCGCGCGCGCACACACACACACACTCACATACATGCTTCTTTTTTCCTTCAGCCTAGACAATTACAATTCTTTCAATAGACTGTCATGTAACATAATTTATTTCCTCTCATTAATGGAAGCACCAAATATTTTCATTCTAAGAAATGAATATTGAATAGTAAAATTTCTAGCACAGAAGAGAAGGTCATTTTGAGGATAGAGGGGCCCATGTCAGGACAACCAACTCAAAATTTAACCCCCGTGGGCCTTACCTACAAAAAGAAGGGTTTGGAATTAGTGATCTCCAACACACCATGAGTGAAATTCATGGAGTGGTAAATGTGTTGTACATCAATCCAGCCCCCTCTCCTAACCATGCTTTCATTGCCACAGATAAAAAGTGCACCATGTTGTATAGCACATCCAATAGCCGACTTCAGAAAGTCTGTGAAGGAACAACGTGCAAATGTGTAGAAGGTAAACTTCATTTAACATGTTTAGACTGCATACTTGTTTAAAGCAGCCACTCATAATCCAGGGCTAATCTGGGGGGAACTGTGTGAAAAACTGTGGTATCTCAGAAGTAGAAATGCAATCTCAGTTGATTGAAAGCTGATTCCTTGAGCACTGTAAAGCTACTTCTCAGCAACTCCTAAACAACCTGATGTTTTCTACTGTGCAGAGATGGAGAAGTACCATCTAGATGGTTGTTGGCTATCAGAGGGATAACATGATGTGAAATTCTTACTTTTTACCTGGTCTTTTCTCATGTAATAGGACCACAACCTAAAAGAATAGAGGCTCCTCTTTCTTTCCCTTTGTCCTTCCCAGATAGTGAGTTATCCATTAGTCTTTTATAAATCCAAGACTGAATTCTTGGCCAAGAAAAAGACCCAGAACTCAAAATAATCAACTGACTCGCTGAGCATCTGGGTTAGTTTGGTTTTATTTTGTTTTTCCAAATCCTTAATATCTACACTTTTCTTAGGATCGTGTTGCAACCATTTAATATCTGTAAATCAGTGAAGTTATCATTTTTTTCCTTCCAGGTACTTTTGATTATACTTATAATGGGAATTTTCCTCCATTCTTCAGTGGAAGCATACACATTTCTAAAAGCAGAACGTGGAGTGATTATTCATTCTAAGAATGCCTGATGTTCAAGATTTTGTTTTTATTTGTTTTGTTTTTGCTTCATATAATGTTTCACTTTCTGGAAGAGGAGAAAATAGATGGGTCTTGGGAATCTGGCATTTGTAAGATTATATTAGATTGTCTGAGATCTCATGGGCACTGTGTTTACTCCCTTGGAGAGTGTCGGCTTCCTTACATTAACCTTTTACTATTTTTCACAAAATCCAGCTGACTGTGGACAAATGCAACCAGAATTGAATCTGACAATCTCTGCAGATACTAGAAAAACAACAGCATGTAAACCAGAGATTGCATATGGTAAGTTCAAATTTTTAATATATAGTTCCATTAAACATGACATTTTATAAATACATAATCAGTTAGGAAAATCAATAACTTTATTTAGTGATTGTATGGGTACAACAGCCCATGTATTCCTTTGAAGAAAAATGCCAGCAGTTTTCAGCATTAACATGCAAAGTTATTTATCCTTCAGCAAGGAACATGATTTTTAATGAAAATGATGGAAGTGATGTGTACACCTAGCCAAGATACTTTACTCCCATAGTTCCCATTGAATTAAAGGCACTGAAACAGATTCAAGGAGAATTTTCTTTCCCTCACCTAAGAAAATGTTTTGTATTGATTTTTAGAGAAACACACACACACACCCCAATCGGTTGCTTCCCCTACTCACCCCAACCAGGGATCGAAACCTCAAGCCAGATATGTGCCCTAGACAGGAGTCAAAACTGCAACCCTTTGGTACAGGATGATGCTCCAATGAACTGAGCCACCTGGCCAGGGCTCAGAGAGAGCCACTAAGGTATAAAATTTCACTATTTACTGTATTCTTTCCGTTGATGGAGCAGAAGCAGAGACAAAGGTGGTTTTAGGGTTTGTTTGGGATGGTTTTTTTTTTATATTGAGAGAGGAAGGGGGAGAGAAATAGAAACATTGATGTGAGAGATAAACATCGATCAATCGCCTCCTGCCCACCCTCTACTGGGTATTGAGCCTGAAACCCGGGTATGTACCCTGACCTGGAATCGAACTGGGACCTCTCAGTTCATGGAATTACTCTCAATCCACTGAGCTACACCGGCCAGGGCTAAGGTTTGTTTCATTTAAAAATCTCTTCACAGACATGGTAAAATATCAATACTAAATAATATTTAATATATGTAGAATTTCAATCCATGTTTGAGACTCTCTATTTCAAAAGGAGCATCTCCTTCTGGTTGTCCAGAGCTCAGCACTAAATTAAATAAATGCTCAAGTACAGTTGTCTTATCTTAAGTTCCTCATAGAATTAACTTCTTTATTTTCTATTTATAGTTTCTAATGTTTATTTCTGGATTTTTTAAGAGTAAGAAAACATATTGTACACTATCTCAAATCTTTTCTTGATAATTGGTAGGGCATTATTTATAAATAAAAAATCAGTACAGTTGATTTTGTGCTATGTGTTTATCAACTGCTTTCATATAGTTTCTCAGTGGAGTTCCATAATATACCTTTGAGGTAACAGAGCATTATTTTTATTTTACCAGTGAAGAAACTGAGGCTCAGGGAAATGAAATAATTTTCTCAAAGCCATGCAGGAAATAAGTAGTAGAATTAGGAGGCATCCTGGTCTCCAGTATGATTTCCATTATATTACACTGAATTCTCTTAATGGAAATATAGCCATCAGAATGAAGTTTGTGTGGTTAATAGTCTTTCTTTCCTCCTAATTCATCTTGTTGTTGTTGTTTTTTTAAAATTTTTTATTGTTTTTTGAGAGAAAGGAAGGGAGAGAGAGAGAGATAGAAACATCGTAAGAGAGAACATCGATGGGCCACCTCCCACGTGTCCCCTACTGGGGATGTAGCTCACAACCTGAGCATGTGCCCTGACTGAGAATCAAACCAGCGACCTCTTGGTGCATGGGTTGATGCTCAACCACTGAGCCACACCAGCTGGGCTTGTTTTTTGTTTTGTTTTTTAATAAAAGCTAAAAAGTGGCCCAACTCAACCACAACCCACTGTAGTTTTTAAAATGCATTGGGACCTGAAGAAAAGACCATATTATTTTAGCAAACAAAGATCTCAATAAATTATTTCTTCCTTCTATTTTAGAACTATTTAAACTTTTTTTTTTTTCCTCACCCGAGAACATTTTTCCATTTTTTGTTCAGGTAGAGTGGGGGGGGAGAGAGAGGAACAGAGAGAGAGAGAGAAACATCGATGTGAAAGGGACACATTGAGTGGTCGCCACCCGCACAACCGACCAGGGCCGGGGACAAACTGCAACCGAGGTACGTGCCCTTAGCGGGAACCGAACCCGGGTCTCTTCGGACCGCAGGCCGACGCTCCAACCGCTGAACCAAACCAGCCAGGGCTATTTAAACTTTTAAATGTCAGTAATCTATTTAACATAGAGAGTAAATTCAATCTGGATTTAGTTTATTATATATATTTTTAAAACTTAGCTGACTTTTTGGGAGACTATGGTTTTTTACTGGAATAACAGAATAGAAACAAAATAAAGTAGTTTCCTCTCTCTACCTATGCCCACAGTAAATACATTACTCATATCCACCAAAAAGATTTATGAATCTGAAATACAGGACAGTTTTTAATCTCTTTTAAGACACTAATTTACACAGCCTTTGTTTTTGCCAAAATTTGTTCATTCATTCATCTATTATGTCTTTTCTTGAAAGTAATAAACTAAATCCAGACTGCATTTATTCTCTGTGTTAAAGTAGGTTTCTGATATCTAGCTAACTAGCTAGGATCACAAAAATGGACAAACCTTTTAGGTCATTCAACCTCATCAAAAGCAAAAATAAAAGGATTCTTTCTCAGGCCACATGAAAGGGTTGGGTCCCTTCATCTGCTCATTCCAGAATTGAGGTCAAACATACCATGAGTTAAACATTGATGCCTGAATGAAGAAAAAACAGCATTGGGAGCAGCTCATGTCAGAGAGTTGCCAACCCAAGCAAAGATGAGTCAGAAAACAGAATCCTATCAAAATCCAAAGATCAAAGCCAGTGGAGGTATCTAAGGAACTGGAGCAAGAGAACAAGGAGGCTCACAAGGCTGGCCTGAGTGATTGATAAAAGGTCCCCTCTGTGGTTGTGCAGAAAAGGAAGGGGCTCTTCAAAGTGCCCCTTGGGCATGACTCCACTGATCTTATAGGATCAGAATCTGAACTTTATATCTAACAAAGTTTCATTTCGTTTGTTTTGTGTGGTTCTGTCTTTTAATTTGATATTGTTCTTACTTTAGCTTGTTCTGTAACAGTGGCCAGGGCTAATGATTCTACATAGAGTGAATCATTCGAGTACTGATCAGTAAAATCAGACTGAGAGTATTTGGGAAGGCTTCTTGGAAGAAATAGTATCTACTTCAGGGTGTCCATAAGAGCTTGTCATGCTGGGAGATCCAAAATGGCGGCAGAGTGAACGGAAGCTACACAGACCGTCTCCCAGAACCAAATTGGAATTACAACTATAACACAGACAAATCGATGGGAAAAAGCAACAGAAAAGCAGCTTGCGAGAACCATATAACCAGGGACACTGATTTGCAAAGGCGCAAGACGGGGGCTAGGAGCCCATGGTCAGCAGCTCGGCAGCGGCCTTAGCTGGGAGCGGCTCCCTCGGGTTATACTCCCAAAGGGCAGAGCCGGGACAGAGGCTAAAAAAGCCACAGCCACTCACCTTGGGCTCCAGCAAAGGGAGGTCAGACTGGACTGGAACTGTGTGGGGACACTCGAGATTTGGAGGGCACTCAGAGCTTTTGCTGAGTTGCTGCTACGCAGGACGGTGGCCATATTGCTCCTTCCCAGGGCTCTGGGGAGAGGCAGCAGCCCCTCCCTTGGAGATACAACCCCACCCTGTGGGCCATTGAAATGCTAATTGAGACTCATTAACAACCAGCATCTGCCCCATTCTCGAGAAATCCCCTTATGCTGAGCACCTGAGGGAGTTTTTCAATCAATCACCTGACAACCCAAAACTCTTCAAGTAACCTCGACTGCTAGCCTCCAGGCAAAAAGGTAGAGGATAACAGTACCTTTCCTGGGCTAGCAACTTTAACCAGGAAAGTAAGACTTGTCAGTGGTGTTTAACGTGGGTCCTCCCTCGCTCATCTAAGCCCAGGAGAGGGAGCTACAAACAGCAGAACACCAACACCCACAGGGAAAACTTGACAGGCTCCAAAGCCCACTGTGATAGCCAAAATGGTGAAACACAGAAACAGAAGCCAAATGAAAGAACAAGAGACCGCCACCAAAGATGAGATCAATGTGGAACAGATAGGCATGTTAACAGAGCTAGAATTCAGAGCCATGATCTTAAGGAAGCTCAACAGCATGAGTAAGGACATAGAGATGCTGAAAATAAGCCAAATGGAAATTAAAAACCACCAAGAAGAGATTAAAAAATGACATATCAGAAATGAAAAACACACTGGAAGGTCTAAAAAGCAGAGTAGAGGAAGCTGAGGACCGGATCAGTGAATCAGAAGACAGGGTAGAAAAAAATCAACCAATCAGAAAACCAAAAGGAAAAAAAGGTTAAAAAACAGGAAGACAGCTTAAGAGAACTGTGGGACAACTGGAAACATAATATATTCGCATCATGAGAGTCCCCGAAGAAGAAGAAAATGAGCAAGGGATAGAGAATATATTCAAAGAAATAGTGACAGAAAACTTCCCTAATTTGGTGAAGGAAGAAGGCATTCAAGTTCAAGAAGCACAGAGAGCCCCAAGTAAGAAGAACCCAAACAGGCCCACACAAAGACACATAGTAATTAAAATGCAAAAAATTAAAGACAAAGAGAGAATCCTAAAAGCATTAAGAGATAAGCAACAGGTTACCTACAAAAGAAACCCCATAAGGTTCTCAGCTGACTTCTCACAAGCAGCGCTACAGGCCAGAAGGGAATGGCATGAAGTAATCAAGGTCATAAAAAACAAGGATCTGAATCCAAGACTACTGTATCCAGCAAGGCTATCATTCAAAATAGAAGGTCAAATAAAGAGCTTCCAAGACAAAAAAAAAAAGGCTAAGGGAAATACATTAGCACCAAACCAGCACTGCAAGAAATGTTAAAAGAACTGTAATTAGTAGAAGAAACAGGAAAAAAATATATAACCAAACTAAACAAAAATGGCAATAAACAAGTACATATCAATAATCACCTTAAATGTAAATGGACTGAATGCTCCGATAAAAAGACACAGAGTAGCTGATTGGATAAGAAAGCGTGACTCATCTATATGTTGTTTACAAGAGACCCACCTCACAACAAAAGACTCACATCGGTTGAAAGTAAGGGATGGAAAAAATTTTTTCAAGCAAATGAAAAGCAAAAAAGCTGGAGTAGCAATACTCATATCTGATAAAATAGATTTCAAAATGAAGGCCATAACTAGAGACAAAGAAGGCCACTACATAATATTGAAAAGATCTATCCAACAGGAAGATATAACCTTGATAAAGATATATGCATCCAATATAGGAGCATCAAAATATATTAAAAATCTTCTGGAGGACTTCCAAGGAGAAATCGACAGCAATGCAATCATAGCAGGGGACTTCAACACCCCGTTGACAACACTGGATAGATCCTCTAGACAAAAAATTAGCAAGGAAATAGAGACTCTAAATAAAGCACTAGACCAAATGGATTTCATAGATATCTACAGAGAATTACACCCCAAAACTACAGAATTCACATTCTTCTCAAGTGCACATGGGACATTCTCAAAGATAGACCACATGATAGGACACAAACTAAATCTCTACAAGTTCAAGAAGATTGAAATCATATCAAGCATCTTCTCAGATCACAATGGCATGAAACTAGAAATCAATTGCAACAAGAACATGCAAAGACATTTGAACATATGGAGGCTAAATAGCATGTTATTAAACAATGAATGGGTTACCAAGGAAATCAAGGAAGAAATTAAAAACTTCCTGGAAACCAATGAAAATGAACACACAACAACACAAAACCTATGGGATGCAGCAAAAGCAGTTCTGAGAGGGAAGTTCATAGCACTACAGGCCTACCTCAAGAAAAAAGAAAATTTTCTAATTGACTGTCTAACCTCACAACTTAAAGAATTAGAAAGCAAACAAAAAGAAAACCCCAGAGCAAGTAGAAGGAAGGAAATAATAAAGATCAGAGCAGAAATAAATGACATAGAGACCAAAAAAATAATTCAAAGGATCAATGAAACGAAGAGCTGGTTTTTTGAAAAGATAAACAAGATTGATGGACCCTTACCTACACTCACCAAGAAACAAAGAGAGAGAACCCAAATACACAAAATCAAAAATAAAAGAGGAGAAGTAACAACCACAGAAGACACCACAGAAATACAAAAGATCGTTAACAGCTACTATGAACAACTATATAGCAACAAATTCAACAATCTAAGCGAAATGGACAAATTTCTAGAAACACAGTCTCCCAAAACTGGACCGGGTAGAGATAGAAAATTTGAACAGACCAATAACAACTAAGGAAATTGAAGATGTAATCAAGACTTTCCCAGCAAACAAAAGCCCAGGCCCAGATGGCTTCATGGGGGAGTTTTACCAAACATTAAAAAAACAAACAAACAAAAAAAAAAAACTAACACCCATTCTCCTCAAACTATTTCAAAAAATTCAAGAAGAAGGAAGACTTCCAGACTCGTTCTATGAGGCCAGCATAATTCTAATTCCAAAACCAGAAAAAGACACTACAAAGAAAACTACGGGCCAATATCCCTGATGAACATAGACACCAAAATCCTGAACAAAATACTAGCAAGTCGGATCCAACAATACATCAAAAAATGTATTCACCATGACCAAGTGGGATTCATTTCAGGGATGCAAGGCTGGTACAATATTCTCAAATCAATAAATGTGATACACCACATAAACAAAATGAAGAATAAAAACCACATGATCATATCAATAGACGCTGAAAAAGCATTCGACAAAATCCAGCATCCATCTCTGATAAAAATTCTCAGCAATGTGGGAATAGAGGGATCATATCTCAACATAATAAAGGCCATATATGAAAGAGCTACAGCCAACATCATACTCAATGGGCAGAAACTAAAAACATTTCCATTAAGAAAAGGACAGGGATGTCCACTTTGACCACTCTTATTTAGTACTGGAAGTACTGGAAGTCTTTGCCACAGCAATCAGACATGAGGAAAAAATAAAAGGGATCTAAATTGGAAAGGAGGAAGTGAAACTGTCATTATTTGCAGATGACATGATATTACATAAAAAACCCTAAAGACTCCATCAAAAATCTAGATTTAATGAATTTGGCAAAGTAGCAGGATAGAAAATTAACGTCAAGAAATCAATGGCATTCTTACACACCAATGATGAACTCACAGAAAGAGAAACTTAAGAAAATAATCCCATTTACCATTGTGACAAAAAAATAAAGATACCTAGGAATAAACTTAACCAAAGAAATAAAGGACCTATTCGCAGAAAACTACAGGTCACTGAAAGAAGAAATAGAGAAAGATATAAAAAAGTGGAAGCACATACCTTGTTCATGGATTGGAAGAATTAACATCATTAAAATGTCCACACTACCCTAAGCAATCTATAGATTCAATGCAATCCCCATCAAAATACCAATGACATACTTCACAGAACTAGAACAACTACTTCAAATGTTCATACGGAACCAAAAAACATTAAAATGTCCACACTACCCTAAGCAATCCCCATCAAAATACCAACGACATACTTCACAGAACTAGAACAAATACTTCAAAAGTTCATATGGAACCAAAAAAGACCTCGAATAGCCACAGCAATCTTGAAAAAGAAGAACAAAGTAGGAGGGATCACATTACCAGATTTCAGGTTACACTACAAAGCCACTGTAATCAAAACAGCCTGGTACTGGCACAAAAACAGGCATATAGACCAGTGGAACAACAGAGAACCTAGAAATGGACCCAAGGCAATACGTTCAATTAATATTTGACAAAGGTGGCAAGAGCATACAGTGGAGTAAAGACAGCCTCTTTAATAAATGGTGTTGGGAAAATTGGACAGCTACATGCAAAAAAATGAAACTAGACCATCAACTTACACTATGCACAAAAATAAACTCAAAATGAATAAAAGAATTAAATGTGACCCGTGAATCCATAAAAATCCTAGAAGAAACTATAGGCAACAAAATTTCAGATATCATACACACCAGAATTTTCACTGATACATCACCTAAGGCAACAGAAACAAAAGAGAAAATGAACACATGGGACTACATCAAACTAAAAAGCTTCTGCACAGCAAAAGATACAATCATCAAAATGGAAAGGCAACCCACTGTATGGGAGAACATCATTGCCAATGATATATCAGATAAGGGGTTAATTTCCAATATATATAGAGTGCTCATGCAACTCAACAAAAGGAAGACGAATAACCCAATTAAAAAATGGGCAGAGGAGCTGAATAGACACCTCTGCAAACAAGACATACAAATGGCCAAGAGACATATGAAGAAATGCTCAACATCACTAATCATCAGAGAGATGCAAATTCAAACAGCAATGAGGTATCACCTCACACCTCTCCGAATGGCTGCCATCAACAAATCATCAAACAACAAGTGTTGGCGAGGGTGTGGAGAAAAGGGGACTCTAGTACACTGCTGGTGGGAATGCAGACTGGTGCAGCCACTATGGAAAACAATATGGTGTTACCTCAAAAAATTAAAAATTGAACTTCCATTTGACCCAGTGATCCCTCTTCTAGGAATATACCCTAAGAAGTCTGAAACACCAATCAGAAAGAATATATGTACCCCCATGTTCATAGCAGCACTATTTACAATAGCTAAGATCTGGAAACAGCCCAAGTGTCCATCAGTAGACGAATGGATAAAAAAGCAGTGGTACATATACACAATGGAGTACTATGCAGCAGTAAAAAAGAAAGATCTCTGCCCTGGCCGGTTTGGCTCAGCGGTTAGAGCGTCGGCCTGCGGTCCAGAGAGACCCAGGTTCGGTTCCCGCTAAGGGCATGTACCTCGGTTGCAGTTTGTCCCCGGCCCTGGTTGGTCGTGCGGGTGGCAGCCACTCGATGTGTCCCTTCACATCGATGTTTCTCTCTCTCTCTCTTCCTCTCTCTCCCTCCCGCTCTATCTGAACAAAAAATGGAAAAATGTCCTCGGGTGAGGATAAAAAAAAAAGAAAGATCTCTTATCCTTTGAGATGACATGGAGGGACCTGGAAAGTATTATCCTAAGTGAAATAAGCCAAGCAGAAAAAGACAAATACCACATGATCTCACTTATATACGGAATATAATGAACATAACAGTCTGAGGAATACGGTAGACCCAGAAACATGGAAGTAGGGCACAGACTGACATCCCTCAGAAGAGGGGATGGGGGGTGGGAAGAGATAAACCACAGAACTTATATGCGTGTATGCATAACCAATGGACATGGACAACAAAGCCGGGGACGGGGCAGGGGTGGGATGGGGAGGAGGGTGTCAATGGGGTAAAAAAGGAGAAACATCTTTACCAAAAAATAAATTAAAATTTAAAACAAAAGAGCTTGTCATGCTTCATGTCTCACTATTTTGACAAACTCTGGCTTCTATTGAACATGGCATTAGTGGTATTTAGCACGAACTATTGTTTTGTTTTTTAACAGCTTATAAAGTTACTATCACATCCTCCACTGAAGAAAATGGTTTTGTCAAGTACACTGCAACCCTCCTGGATGTCTACAAAGCTGGTGAGAATTCACTCATTCATTTTCTTTCTTTCTTTGTTTTTTTTAATCCTCACCCGAGGATATTTTTTTATGTATCTTCAGATAAAGTTGGAGGGAGGGAGAAAGAAAGAGAGAGAGAGAAACATCAAAGTGAGAGGGACACATCGACTAGTTACCTCCTGCATAACCCTGACCAGGGCCAGGGATGAACCACAACCAAGGCACGTGCCCTTGACCGGAATCAAACCTGTGACTCTTTGGTCTGCGGGCTGACGCTCTAACCACTAAGGGCCACTAATTCATTTTCCATTCAACAAATATTTAGTTCTTACTTTGTGTCAGGCATTTTATTAGACACAAAAGATACAACTTCAATAACACAGCCAGAGTTACTGTCTTCATAAAACTTGTATTCTATTTAAGGAGACACATTTTTAAAGAAAGGAAATGAACAACTAAATTAAACAATTATAAAAACTTGTCTTGTTTGTAAAGTATGTTAAGAAACTTTCGCATACTTTGTTTTCTCTCCATTCTGGGAGTTCATTTTTAATATATATAAATTTTAAATTTATATAAATATCAAAACACCATGCACTTAACAACTTACACAAGAATTGCTGCGCACTAACAACAACCAAAATAAAACAAAACTATTTAGAATCAAGGGCAACTATGTATTTCAAGGGTAATGATAAATTGGTGTTTCTCCTAAAACACACGGTGCTTAGAGTAGAATAGGATATAAATGATAAAAAGATTAGTGATTGTCTATACTTTAAATTTTCCATAAGGGAATGGTGGAGAAGGGTAGGAAGAGATAAACCAAAGAGCTTATATGCATATATGCATAACCAACGGACACAGAGGATAGTGTAGTGTAGTAAAGTGGGGGGGGGGGGGGGCAGGAAGGAGGGGGTCAGTCAGCGGAAAAAGAGGGGACATCTGTAATACTTTCAACAATAAAGATAAATTAAAAATAAAATAAAATACTCGAAGATAAAAATAATGGAAAGGCACCACACAGCCACACTGCTAATCATGACAGACTGAACTGGTAAATAGTGCTGAGAATGTTATTTACATGTTGCTGCAACAGGAAGCCATCCGAAAGGCCTAAGGAAATTGACTTGAACTAATGTGTGTACAGTAGAATTTGTATTACTAATTCAAGTAGATCATTTGCACAGTTACTGTTGTATACTATTTACCAACATGTTCAGAAGTTTTTCAGGGTTTAATAATTAGGATGACTCTGCCAGAGTCTGACAACTAACTGGAGCTGAGTCCTGAATATATAGCAATGAATTAGACCCAGTCCCTGCCTGAAGAAATTCCCAGCTGAGCTGAGGAAACAGACATGTGGAGTGAAACATTGTGGTAGAAGTTCAAGCATAATGGGAGTAAGGGGAAGACAGATATTTAAAATTTTACAAGTCTTTTATATGTCTCTCACTTTTCTACAGAGTTTCCCATTGCCAGCTACCAATTACGTTTTAGTTTTGCTATACAACATATAGAGATTAATTTTGTTTAACTGGAGAGAGGTTCTTTTATTTCCTGGTTCTACAAGAGTAATAATAACAAACAAATATACAGCGCTTACTGTATATATAGTTCTAAGCACTTTTCATATATCAATCCATTTAATCTCATAACAGTTCTACAAGATAGGTTTTATTGTCGTGCCCAGTTTTCATATGAGGGGGCTGAGCCCTTACACAAAGAGCATAAATCATTTGTTTAGGGCCACACGGCCAGGAAGTGACAGAGCGGGGGTATAACCCAGGCACCCTAGTCTGAAGCTTTAACCATGTGGGCATTGTTGCTCTCCAATAGCCATTAGCCTCTCAATATAAATTAACACTCACTAATAGCCACAAGGGACTGGAATGCTTGAGAGAGTGTATAATTGTGACACTGTAGCATGAATGTGATAACTTGACTTGTATGCCTCTCAGGCGAAGCTGTTGCTGAGAAAGACTCTGAAGTCACCTTCATTAAAAAGGCAACTTGTATTAATGCTGACCTGCAAAAAGGAAGACAGTATTTAATTATGGGTAAAGAAGCTCTCCAGATAAAACACAATTTCAGTATCAAGTAAGTCACCAATATTTTGGAGTCTCTGATCTTCCCTCCAACATTGAGTGTAATTTATTCTTAAATACACTGCATGTTTCTTATGTGCCCTGCTGTTAACCAGCAAACCATTAGAAGCATAAATGAAATAATATGAGTTTAAAACAAAGAACTATTTAAAACCATTAGGGCAGCTGAGGACTTGCTGACAGATAAACTGAGTGTCTGGGTTTGAAGATGAATCTGAGGGTGCTCATCCGAACACCCTAGACCACATCTGCCCCCTCAATAAGTCATCAGGCTGTTCTGTTTGTAAAGAGAAAAATGTTTAAATATGCATTTTATCATTTTTAAAAAATAGACATTGAAACAGATGTCATTCCTGCCTTTAACGGCAGGAGCCCCAAGTAGTTTCACAACCATCAGGGGCCTGTGGACCTTCCCACGGGGAGGCAAGTTCAGAAGAGTTTGGCCAACAGCCTGACCCCTCAGTCCAATTTGGCTCTCCTCTCTGTGGCCATAATCGCAAATGCTTCATTTTCATTTTTTCTTGGCAGGTACATCTACCCTTTAGATTCCTCCACCTGGATTGAATATTGGCCTACAGACACAAGGTGTCCATCATGCCAAGCATTTTTAGCTAATTTAGATGATTTTGCTGAAGACATCTTTTTAAATGGCTGTGAAAACGCCTGAAAAAGTTCATCTGTGTACAGTTTTCTCTATGGATTCTGTTGTTGAAATTTCTTTCTTCCTTTTTTAAAACGTTCACAGCTGTTCTTATTTGGAAAGCTCACTTTACTTAGAATTAGTGGCACTTGCTTTTAGTAGAGAATGATTTTAAGAGCTGTAACTTTCTGAAATAACATGGCCTTGGGGGCATGGAGACAGATACTCATTCCAAGGTTATTGGACACCAGAAAGAATAAATTGGAACGTCTCCTAAAACCTACCACTCAGGAATGTTTGCTGGGGACAAAAGAATAGCCCATTGAAATGTAGTATCTTACAAAAACACAGCCTTTGCTTAAAAGAAAATACCAAGGAACAGAAAACTGATCATTAAAGCCTGACTTTGCTTTCAAAATGTGCGAAAAGGCGGAAAAGCGTGTTATTTTATGCTAGGTCAGTTTCACCCACACAAAGACAGGCAAATCGAGGGAGGTGGAGAAGGCAGCAGTAGAGACCTGAGAAGGCCTAACCTTGGAGCCCTGGGCAAACTGAGAAAGGTAGGAGAGTTTGTCCTTACCCCTCCCCTTAAGTTGCCCTCTCCTTACCCCCTTTCATGTCCGTCTACTCCCTCCTCCTCCCTCCCAGCACATATTGGTTTCCCCGGGAACTTACTCTTGCCAATAATTGCTCTCCTGGAAGGCAGGCCCCAGCGCAGTAACCTGGTGAAAAGAAGGTGTGTAGGAATCAGGAGACCTTTGTTGTAGTCCCAACCAGGTGTCTGAGCCTCAGTTTGAGCGTTTTATAAAAGAGGATTTATAACAGGAGATTCTTTATTAAATAACATTTGCAGCATATTAGAGCACTCACATATATTCCCATTTAATGTGTTAAGCATCTCACAAAGTACAGGAATTATTATTATCCCCGTTTTACAGATGAATACATAGAGGCTCAGAAAGATGAAGCAATTTTCCCAGCCTAGTAAGGGGCAGAGTTGGTGACCACACCTCAAGGCTCTCTCTCCATGGAAGCACACCCCTCTTCTGCATCACTGCGCCGCCATGTTGCTGGTCAGGTTTCGCTGTGTAAGGCTGAGGCAGGATGCACGCCATTGGAGTTTCTCAGATGTGTGTACTTGAACCAGCCCCACTGAAATATGAGCAAGCAAGTATGAAGATAAACTCTGGATATAACAGGAACAGGACTAAAATGCATTCCTTTTATTAAAAATCTGCATTTTACCAGTTAGGTAAAACTACAGTAAGCCTTGCAGTGTGCCTTGTAAGTAATACTAAGATTTTCCACTTCCAGGAACTAAGGATTTATTTTTGTTAATGTCAAAGCTCACATTGTAGGCACTCCCTTGGCAAAAACAACCAATGTGTCCAATATGCCCAAACTCTGCCAGCGAGGGGTGAGGGCCCCTCCAGGCAAGCCTGAAGTGTCTGCTGTCACTTTCTGATGCAGGCTGGAGGAGACCACTGTAGTGCTCCAGGAGCACCAGCCTTCTCCCTGAGCACTCTGGCCAATAGGTGGGGCCACAGTGGCCGAATTCACCCACAATGCAGCTGAGCTTTCAGACATCAAAGCAGACCTTTGTGAGTTAGCCTGGCACCGCTTAAAAATCCTTCAGCTCCTCTTCAGGTAATTCCTATGCATTTAAATATACGTCCTTAGTGAGACTTTGTTTCCCTCCAGATGGGCTGGGGCCCTTACTCAACCCTGTGCTTCTCTTCCAAGGCACTTGCAATTATTTATTTAATCATGTATATTGTTTAGTGTACAGCTTCTGGCTCCACTGTAAGCTCCACGTCGGCAAAGTGTGGATCTGTTCTCTTCACCACTGTTTCCTGTGCCTGGCGCAGTGCTAGAAACATAGGGACTCAGGAAATATTTGTGGATTCCCCACTGAGTGTGGGCATCAGAAGACCCAAGGTCTAGTCTGGGTTTCGCCCCTGGAAGAGATTTAAAGTTGGCCTCTTTATCTCTTTGGTAGCCAATAAAATAAGGTAGTTGAACACTCTAATATCTCTTTTATCTATAGCTCTATGAAGATATTTTATAATCTTATGTTGTGAAACAGAAAACAAAGTTGCATGTAAGCATTCACATTTTGGGTGTGGATTTCTTTCTGTGGGTGTGAAAGGAGTTCAGAGAAGTTAGTGAGTGAGCTGGAGGGGTTTTTGGAGGCTTCGTGGAAAAAGATGGGTGGGATTTACATAGGTAAAAACAGGAGGGTTTTTGCGATTAAGGGGGAGGCAGGTTTCTACTTGGGGGTAAGGAGGATGATTTAGGTGGTACAGATGAACACTGTTCATTTTATTTTTTTGATCCTCACCCAAGGATATTTTTTCATTTATCTTCAGATATAATGGGAGAGAAGGAGGCAGGGAGGGGGAGAGAGAAAGAGAGAGAGAGACATTGATTGGCTGCCTCTCCCACAACCCTGACCAGGGCCAGGGACCGAACCACTACTGCAACTAAGGTATATGCCCTTGACCATAATCAAACCCAAGACTCTGGTTCGAGGGCCGATGCTCTAATTGCTGAGCCACACCAGCCAGGGTGAACACTGTTCATTTTAATAGCTATATGTTTATTTTAATATGTATAGACAGTTCCTGACTTGCAATGGATTGACTTAAGATTTTTCAACTTTACAATGGTGCAAAAGTGATACTCATTCAGTAGAAACCATACATTGAATGTTGATCTTTCCCCAAACTAGTCATATGTGGCACACTACTTCCTCATGATGCTGGACCGTGGCCGTGAGTCGTGCTTCTGTCAGCCACGTGATCACACGGGTAAACAGCCAGTACTGTACAGTGCACTGTGCTACCAGAGATGTTTGGATATTGTGTTCTGAGCATGGTTAAGATAGGCTAGGTTCATTAGGTTAGGTATGTTAAATGCATTTTTGACTTAGGATATTTTAAACTTATGATGGGTTTATCAACACATAACCCTACCATAAGTTGAGGAGCATCTGTATTAGAAAAAATATATATAAGTAGCACATAAAAGCCAACATATACAGTTTCCTTTTAAAATAAATTTATTTGTCAAAAAATAAGTCTATTTAAGGAGAAGTTTTAAGTATATAAAAGCATAGGTTGTTCTTAGGGCAAAAATTATGAGGTTGGCATGCACATGACTGAAGTTCAGGAAACTCAGCTTTATGAAATATACAGACTTGACAATGAGCCAAGTTGAGACAGGCAGCCTCACTCCCTATTTCTCAGTGAGGGATCCTGAGCCAGTTAGTTTCACTTTCCAGTCCCCGTGATGCTAATTTATTCAGTAACATCCAACAGATATGTATTGATTGGTAATTGTAGGCCAGACCCAATTATAGGTGCTTGGTTCTAGATCTTTGCCCTTGTGGGATTCAGATTCCCGCTGAAGGAGACATGCAATAAACAGTAAAGATAAAACTAGGGGACTGACCTTGAATGTTAGAAAGTGATAAGGACTGCCCTAGCCAGTTTGCTAAGTGGTTAGAGCGTTGGCCCGCAGTCTGAAGAGTCTTGGGTTCAATTCCCAGTCAAGAACATGCACTTTGATTGTAGGTTCGATCCCTGACCCTGGTTGGGGTCATGCAGAAGGCAACCAACCGATGTGTCTCTCTCACATCAATGTTTCTCTCTCTCTCCTCCTCCCTCTCCTTCCCACTCTATCCAAAAAAAAAAAAAGAATGGAACAGTTTCCTGGGGTGAGGATTAAAAAAAAGAAGACGATGACGACGATAAGGACTATGGGGAAAGGAAAAAGTAGAGCAGAGTAAGGAAGATTGGGAATGGTCAAGGGAGGGGCTACATTTTAAATAGGGTGGTTAGGTAGGGTGGGCTTCAGTGAGAAGGTAATATTCCAGCAGAGACTTGAAAAAGTGAACCATGTGTCTATCTAAAGGACAAGTGTTCCGGGCAGAGGGAGCATCTAGTGCCCACGCCGAAAGCAGGAGCGTGTCTGGTGTGTGACAGGAAAAGCAAGGAGGCTGTGCAACAAAGGGGAAGTTAGGTAAGATGAGGCCAGAGAGGCCCCAGGAACCAGAGTATGCAGGTCATGGAAGGGATGTAGTCTTTGCTCAGAGGGGAGGGGCAACCATTGCACAGTTTCGAGCAGACGAGTGACAGAGTTTGTCTTACCTTTGAATAGGATTACTTCGACTGCTATATTGAAAATAAAGCTAGGATAGTGACAGAGAGACCAGTCAGGAGGCAACTGCAGTATACCAGGCAAGAGAGGATGGTAATTGAACAAAGTTGAGTTTATTGATTCTGCAGTGAAAAGGAACACACACCATGGGAACCATGAGCTTCTCAGTAAAAGAGAATTAGAAAGGACTTATTATATAGTATTTGGTGTTGTGATGAATTATTTTAGGGAGGGTTCAAGAAGGTGGGGCTTGGCTCTAATTGGATGCTATCAGGAAGCAAGGCTAATCCTATGAGTATCTTAACTCTTATCCAACCAGAAGGAAAAGAAGTTGCAGTCATTCACATTAGGCAGGAAAGGGAGATGAGTGGTCATTTTTGTGGTTTGGATAATGTTCTTAGTTTATTCTTTTCTCTAACATGATTTGTTTGTTTTTGTTTTGGGGGTTTTTTTTGGTCTTGATCCATTTTGTCTGGTGTTGGTGCTCTGTGACATCAGACACGGAGAACACCGCAGCCTGGCTCTGAGTGTCAGGCCAGCTAGTCCCCGGGGACACCAAGTCCCAGCTCCCAGCCTACCTCCCAGCTGTCAAGGGCTGCTCTTCCCTTCCGCACACCCTTTACCCTGGAAAACGCACCTGTGCACACAATGCACACTTACATACTAGCTCAGAGGCCACCGTGAGAGACCAGGCATGACCTCATGACTGAAAACTCCTACCTCGAGAGCTGGGAATTCAGCAGCCAAATCTGGGAGGTTCTCAGAGACACAAAGCGACTCTGGGTCATGTTTCCAGAGGCTCTCCCTGCTCCTGAACACAGATTGATTCTGCGTAATTAATGTGATGTCAGAAACCTGTTGCCAGGGACATGCTCTTTCATTTTAATTGGGAGATTAAAATATTCCTTGAGGCCTCTGAATCAGAAAGAAGGGAAGAAAGGCAGTGAGGAGGAAGAAAGAGAAGAATGAGGGAGAGAGGGTGGAGGAGAAGAGGAGAGGAAAATGGAGAAAGGGAGGAGGTTTTGTTTTAAGACAAGATGAGAACTTCATTTCTAAGAACCTTCTGGATTCTTCTCAGCTGGCAGGGTCTCTGCCCTGACAGACATGTTGGCAGAAATGGACCTGTTCCTTGGAACACAGCCCATTTCTTCACTCTTTCCACCATTATAATCAGATATGTGTGTATTATGTGCATAGTCATGAATTATATAACCCTCAACTGTCCAAACCAAGAAGCATCTAGAGCTCATCTTATCCAATGGCCCCGAGGAGCAGCTTGCCGTGGTCCCAGCGCTGGTAGGTGTAAGGACTGGAGCACTAGCCCAGGGCCTCTGACAGCCCGTGTTCTTCCCTCCACGCAGATGAGTAGAGGTTACAGAGAAGTCAGTTTTCGCTCCTTGTAAGAAGCATTTTCTTATGGCCAGAGCTATTCAAAGACGGAATAGACCCTATTGCTACTTCCTTCCAGAAATGTTGCAGGAGCCATTCAAGGTGGGAAGTTGGCCTCGATGATGTCCAACGTCCCTTGAGCTCTGAGAGGCCATTATAGATCCTGCACGTAAAGTGATGAGCACGGCGCCTGTGCTGATTGTCACCATCCTTACCTTTAGGAAGGAAGCGGCTGAGGCTCCAGGAGGCTAAGCTGCAAACCTTCACAAGAGGCAGGGTACCTTTGGGCTCTGGGGCCCATGCTCCTAGCCTTGGAGCTGGATGGCCTTCTCACATACTGGAGGGCAGTCATTGTTATTATGTAATCTTGGCAAAGACTCTGCCTCTCTGGGCTTCAGTGCCCCCCCCTACCCAATAAGTGTGTTTCATTACATGCTCTCTAAGCTGTCTCCCATGCTAGGACAGCAGGTGAGGCAGAGTGAGGCAGATGAGGGCTCGGGGTTCAGGGTACCGAGACAGTGGGGACACTGCCGCTAGTGTAGAAAAATGAAGGAAGGCGGCACCAGAAATAGATTTGCAAATTGTGTCCTCAGATCATGTTCTACATTGATACAACACAACTTGTCAAACTCAATTGACAGGTGCCCTTACCTCCCCTCGAAGTAGAGTTGATGTTTTTTCCTGTGTGAACCCCCCATGTAGAATCAAAATACTGAAGTTTGAAAACCCCCGAGAGATCATCTAATCCACCTGCCCTCTATTTCACAGATGAGGTGGGCTGGGAAGAAGCAGGGACTCTCCTGGGGTCCCACAGGGGAGTCGGGGCTGGAACCAGAGTGCCAGGCTCTCCTTTCCTCATATTGGTGCCTGGTGTCTGCTCCCACCAGCTGGGCCAAATGGGCCAGCAGAGAACAGAGCCCCAGGTGGGGTCCAGGCTACCATTTCTTACAGATGAGATGAGAGAAATCCTAACTGTCCTGGAAAGAGGGTTTTTGTTTGGCTGGAGTTTTGGGGTGTGTGTGTGTGTGTGTGTGTGTGTGTGTGTGTGTGCTGTTGGTGTTGTCGGGGTTGATGGAAGAGGGGTTGATGCTAGGCAAGAGAAATTGGAGCTGAGGAAAAAATTGTTTGGCTTAATAAATTTTTTTCCAAATAGAGAATCTTTAGGAAATTAGAGCCAAGACTAAACTCTAATTCTCTGGGCACAGAGAACGAGAAAGGAAATATGCCCAGAGTAGGAGGAGAAAGCAGAAAGGTTTCCTGAGTCTGTGGGGGCCTTGGGGCAGGGGCAGTCATCATCCTCCTCCTCTTGCCATTTCCTGTCACCTCTACAGGCGAAAGGCAAAGCTGTGGCCTGTTCCTTAACTGAGGCTGAGCGTAAACATTAAAATGGCCCCTTGGTTTGGCCAGTGTGTGTGTGACAGAGGCAGGAAGGAGTTATCACTATGCGGAAGTGATAAGGTAAAGAGTAGGAATTCATTTGTGACCTTGGGGAAGTTCCCGAGCCTCATCAAGCCTTTCAGTTTGCCCCTCTGTAAGGTAAGAAGAGCATTACCCGCCTTGAAGGGTGGTCGGAATTAGAAGTAATACCCGCGAGCAGCGCAGGTGTCAGCCAATGGAGCTACTGGCCCTGAGACCTCTAACTCACGTAGCTCTCTGTGCCTCAGTTCTCCGTTTTGGAAATGAGGTAATACTTTCTCCTGGCTCAACTTATAGGATTGTTGCAGGATGAAATACGATCAAACGAATGAAAGAAGCCTGAAACTGTAGAATTGTGAACAAATATGAAAATAGCATTAATAATCAAAAGCATCTTTGTGCTAAGATACCACAGGCAGAGACCTTCTCATGTGTTCTTAAAAGACTGGGAAAGGGTCCACTATCTTAAGAAGAAATTTCCTTCAATGCCTCAGATTTCCCTGTTAGAGCTTCATTTTGTTGGTCCTGGAAGCTGTCCATCATAGAACAGTGGTTCACAAAGTGTAGTCTCTGACCAGCACAATCCCCAGCCCCGGGGAGCTGTTAGAAATGCCAGTTCTGAGCCCCCACCTCCTACCTACTGAATCAGAAACTCTGGGAGTAGAGCCCAGAAATCTGTATTATAAAAGGATCTCAAGGAAAATCACAGGTACACTAAAGTTTAAGAAGTATTGTTTTTTAAGTAATTTTTTATTTTTCAATTACAGTTGATACACAATATTATATTAGTTCCAGGTGTACAATCCAGTGATTAGACATTTGTATAATTTACAAAGTGATCATCCCAATAAATCTAGTACCTATCTGACACTATGCATAGTTATTCCAATATTATTGACTATATTCCCTATGCTGTACTTGATGGGTAAAAAAAAAAGTGAAGGGGTTAAGAAGTACAAATTGGGGATTACAGAATAGCCATTGGGCTGTAAATAAGTATTGTTTTAGAACTTGTGAAAATGCAAATTTTGATGCTGTAGATCTGGGGTGACCCAAGATTCTGCATCTCCCAGGTGATGAGTACTATGCAGGTTTTGGACCTAGCAAGATCATAGAGCGCCCTGTGAAGTCAAGGAGTCCTGCATGAAGGAAAGCAGCCCTTTAACAGCCAGCACTTTGGTTGAGTGTAAAGGTGCTCAAGGCCTTTCAGGAACGGGTGGCAGAAAAGGCAAAGGAATTCTGGGGACAAGAGAAACACAAAACACAAGAAGGAAGTCTTAAGAAAAAAGAGGAGGAAGGAAGGTGAAGGAAAAGCAGTCTGTCTTTGCAGAATGTGCCCAGGGCAGGTTTGGCCATGAATTAATCCATTCACTCACTAAGATCCATCTATGTGTAAGGCACTGTTCTACGTTTATATTCATCAACTCAATTAATCCACAAAACAACCCAGTGAGCTTGGTACTGTTATCTCCAGTTTACATAGGAGGATACTGAGGAATGGAGAGGTTAGGTAATTTGCCCAGGGTTGCTTAGCTACTACATGGTGGAGCCAGGATTGAGAACTCAGGCAGCCTGACTCATCAGCACTAGACTATTCTGTCTCAAATATAATCTCTGTACTCAAGAAGCCTATAGCCCTGGCCGGTTTGGCTCAGGGGTTGGAGCGTCGGCCTGTGGACCAGAGAGTCCCGGGTTCGGTTCCTACTAGGGGCATGTACCAAAAATAAATAAATAAAAATGAATCCTATAGACCAGTGAGATATATGGGCTAGAACTAATGGCCAGCACTTGGGTGATGCCTATTATGTGCCAGGTGTTATTCTGAGCACTTTACGTGCATTTACTTCTTTAGCTCTTGTAGCAATTCTAAGAGACATGGGCAAGGCACTGCTGAATGGGCCTGCCTGTGTGCAGAGGTGTGTAAAACAGGCCTCTCTATTCCCAGAGGGTTATAACAGAGGTGTTGAATCACCCAATGTTCCAAACCCCATGTCCTAAGCAGAAAAGCTCCAATCCAGAAATGGCCTCAGCAAAGGGGCCTTGGGGTCCAAGCCCACTTTGTGATCTTGGCTTCCACCCCCTCACCACTTCCTCACCTGGCCTATAGGATGGGTCTCGCTGCACTACAGAGCAGGTGCCCCGGTCAGCTGTTTTACTTACCCTGGTACCTATAGCCAGACCCAAGCTCATGCCACAGATGGGTCCTCCTGCGTGCACCACCCCAGGCAGGCCTGCGAAGCCAGGCTGTTGCCATCCTGACAGGCGCTAGAATGGGGGACCTGCTAAGCAGGTTGGTTGCTGCTGCAGCGGAGTGCCCAACTCACCGGGGGCAGCAGCCCTGACCTGCCGCCCTCACTTCTGCTCCATGCCCTCCCCCCACACACCAGAAATCACTGCCTTGGCGCTGGGGTTCACAAGGCTGCCTAACAAATGAAAACTGATCTTACCTTTTTGCAAAGCAATTTGAGAATACATTTCAAGAGCCAAAGTATGTTTATATCCCTTGATCCAGTAACTCTTCTCCCGTTGGATTATTTATATAAAGTAAATTCCCAAAAGGGAGAAAAAGAAGTTTGTACACAACGATCTTCTCTGCAGGATTGATTATTCATTCAATAAATATTTACTGAGTTCCTCCTATGTGCCAGACACAACGCTAGGTGGTGTAATCAGGATAAACAAGGTCCCTGCCCTCCTGGGGATAACTGGGGAGAAAGACAATAAAGACCCACACAAAGGAGAAAAGTAGTACATTTACCAAATTCTGTGCAGAATATTAAAAGTCTGTGATAGAGAACTGAGCGGTTGCTGTACATTGGGTGGTCAGGGAAGGTCTTTCAAATGTCACTAAATAAGATGACATTTGAGCTGAGATTCTCATGGCAAGAAGGGGCAGCCATGTGAGGCCCAGTGAGAGCACTCAGAAAGCGAAGCCCGCGGTCCAGGAAACCCCAAGAAGGCTGGTGTAGCTGGATCAAGGAAAGAAAGTGATTGGAAATGACGTCAGAGGAATGGGAGGCACCAAATCAATAGGCTTTTGTAAGCACAGGTGAGATGTTAGAATTTTATTCATTAGACAGTGCTAAGCAAGGGTGTGAGACCGGACTGCACATGAGAAAGGGGCAAGAGACTGGTTAGGAACTGTTGCCGCTGTCCCATGAAAGACGGTAGGGGCTTGAACTAGGGTGGCAGCAAAGCAGAGGACGAGAAATGGATGGATTCGGGATGTTTTTGGAGGTCGGACTGAAGGGTTTTTTGAAGGTATTGGTATGGAAGTGATGAAGGCAGAGGGATCAAGGATCACACATGGATTCTCAGCTTGAGCTGGTACAAGTGCCATTTACACAGCTGGGAAAGACAGGAGCAGGTGCAAATTTAGGGCAAAGAAGAGGGAAGGTGTTATGGGTTGAACAGTGTCCCCCTAAAAACACATGTTGAAATCCTAACCCCCCCGTACCTCAAAATGTGACCTTATTTGGAAATAGTTTTTTCAGGTGTCATTAGTCAGTGTATTGTACTGGAGTAGTGTGAGCCTTTACTCCGATGTGACTGGTGTCCTTATAAAAAGAGGGAAATTCGGACACAGAGATAGAGGCACACAGAAAGGAGAACTCATGGGGAGACGCACACACTCGAAGGAAGCCAGTCTGTGAAGGCGGGCAGAGATCGGAGTGATGTCTGCAAGCCACGGAGTGCCGAGGATTGCCAGCCATCGTCAGAAGCTGCACGAGAGGCATGGAAAAGATTCTCCCTCAGAGCCCTCAGCGGGACCCTAACCTACTGACACCTGGATCTCAGACCTCTGATCTCCAGAACCGTGAGAGAAAACATTTCTTCCGTTTTAAGCCATCCAGTCTGTGATCCTTTGTTATGGCAGCCTTAGGAATCTAACAGAGAAGACAACAAGGGTTTCTGCAGGGGCCTGGTTACGTTTGAGGAGTCTTTAGCCGTCCGTGGAGAGATCAAGTAGCGATGAAATAGGAGTCTGGAAGTATGTTATATTAGAAGGTAATGCACTGTACTTTATTGAAGTACTTTATGTAAGACATAAAGTAATGGCCTCAAAAGGGAGAAATCATTTCATAAATAATGGTACATACATTTTATTAAATATTATGCCGTCTTTAAAAAAAAGCATCATAAAACTAGGTAGCAACCTGGAAAGCACTCATCCTAAGGTTGCACACACACACACACACACACACACACACACACACACACAGCCCGTGCTTGTCACTGTGTAATAACTGTTCGGGTGAGCAGCAGTCTGGGTTCGTGCCCCAGATCCAACTCTTCTGAATGGCCTGGGATAAGCCGCCTGTCACTGTATCCCACAAGTTATGTTTGCTCAGTATCTTTGTGGCACCAGGGTAAGTGAACACAAGACCGAATTGGAAAGCCCTGAGATGGCAGAGTAAAGAAGCAATCAGAGCGCAAGTGGAATTAAGCAAGGAAGACTTCTTGGAAGAGCTGACCTCTGCAAAAGACGTGCACAGCCTGCAGCAGAGTGCTTACCACAGGCATGTGGCAGCATCGGGTAGACCCGGTAACACCCCCAAAAAGTCATTCTCTGTGAACACACCTGTGCTGGAGTGCTTCGATTGCTCCTCCGTGTCTCTCTGTCCCACTGTGAGCTCCTGGAGGACAGGGATCAATCTTCTCTGTAGCCTTAAGCCCAAGACTGGCACAGAGGAGACACAAAGTCAAGTCTGTTACATTCTATAGAAAACAGAATCAGAATTTGATTGTCACATAAGACCTAGAAGTAAAGGCAGGGTGATAGCAAGTCCATAGACCCTCAGACGTGAGGCTCCTTAAAATCCCCAGAATAGCCCTGACTGGTTTGCTCAACGGTTAGCGCATCAGCCCACAGACTGATGAGTTGCGGGTTTGGTTCCGGTCAAGGGCACGCACCTCGGTTGCAATTCGTGCCCAGCCCTGGTTGGGTAGTGCAGGAGGCAGCCACTCAATGTGTCCCTTTTATGTCGATGTTTCTCCCCCCCCCCCCCCCCGCATCGGAACAAAAATGGAAAAAAGTCCTCGGGTGAGGATCCCCAGAAGATGGGGATCTTAAGCCTGAAGCACAGATGAACTTTTGGGTGATGGTTAAGTTGCTTTATATGAGGTAAGAACAAGGACTTCATTGTGTTGGAAGAAGTGATAGAAGAAAACATCACCAATTAGGAAAATATAGTGGAAGGGGACAACCCATTTTACAGTAGCAATTCGAGTCAATACAGTGAGTAAATAAAACTCACAGTGCACAGTTATACGGTAACCTTATTTTGTCTCCCAACCCCCTATAAAATTTATTCAGAGGAAAGGGAGGGAAGTCCTTACTCTGCTCATTAATGAAAACTCGAGCGATGACTTTTCTGGTCACTCTTCAAAAAGAAAAAGTCCTGTGATCACTGCAGTCACCAAACTCTTTCTAAAGTATATGTTCAGTTCCCTAAAAAAGCAAAATTTTGCCCTGGCCGGTTTGGCTCAGGGGTTGGAGCATTGGCCCTCGGACCAGAGAGTCCCAGGTTCAGTTCCCACTAAGGGCACGTACCTTGGTTGCAGTTTGTCCCCAGCCCTGATTGGGGTCGTGTGGGTGGCAGCCAGTCAATGTGTCTCTCTCACATCAATGTTTCTCTCTCTCTTCCTCCCTCTCTCCCTCCCACTCTATCTGAAGATAAATGCAAAAATGTCCTCGGGTGAGGATAAAAAAAAAAAGCAAAATTTAAAATTTGATTTAAAGTTCAATCTTTTCTCCCAACCAGTGATTGCTGCACTGCAAGGTGCCCTAATCTCCAAATGACAGCTGGGGTCTCAGGGCTCTTTCTAGAGCACCTGCTTGCTAAGTGGTATAAAAGGCGGCACACACACCACGCGCGCGCACACATGCCCATATAGGGGCATCAAAGATGAATCCACCACTGCTTCTCAAGGGCTTTAGTGTCTTAGGGGAACTAGAACATGCAAGGTTAGCACAAGGCAGGATGGTTCCCACTGGACACAGTAGAGATGGCTCCGTGGAGAAGGTGACTTCTGGGTGGAGTCTTGAAGAATGACTAAGATCTGGATAAGATGAAGTCTTTTCAGAGACAGGAAATAATGTGAGCAAATGCCCAGTGGTGGTACTGAAGGGAGTCGTGCACAGAGACCCCTAGGAGTTCTGTTTAGATGAGACGAGTAGACAAGAAGGCCAAGCCAGACCAAAGAAGAACAACAAGATAAGGAGGTTGGATTTTTTTTCCTGCAGGAAGTAAGATGTTTTGAAGGTCTGAACAGGGCAGCAAGATGGAGGATGGTTGTTTCCTTGTGTCATTAACCAGAACCCCATTAAGAAGAAAAACAAAACAAAAACCTTCTAGGACCTGCTTTCTTTTTCAGGAAAACCCTTGCCCTCTGGAACCTCTCTTGAGTTCAGTTTATAAAGACACCCAATCCTGTTTTTACTGTGAGTTAAGGGGCTTTGGCACAGCTGCCAGTCCCAGGACCCCCCTCCCAGCTCTGAGGGCCTCAGCTTCAAGCCTCATGGGGCTGCTTGACCCATCTCCCCGTGGCCCCCCATATAGCCATCTGGAGGAGGCCAAGGACAGGGGCTCCCCTTTCTAAGCAGGAGTGCCATAAAAACCTTGCCGCCCTGGCCGGTTTGGCTCAGCGGTTAGAGCATCAGCCTGCGGACCAGAGAGACCCGGGTTCGGTTCCCACTGAGGGCGTTTATCTCGGTTGCAGTTTGTCCCCGGTCCTGGTTGGTCGTGCAGGTGGCAGCCTCAATGTGTCCCTTTCACGTTGATGTTTCTCTTTCTCTCTCTCTCTCTCTTCCTCCCACTCTATCTGAACAAAAAATGGAAAAATGTCCTCGGGTGAGCAGGAAGTAAGGATAGAAGGAAGGAAGGTAGGTAGGTAGGTAGGAAGGAAGGAAGGAAGGAAGGAAGGAAGGAAGGAAGGAAGAAAGAAAGAAAGAAAGGAAGGAAGGAAGGAAGGAAGGAAAAGAAAACCTTGCCCCCAGAACCCCAGCCACAGAGGCTCCACTCTGGGCCCACTGGAGCGAAGTGGGAAAAATCCAGAAGGCTATGAAGGCTATGAAGCCAAGAACACAGCAGGAACGAATTCTAATCCTCGCTACCCCCTTCCCTCTCTGATCTTGAGACCTTGCTGAGCCTCTACATCTTAATCTGTAAAATGGAAACAAAGCTACCTACCCCACAAGGTTGCTGTGAAGATGAACTGTGAGAGATTTGTAAGCCCACCTAGCACATAACAGATGCTCAATAAATATTCCTCCTACTCCTCCCGTCATCTCTCTGTGTCTCATTTTCCTTGACTATTAAATGTGGTGGGGATTCAAGGAGAAAGTTGAATCTAATAAAGTTCCTAAGCCTCTGCCCCACACAGAGGCCCTGGGGAGAGCAGGGGACCTTTCTCTGCTGTGTCGGAGCTCTGGAAACGATTTCTTCTTTTATTGTTTTTAACAATGAAAAAAAATCACAAAACCTGGCACACGCTTGGCATGAGCCTTCAGCCCCTGCAACCTCTGTCCATTACCACCGTCTGACTCAGTTTCCCCATCTGTAAAGCAGTTGAGTCTGATACAAGTCCCCTCCTTCCCCTCCCTGCAGTTGTCCACTAGGTTGAGAAGATGGCGCCCAGCAGAGGGCGCTCTGAGAATAACCTCCAGGCCAAGGCCCTGGAGAAAGGCACCAGGCCAAGGAAAATTCTAGTGGAAAAAACGAAGAAAAGATCCAGGTTTATGAGTCCCAGACTTTGAAAAACAAAACTGCTGAGCTGTCTCCTGAGTTAGGGAAAAAGAACACCACAGCCGCCTCGAGATTTCCAGGAAACAATTTATGAAGGCTTTGGGCAAGGCTGGCCAGAGGACTTGAGGGGCCCAGCTGGGTCTGATGCCCTGGGAGGTGGGGAGTGGGGGTGGGTGGTGTGCCTGTGGGAATGTGAGTGTTTGCGTGTTCTTGGGCACAGTGGAGTTACGTGCCTGTGTGTGGGTTTACATGTGCCTATGCGCAATCCCACAAGTATTTATTGAGCACCTTCTATGTTCCACTGGGCACAGTGCTAGGTGATGGGGACGTGACAGCAAATAAGTCTCTGAACTTACAGAGCTGAGTTTAGTGAGGGAGGCAGATAGCGGCATTTTAGTTCGGAGCGCAGGCGTCTGGGAGGCAGTTCTGAGCTGGGTGGCAGCTCGGAACACTGCATTTGTGGGCGGGCAGCCTGGGATGCAAGTCCAGCCACTAGCTACGCGGCCTTGGAGATCTCCAACGCTCCGTCCCCTTGGCTACAAGGGGAATGTGTTACAGTGCCATCCTAGGAGATAACGTGTGTGAATGTTCAATGGGTCCGTTATGTGCACCTGCATAAACACATGCAATGTGCAAAGTCCGGGTGAGCTCCATGTGGGTGTTAGCTCTTCTGCTTCGGCTGTGTGTATGGAGTGCCAGGCTCTGTCAGAGGTCGCACAGAGTGGTCCACAGACGTGGTTTATGGGGATGATTGTTTGGTTTGAGTTTGGTGGTGGTGTGTTTTTCTTGTTGTTTTGTTTGGTTTTGTTGCTAATTGAGTGTTCTAAAAATCAAGACATTTCACATGAAAATCCAGATTTCCTGTTTTTCTTGAAACCTTGGGAGATCTGGCTGTCCTGCAAGCATTTGCATGTGTGTGACTGCATGCCACAGTCTCTACTTCCCATCCATGTGTCCTTCCCAGGAGCACCCTCTCCCCTGGCCAGTCTCCAGGACTGTCCTTGGAGGAGTTCCAAGGTGGCTTGGGAGGGCTCCTGTGCAGACATGTTCTCTGTGAAAGGAGAAGCAGGACCAAGCAGGAGCTGGTGCCAGGGCCCCAGCCTCCAGGAAGCTCCAGTTCCAGCATCGGGGGCACCAGGGAGAGCTGTGGGCCCCACCCCAGGCTCTCTGGCCGTGAGGCTGGACACTGGTTACAGAAGACAGTAACCCAGAATGGCAGCAAGACAGAATGGATTTTTTGTCCATTGGCTTTTACATTTTAAACTTCTTCAATTATAGCTCTAAAATGATTAAGGCAATGATTTCCCCGGAAGTGTTGTAAGCATGATTCTTTTAAAAATAAGCAAATTGATTCACAGTAGAAGCTAAAGATGTATTTGCTAAACACATTTTAGGAACCCACAGATGTGAAAGGTAGGAATGATATTTTCCTGGATCCTTTTAAGATGGCAAATGGGTCCTTCTTAATAGGCATTGATTGTGTCCCCCACCCCTACCTCCAGTGTACAAGGTGTGGGCTGGGCATCAGGGGCCTATAAACTCAAATATGCCTGCTCCCAGGCCCCCTTGTGGAGAAGTATCTGAGGAACAGTGAAAGTGGGAACAAGAAAGCACAGGGTATTATTGAGACATTTTGAGACTAAAGGGCACCAGAACATAGAGGAGAGGCCTCTGGACTTCTGACTTACTGTGCAAGCTCTGCCCCTCTCTGGGCCCATTTCCCCTTTTGTAAGAGGAGAAGGTCAGAAGAGACTACCAAACACCCACCCTACACTCAGAGAGAGAGAGAGAGAGAGCGAGAGAGAGCGCGCGCAAGAGAGCGAGAGAGAGCGCGCAAAACATCAATCGGCTGCCTCGCCGGTCATGTGCCCAGACTAGGAATCGAACCGGGCTCCCACCCCCACATCCTTGCTTCCAACTCTTAGCTTGTGCTGGGAATTCATCTGGCTTGAGCTCTGAAAAAAAAAAAAAAGAAAGAAAGAAATCCATCAGAGGAGGTTTTCCACATTGCTTTTTTTTGAAGAGAGAAAATATGTCTAGAGTCCCAAAAGATCAGGCAGCTAATGGAAGCTTCCAGCATCTGGTCCAGCTGGTCCAGGTGAGGAGAGCAGCTCCTGGACTGGGGTAAGAGTTGGGCCCTTCCATAGCACCAGGGTTTGAATGGTTTCAGGGTTCGCCCTGAAGGAGTCCTCTGCAGATGAGAAAAATGTGAAGCTGGCATGGGCGGGATCTCCCCCGCAGTCCTACCGCCCATAGCAGGGGCTCCCTGATTCGTCTCCCTCAGGACAGTGTGCATGAGGACTGCACGCTGCACCCCTCCTCAGCCAGACGGTGACTGCTGTTGAGCTCGAAGGTTGAGTTACTCTCATTCTGCACCAGCCCAGAGCCCAGGAAACCCAACCTCACAAAGGGAAGTGTGAGAGAGCAATGATTCCACAGACCAGCAAAGGGCCTTGGAGGCCCAGGGTATCCACCTTTGCAAAAGTCTTTATGGTCCAAGTCCATGAAAGTAGGAATCTGACACATAGCTAAGCCGATCACTCAGAACACGGCACCTGAGTGGCCGGAGATGGCAAAGAGAGGCAGTTGGTTGGCTAGTATTAGTCCAAAGATATTTGCCTTCTTCATTACTGGCACCTTAGGAGCTTTTCTTATCGAAAGGTCTGTCTGCCAAGCCGTTCACCTGGGCCATGTCACCATCCCCATGAATATCATCGGCACCCCCATCATGCATTGAAATCCCTGTTGCACTTTCAAAGTGGCCAGTCCCACAGATAATTGGAAACACCCCAGGAACAATTCTGGAGCCTACAGGTCACATAACCTCAGAGCTACTTTGTCTCCTTCCTTAAAACCTGGAAATCTGTTGAGGTTGGAGGAAATCACCAGACATGGACACTCCCTTCAGCAAACAACCCCAGGTTTTGTTTCAAATTTTTGTTAGAATGCTATTTCTAACTTTATAACACCCTGAAAAAGGCCAGGCCAAAGATACTTAATAAATGCTTTCTGATGTTGGTGACATTATCATTAACTATTGTTAACTTAAGTAAAAACGTTTCTGGATAAGGTCTTGCATATTAGTCATTTATTGAACAGGTGTTTATCGAGAGCCTCTTGTGTGCCTAGCACTGAGCTACGCCTGGGAAAACAATAATGAAGAATTAAGACACAGCTTTACTTTAACAGTTTTAATTAATATAATTCACATATTCTAGTGGGGCAAAAAGAAAAGAACTTGTAAACAGGTGCATTTCTTAAATTGTCAGTTAAAATAAGTGTAATAAAAACCAAGATGGAGATTAATAGAAAGAAACTTGGGCATTCTTAATCATCACCAAAGCAGAAAATGAATAGTATAGGCTATACTTTTTACAAGATCATTTGGTGTATTTCTTAGTTTTGTTGTTGATATTGGCTTTGTATAAGTTACCTCAGGGAGGTACTGAATTTGGGTTGAAGAACCCAGTACCATTTGGTCTTCCAATCTACCAGGTGACTGATAACCTGTAATCAATCATCCATTTAACTAAATTTTCTGCTTCAGGAATCAGAAGTTATCAGAGTTTAAGATGATGCTAACAGGAAAGCTGTTCACTAATTGTTTGTACTAAACATAAGCCATAAATACGACCAGGACAAGGCATGAGGCGGGCAGAATTGGGAGCGTTTGGTTTTTATAAGCACAGGGAGTGGTAGCCCACTCTGGGCTCCACATCTGAAGGGTTGTGGACGAGCAGGAGCATGGCTGTCGTCAGCTGACTGAATGCACTCACTTGGTTCATTCACATCTAGGACGTAGCAGTCATGAGACGAAGAGCCCTGTCTGACTCATTCACAGCTATAATCTGGGGCCTTGCTCAGGACCAAACACACTATGTACCTTCACAGTAAGTATGTGTGGGGTGAAGCAAATGAAAATGTCTGCAGCAACTGTGACTCACCATCCATCCCTTTCACCCCTTCCTGGAGCCTACTTTTCCCCCAGACTGGACAGTCAATTTCCTTCTCCTCTCCCAACATGCCCTCGGGAAAGACTCTCCTCCTGACTCTTAAAGCAAGTGTGGGTCACAATGACTGGCTCTTCCCCTCTCCCCCGAAGAAGATATCGATCTGTCTCTTAAAGAAATGTCAAGAATGAAGAGGCTAGAGAGTGGCCCCCTTCCCCTACCTGTACTGCAGGCCTGGATTTCATGAACCGAGAGTGACAGTGTGCAAAAGATCCGGGGGAGTATCTGTTCCATTCTTGTCACCTGACAAATGAGGAAACTGAGGCCAGAGCAGGCAAATGACTCACAGCTCGCCAGCGAGGAACAGGTGAGATCCCAGCTTGGTCTGAACATGTGGAAAAAACATGCAAAGCCTGAATGACTGCCCTTCCCACCCCCAGTGCTGCCAAATTCTGGCTGCTTAGCTTTGACCAAGTGACTGAACTCTTTAAGCCTTACTTTTCTCATCTGGACAGTAGAAAATAGTTTTCTCACCTCTTCTTGGTGATTTTAATAAATAGAGCAATTCATGTGATATGCTTAGAGCAGTCTCTGAGATTAAACAAAGGGTAGTCACTAGTATTGTCTCTGTTAGCATTTTTAGCATGAGCACGGGCCCCAGTCCTCCAGATGCTTACGCTCTCATCTGGTCCTGCCTCCCCCAGGCCAGTGTAATCTCTCCCTCCTCTAACGCCCTTGGCTACCAGCATCCTGAACTATAGCACATGGAAAGGCAGTTGTCAGGGAAAAGCTTGAACAGGCTGGGACAGCAGAGGCAAGCGAGCTAGGAGAGAATCCCAGTTTTCACATTTCATTAGGGTCATGATTTTTTTTTTAAGGTTCATGATTTTCAAACTGCGTCCCCAGAGCCAGAGGTCAGGATGGGGTGAAGAGAAGCCCAGTGCACAGACTCCTGGCCACGTGCTCTGTTTCACAAAGCATCTCAGCTTCCGGCTGGTTTACATATTTGGGCTCCAAGTGAGAACACATTCAAAGACACAGTCCTACAGCTAATACAAAGTTTGAAAAACCTAACACATTCTTTTCTCTGAACCATGGGCTGAGGCTGTAACCACTGAGCCAAACCGGCCAGGGCGCTAGCACATTCTTTATGATCACTTTCTGCTTTAAAAAATCTATGAACTTAAATTTTTTAAATTATTACTTAAGCATTCATTTCTTTATCTTCCCATTCTACCCCTCACCCCCCAAAAACGGATTTATTGGCCGGGGGAGGGGGGGGCAGAACATGCGTCTCCTGACTCCTCGGCCAGGGCTCATTTCGATATATAAATATGTCCTCCAGTATGTCACTACAGGTTTCAGACGGGGGCAGACTGAAGAGAGACACGATTCCTTTCATCCCAGTGCTAAACTGTCAGAGTTTTGTCAGTTTTCACCATTTTTCTATCCTGCATCTGAAAAAGGGTTAGAAAGCTCTACTCTGGGAAATACGACAGGCCAGAAGGTGGTCAGACATTCAGGGGGCTAGTCACATGTGCTCTACCATCCTGGATGGAGCGCGGGTCACAGAACTTTAACATCTGCGTCCTCCTGGCCATTCCCTTGCTCCTAGGCGGGCAACTTCGATGTCAGGAAATTAACGGCGAAAGAACTGGGGCAAAACTGGAGAATGGAAGCCTTTCCGTGCCCCTTTGAAGGCAGAGCAGACGTGGATGTGAAAGGGACTCGGAGGCACCAGCATGCCCGACTTCCCTGGGTTTGCTTTCTGGTTCCTCAATCGTGGCCCCAAGCTTAGACCACCAGATGTTAGGCCTTCGCCAGATGGACTACTTTTCTTTTTAAACTTATTTTTGGAAAAAAAATTTTTTTTTTTCTCCTGGGTAGACATGAGTGATCTCCAAGAGGTTTCATTTCCTTTCTGAGTCAGGTTCAGCCCCATGAGGCCTGGCTTTCGATTTCTGCAGCCTCACTGCTCCCTGCATGCTCAGAGGTCCCCCGGTGATGCCCCCTCTCGTTCAAGAGCCCCCCAAAATAAACCAAGTGACTGCAGATAAGTTTTTGGTACTTTCCAAAATTAAACTATTTCCCTTGGTAAATTTCCACCAAATGAGCTCATTAATCTGAAAACAGGATGTGGCACATGAAGAGAGTGAGGTCAGGTTGCCCACTCACTACACTGGCTTGGGGCGGAGAGGAAGGGGTGGTGGGAGAAACTGGGACCCGAGAATGGCTTTTATAGGTCCCAAACCCTTCATGAAGTAGACTGAGAATCAGTGACATTTTAAATCAAAGACTCCAAACTCTGAATCCTTTTTTTCTCTTAGAGTTGAAAGGTCCCACAGAGGCCACCTCTGGTCAACTTCCCACGAACTGCCTGTCTTGGAGGTCCCCGAGAGCCTCCGCTCGTCCAGACCCGGTGTGCGCCCTACTCACCAGAGGGACTCAGTCCTGCAGCACCAGCTTCTCAGCAAGAGGCTGGAAGAAGCTCTGCCCTGGGTAGGGGGCTTGAATACTCCCAGGTTTAAAAACAAAGGCCCTGCCGGATTGGCTCAGCGGTTAGTTACAGCGCTGGTCCCAGGACTAAAGGGTCTCAAGTTCGATTCCCAGTCAAGGGCAGGTACCTGGGTTGCAGGTTCGATCCCCAGCCCTGGTCAGGGTCATGCGTGAGGCAACCAATCTATGATGTTTCTCTCTCTCTCCCTCCTTCCTTCCTGCCCATTCTGTCTAATCAATGAAAAAATATCCTCTGGTGAGGGTTAACAAAAAAAACAAATAAAAACAGAGAACTAAAACACAGTTCTGAACTCCAGTTGGGTGTCAAGACAGAAAATGGAACCCTGATTCGTAAAGAGAATGTAATGGGTGCCTCTGAAGAACCGAAACAAAACCAAACCAACCAGCAGGCAGCCTCACTCCTCCCTCAGCTGACAGTCCTGCGGACAGACCTGAGGGCTCTATGGAGGAGTCCTTATCAAATATGCAAGAATAGCCCTGGCCGTTTTGGCTCAGCGGTTGGAGCGTCGGCCTGCGGTACACAGAGACCCGGGTTCGGTTCCCGCTAGGGGCATGTACCTCGGTTGCAGTTTGTCCCCGGCCCTGGTTGGTCGTGCGGGTGGCAGCCACTCGATGTGTCCCTTCACATTGATGTTTCTCTCTCTCTCTCTCCCTCTCTCTCCCTCCCGCTCTATCTGAACAAAAAATGGAAAAATGTCCTCGGGTGAGGATAAAAAATAAATAAATAAAAATAAAAATAAAAAAGATTCTCTCTTTGGAAAAAAAAAAAAAAGCCCTGGCCGGTTTGGCTCAGCGGTTGGAGCGTTGGCCTGCGGTACAGAGAGACCCGGGTTCAGTTCCCGCTAAGGGCACGTACCTCGGTTGCAGTTTGTCCCCGGCCCTGGTTGGTCGTGCGGGTGGCAGCCACTCGATGTGTCCCTTTCAAGTCGATGTTTCTCTCTCTTTCTCTCTCTCTCTCTCTCTCTCTTCCTCTCTCTCCCTCCCACTCTATCTGAACAAAAAAATGAAAAAATGTCCTCAGGTGAGGATAAAAAAAAAAAAGCAAGAATATAGGTTGTTAGTATCTTAGAAACAAAAATTCTACTCCAATACTAAGTTCCGTAACTATTTTGATTGATACACACAAATTCATAGGGAGTAAGTATATTATGTGTGTGTTTAGACAAAAACAGAAACGGTTCCTTAAAACACCCAGTTTTGTCAAAGCACCTGCCTTCGAACCACCCCTTTGCGGGCTGTAGCAACCCAATAAGCTTGCAGGCGCCTGGCACTGTGCTAGGCTCTGCAGCAATCAGAGGGCAGGCTCGGGCTCACCCCCTCTCCACGCAGGTTTCAGGCAGGCAGGGTTGAGGGTGAGGGTTCAAGTCCCAATCTGTCTGGATTCGTTTATTCTGTGAACACTTGACTGAGTCCCTGTGAGCCAGGAACAGGGAGAAGGGAGGAGGGGAATGGACGCCTGTCAGTCCCCAGTGGGAGAACAGGACGACGCCACAGTCCCCACCCCGGGACTCAGTTTCCCCTCAGGCGGAGCGCTCGCCCCGCCCCCGGCCGCCTCCCAGGCCCGCTCCGGCTGCGGAGACCCGCCCCGCCCCCCCCAGGCTTCCGCCGCCCGGCCACGTCCTCGGGGCCCCACCGGAAGCTGGCGCCGGGCGGCGGGGAGGCGGTGGCTGCGGCGGAGACGCCGAGGTTGGTTGCACTGCACCCCGCCCCCCGCCCCCACCCCACCCCACCCCACCTCGCCCCGGGGCAGCGGGCGGTGCCCGCCCCCGCCCCCGGCCCCGCGCTCCCCGCCCTGGACTGCCCAGGCCCGGCTCGCTCAGCCCCGGGCTCCCGGTGCAGGCCTCCCCACGCGTGGCCCGGGACCTGGCGTCGCAGCTGCAGAGCCCACCCGGGACTCACTGCCCCAGCCCTTGTTGCGGCGCCCGGGGCACCCCGGCTCGCTCATCCTAGAATGGGCGCGGGCGCGGCTCTGCTGCCAACTTCACTGCAGAGGTGGCGGTGGCGAGATGACAGTCACCTGCCCGGGTGGGGGACGGAGCTGGGGGGCACATAAGCGACCCGGGGTGCGGGACTCGACAGAATCGCAAAGAAGGGTTCCTAGCCCCATCCTGGGAGCATCATACGGAGACGCCAAGGAGAGGTGGCGTCAGGTCCACACTGACCCGAGTGGAAGACTGGGGGAGGTGGGGGTGGCGCGGAGGCTGCGCGCTGAGGATCCCACGGAGACGACTCTGGCGGTGCAGAAGGGAAGAGAATGCTAACGGGGGAGCCCAGAGTCGTGTCGGGTGCCGGCCAGAGACGGCTGGTTGGATGAGAACTGGGGCAGGCCCAGAGCGCCTGGCGACTTTGACATTGAGAACCCTGGGGAGGTGGTTCCATGGAGATGCCCCTGAAGGCAGTGGATGGAGCCCCTGTGTAGGCACCGCTTTCAGAAGTTCTGGTAAAGTGAGGAGAGCGTGTAGGTGCAGGAGAGGACATTGGGGTGAGGGTGAAGAGCGTTTTAAAGCCGGGTGTGTGTGGTGAGAGCACAGGCTCCGGGTTTAGGAGACCTTGGGCAAGTCACTTAACCTCGTTGTGCCTTCCAGATAGTGATGACAGTACCTGCCTCATAGGGTCCATGTGAAGATCAGCGGAGATGGCATAAGTACTTCAGGCAGCACTAAACAGTAGTGCTTACTATTTTTCACGTCTGTGTTTAGAGCAGCTGGGGCATATATTGATGCTGAAGGGAAGGAGCTGGTAGAGAGGGAGCATTGAAGACAGGGGAGAGAGAAAAGGGACTAGGTACAAAGGGACCCAGAACTTCGATGGGGAGGGAAGTCTTGGATGCCTGTCTATATCAAACCAAGGGAAGGAGGGGACAGGTAGGGTTGCAAGGCAATTTGCAAGTTTGGAGTAGGCGGTTAAGGGGTTGCCTTTCTGATAGTCTTGTCTGAAGTAGGCCTCAAGGTCATTGCTGAGGGGGCCAGGCCAGGGCTAGCCCAGGGGAGGGTAGAGGTCCTGGTTTAAACTGCAGCGCCAGGGTACCATGCCCTCTTTGCCAACAGCCCCTGGTAGCCTGTTTTGCTGCAGGGAAGGTGGGGTGTTGAATTTATCTTGGGTCAGAGGACATCTGACCTGCCTTGCTCACTTGAAAGCTCAAATAAAGTTGATGGATGTATAAACACTATATATAAGCATTTACCATTTTAATCCCCTCCCTTGACCATGAGGAGCTGGGAGGGCTGTGACCATCACTGGAATACAATGTCCGAGCCTTTTGAGCACCTCAGTTGAGCCGTGTATCACACTCTCACCTATGATCTAATTTAGTCACAACAGTCAGGTGAAGTAGGTATTATTATTATTCCCATTTTACAGATGCAGAAACTGAGGTTCAGAAGTTAACGACATTGTCCCAGGATGCACAGCTAGTAAATGGTGGACTTAAGATCTAAGCTCAGATTTGTCAGACCTCAAAGCCCATGATTTGAAACCATTATAAAAGTCTGCAGATTGGCCAGCTGGTGTAGCTCAGTGGTTGAGCATCAACCCATGCACCAAGAGGTCGCTGGTTCAATTCCTGGTCAAAGCACGTGCCCAGTATGTGGGCCAAAGCCCCAGTTGGGGGTTGGAGGCTTGTGGGAGGCAGCCAGTTGATGTTCTCTCTCATCAATGTTTCTCTCTCTCCCCCCCCCCACTTCCTCTCTAAAATCAATAAAGAAAAAAAATTTTTTTTTTTAAAGTTTGCAGAGCCCCTACTAGCAGTCCAGCAGGCTAGAAAGATGTCAAGGAATCATCTTTTCCACTTGACAGGTGAGAAAACAGGCTGCATGCTCTGCCCTCCATCCCGGGCTCTGTAGGCCTTGCTTTCTTCTCTCTTGTATGGGTGAAGGAACACAGAGCTTGGAGTCCCACAGACCTGGTGCGAATCTTGCTTCACCACCAGGGGCTTTGTGACTTTGGACCAGTCATCTTGCTTCTCTATGTCTCTGTGTGGCCAGTTGCTGTAAGGAATAGGAAAGAAAATGCCCTGCCCACTGTAGACGCGCTAGGAGCCACAGTTCCCGCACAGCAGTGGATCTGTGTCCCACTGGGCCACTTAGACCAACTCCCTGCACCTAGTATTTATTTAGAGCTTTGTTCTCCTCAGAGCCGGAAAGTGTGGTGCCTGACCTGGGAATATGGCCACCTGTGACTTCCTGAGTGGGGCCCTGCGAAGCACCCTGAGCAGTGTATGTTTCTGAGGCCTTGGACTTGAAAGGAGGGGAGGGCCTGTGTTGTCATCATGACTGATGAGGAATGCCACAGGCGGGGCCATCAGAAGCCGCCTGCTAGCTCTGTTTGCCTTGGCCCTAGGGTTCCAGACTCAGCGCCCAGAGGAGCCTTGGAGACCACCTGTTGCAACTCCTTTTTTTTTTTTAACAGATGGGGTAACCAAGACCCACTGTGAGGAAGTGACTTTTACCTGAGACACTGGCCAGGGCAGAGATCAAATGCCTGGAACTTGCATTTTTGGACCTGCCACCAGGACCTAGGGATTTTCACCCACACCAAGAATTCCAGGCTGCTCGGAGGTCCCAGGGAAAGCAGACAAGTCACCAGCTGTGGCTCCCTACCAGTGTCCCCTGGGGAGGAGCTTGGAGGAAGTCAGGGGCAGCCTGAGGTTCTCTGACAGGGGAACTCTGACTGTGGTTCCTGAAAGTCTGTGACAGGACCGTTTTTCTCTCTGACTTGTCCTCTTGCTCTCTGTCACTCTAAAGAATGACTGGACACTCCTAGAGCCTTCAGTCGGCATCCAGGGGGTTTTTTCCACCACAAAGGGTAATTCCTGCCCCATCCCTGCTGTGATTCAGCTGTGACGTTGACCCACACAAGTCAGCGAGAAGATAAAGTCATCAGACTCCTGCTCACCGGAGAGGGTGGCCTTCACCAGAACTCACCTCTTCTCTCGGCGCAGACTCCACGGGCCTGAGCTCAGGCAGGCCCCAGCCAGCCTGGGACCCCAGGATGGCCTCTGGCTCAGCCAGCAGCCCTCGCCCAGCCCCTGATGAGAACGAGTTTCCCTTTGGGTGCCCCCCCACCGTCTGCCAGGACCCATCAGAGCCCAGGGCCCTCTGCTGCACCGCCTGTCTCTCTGAGAACTTGAGGTGAGGGGTCACAAGAGCAAAGAGTGGGTGGGAAGAAAGTGCCAGGGAGGGACCCCCTGGTGGGAGACCAGGGTGGGAGGAGCTGGTGGCTTTGGGCAGGTAACTTCACCTCTCTGGGCCTCAGTTTCCACAGCCTTTCCCTGCAGCCCCTAATACTTCTCCTTCTGACTATGGATGGAAGAAGTAGCCACAAACAGATGTCAGCTGCCTCAGCAGAGGGCTGTCCAGGGCGGGGAGAGCTCAGGCCCAGCGGGCTCCTAACTGACAGGGGCTGGGGCAGGTTGCTTTGTGCTCGAAGCCACAGCTTCCTCATCTGTAAAAGCTATTTTCTACCTCCCAGGATTGAGAGGAACAATCAATAATATTCCAAAAGTTTTTGTGATAATGAAGGTAATTTTTCTTAGTAAATGATGAACTGCTATACAAATATATCTTCTTCCACAATATTGCCCATCACCTTGTGCTGTTTGCTGAGGACACTGTTAAAGGGAACAAAGATATCTACATTTATATATGTATGTATTGATAGATGGTATATTTATATATGTAGAATAGTATGAACGTAAATACTTATATATGTATTTGTATATATAGTTGAATTTGTATATATTTACATTTAATATGCAGATATGAATACTTATATAAATACATGCTTTACATATATAAAATATTTAAAATATCAATAACTCATAGAGGTGTGACATCCATACAATCATCAGCATTTCACCTTAAGCAACCAGTTCAAGCCTACTGTGTGCCTCTTTTCTTGGGTCTTCAGAAGAACCTTGGAAAGGTGGACACTATTACTGTCCCATTTTACAGATGAGGACAACGAAACCTAATGGAGAGATTAGGTCAACTTGCCCCAGGTCAATTTCCTGGCAAAAGTGCTCTTTAACTGCCATACGCCCCCAGCATGACCTTTGTTTGGGGCTTTACAGCTTAAGGTGGGAAAACTGAATCAGTCTAGCTTGAGAAATTCAAGTGCTTTGATGCAGGGGGAAGGGAGAAGTTGTGGCCACGGAAAGGCCAGGTTGTGGGGGTGGGGTTGTCGAAGCTTGACTCCTTTTACCATCAAGCTGATTGTTGTGGGTTCATCTCAGGCTTCTGCACTGGGATTCTTGGCTTCCCTCCCTCATCATCCTGAAACCTGGCAGCGGTGGGGAAGGGACCCAGGCTTGAGGTGTAGCGAGCTCTGCCCTGCTCTGCTGCTGACTCTGCCTATCCTTAGCCAATCCCTGCGTCCTCTGAGGTCTCATGTTTTGACAGGTGGCTCTGACTGTGGATCAGAATTACTTCGGAGCTTTGTAAACGCCCACAGGCCCGTGTCACCTGGCCAGAGTCTGACACCTACTCCTGGTGAAGAGCCTCAGGCTAGGTTTTTTCTGAGGCCCCTTCTTGTTCTAATTGGCCATGGTCCTCTCTAATGCCTAAAAAAGAGACCCTAAGCCTAAGAACAAATGCAGCCACACATCCATAATCCCTTACCTGAAGCCCTGTCTCAGACATATTTTGGAATTCAGATTTCAGAAAAGCTAGTCAGTGCATTACTATGTAATTCTCCCAGTGGGGACTGGGGCAGCACCTACTTACTCACCAAGCCTGTTCATACTTCTGCAATGAAACATCAGTATTCACTCTAAGTGGGATAAGGGCTGGAACAGCCTCCAGTCACTTCGGGCGGGTCAGGTGCGGCTGCCGAAGAAGCTCACTGCAAACTCCAGGAAGACATTGGGTGTCCAGTGCTTTGAGGTTTGGGAATGGGGGGTCTAGGATGGTGGGCCTGCATGCTCACTGGTATCAGGCACCACGCTGGGCAAGGCCTCGGCTTTTGGAGCTATTGGGACAGAGGTTGGTGCCAGGCAGTCATGAATGCCTCACTCAGCTGGGTTTTTTTACGTGTCTCTAGAAACAGCGAGGATCGGATCTGTCCCAAATGCAGAGGAGACAACCCCCAATCTGTAAGCCCAGGAAGCCTCATGTCTCAGGATAAGGTACGTTGGCACAGCCAGGAAAGGGTATTTGTCCATGTTCTTCATTTGTCGAGGTTGAGGCTAAGTAAACAGCTGTTCACAGTCCCTAACAGGCACCTGCATCTGTGTCTTGAGGTTTGTAAACAGTGAGGAGACTGACGACACATTGATGAAGCAGCTGGCCCAGAGCTGCCTGGCTGATCTGTGACAGATTCAGGGTGAGGACGACAGTCTAGATAAGGTGCCTGCAACCTCCGGCCTGCAGGCCACATCCAGCGTGTCACCTGCATTTCCACAGCCCATGAGCTAACAATGGTTTTTATATTTTAAATAGTTAAGAAAAAAAAAAAATCAAACAAAGAATGATATTTTGTGACACATGAAATTCAGACCTCCATGTCCATAAATAAAGTTTTATTGGCACACAGCCACCCCCACTCACTGATGAATTGTGTGTGGTGGCTTTTGCCCTGCGACACCAGGCGTGACTAGTTGCAGCACAGGCTTCAAAGCTCAAAGTATTTACTCTCTGGCCCTTTACAGAAATAGTTGGCCAACTCTTGATCTAGAGAGTTTTTCCTGCCCCTGATTGCCCTCAGACAAGGAGAGGCCATTCCCAGCTCCCCTCTGCGGCTCAGCCAAGCTGTGCTCCTAGGAGTAAGAGATGGCCTTGCAAGTGTGAGGGGCCAGAGACACGTTCTCAGGCCTCCCAGTTTAGAACCCCAGCCCTTCGGGTTGAAAAGACCCTCACAGGTCATCTGTCCCGCCCAGAGGTTCCCACATGCTGACCAGAATGATACAGATAAGGAAATGGTAGTGTGTTTTGTATATAACTAAATTCTTTCCACTGATGGAATCAACCTTTACTCTGAGATTGTGCTCTTCTTACACATGTCTTTGTATGAATGAAATGATAGTGACAGTGAATGATAGAATTTTTGGTAAAGCCTTTACTTGGCAAAATAAAAAGATGGCAATATTTATGTTAATCTCCCAATTTAAAAAAAAAGCTTGTATTGATCCATGAATCCAAAGCTGTAAGAATGTAAGAACCACTGCTCTAAATCTCACCCCTCGTCTTACACATGGGACCCCGACATCCACTGCGAAGCTCCCCGATCACCAGGGCCTCACTGCTCAGCCATCCTCATGCCCTCGCTCCTTTCCCAGGCTCCCCCCTTGCCTCGAGCCCAGCACAGGGGTCAGGTGCCTGATGTTCAGGGTTGGTTCTATATAATTCATTTCACGGCCAAGACAACTCCTGGGCCTCTTTGTCCATGTGTGAAAGGAAGAGGCTGCGTTTGCTCTGCAAGGCCTTTCCAGGGCCTGTGATGTCAGATGACCAGTCGGTGACTAGCAGGGGGCTCTCCCTCCTACCCACACCTCCCCTCCCTTCTCCTCTCTGGCCCCCTGTTCAGAGAGTTGGGGGAATTTCCTGCTCTGCCAGAGCTGGTTTTGAGGACTCTCCCATCCTCTTCTCAGCAGCTCCCTCCCCACAGGCCCTCAAGAGAAAGCTTAGTAAGGATCCAGGACGTTTTCCCAGGACTTCATCATCCACAGTGCGCTGAGAGCACACAAACAGATCCATGGGGTAACTCCCTGCCCCCCGGTCGGCCCTCTCAGTGCACTAACCGTGAGAGGCGTGAGCAGACCCATAACTCTCTGCGGGCTGCTGCCCTTCCCTGCACAAGGAAGGGCAGGGCTGGATGCTTCCTGAGGCCCTGCCTGCTTGAATACGCCAGGGCTATTGTTTTTAACTTGTTTTATTTGGACCTCTTAACAAAATGAATACACAGTCATCGTACAACTCTTGGATAATATAGAGAAGAGATATGTGAATACCTCTTAATCCAGTGGCTTTAATTTTTTCCTCTTTGTTAACGTGAAATCTGATGACAGTGGAAGAGCTCTGATTCAGGGGGAGTCTGGAGCTCTGTCCTCAGTCACCCCAGCTTCCCCGGCCCCTGGGGGGCTCTGGGATTCCGAGGGGGCCCCGCAGGGCACAGTTTGAAACTTGCTGTCTTAAACCAAATGAAGTGACTCTAAGATGGAATTACAGACACTATAACAGGCAACAGGGTGGGAGGGGGACCTCAGAGCAGCATGGGTCTTCCACCCCCACACCTCCCATCTGAAGCAGTCATCACTGTACCCCCAATGGAAGGCTGGGGGGTGGGATGAGCCAGTGGTCTGACTCCCACACAAAGCCTCCTAGTGGAAAGACCAGAGGGCACTCCAGCTCCTGACCCTGATGGGAATTTGGGGGGACTTTTGACCGAAGGAAAGCAGGTGATTATAAGTCAACACTTTGCATACGTGGTAATTGTGAAGTTTGTGCATCCGGGAAACCTGGGGAATGGGGGTGGGTGGAAGGTCAGGCTGGAGACCAGCCGAGCTGAGCCCAGAGGCCCCGTCCTTGCAGACACTTTCCATGCCATCTGCTTATCAGTTTGTCCTCATCCTCTGACTTCATTAGATTAACATCTCTCCAAGGAGCGATCGCAGCCATGGACCCCGTAGGTAACATAAGAAGCAGATATTAAAGGATTACTGTTGACCTAGTTAGAGACTTGGTTCTTGCCTGGAATGACCTTCCTGTAGAAGGGACGACCGGTGGATAGAAACTGCCTGTGACCCTGTGAGTGGAATGGTTTCTCTCACTCTTTCGCTCTGGGGCCACTCAAGGTCAAAGGCAAGCTGGCATCTGTTGCCGGTGGCTTAGGACAATGCCTTGACTCATTCTAGAATCAGAAAATGACGGGAGGTCAAGGTGCCTAGTCCAGTTTCCATTTCGTGCTGGGTTCCTGCCAGGTGGCTTTATGTCTGCGCAGTGATGAGAAGCTCATTACTCCAAGAAATGACCAGTTCCGCCGTGGGGGGCTCTGACTACCGTTCTGTTCTCCTCTTTGTTTGTACTGAGCTGAGGTCTCTCCCTTAAGGCCACAAGGCAAGTCAGTCAGCCCGCTCTCCTCTGAGGCAGCCCTGCATGTTGGAAGGTGCTGACCACAGCCCCCTCGAATCTGTCCTTAGTCTCTGTGCACCGTGTCCTTTGATGTGTGATGCCTAGAAACGAGCCCCTGAACCCTTACACAGCTGAGCTTGGCCGTCGCATCTGGAACCTCAGTGGTCCTGTGACATCCTGTGTGGGTGGCGGTGTTTCCCTGTTTCACCAGTAGGTGATACATGGAGGCTCGGGAGGAGGGTACCTGGACCGAAGTCATAGCAAGAGGGAGGTAAAGCCAGGCACCAACTCCCGCTTCCTAGGCCGATGGCATCTCCCACTTTGCTGCCTCCCGGGCAAACACCCCAAATGCTTTATGCAGGTTTAAATAGCACAGTCAGCCTTAAGTCCTGGAAAAACAGGAATGGGCACGACTACTCTCAACCAGGAGAATCAGGCTGGGCTTCCTGGAAGCGGCGGCCGTTGAGCTGAGCAGAGCTTGCCAGAGAGGCAGGTGGCCCAGGAGCAGAGGAGGGCAGGCCTGGCGGGCAGAGGCAGACTGACCGGGTCTGCCCTGTCACAGGAGAGTGCCTGTCCCTCAACACCCGCTGAAACCTGAGCAGAAGCAGCCCTGCCGTCACCAGGACCTCAGGCAGCCTCGTGCCAGCGCAGCGGTGTGGGCCTGCCTGGCGCTGCACCCTCTGTTCTGTGCGGCAGCTTCACACAGGCGGCTCTCATGCTCCTGGCGCGCTCCGAGCGCTCACATTCCTGGAGGCCCGTAGGTCCCCGCGTGGGGGCCCCTCCACAGGGCCCTCTGCTGACCCCGGCACACAAGGCCTGAGTCAGCAGGGCGGCTAGGAGCGCCACAGACCCCCAGACTTCCCGGACGCAGACAGAAGGACGAGTGTTCCCTCAGGGCTGGGATTTTGTTTTCTCTGTTTCTGTTTCCTCCTCAGAGGAAATTCCACTGCACATTTTATTTTTAGCAGTTTGGAGCATGAGGCCACGAACAGGGGCCGCTTGTGGCACCAGACGTGCACCAGGCTCGGCCCAGGACAGGCGCCGGTCTTCATCTGCAACCCCAGCCTGGTGCCCTCTTCTGTCCTCTCCATCCCCAGCCTTCGGGCAAGGCCACCCTTTGCCCAAGGCCAGGACTCCCTGGTGTGGAGGAAAGACCTGCCCCTGGACTCCAGGCCTCTGGCACCTTTGCCCCAAACTTGCATCGCCTCCTGCAAGTCACTGCCCATCCCTGAGCTCTGGCTCCTCCACCAACACGGGCCCAGCAGAACCAAGCCCCAGCCTCCTCATGGCACCGTGAGATCCAATGGGCACCGTTTTCAAAGGTGCCAAGAGAGCAGCAAGCCCTCGCCGCTCTCGTAACTATGGGACAGAAGACCCAGACTCAGCCGCCTACTCCAGTGCACAGCCTGGTGCGGCCTGAGCGAGCCAGGCCCCAGTTTGCCCGTCTGTGTTAAGGCGAAGGTCATTTTGCCCTGCCTGCCTCAAAGGGCAGCAACGGGGACCCCATGACAGCATGCCGGAGCGCTCCGGTCCCACACAAATGCAGATACAGTCGGGGATGTACCACACCTCCTCGGGAAATCCAAGGGGAAAACATTGTTCTGTAGAATGGTTATTAAAAGTTTGAGATGTGAGGATAAGTGAAATGTGTGTATATGACAGCCATTAGAAGCGGGAAAGAGGGTCCCAAGGGCAGTGCCTAATCCATAGGAATACCAATACTGATACTAGTATTTTTTAATATGTTTTTATTGATTTTTAGAGAAAGGGAGAGGGAGAGGGAGAGAGAGACAGAAACATCGATGAGAAAGACACATCGCTTGGCCGCCTCCCGCATATCCACAATGGGGATGAGCCCGCAACCTAGGCATGTTCCCTGACTGGGAATTGAACCAGCGACCTCTTGGTCCATGGGTCAACAGCTCAAACACTGGCTGGACCCAATACTAGTATTAATACTGATGAACATTTCTTGAGTATTATGTGAGGCAGAATGATATTCCCCAGAGATGTGCACACATGACAATCCCTATGAATACAGCCTTACATGGCTGTATCAGTCTACTCGGGCTGCTATAACAAGGTGCCACAGACCGGGCACCCTGAACTGGAAGTGTGTTTTCTCACAGATCCGGAGGCAAGAAGTTCAGGAAAAGCTGGTTTCTTCTGAGGCCTGTCTCCTTGGCCTGGAGAGGCTGGTGCCATCCTTCTCCCTCATCTTCACGTCTTCCCTCCGTTCGCCTGAGACCAGGTTGTCTTTTCTTACAAAGACACCGTCGTATCAATTGGAGCCCACCCCAATGACCTCATTTTAACTTGATTACCTCTGTAAAAGCCCTATTTCTAAATACCGTCACAGTCTGGGAGTTAGGACTTCGACGTATGAATTGGTGGTGGGGGGCTGGGGGGTATAACAGCCCATCACAGTGGCAAAGGGTACTTTGCAGATGAGACTAAGTTAAGGATCCTAGCCCTGGCCGGTTTGGCTCAGCGGTTAGAGCGTCGGCCTGCGGTCCAGAGAGACCCGGGTTCGGTTCCCGCTAAGGGCATGTACCTCAGTTGCAGTTTGTCCCCGGCCCTGGTTGGTCGTGCAGGTGGCAGCCACTCGATGTGTCCCTTTCACATCGATGTTTCTCTCTCTCTCTCTCTCTCTCTCTCTCTCTCTCTCTCTCTCTCTCTCTCCCTCCCTCCCTCTCTCCCTCCCTCCCACTCTATCTGTACAAAAAATGGAAAAATGTCCTCAGGTGAGGATAAAAAAAAAGGATCCTGAGATGAGGAGATTATGGGGCTAGAGAGAGTCATAGAGCGACTGGAAGATGCTATGCTCCTGGCTTTGAAGATGGAGGAGGGGCTGTGCGCCAAGGAATGCAGGCGGGCTCTAGAAGCTGGAAAAAAATAAGCAAATGGATTCTCCCTAGAGCCCCAGAAGGAGCATAATCCTGTCCACACCTTGATATTTAGAACTTTTTTTTTATCCTCACTCAAGAACATTTTTTCATTTTTTGTTCTGATAGAGCTGGAGGGAGAGAGAGGAAGAGAGAGAGAGAGAGAGAGAGAGAGAAACATCAATGTGAAAGGGACACATCGAGTGGTTGCCACCTGCACGACCAACCAGGGCCGGGGACAAACTGAACCGAGGTACATGCCCTTAGCAGGAACCGAACCCGGGTCTCTCCAGACCGCAGGCAGAGGCTCTAACTGCTGAGCCAAACCAGCCAGGGCAGAACTTCTTTTTTTTTTTTTAATCCTCACTGGAGGATATTTTTCTATTTATCTTTAGATAGAGTGGGAGGAGGAGGAGGAGGGAGGGAGAGGGAGAGAGAGACAGAGAGAGACAGAGAGAGAGAGAAACATCGATGTGAGAGGGACACATCGACAGGTTGCCTCCCGCATGACCCTGACCAGGGCCAGGGACAAACCGCAACCGAGGTACGTGCCCTTGGTCGGAATCGAACTCACAACTCACTGGTCTGCAGGCCGATACTCTAACTGCTGAGCCAAGCAGGCCAGGGCGATATTTAGAACTTCTGATCTACAGAACTGTAAGATAATAAATTTGTGTTGCTTTAAGCCATTAAGTTTGTGGCATTTTATTATAGCAGCAGTCTGTGACTAAGACCAGAACTTCCATGTGCTATCTCATTTAATCCTCACAATAACTCTGTAAGGGGTGGGGTGACTGTTATTATCCCCATTTTTCAGAAGAGGAAAGCGAGACGTGGAGAGGCCACACGGCTAGTATGTGAAGTGACGGAAATGGGCTTTGTACCCTGACAGGCCTGCTCTAGAGCCCACCCCTGACCCCTGTAGCCCTCCAGGGAATGAGTGGCTAACTGATGATGGAACTGTGGGCAGGCTGGCCGGCCACCGAGGCCTCTGAACGCCTCTCAAGTCACCCCTGCCCATCTTCTGACAGCCATTAGAGGCTAATCACAGCCCACGTCCGCCCACACATCATAAGGAGGACGCCCCTACCTCCACACTGCACTGCACGACACTTCTTGAAGGACGCAGGCCCCTTCCTGACCCGTCCCGCAGGTCGAGCAACGAGGACTCTAGAGGGGGAGTGAGGATGAGGAGGGACAAGAGACACGAGAAATGGAGACAAGACAGGGCTCTAATCAAGTCTCGTTTATTCTGGGGAGATCCACAGTATATATAGGGCAAGAAGCAGAAAAACAAGAACATTTGTTGCCAAGCGATAAGTTTGTGGTAACCACCCCAAGCAATTTCAGGTAAATATCACGTAAATATACCGGGTGGAACAAAAGATAAACAGAGCATAACTGGCTGAGTAAATGGTTACTTAAAGGAATGCAGAAACATTGTATATAGAGGTATCCTGCCTTGGGGCAGGAGATGGCAGAGCAGATTTTAGCAAAATGGATGCCATGCAAACAGTCTCCCACACCTTCCCTGCCTGGTGGCTCTGGACACCGTTTCGTCTCTTCTACCTTTTACCCTTTCTACGGCTCTCACATCCGCCTTAGAAATGCAGAGGGTTCAAGTCATGGATTTGGAAGGAGTTTCAGGGCCTGGGAGGTCCCCTAGTCCATTCTGCAGGGACCAGGTCCACGCCAAGCATCAGCCCCTCTGTTGCTCCCCGGGTCAGGAAGCCGCTCTCTGGGAGAGGCGGCCTCACTGCCCTCCCCCTATGCCAGCGTCTCCCTGCCAAAGCTGCCCTCTGCCCGCGCCCCCAGGGAAACATCTGTTTTCTGTTCCTTGTCAGGAACATCTTGTGCTTGGACCCCGGGGTAGTGGGGCGAAGGGGGGTGGCCTTTGCTGGACTGTGTTTTGTGTCCTACGCCAACCATACTCCTTAAGCCCACAGCGCTTGCTTCTTTTACTTTTAAAGAATAATAACTAATGTAGCTTTGTGTTTGCTCAGCCCAAAAGACTTCTCTCCTCCCCCTTTTTTTAATCCGAATCTCCATCTTGCCCGATTCGATTACTCTTTTTTAAAGAACAACAACAAAGCTGTTTGAAAATCAAGATATTATTTATATGCAGCAAAATTCACTCCGTTTAAGTGTACAGTTCGCTGAATGCCGGCTGGTTTACACAAGTGTGTGACGACTACAGTCAAGATGGTGACTGTCTCCCTGTGCCCCTGGTTAGTCAGGCTCCCCAGCTGCAGCCCCCCAGCCACTGATAGGCTTTCTGTCACTAGTTTTTCCTTTTCCAGAATCTCCTAAGAATGGAGTCATGGTGTATAGTGTTTTGTGTTTGGCTTCTTTTATTTAGCATAATGTTTCGGAGGGTCCTCCTTGGCCTTGCATGTAGTGTTTTGGTCCCTCTGACTGCTGAGTAGTGTTCTAGGGAGAAAAAAAAACAAAACCCACTATCCATTCAGCAGATGATGGATATTTGGACTGCTTCCAGTTTGGAGCTGTTACGAACACAGCTGCCATGAACATTCACATGCACACATAAACATATGTTTCAGTTTCTCTTGGGTAAATTCCTAGGCGTGGAATGTGGCTTGTATGATAACTTTATAAGCATGGTTTATAAGTAAGTTGCTGTGTAAGTATGATTTAACTTTATGAGATACTGCCGTCGACTTTCTCCAAAGGGGCTGTATCATGCTGGGTTCCCTCCGGCAACCTGCACACACTGCACCTCCTCCACACCCTGCCCGAAGGGGGTGCCGGTGCTCTTTTTGAATCTTAGCCATCAGTGGGTGGGTGATGGTGTGTCATGATGGCATGTCATTCTCATTTGCATTGCTCTGTTACTCGTAACGTTGAGCCTCTTTTCATAGGCTTGTCATTTATGTATGTCCTTTTGTGAAGCATCTGTTCAGTATTTTACCCATTTTTATTAGGCAGGTGTCTTCTTATTACTAAATTGAAAGAGTTCTTTACATAGTCTGGATACAAGCCGTTTCCAGATATACATTTTGGGGAAAATCTTTTCTCCCAGTTCCCCATGGGCTTACTCTTGATAAGAGTTATAGTTGACCCTTGAACAATGCTGGGGTTTGGGGCACCAACCCCCTTACACACAGAAAAATCTGTGTGTAACTTTTGACCGCCCCAAAACGTAACTACCGCAGCTGCCCCTCAGTACCCACAGGACATCGGTTCCAGGACCTCCCACAGATACCCAAATCCACGGCTGTTCAAGTTCCCTGTATAAAATAGCACAGATCAGTGCAAACAGCACCCTGCACCCCGGATTCCCAGCTGCAGATCAAAAACAGTACAGGCCTTTATGGGAAAAAAATCCACGTATCCGTGGACCCAAACAGTTGAAACCCATGGTGTTCAGGGGTCCACTGTAGTGATACGTCTGTGCTGTTCCTCCGTGGGCAAATCCCTTACCCTCTGTGAGCCTCGGTTTTTTCATCAGTAAAATGGGGACAAAATACCTACCCTGCTGTCCCTGTGGCATTGTCAGGGCCCTAGGAAGAATTATGACCACAAAAGCAGTTTGTAAACTCTTCGCACCTGTAAATAGGCTAACAGTGTGGTCAAGCTGGTGTTGAGTACTGAGACCCTTCTGCGTCCCTGCCCTCGGGCTGTGCATCACGCGGGAGGAGAGCAGCGTGGGGCCGGCGCCCCTCAGCCGAGGCAGATTGCCACGGAGGGATGCACGTGGCAGTTGTCAGGAGCTTCCCCGTAGGCTTCAGGAGGAGAGAGGTGCCACTCACGCAGCCTGCATGTCCCGAGTGTCTCCTCTGTGCCAGGCCCTGCCCTCAGCACGAGGAACAGAGCTCCCAGAGCCCCCCGACCTGCGGGGCAACCAAGTAGCCCCGCTGGCCGGGATCGCAGCAGGGGCCCCGAGCCTGTTTCGAAGGAGGGCCACCACAGGGGTCAGCCAGGCAGAAGGAACAGCATGTGCAGAGCCCTGTGGCCAGCCCAGCACATGCCCTGTGGGATCCTGGTGCTTTGCAGAGAGCCACCATGGTCTCACGGGGCTCCCCTAACATCGGTGATGTTATCATTTCCAGGATCACTCTGAGGGGGCTGCAGATGGAGTCGGGTGCCCCTTTGCAGGTGTTGGCTGCTCCTTCAAGGTAAGCATCTGAGTGTGAGAAATGCCATCTGTCCACTGCAGCCCTAGACCACTGGGTCTCCCCACTTCAGCCCCTCCAGGATTTTCCCACATCAAGCTACTCCTCTGGGTGTCCCTTACATGAATGACCTTCTCAAGCAACAAGTCTCACTAATAAATCATTTCCATACTCAGGAGAGTTTTTCTTAATGTCTCATCTCAGCATTGTAGCATCTCTAAAATGACCGACGCCCCCACCCCACCCCCATGCCTCTCTCCATGGTCCTGAATCATCACTGCACTCAAAGGCAGGGCAGCATGGATGCTCTAGAGAGGCCCGCTGTGGGGCGTCTGGTGCCAGGGCCCTCGAGTCCCTCTCGCACACACCAAGCAACTTCCCCTTTGCTGGGTGAATGGATCGGACTTCCTTTGGGAACCTTCTCTGTTTTCACTGAATGGCCCCTCTCTCTTGGCAGGGGAGTGCAAAGTTCATGCAGGAGCATGAGGTCACCTCTCAGGCCACCCATCTAACCCTGCTGTTGGAGTTCATAAAACAGTGGAAGGCCCAGCTGGGCTCAGGCCTGGGGTCAGGGCCCATGGCCCTGGAGCGGAACCTGTCAGACCTGCAGCTGCAGGCAGCCGTGGAGGTGGCTGGGGACCTGGAGGTGGACTGCTACCGGGCACCCTGTGCTGAGAGCCAGGAGGAGTCGACCCTGCAGCACTTCATGAAGGAGAAGCTCCTGGCTGACCTGGAGGGGAAGCTGCGTGTGTTTGAGAATATTGTCGCCGTCCTCAACAAGGAGGTGGAGGCCTCCCACCTGGCCCTGGCTGCCTCCATCCACCAGAGCCAGCTGGACCGCGAGCTCATCCTGAGCTTGGAACAGAGGGTGAGCACGAGAAACAAGGTTGCCTTCAGGGCTGGCTAGGGGGTTCTCCTCTGTCCTGTCTTGTCTCCAGAGCAGTGGGTCAGCCTTCCTCCTAAGCCTTCTCCCTGCCTATAGCAGTCACTACCCCATCAAGTATCTCCTGTGTCCCAGGATCCCTAGGTGGAGCACTTAGAAGTTAAGGTTAAGGTCAAACCCCCATCCAATGCTTCATTTCCTTTGCCTGAATTTCTCCCTTGGTAGAATACTCCCTTCCCAAGCTGCTCATTCCATCGCTGGACACTTTCCATTGTTAGAAAGCTCCTTCTCACACCAAATGGAGATCAGCCTCTTTGGTCTTCCCTGCATTGTTCCTGGCCCTGCCCCTCAGGGCCCACAACACAATCTGCCTTCTAGACCCTGTGGAAGCCCTTCAGAGATGAGCAGTCAGTGATTGTATCTCACCTGAGTATTTCCTTCTCTAGGCTGAACGCCCCAGTGCCTTCACCCCTTCATCACAGCATGCTGTTTCGTGCTGTTCTCGTACAGTCTGGCCCAGGCTGTAAAGGATTCCACACATTCAGAACGGTGGTCCCAGACCAACTGCAGATAATCACTTATCGGACAGTTCTTGGTTGAGCAGGACTATCGTCCCCTCCTTTGTTCCAAAGCTTATACTTTCCTTAATATAACCAGTCACCCTGTTAATGTTGCTTTTCTCTCTCTCTTTTTTTTTCCCCCCGGCAACATGACATCACTGCCTCATGTTGAGTTAGGCCTGGGTTTTAGTTCCAGCTCCACCATTAACTTGCTATGTAGGTCTGAGCAAATCACTTTCCCTCTTACGGCTTCAGCTTTCTCATCAGTAAAAGTAGCGATTCAATTTCTTTAAGAATACTCACTTCCACTCCTGACTTCCCAACATGAGCACAGCCAAGAACATATTTGTATTATTTCAAATGTGAATGGAGATCCCTACCAGAAGAGTCAGGCACTGGGTTCGGGTGACCGAGTAAAGCCATTGTTCACATAACTCTTGCCCCAGTTAGAAGGTGGGCTTCCTGAGGGCAGTGACCATGATCATCAGCAAACTTCCTGGCTCTACTCTTACATGCCAGGCACCACGCAAGGCAGGCACACGGACAGGAGATGAGCATGGGCCCAGCCCTCAGTCAGGGAGAAACAAGGTTGCCCTCAGGCTGGCTCGGGGGGGTCTCCTCTGTCCCGTGGCTGGAAAGGTAGAACAACAAATTTCCTAGAACTGCCAGAAAGTCTCTATAAGAACATAGATGAAAGAGAGAGACCAGCTAAGCTAGGAAAGTGGTTGAGTGCTTCCCAGAGGAAGGGCTATGTGACCTGGATTTCTGACGGATGAATAGGAGTTGGCCAGTGGAGAAGGAAGGAAAAGGAATTCCAGGCAGGAGGTGCAGCGCCTGCAAAGGCGGATGACGTGCCTAAGCCAGGTTCTGGTGTCCCTGACTGGATGGCTTCCCCACAGGTGGTGGACTTACATCAGACACTGGCCCAGAAAGACCAGGCCCTGGGCAAGCTGGAGCAGAGCCTGCGCCTCATGGAGGAGGCCTCCTTCGATGGCACCTTCCTGTGGAAGATCACCAACGTCACCAGGCGGTGCCACGAGTCGGCCTGCGGCAGGACCGTCAGCCTCTTCTCCCCAGGTAACACCTCCCCAGGGGCACAGAGACCCCCCGGGCAGGCGCAGAAAACAGCATGGGGAGCAGCCGATTTTGTGAGTCTGTACTGTGTCATAGGCTGCTGTCCCTCCAGGCCACCTGCCTCGCTGGGACCGCAGAGGAGGCAGGTGCCCAGCCCAGACACGTGGAGCGTAGGCTATTGAGCTGCCGTGCGTTCCGCCCCGAGTAGCAGGCACCTTCTGCAGATAGGAATAAAATTGTTACTGACCTCGAGTGGATGTTGGATGTGAAAGACAGTGTGCCGTGGACCGACACTTGTGCACGGAGAGGCTGGGAGGACAGTTCTCACCGGCGGACACCGCGGGGCCCCTGCCCTCAGAGAGCCAGTGGTCCGAAATGAGGCACGTGGAGCATCAGTGTCCGAGTGCGGGCAGCACATTAGCAAGGACAGTGTAAACCAGCCAGTTCCTCCTCGTTCCTGGAGCCCCGGGGCTTGGCACAACGCCTTGCGTAAAGTAGTTGCTCAGTAGATGGTTCCCTTAATTAACTGATTTCTGTTTGTAAAACAACGTGTATATTTGTGCATAGAATTCTCCGACCAGTGTGCTCTTCCCTGTTCCTCATTCATGCGCGTCTAAGTGAAGGGGGCGGGGAGGTCATTAGGAAGATTTCTGCAGATGACGACCTGAACGACCTCTCACCTTGGCCCCAGCTTCATACCTTTCCTGCCCATCTGCTCCTCTGATGACCCAAGGCCAACAGGACTAGGATGGAGAGAAGCATCAGTTTTCTCCGTACACCAGAGTAGGGTTGGGTCCCAGAGCCAGGCTCCTTCGCCCAGGAGCAGGGGCAGCCCCTTCATGGGTGGCCTCACCTGCAACACGTAGGCTTTTGTCCTCTCTTCTTCCCAAAGAGGGACAAAGCAAGCAGTGTCTCTGACTTCCTGTTTTACTAAAATGTAAGGGGCAGGACGAGTCACACTGTCAATCTGTCCCTTCTCCGCCCCCTCCTGCCTGCCCCCCAACCCTGTCCCCAGTCACCACCTCCCACAGGGGCCCTTGTGGTGACAGCTTCTGGAACCCACACTGCATGGCTCTTTCGGCTGCCGAAGGAGAGAACCCACAGGCTCCTGTGCTGAGTCAGCAGGGGTGATTCATCCCTCGAGGGCCTTTGTGGAGGGTGGCTGGCAGAACTGGGAAGCGCCCCACGCTTCCCCAGCCTCCAGAGCCCAAGCCCTGGGCCCAGGGCAGCAGAAAGAAGTCCGTGTGGGGATGTGGGAGACCTGGCCCTAATCCTGGCTCTGCCCCTGCACCTGTGAGGCCAGACACTTCTGCTGGCTGGGTTCGGTTTCCCCACCGCGAAATGCAGGTTGGTAAAATCCAAAGTGTCGTCCCCGGGTCACCAGCATCACTGTCCCCTGTTGGACATGCAGATGCTCAGTCCTCACCCAGCACTTCTGAGCCCACAACTCCAGGGCCTGGCAACCTGTGATTCTAATGGCTAGTTGACAGCCACTGGGCTAGATGAGCTCCAAGGTCTGGGTCCTCTTGGACGGTGTGTAATTGAGAAGAATCCTGGGCTCCAACCCCGGATCTCAGTTCCGCACCCATGACCCTGGGCATGCCTAGCGCTGTCTGGTTCCTCTCCGGCAGTGCCAGCCCCTCTCCAGCCGCCCCTGCTGACTCTGGCTTCCACGTTGCAGCTTTCTACACTGCCAAGTATGGCTACAAGCTGTGCCTGAGGCTCTACTTGAATGGGGACGGGACAGGAAAGAGGACCCACCTGTCGCTCTTCATCGTGATAATGAAGGGGGAGTACGATGCTCTGCTGCCGTGGCCTTTCCGGAACAAGGTACGGGCTAAGGGGCGCAGAGGGGACAGGGAGCTGGGGTCCTGGTCCTGGTTTGACCTGGGCAAGTCCTTTGCACTCTCCGCATTATCACCTTCTCCTCTCAAGACCCTGAGTTCACACCTGGTAGCGAAGGCTCCCTGCAGCATAGTGAGTCCAGGGGCAAAAATGCCTGGGCCAGCACCCCAGGGAGGCAGGTAGAAATGAAATTCACAGGGTGGGGTGAATAAGGACACTTCCTGGAGGCGGTGCTGTGGGGTCAGCCTGAACTAACATCATTTTCAGAAAAAGGGAGGGAGGCAGATCCCACTACACTCCTGTCAGAATGGCCAAAACCAAAACACCGACACCACCAAATGCTGACGAAGCTGTGGAGCAACGGGCACTCACCGAGTGCTGCTGGGAATGCAGTTTCTCACAAAACTAAACGTACTCTTACCACGTGATCCAGAAGTCACGCTCACCGGCGTTTACCAAATGAGTTGAAAACAGGTCCACACTAAAACCTCCACGAGAATGTTCATGGCAGCTTTATCCATAATTGCCAAACTCAAAAGTCGCCAAGGTGTCCTTCAGCAGGTGAATGGACAGGCAAACCATGGCACATGCAGACAGTGGAATATTATTCTGCACCTAAAAGAAACAAGCTCTCAGGCCATGAAAAGGTGCGGAGGAACTTAAATGCAGGTTGCTGAGTGAAAGTAGCCATCTGACAAGGCTGCGTTGCCAAGGCCGAGGGGAGGGAGGGATGAATAGGCAGAGCACAGAGGATTTTTAGGGCAGCAAAACTATTCTGTGTACTGTAACGATGAATACACGTTAGTACACATTTGTCCAAACCCATAGAATGTACAACACCAAGAGTGAAGCCTGAGGTACACTATGGACTTGGGGTGATAATAATGTGTCAGTATAGGTCCATCGATTGTAACACAAGTCTCCCTGTGATACAGGTATTGGTAGTGAGGGAGTTTTGTGGGGGCAGGAGGTGTATGGGAAACCTCTGTATTTTCCAGTCAATTAAACTGCTCTAAAAAAGTAAAGTCTATTGCCCTGGCCAGTTTGGCTCAGCGGTTAGAGCATCAGCCTGAAGACCAAAGGGTCTCAGGTTCGATTCTAGTCAAGGGCACGTACCTGGGTTGCAGGTTCTATCCCTGGCTTCGGTCAGGGTCTTGCGGGAGGCAGCCATCAATATTTCTCTCACATTGACCCCCCCTTTCCACTCTCTCTAAAAATCAATGGAAAAATATTCTCCGGTGAGGATTAACAAAAAAATAATAAAATAAAATCTATTAAACTTGTTTAAAAGGGTGGGAGGCCTGGATATGAGTCCGTAGGTCAGTGGTTCTCACACCTGCTGGGAGATTCTTAAAGTACCAGCAACAGGGTCTCACTACAGTAAATGGTGAGGCCTGAGCATCAGGATTTACAAACCTTTCCAGGGGATTCCAAGTGCAGCCAAGCTTGCGAACCGCTGCGGTGGGCAATGGGAAGACATTCCATGTCCTGATGGGCATTCCAGGGACATGCACCAGGGAAGAGGGTTCGTGTCACCGAGATCGTCAGCCTCTGGGGGACACACATATCAGACAGAAGCTCGGTTCACATTTCCAGGCATTGACCGACAGCTCCTCAGCAGACCTGTCTGTTCGCACCCCCTGCCTCCCTCAGGAGGTTCCAGCGAACTGGACTAGAACTATCTCTGAGCGGGAAGGGACCTTACAGAGGATGAGTCCAGCCTCCTTGTCAGGGCTCAGTCCTACCTGTTGCCCCCAACAGCCAAGCAAAATTGACTGTAGCATCCGAATTCCCCCTTCCTTCTGATGAGACCATCAGATCCTTAATTACAGGACAACCCCTAAAGCCTGCTCAGAAATCCAGGGGCTTCCATACCCCGGGGCTTCTAAGCAGCCTGAGTTCGGGGTCAGAGGGGCTGCACGGAGGCAGACGCAGCCCTGAGCCCCTGGTGCGCCGCCCAGCCTGACTGCCCACCTGCTCTGGCCCACAGGTCACCTTCATGCTCCTGGACCAGAACAACCGTGAGCACGCCATTGATGCCTTCCGGCCTGACCTGAGCTCAGCGTCCTTCCAGCGTCCCCAGAGTGAGACCAACGTGGCCAGCGGCTGCCCACTCTTCTTCCCTCTGAGCAGGCTGCAGTCGCCCAAGCACGCCTACGTGAAGGACGACACCATGTTCCTCAAGTGCATCGTGGAGACAAGTGCTTAGGGCCCTGGGGACGAGCAGCTGCACCTGTGCCCTGAGGGCGCGCCACCCCAGATGAGAGGAGGCCCTGCCCTGGGTGTCCAAGATCCCAAGGCACAGTGACGGGCTGGGGCTGGCGTGCTCTGAGCAGGGCTGACAGATTGACTGTGGCGGCCATCAGCTTAGGGTGGCAGGACCTTGGGCTGGGCCCACACAGGCAGAGGATCCAGAAGGAGGTGGCGGCAGAATTGTTCTCTCTGCACCGATCACGTGGCACTGGAGGCCTGGCCACCCCTCCAGCCCTGAGTATTGAGATAGACTGACCAGGATGGGAGGGAATGGGGATCAGACCTGGGACATGGATGGCCCCCTGGAGATAAAGGACCGGAGCCTGGGAAGGTCGCAGCAGGGCCACCATGGAGAGCTGGAAACTGGCTTGCTGTGTTCCTTCCCAGGATCAGAACCAAAGGGTGAGAGCGTCAGGTTGTCAGTGCGAATTCAGTCAGTCCAGGCAGGCACTGAGTTCTCCATCACTGGAGGTGAACAAGCAAAGCCAGAGGGCTACACTGGAATGGGAGAAGGCATCAGATCGGGGGTTGGATTTTGAGACCTTCAAGGTTCCTTCCAGCCCAGGCCTCCTGGCCCGAGTGAGGCCTCTGGCTACAGGGGTTCTGGAAACATTCCGGAGCCTCGTCCCCCAGGTTCCTCACTCACCTTCAGAACCCTGGTGGCTGAGCTGGCCCACACAGCACCTGCCTCGCACACACAGGCCCCGCACCCTAGGCCTCCCTTCACCTCCTCCAGGTGAAACAAGGTCACTGAGGTCCCAGGAGCAGCCAGAAGGAGCGTGAAGAAGGAGAGAGGCACTAACTCCCCCTCCCACCTGGGGGCCCACCTTCCATGCCTCCCAGAATCCCATGTCACCTGATTAACCTAGTCATTCCCTTTTCTCCTTGACGGGCCAGGGTCTCTGAGCCACTAGTAGAGGTGGTCCTTTTAAATATGTGTAAAACCAAAGAGAACTTTTTTAAAAACCTCTCTGCCGTTCTCATGATGAGTATGGTCGTGGGAGGTGGTCGTACCTGAGCCAAGTCTGCAAGGACCATGGCCGCGTCTCGCCGGCACTGCCAGTTTTACAGGTGGCACCCAGGCTGGTGTGCTGGCACGACAGCCCCTCGCCTCGGTCTTTGTCCCGCTGTGATGGGGAGAACCAGCCACAGCCTGCCTCCCTCGCCGGGTTCTGTGGACCGCACAGGAGATGCCACCGGGAGAGAGTGGACAGAGAAAGGCCGGGCACCACTGCCTAGCGCCACGGCCCGGCTCTGGTCCACGCTTGTCTTCTACCTTGGAAGCCTCACTCGACCAAGTCCTAAGGGGCCCCTCCCCTGCTTTCCAGAGTCCCCGAGGCGGGTGCTCAGAGCTCCAGGTCAGGGCCTCCCTCCTCTCCACCCCACTCCCCAGCCTCAGGGTTGGCTCTGTGCACAGGGTCCCCCAGCCCAGCATCTGTGAGAAGGGTCCTCACAAGAGGTGCGAGAGCAGCACAGCTCAGTGGGCTCCATGTGTCAGAACCCAGATCCAGCCTCATCCAAACCTAGTCTCCTGTCCTGCCCCAGCCTCTTCATCGAAGGGGACACACCCCGCCTGGCCCTGCCCAGCTCACAGGCTTTCCTCGAGACCCAGGTACAGGACTGGAGCTCTCGGGCTTTGTTAGTGGGGTGGCATTCTGCCACGCCTGAGGGCTGCAGACATGCCAGGGCTCCTGGGCCCTGCCGCTGCTAGTAATGGCGTCTTGTTTCCTCGATGGGTGCGAACTACAAGGGAAAGTCTGGTCTCCCGAGTTATGGGGACTTCTGCCTCCGAGCTGGTGTCTGGCAATAACATCTTCGTCCCTACTCACTGAGCACCGAGCTGACGAGGGCTTGTAGGGCAAGCTACTACCAGGGACCACTGACTCGACACCTCCATGGCTTATTTCTGATGGGATGAGACAGACCCTCTTCAGGATGGGAGGCAGCCAGTCTTTCAGTAAAGCTTTGTTGAGACCTACTGTGCCAGACCCTAGGCAGAGAAAGTTAAGATGTACACCCTACCCTCAAGAAACTCTCTGTCCAGTGGGGGGAACTGGTCCATAAGTAGATCATTGGAACTGGTACGTAAGAGAAGCTCAGAGTAAGCACAGGATTCCAGATCTTTGAGTGAAGCAGGGAGGGCTTCCTGGAAGAGGTGGCACTTATACTCAGCCTTGAAGTATTGAGATGCAGAAGACGGGTGCGGGGGAGAGTAAAGACTCAGATGAGAGGTCGTCTTGACTTCGGGTCGAGTCTGTGAGGTGGCACCACGGAGGGGAAGGCAGAAAGGTACGTGGGGCTGGAGCACGGAGGCACCGAAGGCAGTTCATCGGCTGGAAAGTAAATCACCTGTGTGTGACCCTCTGCGCTGTTAACCGCAGGGTGACACAGAGTCCTTGAGAAGCAGCTGTGTCTCTCCCACCACCTAATGGCTTCACATCTCACTGTGTCGCCTGCTTTAGGTCAGTGTTGAATAATACTGGTAACAGACATCCTTACTGGGTTCCTCATTTTAACTGGAAGTTTCCCAGGGTTTTACCCAAAGAGCCCGCGGATCGAGCAATCGTGCCGTATAGCTGGTACGTAAACAACGTGAAAATCAGCTCCTCTTCAGGGCGCTCATTCTCCCTTCAGTTTGAGAGCTCAGACTCCTCTGGCGGTTTTATTTGTCAATTATACATCAGTGAAGCTGAAAAGGCTTGCTGGAGGTTTCTACGCTTTGTTTTCTTAATGAGTCTCTTAGTTTATGAGTCTCAGTGACTCTGGGACCCAACGAAGAAAATGAGAAAACCCGGGGAGACGGGCTGATTCATGCTTCAGCTCCTCCTGGAGCTTGGATAGAAAGGGCGCTGGGCCTGGAGTCCTTTAACCCGGGTTCGGATCCTGCCGCACTCTTTCCTAGCTGTGTGACCTTGGACTCGGTACCTTACCCGCTCGGAGCCCAAGTGCCCTCACAGGCGAGCTGAGTCGCCAAGTCCCGGACCAGTCAGGTTCTCAGGCTGCCTGTTATTACAGCGTAAATAAGATCCTGACACACTCGGGTGCCCAGTAATGTTCGCGAGGTTGCTCTGGTAGGTTTGGCGCTGGCTTTATAGAATCCCCAAAGCCGTCTACCAATAAGTGGTTTATTAGGTGTTCACTCAGCAAATCCTCCTGACACCCACTGTGCTAGTCTTGGCAATCAGTGGTCAACATCGCCGCACACGGGGTGGTGGGGGATACGGACAATAAATGAACACATATGAACGTGCCTTCCCGCAGTGAGGGGCAGCCAAGGGCCTAGAAGGGGAGCAGCTGGTGGCCAGGGTGTCCCTGGGGCGGGGCCCAGGCTGCCCAGTGCCCCTCAGCACAGGGAATGCAGTGGTTGGCACTTGCATTCCCAGCCCCTAGTCGGCTCTCCCAGGCCCTTTTCCTGGCATGTGCCAGGCCCTCCCCAGGCAGCCGGGCCTCCGAGCCACAGGGGGCCTTCTGGCTGCTGCCTTCCACCGGAGCACAGCCAGGGCCAGAGAGGGGAGGGAGCAGGGTCGGAGAATGAACCTACCTTGGGGATGAGGGGTGGGGAGAAGGGGACACTGGCCTTCAGTGGAGTCTCCTCCAACATCCTCACCAGGGACTGGGAGGTGTCCAGAGACTGGGAGATGGTCCCAGGGGCCGCTGGAATCACAAGGATCCTTTTGCCTTGTCCTAGAAAATAAAATAAACATCCTAAGATTGGCATTCAGAGCCCCAACCAACCTTTCTAATTGGATTTCCCTTAGCTTTGTCTTGTCTCTTGCCCTTGTCTTGGGATCCATGACCGATTCCATGGGGATCACAGAACAGTATTGCAAAACAGGATCACAAAAGTTGGTTTGGCGATGACTGGGTGAGGGGATCACTGAGCACCAACCATGCATGAGATTTTCCTCCCGGAAGCCATAGTATCATCCCCGTTTAGAGGAGAGGTGGCTGAGGTTCAGAACTCCTCCAGTGGTCTGCAGATGGCCATGCATCCCTATCACTCCACCCCCAGTTGTCGGGACTCTAATTCTGGGGAGGGGCCCAGAACGTGCACTCATCCCACATTCCCAGTTGATGCTGACGCTCTTGGTTGGGGACCACACTTTAGGAACCTCTGCCCTACACAATGGTGCCCTCTCTGAATGAATCTTCTGCCCTTAGGCAGGCCATAAATCCAGCATAGCCCACTTCCCACAGCAAGGTTTAATGATGGATTGCCTTCCCTGTACAGGTTCTAGAGGGTTCCATTCCTGACTGTCACGCTGGTGTCCCACCCTCACAGGACAGCCCCAGACACGACATTCAGTCCCCTGTGAATGCTCCTCCTGAATGCACGGATACGGCTTCCTGGAGTGTGGGTGCACCCCCTGGAGTGTGAGAGTATCCCCTTGAGTGTGGGTGCATCCCCTGGTGTGTGGGTGCATCCCCTGTAGCGTGGGTGCATCCGTGGAGCATAGGTGTATCACCTGGAGTGTGGGTGCACCCCCTGGAGTGTGGTGCATCCTCTGGAACGTGAGTGCATCCCCTGGAGTGTGGGTGCACCCCCTGGAGTGTGGTGCATCCTCTGGAACGTGAGTGCATCCCCTGGAGTGTGGGTGCACCCCCTGGAGTGTGGTGCATCCTCTGGAACGTGAGTGCATCCCCTGGAGTGTGGGTGCACCCCCTAGAGCATGAGAGTATCCCCTGGAGCGTGGGAGCATCCCCTGGAGCGTGGGTGCATCCCCTGGAGCGTGGGTGCATCCCCTGGAGCGTGGGTGTATCCCCTGGAGCGTGGGTGCGTCCCCTGGAGCATGGGTGCATCCGTGGAGCATGGGTGTATCACCTGGAGCGTGGGTGCACCCCCTGGAGTGTGGTGCATCCTCTGGAACGTGAGTGCATCCCCTGGAGTGTGGGTGCACCCCCTGGAGTGTGGTGCATCCTCTGGAACGTGAGTGCATCCCCTGGAGTGTGGGTGCACCCCCTGGAGTGTGGTGCATCCTCTGGAACGTGAGTGCATCCCCTGGAGTGTGGGTGCACCCCCTAGAGCATGAGAGTATCCCCTGGAGCGTGGGAGCATCCCCTGGAGCGTGGGTGCATCCCCTGGAGCGTGGGTGCATCCCCTGGAGCGTGGGTGCGTCCCCTGGAGCGTGGGAGCATCCCCTGGAGCGTGGGTGTATCCCCTGGAGCGTGGGTGCACCCCCTGGAGTGTGGGTGCATCCCCTGGAGCGTGAGTGCATCCCCTGGAGCGTGGGTGCGTCCCCTGGAGCGTGGGAGCGTCCCCTGGAGCGTGGGAGCGTCCCCTGGAGCGTGAGTGCATCCCCTGGAACGTGGGTGTATCCCCTGGAGCGTGGGAGCATCCCCTGGAGCGTGGGTGTATCCCCTAGAGCATGAGAGTATCCCCTGGAGTGTGGGTGCATCCCCTGGAGCGTGGGAGCATCCCCTGGAGCGTGGGAGCGTCCCCTGGAGCGTGGGTGCGTCCCCTGGAGCGTGGGAGCATCCCCTGGAGCGTGGGAGCATCCCCTGGAGCGTGGGTGCATCCCCTGGAGCGTGGGAGCATCCCCTGGAGCGTGGGTGCATCCCCTGGAGCGTGGGTGCATCCCCTGGAGCGTGGGAGCATCCGTCAGTGATGAATTCGCTCCCTAAGTGATCCCCAGGAGAGGGACCACGCAGGGTGAGGGGAGGCACTGGAAAGCTTGGAGAAACTGCCAGCGGCTTCCGGAACAGATGCACAGGGTTAGGGCTGGAGAGCTGTGTGGTGGGGGAGCAGGGCAGGGCCAGCCGCACCTGCACGTGCCCGGGAAGCATGATGGGCAGCCGCGGACGCACAGACTCGGACGAGAAGCTCCCTGCAGTCAGCACTGTAACCAGGGGTGACTTCCGCGTGCTGAGCAGGCCTGGGACTGAGAGGTGGGGAGCCCCCGTCTGCTTTATTCCCAGAGGGTACACCGGGCTTCTTTGTCAGACTCTAGCTGGCTAGAGCCGAGCGGCGTACCCTCGTCCATGCTGCGCACCTTAATAGTAATCAGGCTGTTCAGTAATGACATACGGGAGGGCGTTTTTGTAATAATTACAGTTGCCATGCATTGAGTGCCTATTATGTACCAGACACTTGCTATCCTCAACCTCATTCAGTCCTTCCAGAACTCTAGAAGGCAGGTGCTGGGATGATCCCCATTTTGCAGATGAGGAAACTGAGGCTAAGGTCTTAGTCACTAGGAAATGAAAAAGCTACTGTCTCTCCATCTCTAAACTGTCACTTTCCACTCAATCCTCCTGCCCCTCATTTCCTGAACACCTGCTCTGTGCAAGGCCCTGAGGGGCACCGAGAGATGAATCATTCAAGTAGTCACTTGTTCAACAGACTCTTTTCCAGCACTTACTATTTGGTATGGGCTTATTTATTTATAGCCTGCCTTATTTCCGAAAGCACTTCACATCACTTCTTTACTTGATATACAAGAGAATAAAAATGTGGAAACATGGTCATGTGACAGGCGACAGATGGAAAACAGAAGTCGGGAAGGTCGGAATGAGACAGGGACGCAAGGTAAGGATCTTGAGGGCCTACACGTTACGGAGACAGGCCACAGACTGTCCTCTGAGCTTTCTAGCAGGCAAAGCCCAATTCGGTGCGGTTCAGGGTCCCTACGACGCGGACAAACCACTGCTGAGCCGAAACGAAACACACCTCTCGGAGGCCCTGAGACCAGAGAGGCCTCGTGAGCTGGCAGGAAGAGCTGGCACGGGGAGCCCGAGGCGCAGTGTCCCCAAACAGCGTGCGTGTTGCACGTACAGCACGAGTCTCAGGCTGTTTCCTGGACTCCCCTCCGTGCTGGCCCAAGTCCCAAAGCCGAGGAGCAGCCCAGAGGAGTGACCGCGCAGGGCAGGCAGCCGCTCGCCGGCTCCATCCACTTGCAGGCTTTGCAGGGAGCACTTGCAGCAAACTTGCAGCAAACCGCAGTCCACTAGCTAAACATAAGCTCTGTTTGGCCGAAAAGCGTCTTTGAACGGTTTGAACTGGTTGTCAACCTTAAACGGGTTTCATATAAAAATCCAGATTTGGGTGGTGTATTATTTTTATTTTATTTTTTTAATGAATTTGACAACGAGAGGCCCAAAGAACAAAACCGGGCCAGAGCTGAGTGGTTTTCCCGTCAAGCCGTCCATGGTCCCCCAAAGGCCCTCTTGTCTTTACCTTCCCTACCTGGCTTTGCAAGTCCTGGGGGCTGGCAGCCCCGTCTTCAGATATTCTGAGGTGTGGCACTTTCGCTGCACATCAGAAGCACCCAGGAACTTGTTTCTCGTGCGGAGCCCCAAGTCCTGCTCCTTGGGCTCCGACAGGCCTCCCTCCCAACAGGCCCTGGAGGGCTGGGTGGGCCCGCGGTGATTGTACACGACTCAGCACTGCTGATCCAGATACATGGATGAATAGTGTTTCGACACGACTTTTGGCCAGTACAGTGGGGTTGTGCGTTCAAGGCCCGGCTCCCCAGCAGGGGCCCGCAGGGCAGCTCCTCGCTTGCTGGGGAGTTCCTAAATCACAGGCTCCAAACGACAGTGCTGCTCAACAGTAGACCCACCTGGGGAACTTTTCAAACCATGCTCCCCAACTCCATGTTCACCCAGCTCCAGGCCACCTCCCAGACCAATTAAATAAAAACCCCTGAGGATGAGAACACAGGCATCAGCATTTTAAAGCGCCACAGGTGATCCGAGGGTACTGCTGAAAAAGGGGCCCCTTCTCTGAGCCAGGTGGAGACACCAAGATGAGCACAGCTCCTGGGAGAGGGCAGAGGCAGAGGCAGCGAGGACGTGGACTGGCAGGACGCATGAGTACCCTGGGGAGCCCAAGCAGGGGCACCTCTCCCACCCCGGGCGCTCAAACTCTCCACCCCACATCCTCCAGAGGAGAGGCCTGGACTGAGTTTGGGGAATAAATACCATGCAGCCACTTAAAGAAGGAAATCCAGCCAAGGCAAGGGTATAGTCCAAGGTTCTGAGGCCCCCTAGGAGGGAGAAGGTGGAGCCAAAGGTTCTGGCTCAGCTGAATCAAGGGCGAAAGTGGGGAGTATAAAAAGAGGCCACCAAGGAGGGAAGGGGCCAAATCACAAAAGGCCTTGCGTGCCAAGCTAACAAAATTGAACTTGACACTGAAGCTAGAAGGAGCCCCTGGAGGTTTTTAAGGCCTATAGAAGAACAAACCCCTAATGGGCTGGGGTTATCAAGGAGGGCTTCCTGGAGGAGTCGGACTTGAGCCAAGGGAAGGGTAGGATTTGGAAAGCTGGCAGGGAGGGAGAGGTGTGGCTATTCTGATTAGCTGCTGCAGTTAAAACTCTTGAAAACCCTTCCCTCCCCACACCCTTTGAAACCGTTTGAATCACAGACTGCCTGTGTTGAAGCTGTGTTTGTTATTTGAAAGCTGTGGTTTCTCTTTAACAGATTCTGGGCCCCATCCTTTGACTAGGAACCAGGAAGGAATGAAGGACGCACCCTCCTGCCCAGAGAGCTAATTACTGAAATACTGTGGGCCTCACCAGGGTGTACGGCGTCACTGGTCTCTGTCCTCCAACAGCTCGGAACTTCTAACTGGTCAAAGTTTTCAGTACATTTTTATAGGCTGCCCCCAAGCCAACTGGAAGCTTTTTTTCCATAAACGCTCCCTGAGACAAGTAGCCAGGTTTCGCATATTAAAATGTAAACGTCAAAAGGGTTGTTAAAAAAAAAAAAAGATGCAGGCTTTTTTTTGAGGCCTCAGCTCAGACTCCCCATCGGAGTTCAGCAGCCTGTGCCTGTTTTGTTTCCTGCAAAGCTGATGGTCAAGTTATAAGGACGATGACTGTCACTGATCACTTGCTCGTCCACTCACTCAAAAACACTGGGCATTTCCTGGGAACCAGGCTTTAAGCAGGGCACCAAGATGGGAGGGTGCCTCAGGCACGGACGTTCCATCCCCACCGCATGGAGGCTCAAACACTTCACAGCTTACAAGTTGGCACGTGCGATTTAGTAAGCAATATGTACTTTTTTTTATCCTCAACTGAGGATACTTTTGCATTTATCTTCAGACAGAGTGGGAGGGAGAGAGGGAGGAAGAGAGAGAGAAACTTCGATGTAAGAGAGACACATCGAGTGGTCGCCACCCACATGACCCCAACTGGGGCCGGGGACAAACTGGAACCCAGGTACATGCCCTTAGCAGGAACTGAACCCGGGTCTCTCTGGACCACAGGCAGATGCTCTAACTGCTGAGCCAAACCGGCCAGGACACGATATGTACTTTTATCCCCATTTATCAGAGTAGGAAGTCGAGGCCCCAGAGTCACGATGCTAGTAAGTGGTAGAACTTGACCTTGGGTCACCCAGGTTTAAACCCTAAGTTCTGCCCACTCTATTTTGATCCTTTTTAAGCAATACCATCTGTTATTGGCTTAAGTTGGACAATAGCTCCAAGAAGTTTAGGTTTAGCTGCTGTCACTTATCATCTGTTTAGAATTCACCTCCACCTTGGAACCCCAGGTTCCCTTTTAGGGGAAATTCCCCATCATGAGGAAGGGACAAACTAGCATCCACTTCCCATGCAAAAGCCTAGCGAAGCAAAACTCTTCCCCAGCATCTCCTCCTGCCTGGACAGCAGACCGGAGCCTGCGAAACAATGTCTTCCAATCAGATAGTCATTCCCGGGGCTGCTGCTTGAGTGAGTGGTGAGGGGACCCTGGCAGGGCAAAGTCCGGCTCAGTGGAGACCCTGGATAGGACTGTGCCTGCAGCATTCCCTGGGCTGGGGTTCCTGCACTCTCTTGGCTCTGCCCTTTGTTCAAACCTGTTCTCCAGCCTTTTGTCAGTTCGGCGAGCCCTCACCATCTTTCAGTAAGTCCTTTCTTGCTGAAGATGACCGGAGATGGTAATGGTCACTTTATCCAAGAATCCTCACCGATCCAAGGTCATAGGTCCCCATCCTGTTTACATAGCTAGCAAGAAAGGGCCACCCCCCTTGGTGCTGTGGGCACTGATCTTACCAGGAAAACCATGTTTGAAGGCTATGAAAATGTGGGCACAGTCCCTCTTGCCAAGGCCCCGGAAATATCAGAGCAGACAGACTCCGTTGTCCAGGCTGCTGCCTGCGTCCTGAGAAGCCAAGTGGCCGAATCTTCTATTCCATGTCTCACTGCTGAGTTCCAGACCTCAGCTCGTCAAGCCTCCACCAACCTCTTTCTTCTGTGAGCCCACTCCATCTGCATCCTTTGGCCTCCTTAGGGTCCTAAGTGCAGAGAAACAGTAAAACGCGTGGGTGCAGTCTGCCGTGGGTGCGGTCTGCCAAAGGAGGGAAGGGTGTTCGGCCCGGGGGGAGGACCTGCCTCTGGGTCGTTCGTGCTCAGGAGAGGGGACTATGAAAGACCCGAGCCATGATCTGTTCTCAGGGACTGTGAAAGGCCCTTCGTGGGCCAGGGTTCTCCAGGAAAACAGAACTCGCTGGATATGGACAGATATATTTGGAGATGTCTTTATTTTAGTTTTAAGAAGTTGGCTCATGTGACTGTGGGCCTGCCAAGTCTGGGATCTGCAGGGCCAGCGGACAGCTGGAAACTCGGCTGAGTCAATCCTATGGCCCGAGGCAGCGTTTCTTCTCCAGGAAACCTCAGGTTCTGCTCTTAAGGCCCCCACACACTATTGAGGGTACTTTTTATTTAAGTCAGCGACTGTCGATGTTCACCACATCTATACAATACCTCACAGCCACACCTAGTTGTTGATTTAATTCATGTCTGATTAAATAACTGGGTGCTAGAGCCCAGTCAAATTGACACAAAGTTAACCATCCCAGAGGGGTCCTCCTTGGTGCTGCAGGTGACTGGCAAAGGTGGGTGACGGCAGGCAGGAGGGACCAGCAGGGAACACTCCAGCTGACCCTGGGCCATCTCCTGGCTGCAGACGAGGACATGATTCCTCAGTCATGCCAGGGGGGGTTGCCAGACGCCGGACTGGCCGTGCAGGGTGTGTGAAGAGGTTACCCATTGTTTGAGCCCAGCTCTTCCCTGCTGTCCCTGTGACCCTTGCTGCAGAGGCCTGTCCCTGTCTCTCCCTCTGCAGTTTGTCCGGCTGCCTTAGCATCTCTGTTTTGGCTGGATGTCCATACATGCTCTGCCTGCTGTCCCCACCCACCCTACGTAATTCCGGGGCCTCCGGCCTGAATGCTGAGTGCTCCAGACTCCTCCCCTTGTCTTCTAGTCGCCCCAGAAACACCGGCCACCACACACCTGGTCCCGCCGAAGCCTCACAGGTGGGATCCGGACCCCAGGGCGACTCCTACCCAGGGCGTCCCCCACGCAAGCTCCCTCCACGCAGCTCTGCCCAGATGGTTCCTCCCTCTGTGGCCGGAGGCATTTGGGACTTTGAACTATGATCTTGGAAGAAGCAGCCATAGATGAAGATCTGAGTGGTCCCATCTAAACCTCTTAGAGCTGTTGCCCCAATTTAGGCCCAATGATCGAGGAGCAGAACAGACCACAGAGAGAAACCACAATGAGTTTCTCAGCAAGAAACAGCAAAAATGTTTTTTTAAATCCTCACCCGAGAATATTTTTCTATTTTTGTTCAGACAGAGTGGAAGAGAGAGAGAGAGAGAGAGAGAGAGAGAAACACTGACTTGAGAGGGACACACTGAGTGGTTGCCTCCTGCAGGACCCCAATAACGGCCAGGGACGAATCACAACTGAGGTACGTGCCCTTGACCGGAATCGAACCCATGACTCATTGGTCCACGGGCCAACGCTCTAACCGCTGGGCCAAACCGGCCAGGGCAGCAAAAATGATCTTAAATAGCCATGGGACTCTGGTGGCAGTCACAGCCGCTCCAAGCTGAAAGAGGTCCCAAAGGTCACGCAGACATTCCCTCACCCAGACGCAAACTCCCCCTGAAATTCATGCAAATGTCACATATCACAGGACACTCAACCAGAAGGGCTTTTAAGGAAATTCTGGCAGAAAAAGTCAAGAGGACTGCTGGAGAGGGGACAAAAGCAACATGATGTGAACCTCTGAGCTAATGGTGGTACGTCTGCCCATTTACCCTTGACCTGCTGATTAACCTCCTGATATATCTGTGCCCCACCACCACCCGTCATTCATCCTTAAGATACATCTCCCACCTAGCCTGTGTGGCTCAGTGGTTGAGCCTCGACCCATGTACCAAGAGGTCGCAGGTTCGATTCCCGGTCAGGGCACATGCCTGGGTTGTGGGCCAAATCCCCAGTGGGGGTTGTGCAGGAGGTGGCTAATCGATGTTCTCTCTCATTGATGTTTCTATCTCTCTCCCTCTCCCTTCCTCTGTCTCTAAAATCAATTAAAAAAAAGAGAGAAAAAAAAAGACACATCGCCCTCTGTCCCCACCCCCACTCCTAGCCAAGTGCCTGTTGAAAATGTAAATGAGGCACCACTTTATTTTTAACAGTCAGGGAGACTACAATTCAGAGAAGAGATGAGACCCACCCATGGCTCCACAGCAAGTTTGAGGTTCCAACAGGACCCCCCGCGTCTGGGTGAGGCTCTCTCTTCCCCTCCTGGACTCACAGACAGGGCAGACACTCTCTCATTTCCCCACAAAAGCCACAGGTAAAGGTGTTTATGGTTTGGCAGCTAACCAAGGCCACAAGCACTTCAACAGGTCACAGTCTGACCCTGTCATCTGTTTTGTGTTTTTCTTTTTCGGGTTTTTGTTTTTTTTTTTAAATTTTTAAATGGTGTTAACAATCATGCTTTCGTCCACGATTTGAAAACTTTCAGCACCTCCATGCTGAGGACATTAAAACTGACACCCCAATTCAGGCAACGAAACACAGGGCCACGTAGCTGCCTGCCTGCTTCCAAGGGCGCTAGCACCTTTATCATAATTATTTCCAAAAACTGCACTACCGTAGTAAGTATTCATATCTATGCAAAGCATTTCCTTCTGTGCAGAGCCCTTCATCCGTGCTAATTTGTCCAGTACTGGACAGATTTCCCAAATGAAATCATGTTCTCTCAGGATACTGCCGTGCCTTTAAATCAGGTGAATTTATTGTATGTGAATTATCTACAAATCTCCGAAGTTGACTTTAAAGATAAAACAGTGAGCCTTGGCTGGTTTGGCTCACCGGTAAGAGCATCGGCCCCGAGGACCAATGAGTCTCCAGTTCAATTCCAGTCATGGGCACGTACCTCGGGTTGCGATTCATCCCCAGCCCTGGTTGGGGTCGTGTGGGTGGCGGTCACTCGATGTGTCCCTTTCATGTCGATGTTTCTCTCTCTCTCTCTCTCTTCATCTCTCTCCCTCCCACTCTATCTGAACAAAAATGGAAAAAATGTCCTCGGGTGAGGATAAAGAAAATAAAACAGCGAGTCCTGGCCAGTTTGGCTCAGCGGTTAGAGCATCAGTCTGCGGTCCAGAGAGACCCGGGATCGGTTCCCAATAAGGGCATGTACCTCGGTTGCAGTTTGTCCCCAGCCCTGGTTGGGTCATGTGGTGGCAACCACTCAACGTGTCCCTTTCACGTCCATGTTTCTCTCTCTCCCTCCCACTCTATCTAAACAAAAAACAGAAAAATGTCCTCCGGTGAGGATAAAAAAAAAACTGAGCCCTGGCTGTTTTGGCCCAGGGGTTAGAGCGTCTGCCCACAGACTGAAGAGTCTTGGGTTTGATTCCAGTCAAGGTCAGGTGCCTTGGTTGCAGTTCGGTCCCCAGCCCTGGTTGGTCAGGGTCTGGTTGGTCAGGGTCATGTAGGAGGCAACCAATCGATATGTCTCTTTCATCTCTCTCTCTCTCTCTCTCTCCCTCTCTCCCTCTCTCTCTCTCTCTCTTCCCCGCCCCCTCCCTCTCTTGCACTCTATCTGAAGATAAATGGAAAAATATCCTCGGGTAAGGATTTAAATAAATAAATAAATAAATAAATAAGACAATGAGAAGTCACATGTGACTTTTATTTTCTTCCTGTGCTTTTCTACATTTTCCAAGTTGTCCTTAATTGAAAGAAAACACAGACAAATGTAGCAGGTGGAGGAGGAGGGTGCAAGGCAGGAGACCTTCTCTGAGGATCTTTGGCCTCTGGTTGTCCCCCTGATAGGCAAGTGCAGATACTGCTGAGGGTAAGGGGAGCAGCCCTCACTCCCTACTGTGTGTCGCCTTGAGGAAATTACTGCACGTCTCCAAGCCTCCATTCTCTCCCCTGTGCTCGGTGCTGCCAACCGGGCCTGGCTCACCAAGCTGTGGCAAGTCACATAACAGACATGTTGGGACACTGAGCTCTAATGGTTCTGCACACGTGACCAAACCTCTCCTTCTGCCATCCTGCCACAGTCTCCCTGCCCCGTCCATCTTTATATTATCGAATATTTCAAACATACAGAACGTAGAGAAGAAGTTTGAGACTTGAGATGGAGAAGGATCAGAAGGAACAACTATGGATTCAGCTTTGTCAAATCTTGACACCTTACCATATTTGCTTTAGATATTTTTTCCTAGGAACTAAAACATTACAGATATAATTAAATCCCTGTGTACCCTTTTCTGACCTCATTGCTGCCCCTCCCTTCCCAGAGATAACCCCTCTCCTGAGTGTGGTGTCTTTGATATTCCATGCATATTTTAACACTTTTCCTGGCTGACTGGGTCCCTAAGAATATATAGGTAGCACGGTGTTGAATGTTTAAAACGACTGCTGGTATCACACTGCACCTACTCTGCAACCTGATGTTGTCTTTTCTGTGTTGAAGCTTATAGCCTTAGTTTCTTTGTAGTCTCCGTGTGTTGTTTTATTGTATGAATGGATCACAATGTATCTATCTGGACAGCTGTTGATGAATAACCAATGTCTAATTTTTACAATTATATGTGGAATGGAGTCAGTGAACTGTGGATGAGAGCATCTTGAACTTGGTTGTATATTGCCAAAGTCCACTTCAAAGCTGGTAGTTGTTTGTCTCCAACCATGGTGCTATGAGGGTTCCAAAGGTGCCACGTTCTCGCCACCCCTGCCCCCTCTCCCCACATGGACAGACTTCTTCTTTGCCAGTCTGCTGGATGTGAAATGGACTCTTTATTTGCATCTCTCACATGACCAGTGAGGTTGAACCTGATTTCATATTTTTGGCCATTTAGGTTTCCTCTTTTGTGAATTGTCTATTGATATCTTTTTTAAAAAAATGGAACTGCTTGTCTTTCTCTTGTTTGTTCACACTTTAAACCTACTCTGCCAGGTCCCAAAGCAAATCCAGATTATGGCATTTCTCTGCTCTAGACTCCACTAGCTCCTGCTCAGTGGCCCCGGATGGCCTGTGAGCTGAAAATCACAGGAGCTGAAAACCAGCCCATTATACTCAGCTCCACCTCTCTTCCAACCTCACCTTCTGCTGCTTCCCTCCACACACTGAAGTCCAGCCCAACGCACACAACTCACTCCATCCCAGGTTCCTGCATGTACAATCTCCTTCACCTCCCCAGTTCCACATTCTACCTAAACACCGCCTTTCCCATGAAATTTATCTTCTCCTCTCAATTCAAAGTTAAAGTCGCCTCTAAACATCACTGGTAACACTAGACCTTTCCAGTGGCATTTATAATCCCCTACTTTACAGTGCCTTAACACCTTACACACCTTTTTTTTTTTTTTAATTACAAAAGTACCTGCTCCTTAGAGCACTGGCCCAAGGACCAAAGGGTCTCAGATTTGATTTCTGGTCAAAGGGATGTGTCTGGGTTGCAAGTTTCCCTGGTTCCAGTCGGGGTCATGTGGGAGGCAACCAATCAATTTGTTTCTCTCACATTGATGTTTCTCTCTCACTCCCTCCCTCCCTTCCAGTCTATCTAAAAAATCAATGGCAAAATATCCTTAGGTGAGGATTAATCAAAAATAAAATTAAAAAGTACCTGCTCCTTCATCATGCTATTTTAACTTTCATTCATAATCCAGTTTAATCTCATCTATGCAACAGCCCTATGAGATGGAGTAGCATTAGTACCCCCTTTGAGCAGATGGAACCTGGCTCACAAGGGGACTAGCTCGCCACCCACACTGGCTCTAAGGCAGAGCTGGACTTGAAGGCAGGACTCCTCCAATTCCATGTCCAGTTCACTGCACCATGCCTGTCATATTTACATATGTGTCGTCAATGCTTGTACCAACACCTGACACCCCCATGAGGCTGTGGGCCCCACAGCTTCCAGTTCTATTCCCACCCAGGGGGGCACTCAATGAATATACAATTTTTTTGATTAAGTACAATTACAACATACCCACTAGGTACCCAGGGTTTTGTATACACTCATTCTAACCTTCCCAAAAACTCAATTTGGATGAGGAAACTGAGGCTGAAGAGTTGAAGTGATATGTTCAGGTTCTAGGGCCAGTAATCAGTGGAGCTGGCCTATGAGACCCAGAGTAAGTGCTTCCTTCTATAATGTCTGCCCTGCACACCCTGAAGGCAGACCCAGCGGCCTAGAGAGATCACACTCCAAGGCCGGGAGGCAGAGGGCAGAGGGTGAGCAAGTTGACAGCGATCCGAAAGCTGGGGTGCGGTGAGGTGGGGAGGGGAAATGATGTCCACTGGCCGCTCCTATGCTATACACACTTCCCCAGCCTCAAGGGGGTGTTTGCAGAGTGTGATGGTAGCACGCGGGAGAAGGGCTGAGGGATAGGGAGTCGGGTAAAGGGTGGGATGTTGTTGACAAGTGTTCCCACCGTCCCCACACAAAAGTGAGTCTGGTTGGGGACATGTCGGCCCTTTCTCCCCAGGGCCAGGGCCCTGTGTAACCGGAGTCATGCTCCTTGCTATTACCTGTTATTCCTTAACATCAATCTGCTATTCCTATGGCTGTGTATGTTATCTTTCACTGTGAGCCATTCATTTGTACTTTGTTACTGTGCCTGTGTGTCTGCCTTATACGTAAGTTCTGTTGCGTGTCTGTGCTGTGTATACTGTGTCTCTCCTTGTTTGCATCTGTCTACACTCTGTGGTCGTCTCTTTGTATGTTCGTGGCATGCATATGGTGTGCTGCGGACTTGTGTGGGTGCCGCGTGCGGTGTGTACGTTTCTGGGTGTATGCTCATGCTGGGTCTCGGTGCTGCCCGCGCTGCCAGCGCAGGGAGCTGTGCGTTTATGTTGTGTGAATCCCGTTTGGGTGGCCCCGGGTCGTCCTGTGCCAGCTGCAGGTCTGTGCCCCGTGCGCTGAGCTGTTGGCCCGACAAGCGCGTGCCTACTCCGAGCGCCGCGCGCGGGGTGCTGCTTCTGCGTGTGCCCGCGCTGTGCCCGTGGCCCGCGGTGCAGCCGTGTCGCGGCACTGCCTCTACGTCCGTGCACTCGCGCCGCGTGTCTGCGCCCGGCGCGCGGTGGCGGCGGAAGATGCGCGCCCGCGGCGGGCAGGGGCGGCCCGGGGGCGGGCGCGCGGGCGGGCGGGCGGGGGCACTGCGGGGCCCCGCGGCCGCGGGCTCCAATGGCTAGGCCGGCGCGGCCCCCGCTAATTACATAAGCGGGACGTCAATAATTCGCGGGAAAACGCGAAAAAGATGGCGCCCCGCGCCCCGGGGGCCCCTTCCTGAGCGCCCCGGCCCCTCCTTCCTTCTCCTCCCCCCTCCTCCCCGCGGCGCCCCCGCCCCGCCCCGCCCCCGCCGAGACCCCGACCCCGGCCCCACGAACGGACACTCGGCCGGGCAGCCGCAGGCCGAGCGCAGCCGTCTCTGCCGCCGATGCGCCTGGTGGCCAGACTCCAAGTGGGACCGGCGGACACGCAGGCTCGCGGTAAGTTGAGCGCTGTGGGCGGCCGGCCGGGGCCGGGGACTCCCCGCCACACTCTTCCCCCTGCACACATCTCTCTTTTGCAGTCTCCCAGGACGTTGGCTGGCGAACGCCTGGGGCGGGGGTGGGGATGGAGTCCCGGGGAGCCGCGCGCCTGAGGGACGAAGGGGGCTGACCGGTGTCCGCGGCGGAAGCCCCGTCCGGGTACCCGAGCCTTGGGGGGCGTGGGTGACAGGTCGCTATTCCCTTGCCCCAAATCTTTACTTTTCCTGTTCGGGGGAGGAGTGGGGTGTGGTGGAGACCGACGGGGGCGTTTGGGATTTTGCTCACGTCCGAAGTCAGGCTGTGGCAGAATGGGGAAGGGGGAGGCTCGGCGTCGGAGTGACTGGAGAGAGGAGCGCTGACCCGAACGGGGTGCTTCTGCAAGCTTTTTTCCTTCCTCAACACCCTTTTTAAAAAGCCAACGGCCGCCCTGGGAGAGGCCCCGGCGCATGAATCATCCTCGCTTCCTGCCCCCGCCTGGCCCCGCGCTCCGGGTGCCGCGGATTTGAACTGGACGCCGACGGGAACCCGCAAAGAGGCATTTCTTTGCAGATGGGTTTGAATCAGCCAATCACAGCCCACGGGGGCCCGCTCCGGGGGAATAGAGACGCGGGTGGGGGCCGCCACCCGGGCCCCCTGCCCGCCCAGCCTGGGGGGTGCGCGGCGACCCGGCCGGCTCCCAGCGGCGCGGCGGGGGAGGATGTGTCAGTTTGTGAACCTGCCACGGCCCGGGCCCCAAGCCCGGCGGGCGGGGACCTCGCAGGGCCAGGAGTCAGGTGGCGGAGAAGGCAGGGAATCGGACCGCATACCCTGCTCAGTGCCTGTGCGCTCTGCCCTGGAGAAAATAGAGGAATGGGGACACGGGACGCAGACGGGGTAGCCGCTCCCCTATCTGGAGAGCCAAGACCCCAGCAGTGCCCTGCCTGCCCGGGGCCCCTCACATGCACACACATGTATTTAGCTTCATATGCTCAGTGACATACAGTTGTAGACATCCAACACTGTCTCACAGAAGTACACACTCAAACGGAAAACACACTGGACTCTCCCTGTCTACAGATAATCATAACACCAGGTGCCCAGCGCCATGGCAGAGAGGGAGGGGACCAGAGGAGCCGGTGCAGGGAACAGAGGGAGGCAGTGTTTGGCTTAGTGGAGAGTGTGTGGAGGGGCAGGGAGCCAGGTGAGCCCAGAGAGGGGAGGAGGGGGCCTTGGGGAGAGCTTTGAATGCCATTGAAGGATTTGGGAGCCACAGGTTTCGGGAAGAGAAGAAGAAGAGGGGAATTGGCCTGGTGGAAGAGTTTGACGGGGAGGTAGGAAAGCAGGGAGTGGCCCGTTTAGCCTTGGACACTGGTGATATCATTCCCCACCCCAGGTGCCCAGCATAGGTGAACACAACAAGGTGAGTACAAGGCTCAGGAAACAGTTATTGAATGACTCAATGGCCCAGGTAGGTGAGGCCCTAACTCAGACCAGGACAGGGGGATGGAAAAGACAGCAAGATGCTAGAAGTTACTGTGTGTAATGTTGGCAGCTCTGCAACTCATTGGTTGGAGAGGTCTAAGATGCTTGGGCGTTCTGGGACCCCAGTAGTACCATTAACGGAAGAGTGAAAGCATTTTATAGGCTGGTGAGAGAGAGGCTTGGCATGGGGGTGGCATGGGGGTGAAAACTACTCAGAGCAAATTTGCATCTGAGTAAAAGCATAAGTAAGTTTAAATGCCCTAGCATTGGTTTCCATTAAATCATCCTATAATTGAGAACAGAGAGGGAGATTACAGAAGATACAGATGGCCAAGTCTATACTAGTTCACAAGCCACCCAGGCGTTTTCCTTTCTGGCTAAGTTTTCTCTGCCAACTCTCAGGGCAGAAGTGGAGAATATAAGACTTCCTGCTGTTCCCCTGGAGAAGGCCCTCCACTTAGAGAGAAGGCAGTAGGTTTGCTTAAGACAGCGGTTTTCAACCCATGTGACACAACAATTTTTAAAACATGCAGTACCTGACTTTGTAGTCAGGGGCACTGACCTCTTTTCCCTTAGCGTGTCAAATTAAAAATGACAACAGAGGTGAAGGGAGGTGGAGGAGGGTATGGGAATGATAAATGGTGATGGAAGGAGACTTGACTTGGGGTGGTGAACACTCAATACAGTGTACTGATTATAGAATTGGGCACCTGAAACCTATATTATTTTGTTAACCACTGTCATCCCAATAAATTCAATAAAAGGGGGGAAAATGACAACAGCCAACACAACAATAGTCTTCAGGTGTGAATGCCCTGTTTGGACCATAAACATAATAGAGTTGCATTTTTATTGTCATGACACATAATAAGAGTGTGTCAGATTGATTAATTCTTGGCACGAGAAATCCTTAGATACAAGTATAGGCACCTGATTTTTAAAAAATCCCCATCCAGCCCTGGCCAGTTTGGCCCAGCAGCAGAGCGTCAGCCTGCAGACCAATGAGTCTCGGGTTCGGTTCAGGCCAAGGGCATGTACCTCAGTTTCGGTTCATTCTCAGCCCTGGTTGGGGTCATGCAGGAGGCAATCAGTTGATGTGTCCCTCTCATGTCAATGTTTCTCTTTCTCCTTCCCTTTCTTTCCCTCTTCCTCCCTCCCACTCTATCTGAAGATAAATAGAAAAAAATATCCTTGGGTGAGGAAAAAAAATTTTTTTTAAATCCTCATCCAAGGACTTGTTTTTATTGATTTTAGAAAGAGGAGAGAGAGAGGGAGAGAGAGAAAGAAACATTGATGTGAGAGAGAAACATCAATCAGTTGCCTCCCTTACAAACCCTGATCAGGGATCAAACCTGCAACCTGGGCATGTGCCCCGACTTGGAACTGAACCTGAGACCTTTTTTTTTTTAATCCTCACCAGAGGATATTTTTTCAAATATCTTCAGATGGAGTGGGATGGGGAGAGTGAGAGAGAGAAACATCAATATGAGAGGAACACATCAAGTGGTTGCCTCCCGCATGACCCCCACCAGAGCCGGGGATGAACCGCAACCAAGGTACGTGCTGTTGGCCGAAATCGAACCTGCGACTCTTTGGTCCATAGGCCGATGCTCTAACTGCTGAGCCAAACCGGCCAGGGCGAACCTGAGACCTTTTGGTGCACAGGATGATGCCCCAATCAACTAAGTCACACCGGCCAGGGCTATGCACCTGATTTTTTAAAAAGTCACTTAGGGCCCTGGCCGGTGTTGCTCAGTGGTTAGAGCATCAGTCTGCACACTTAGGATTCCTGGTCAAGGGCATGTATGTACCTGGGTTGCAGGTTCAATTCAGACCCATCGGGGCGTATGTGAGAGTCAACCAATCAATGTTTCTCTCTGTCTCTCTCTCTCTCGCCCTTCTCTCCCTCTAAAAAAAATCAATGGAGAAAATATCCTCAGGTGAGGATTAACAAAAAAAAAAAAAAAAAAAAAGTCACTTTGGAGCAAAATGGCTAGGTAATTACTATTATTATTATTATTTTAAATCAATCAAAATTATGCCTATTTTTTGGTCAGAACAGCAAAAAATACTTCTGGGGGGTATGCTGCAGAATTTTAGTAATTAGTTTATGTGTGCCATGAGATGACAAAGGTTGAAAATCGCTGGTTTAAGTAATAAAACCTCAGGCTCCTAAGCCAAAGAGTGTGGTTCAGGCCCCTGGCCTGGAAGACTTTGCTCTGCGGCTGGCTGAGAGCTGCTTCTCTGCAGAGGGTAGTGTGGTATGGGTGGCAGAGAGAGCAGGACTTAGGTTATGAGTCACGGCTCTGCCTTGGACCCTCTAGCCACTTCCCTTTCCCAAACCTGTGTTCCTATCTGTAAAATGGGAATAATAATGTCCCCCTTGCAGAGTTGTCATGAAAATCTGGTGAGGTGATGTCACAGGTTACATAAATGGTGATTCCCTTCCTTCCCCTGTCACTGAAGCAAGGAGTAAAAAGCCTTTTCTCTCTCTCTTCCAGTAAGAGTGGAAACTGATGGAGAATCGAGCTGTGGACCCAGGGACTCGGGACTCTTATGGTGCCACCAGCCACCTCCCCAACAAAAGGGCCCTGGCAAAAGCCAAGAACAACTTTAAAGACCTGATGTCCAAGCTGACGGAGGGCCAGTATGTGCTGTGCCGGTGGACAGATGGATTGTATTACCTTGGGAAGATCAAGAGGGTAAACCTTTTCTCCCCAGCTCCTGTTCCCATGCTCAGCATCTCTCCCAGTGGCCTACGCCTCGGATGAGTGATAGAAGATGGGGAATTGCAGGGAAATTTCCTTCTTGTCCCTCATGCTCAAAAGCTGAACGTGGAAGGAGCTATTGCAGGTGCCATCCTTAGAGCTATCACCCAACTAGTTCTTTAGAAAAGTGCTCTTGAAGCCTACAAAACAAAATGGAATCAGGTTGGAGAGGATCACGGACAACCATGGCTTGTTCTGTCCTCAGCATTCCCAGCAAGTTGTCCCTTGGTTTCTGACTGTGCAACTCCAGTGGCTGGGTGTGCACTACCTCCAGGAGCTGCCATCGCCTTCTCCTATGGCCCACTGCTACTTTCCAGAGCACAGGGAGGGGGTCATATTAATCCCTGAGCCCCGCAGGGACAATGATGGGAGAGGAAGACCATGTCCCCGTGGCTTCTCCCCAGCTACTTTCTCACATTGCTCCTCCCTCCCTGTGTCCCAGGTCAGCAGTTCAAAGCAGAGCTGCCTTGTGACTTTTGAAGATAATTCCAAATACTGGGTCCTGTGGAAGGACATACAGCATGGTGAGTACTCCAAAGGTTTCAGACACCCCTGTCCCACCCCCTGTCCTCTCTCTTCCTCCATCTCTATTTTTCTCCTTCTCGCCTTCTTTCTCTTATTCCTGGCATCTGACCTTGTCCATGAACCCCCAAGTCCACCTGAGATACTGCTCAGATTACCAGTTGTGCGTTTACATGGAAAGGCCCTTATGACATTTGTCCTTCCCCTTAAGTAAGTACCCATACCTCATGAGGGAGGCCAGAGATGGAGAAAGTGACTTGGTTGGTGCTGGAAGCAGGATGGGTCCCAGGCCTGTCTGCCTCCTTGTTGCACTTCATTTCCTGCTGCACAAAGTTCTGAGTCTCTCTGGGATAGGAACAGGGAGGGGCCCAGGCAATCAGAATTGTCACCTGTAGATGAGCACAGGGTCCCCTATCAACATGTAAAGAAAACTGGTGGGCGAAAGTCCAAGGATACAGAGATGGACCAGGAAGATGGACATGCCCAATAGAGCTGGACCAGCTTTCAAGGTTGAAAGGGAGCTAGGTTGGGTACCATCCCTGCCCTCAGAGTTGACACTGTCTTAAATCTGTGGCATTCTTGCCACCTTTCTCCCTTCCCATGTACATGACAGGCATCACTAATCAGTCACAACACTCCTATATGTTCAACGTGGAGCTCCCTGCAGCCTATTTGCCATTTGTGCTCTGAGAGGACAGTAGATGGCAGAGGAGCAGGTTTTAGGGTCTAGCTCTGCCACTTACTAGCTGCATATTCTTCGGTAAGGGACATAACCTCTTTGACCCTCAGTCTCTTCATCTGAAAAAAGGAGATGATGAAAGTACTTGCCTCACTGAGTGGTTAAATGAGATAATCCACATAAAATGCTTAGCCCAGAGTTATGGGGTGGGGGGCAGTTTCTAAAGAATTTGTTACCATAAGAGATGATTTTAAGGAGCCTGCCAAGTAGAGGCCACAGAACCCAGCCGGTGAGTAGAGCTAAATTGCCTTTGACGCCAAGATGTTGTGGTTAATGCCAACTGATTCTTCTCCAAGCCCCTCTCACCTCAATTTATTATATAAAGGTCCAAAGCAATAAGGACCTCCTCTCCTGGTTACCCTCTTATTGACAGCACAGGGAGCCAGCTGGTGAGGAAAGACATTTCACTTTAGCAGACCTTGAGTGGACAGCCCACTCAACAAGCATGTCTTGAACACCAGTTATATGCCACAGACTGCATGAGGTCCTGGGGACACCCTGATGAACAGATACCATTTCTGCTCTCACGAAACTTTCAATCTGCTAGCGGAAATAAGGAAAACACATGTCAATATGTATTTAATGTATCCACTCAAACCTGTCACACGTAAACACGTTTCTTCTTCAACAGAAAACAACCAAAAAAATGCAAAGAAAAAAGAGATAGAGAGGGAACCTGTAGTTTAAAAAGCAACTGAACAAACTTAAAACTGTAACGACACTTATTTGAGACAATTGGAAATGTGAATACTAACTGAAGCTGTTGATATAAAGGAATTCTTTTTAATTTTTAGATGCAATAAAGGGACTGTCATTCTGGGTATTTTTTTTAAAAGGGAGTTTTAGTCTTTCAGAGATACATACTGAAATATTGATGGAAATGATTGGGTATCTGGGACTTGATGCAAAATAACAGCAGGAAGTTGGTGGGAATATTGTCAAAACAAGATTGGCCACAAGTTCATAATTGTTCATTGAGAACACAGAGTTAAGTTATAACATTCTATTCTTATCCTATAATAAAATTTAAAAAATATATATATTTAACATAAAAAAACTGCTTAACAAACCAAGTTAAATCAGACAGGAGAGGCAGTATGATATATGGTCAAAAGAACAAAGGATTTGATGTCTAACAGCCGTGGGTTTGAATCCCACCTCTCCTGCTTACTATGCCCACAGAGCAAGGGGCTTAATGTTTCTGATCCTCAATTTCCCCATCTTTAGAATGGGGTAACAACAACAGGCATTTCGGAGTGCTTGGGGAGAGTCAGTGAGTTGGCCTGTGGGGCCCAGTGCAAGGCCTAGCACGCAGAGGCTCAGCACCTGGAATGTGACTTTAAAACTCTTCTGATTCTGGCCAGCCAGACCCCACAGGGCCTCTCTCTTTCTTTCAGCTGGTGTTCCAGGAGAGGAGCCCAAGTGTAACATCTGCCTGGGGAAGACATCAGGGCCATTGAATGAGATCCTCATCTGTGGCAAGTGTGGCCTGGGTGAGTGTGATGGGCAGGCACTGCTAGGGCCTGACCTGTGGTCCCACCACCACCACCACCACACACACTGACCCCTGATGGGCAGTGCCTCAGATTGTTGGGGCCTCATCTGGTTTCCTGTTTCTCTTGGAGCCCCCGAGTGACAGGGGCCAGTCTCTGGGAGTGAGATCCCAGGGAGGTGACCCTTGAGGAGAGCTAGGGCTTCTGGAAAGAGACGTTATGAAATTGAAACCCCTTTGGGTGGATAACAGAAGTGAGAGACATGGGGCACAGAGGCCGAAGTCAGGCCTAGGTCTCTCCTCCAGGGGGCCCAGGATGCTTTTAGTCACTTGCTGGCACACCAATTTGGCTTGCCTTGGTGAGAGCACAGCCAGCCAGTCCCCTGGCAGCTGGCAGGCACACAGCCCCTAGGACTTGCCGCAGCCCTCCCCAGTCCCGCTGCCTTTGGGCCGACTGGCCCTGGGCCATGGCTGCTTCCATATGTGCACCCACCACCCTCCTCTGCCTAGGTTACCACCAGCAGTGCCACATCCCCATAGCAGGCAGTGCCGACCGGGCCCTGCTCACACCTTGGTTCTGCCGTCGCTGCATCTTCGCGCTGGCTGTGCGGGTGAGTCCCCCATAGTCCCGGCCTCTCCCCTCTCCAGTCGCAAAGCCCAGCAACTCTCTGGGCTCCACCCCGACAAATCACAGCCAAGGTTTTGGAGGCGCACAGCGACTCTGCTAGGTTCCTTAGCCTTTCTGAGCCTCGGTTTCCTCATCTGTAAAATGGATACGAGTTTGGTGTCGGGAGTAGGAGGCCCCCAATAAATTGAGCCTTACTATTAAAAGAGAAAACCATGGCCCTGGCCGGTTTGGCTCAGCGGTTGGAGCGTCGACCTGCAGTACAGAGAGACCCGGGTTCGGTTCCCGCTAAGGGCATGTACCTCGGTTGCAGTTTGTCCCCGGCCCTGGTTGGTCGTGCGGGTGGCAGCCACTCGATGTGTCCCTTCACGTCGATGTTTCTCTCTCTCTCTCTTCCTCTCTCTCCCTCCCGCTCTATCTGAACAAAAAATGGGAGGATGTCCTCGGGTGAGGATAAAAAAAAGAGAAAACCGTGTGTGCCCACACTCACTAGTTATTGTTACCTTTATTCATGCTTATTACTATTAATGGAGGTCGTCTGGGAAGAGGATGGATTTGGGATTGCTGAGAAAAAGCTCCTTGCGTCTGACTCTATTGGAATATCTGCGGGTCCCCCTACTCGGCATTTCCCCTTATGGCCCAACCGGGACCCCTCGTCTCCCGCAGAAAGGCGGCGCGGTGAAGAAGGGCGCCATCGCCAGGACGCTGCAGGCGGTGAAGATGGTGCTATCCTACCAGCCCGAGGAACTCGAGTGGGACTCGCCCCACCGCACCAACCAGCAGCAATGCTACTGCTACTGCGGTGGGCCTGGAGAGTAAGGCCTCCAGCGGCGGGGCGGGGCGCGGCGGGGCGCGGCGGGGCGGGGCGGGACCTCCCCGGAAGGTCGGGACGCGGGGCGGGGCCCTTCGGGCAGCTGGGGCGGGTCTGACCGGGGCGGACCTGGAGCGTCAAATCGCTGGGGCGGGGCCGCGGGAACGGGTCCCCCAGGGGGCGGGGCTCGAGGGGCGCGGCCAGAGGGAGCGGGACCTCCAGGGAAGAGCCTGAATATTAAGGATGAGGCCCAGGGGCGGGGCTCGAGATGGCGAGGCTAGATCTGCGGCGGTGGGGCGCCGAAGGTGGAGGTGTTTTCCCGGGGCACCGTGGAAAAGAAGGAAGTATTAAACAATGGGTAAGAGCCTGAACACCAGGGTCTAAATCCTCCCAGCCCCTTACAGCTGTGTGCAGACCCTGGGCCTCAGTTCTCATAATAGTTTCCCGTTATCTGGTGGCTGTGAGCAGAGCCTGAATTAGATCTTTCACCTAAAGGCTCTCACAGGGCCTAGCACTCATTAAGCACTTAAATGCGAGCTGTTATTGGGGGTGAACAGAAGTTAAGACAAACCTTTCCATTGCCAGAGCCAACGAAACAGGCTGCTGGTGAGATATTAAAATCCTTTTCTTTGGAGGTGTGCAAGGAGGGGGTGGGGCCATACGTTGGGGATGCTGGGGAGGGGGTTCCTGCCCTGGCTATAGGGCAAGGGTCTTTGCGGGATTTTTCCTTTCGGGCCTGGGCCTCCATGTAGCCATGGCGACTGCACAAGACCACCACAGAAGTAAGAGATGGGATGTCTGCCCTCAGGAAATTCAGCCCCCGGGACACCTTGAATTCCTTATCTTAGCCTCAAGCCCCCTTGACAAGAACTGTGCTTTCAGTCTGCCTGGCTGATTTGGGGAAATCACTTGAATTCCTTCATCTCTCCAGTGGGATTAATAATCTCAGACCCATCAATTTCCCTGGGTGTCGGGAAGCCTATGGGTAACATATGAAGAAATGTTTTTCTTATAGAGACCTTTACAGCATTAAGACAGTGGTTTCAATGCTTACTGAGCAGAGTTGCCCAGGGTGACTGTTTAAAATGCACTTCCCTGGGGCTCCCCTGAAGGTTGAGTGGGTCTGGAGTGGGCTAAGCAATATGCAGTTTAATCTAGACCCCAGGTGATTCTGATGCCAGTGCTCCATGGACCACACCTGACGAGCTGTGAACTAAGCATTGACTGTCATTAAGGAAATATCTTTGGGCTGTTAGTTTATATTCAGGGAGTAGTTGTTGAGTGGCCATGATAGGGTAGATACAGTACCAGGTGAGGAAAACCAGACTGGTACTGCTCTGTGGGTTACAGGCTCCATTATTCTCCCATGAAGTCCCCAGGGCAGATTTTCCCTGTCAGTGGTATTTGGAAAGAAGTGTGTGGGGCACAATCCAGAGATGGGGACTCCAGTGTGGCATCGTGGAAGAGTGCTTTGAAGTCAGGGAGGCTACCACTCGCTTTCTGAGTGACCTTGAGCAAAGCATTTCATCTCTGACTTATCTATAAAACGGGGATAGTGGTCCATCATGAGATCCAATGAGCTAGCATATGCCCGGCTCACAAGGCCTCCCCTGGCATAGCCTAAGTGCTCAGTAACTGAGTTCTCTTCCCTTACCCTTGTGGAGGGCAAGTTTATGTTGGGAAAGGTTGCAGAGGCTCACGTCTGGCTGAGAGTGTGGGCCCAGGTGACCCTGGCTCCTCTTTCTCTCCAGATGGTACCTGCGGATGCTGCAGTGTTACCGGTGCAGACAGTGGTTTCACGAAGCCTGCACCCAGTGCCTCAATGAGCCCATGATGTTTGGAGACCGGTAGGTGCTAATCTGGTCTGGCTCAGCCTTGGGTGTGAGGTGGGGGGACAAGGGAGAGCAGTAGCATCTCCTTCAGACTGCCTGCCAGGCTCTAGTGAAGTGAGGGTCTATGGGGGAAGTCTTCCCATGGACGAACACTCTGGACCACATCCCCAGTTGCCATTGACTTGTGGGGGATCTTAGACAAAGCCCAACCTTCCCTAAGCCCCAGTCTCTTTAAGTGTTTGGGAAGGAGTGACAGACCCTGCCCCATCCCTGCCCTGGGTCATTTGAGGAGCCATTGGGTGAATGGATGACTTGATCCAGCATCTAACCAATGGGGCTAAGCTAATGGGAGGCTTATGTGCATCAAACCAGATATGTGTGCCTTGGTGATTGTGTGTGTGTGTGTGTTTGCGTGTGTGCACACACACACACACACACATATATATCAGGGGAAGAGTGTGACCGCTGTAGCCCAGCCTAACTCAGCCCACTCTCTCTAAATTCAGCCACACTCCAGGGACAAGACACTGGGGAAAGGGGTTGAGGTTGGGATTTGCAGGGTCCAGGGAATATTTCTTGGTCTCTGTCCTGCCCTGTCCTTACCCCTGCTCCCAGGCCACCAGCCCTAGGAATGAGAACAAGCTGATTATGGGAAGGCAGGTGGGAGGTGAGGGGGCTGGATTAGGGTGGCGTGTCAGAGCCCCAACTGCAACAGGCCCCCTCTCCACCCACCCACAGGTTCTACCTGTTCTTCTGCTCGGTGTGTAACCAGGGCCCAGAATACATTGAGAGGCTACCCCTGCGATGGTGAGAGGGTGGGGCTTGGCCCAGGCACCTCCTGTCCCTTCCCAGCTCCTCCCCTCCCCACTTCCTCCAGGAACAACTCCGTTTCCAACCACCAGGTCCCAGCCTTGCCCCTGTCCTTGAGACTTGACCCTGGCTGCTACCTCACCTTAGCCCCACCTCCTTGCCCCCTTGCCCAGGGTGGATGTGGTTCACCTGGCCCTCTACAACCTGGGGGTGCAGAGCAAGAAGAAGTACTTTGATTTTGAGGAGATTCTGGCCTTTGTCAACCACCACTGGGAGCTCCTGCAGCTTGGCAAGGTATGCAGGACCATGGGATGGCAGAATGGCAGGAACCCATACCAAATGGGGTTACTAATGTCCGGAGAGGTTTTCCCAGGGTCGCACAGTGCAGGCTGGGATCCAGGTCTCTGAGCGCTCACTCTTAAGCTGCTGGCTGGAATAAGACCTAGAGCCTTTGAGCTGCCAAATCCCTGTGTCCACACCTCTGAGCCTGTGCCTTGCAAGGGACTTCCTGACCTGGATTTTGACAGTGGGCAGGTTAGGACCTCACAGGCTCAGCTGCAAGGAGTGAGGGATCAAGTCTGGTTGGAGCAGGGCTCTGAACAGAGATGTCTGACCCACTCCATAGTACCTGGCTAGGATGGAAAGTGAAGTGTGCCTGCCCCCTGCTGGTCCTACTTTGAATAGCAGAAGTGGGCACCAGGGGCCTGGGAGCCTGGGATCTGTGGAGTGAAGCGACAAACAGGACTTTTTGGATGTCAGAGATGGAGAGTGACTTGCAGAGGGCATTTGGAGCTGAGCCAACTGGAGCTAAGGCCTCCCCAGTCACTTCCGCGGTCAGACCTTGTCCCCTTTCCCCTTGACAGCCTAGAGTCCTCTCCACCACACACAGAAGGAGTCATCTTCTCTCCTGACTGCCCCAAATCCTTCTTTGGTAAAACAGGGATTTAAAAAAAAATGTAATCCTTATGGTTTTTTTTTAATTTTCCTTTTTTTTTTTAATCCTCACCCGAGGACATTTTTCCATTTTTTGTTCAGAAACAGTGGGAGGGAGAGAGAGGAGGAGAGAACGAGAGAGAAACATCGATGTGAAAGGGACACATCGAGTGGCTACCACCCGCACGACCAACCAGGACCAGGGACAAATTGCAACCGAGGCACATGCCCTTAGGGGGAACTGAACCTGGCTCTCTGTGGACCACAGACCGACGCTCTAACCGCTGAGCCAAACCGGCCAGGGCTAATTTTCTTCATTGATATTTAGAGAGAGAGGAAGGGAGAGGGAGAGAGAGAGCAAAACATCTATGAAAGAGAACATCCATTGGCCGCCTCCTGCACGCCCCCTACTGGGGATTGAGCCTGCAACTCAGGCATGTGCCGGGACTAGGAATCAAACCAGGTTCTCTCAGTCCATGGGACAACGTGCACTCCACTGAGCCACACCAGCCGAGTGGGCATGGACATCTTTAAAGCTCTTGATACATTTAGGACAGGAGTTACTCTCCCCAGTTACAGATGGGAACTGAGTTCAGGTGTAAGGACTCATCTGAGGTTATGCAGTAAGACACTGTTTCTCACCTGGAAGACTCAGGAGACTAAGGGGAGGGAGGTGTTGGGGCAGAGGTCTCCTCAGACACCATATGCCAGGGTCTGACTGTCCTGCTGGCCTGCTCCCCCTTAGCTCACCAGCACCCCTGTGACTGACCGAGGACCACATCTCCTCAATGCGCTGAACAGTTACAAAAGCCGGTACGTGCAGGGAAGGGAATGCCATGGGCCGCCGCCCCCCAGGTGGGATTTCAACCTAAAGGTTCTTCCTACCCTCCTAGCTTTTGCTCAAGCTCTGCTCCCTGCCTGGGTCTCCTGCTGCCCCTTCTCTTTGACTGTCCTTCTAGATTCACAGAGCACCCCACCTCCTTTGTGACACTTCCCCTGACCCCTTCGGCAGTGTGACACACTCTTGTCTGGGGGCTGCACCCCTGATCTCGGAGGGCCCCTCCAGCCCTAGCCATCTAGATCTGGGCCAGGAACTGAGGGACTGATTCACCATCTCAGGTGGGCTGTGTGGCCCGTGGCTTCTCATCCAGACCTCTGAGTTCTTGTCAGAGCACACAGCTGACATTCCCTTGCTACCACCAGAGGGAGTGCCCAGGCTCCTTAGCACAGCATGCGTGGCCCCTTACGAGACCCTGCCATGCCTTCTGCCTCTGTCCCTTTGCCTTTTTTATTCTCGATGTCAGCCATTCTGAACCCTTTGCTTTCCCACTCATGTTTCTGCTCACACTCTGCCCTTTCATTCATTTGCTCCATCAACAACTGTTTATCGAACTGCTGCTCTGTGCCAGCCCTGTGTGGGCCTGAGAACATAGTGAGGAATGAGTCGTGGTCCCTGCTTCCATGCAACGTCTCCAGACATCGCTAGGCAGATATCTTCTCTCTCCCACCTTCTCATGGTTTGGGGCCCAGACACAGCCCTCCTCTGAGTCCACGTGGCTCCTGTCCTTCTGGGGACAGTCTCCTGAGGGTAGGGCTGTGTCTGAGTCCCCTCTGTAGCCGCAGGGCAGTCCAGTGGTGTTGAAGGATGAGGGCTGTGCCTGGAGGTGCTTTCAGTCTCCTGGGGAGAACAGAGAACAGAATGGTGTTCCACTGGGAGCTGGAGGCCTTCCTGCAGGAGGTGGCCTTGGGGCTGGTTGAGGCAGAGAAGAAGAGGGAGAGGAGCAGCAAGACCCACACACACGCAGTGGAAGGACAGGGAGGAACCACTAGCTGCATCCTTAGCCACCTCCTGGGACTCCTGATCCCGCCAGCTTGAGGAATCGCCATCTGAGGCCGCTCTGGATGTTAGCCCGGGGTCCCGGGAGGCGGAGAGTGGTTTTAATGCTGACTCTCCTCCCCAGGGGCATGGACCACAGACTCCAGAGCTCACTCCTCCCCTGCCCACCCCCAGGTTCCTCTGTGGCAAGGAGATCAAGAAGAAGAAGTGCATCTTCCGCCTGCGCATCCGTGTCCCACCCAACCCGCCAGGGAAGCTGCTGCCTGACAAGGGCCTGGTGCCCGCTGAGAACAGCGCCTCCTCTGAGCTGCGTAAGAGAGGAAAGAGCAAGCCTGGGTCAGTGCCCGGGGACCCAGGGACTAGGGCTGCAGCCGGACTCTGATCTCTGCTCCCAGCTCCCAGCCCCGGCCGACAGGCCGTGCGATGGGCCCAAAGAGTATGCTAGCCTTCAGGCAAGCAGGGGGACCCACACGGGCTAGTCCCCCTGGGGCACCCTGAGGGGCCGGTTAGCGGCTGAGCCAGGGCTGATCCCACATCGAGACACAGCCTCTTGTTGCCTTGCTTGGAGGAAAAGCCAGATCCCGGGACCCAGTCTTGCTGGATGAGAGCGTAGGCAGAGAAGTTAGAGTGTGAGGGGTCCCTGGCTCTCCTGGTGGAGCCGAGCCCCTTCTGGGTGTGGGGGCGGAGCATCGATGCACATGCCTGAAGAGGCACCTTCTCTCTTTTCTGCCCATCACCCCCCACCCCTCCCGCACCTGCTGCCCCAGAGGACCCCCCTCTTCCCCAGGTCTCCTTGTGAAGGAGCACCTGCCCCACCCCTACGGCTGTGGCCCCAGCCCTGCCCCTGCCACTCCTCCCTCTGGGCCACCTCCTGGGCCTTCAGGCTCTGACTGGGCCACCCTCTCCCTTTTCTGTCTCCACAGTTTGTTGCCTCACGAATTTCAGCAGCAGAAAAGGCGAGTTTATAGAAGAAAGAGATCAAAGTTTTTGCTGGAAGATGCTATTCCCAGTGTTAGTTTCTTGTTTTCTTACTCTCCACTTTCACACACAGGGTCAGCACATATTAGGGGTTCCTGTGCAGAAACTGAGTCCCCCAGGCCCAGGGGACTGTCCCGTGCCCCATAAAGGAGCCAGTTCCTATTCCAGCTAAGCAAGGAGAAGCCAGGCTCTGCAAGGCCAGTCCTTTATCGCCCCGAGTTCTCCCCAGAACCTGAACGGGGGGCAAGGGGAGGTAATATCCTTGTTCCCTCTGTCCAAGTGGGGAAACTGAGGGCCAGGGAGGGGTGGTGACTCTCCTGAGGTCACAGCTCAGGCAGTGGCAGAGCCCAGCCTGCCCCGGGGCCCAGGGCTCTGCCCCTTCAGCTGCCCTCCTTCGGCAGCAGTATCAGCCATGCCTGCATCGCCCGGCACTCACAGTTCTCAAGGTACTTCCCTAGCTGTCATTCCGTCTACCCCTGAGTCAAGCACGCCAGGGGTCACTGTCCACTTTGCAGCTGAGACACTAAGACCCAGACATGGGAAGGTCATGCAAACACAGCCAGGATCAGAGCAGGAGGACCTGGCTCCCCGGTCAGGCAGGACTGGGAATAAGGAAGCGACGCGTCTTGCCCAGGAAGAAGCCCGGCTGCACCAGCAGGCAGCCTGTATGGCCTCGGGGAGCAGATCTGAGGCTCACTGACCCACCCTCCCTTCCTCCTGCCTCTGTGTCCACAGAGCGACTTTACCTCGGCCTGGAGCACCAACCACCACCTGGCCAGCATATTTGACTTCACATTGGATGAAATTCAGAGTTTAAAAAGGTAACAGGGAGGGACCCAGCAGAGAGGTCTGCTCTGGAGACTAGGCCAGGGCCAAGTGGGGAGCCCACCCCCACTCCCCAGCAATGAAGGCAGGCTCTGGAAGGCACAGAGCAGAACGCCTTTCGAGGGAGTGGGCACTCCTGTTACGAGTCCATATCGCCTAAGGTGACTGAGGGGTCTACATCGGAGCTTCCAGCATGTTGTCCTCCGCTGTAGTCTCCAGGGCTCCTGTGGACAGCTCAGAGCAGCACTCGGGGCCACCTTGCCTGGCCCTCTCCCCCTCTCCAGCCCCTCCCCTGCTGCCCCTGGCCCTACACCGTGAGCCCAGATTGCGGTGGGTATCCCACCTGCACAGTCCTACAGGGCCATCGCTGACCGCCCCAGGCTGCCGGGGTTGGGACACCCAGGAGGAGGGACTGCATGTTCCATTGTTTGATTTCTGAAATTACTAAGTGTCACTCAGTGCTTTCCTATAAGCATGGAAGGGGCCAGGCTTCAGTCAGACAGGACTGGGCCCCAGCCCCTACCCACCAAGTTACTGGCTTTGTAACTTTAGCAAACTTCTTTGACCTCTCTGAACCGCCTCACCTGGTTTTGCATGGTGGTTCTGAGATTCCAACAAGATACTGTAAATCAAAGTCAAGTGTGGTGCAAGCATCCATGCTCATCAGTTACCATCTTTTTATTACTGTCACAGTGCATGTGTCACCCCCAGGGGAGGGTGGTCGGGGAAGGCTTTCTTGACTCCTTGGACTTTGTAGACTGGAAGGGTGGAAAATGGACCGGCAGAGAGCAGGTGGCCACTGCAGGTGCGGTGGTAGGAAGCTCAGCAATGGGAACGTGGGCCTCTTCTGGGATGAAGGGTGCATGTCAGAGCGGCCGAGAGACCCCTGGAGAGGTCCCAGGGGGGGCTGGGGGCCCACGCAGGCTCACCACCCTCTCCCTCTCAGTGCCAGCTCAGGCCAGACCTTCTTCTCAGACGTGGACTCCACAGACGCTGCCAGCACCTCTGGTTCTGCCTCCACCAGCCTCTCCTATGACTCCAGGTAAGCTTCCTGGCAGCCTGGACTCAATTCTGCCATCCGCCACCCCCACCCCTCCACCTCCTACTTGGGTGCCATGTGGCCGTTCTCTGCATCTGAGCCTGGGGCTGAGGATCTGCCTTCTGCAACTGTGAGTCTGGGTCTGAGACCCTCTGGTCTGCGTCTGGACTTTCAGGTTGCTCCTCTTTAGTTGCTGTGTGGCACGTGTCTCTGGGCGGTTCCAGCTCAGGGCCGCTTCCAGCTCAGGGCCGCTTGACCAGAGGTTCTTTCATTCTAGGGTCCCGGCCCTAGTTCTGTCTTCCAGGTCTCTGAAGACTAGGGCCATGGATTTGGAGAGAGGAGCATCCTGCAGGGTATGGGGTCTGGGAGAGGGACAGAAACCCGAGGCCAAGCTGAGAGTCCAGCCCGTTGGCAATAGCCAGTCCTCAGTGGCGTAGGGAGGGTGGTGCTTCTGCACTCTGGGCTCCTTCAGCTCTATTGTGTGGGTACTAGAGGCCCCTGCAAAAGTAGAATTATGAATCTTGGGAGATTTTCTCTGTCAACTTTCTCTAAAGTTGCTTTGATATTTTCATTTATTTCAACCTGTTTCTTCTCACCAGCTCTTTGGCTCTTTCTGTTTGAAACATCTGAATGTGTGCCTGTGTGTGTGTGTGTATGTGTGTGCACACGCGTGCATGCCTCTTCTTGTGTGTCCACTTCTCTACCGCGTCTGCCTCTTCCTGCCTGTGTGTGTGTACGTGTCCCCATGTCTGCCTCCAGTCCAGGCTCGGGGGTACGAGGTACTCTAAGCCATACTGCCATCTAGCTACATACACGAGCCCAGACAAGGACAAGGCAGTGTGAGCAGGCCCTCTGCACAGCACTTCAGGAGGCACAGAGGGCGGTGCCCCTGGCCGCGGGCAGGGCTGAGATCCTGAGTGTAGAGCCGGACACACCCAGGTCTGAATCCTGGCTCTGTCACTGCCCAGCTAGTGGCTTCTCCCCCGAGCCTGTTACCCTCCACATGGGCTGTTGTGAGCCTCTGGTGGGCCGATCTGGGCCTGGCCCAGGAGCTGGTGCCAGGAGAGTGCTCAGGGAGGGGGGCTTGTGAGGACTTTCCCCGCCATTCCCATTTCTCTCCTGACACAGGCGGACAGTGGGCAGCCGGAAGAGGAAGCTGGCAGCCACCGCGTATATGCCACTGCGGGCAAAGCGGCAGGCAGCCGAGCTGGGTGGACGCTGCCCCTCGGACAGCGGTGCAGAGGGGGGTTCGGGCCCTGAGCGGGCAGACGAAGGCATCGACAGCCACACGTTTGAGAGCATCAGTGAAGACGACTCGTCCCTGTCCCACCTCAAGTCATCCATCACCAACTATTTCGGCGCGGCTGGGCGGTTGGCCTGTGGGGAGAAGTACCAGGTGCTGGCTCGGAGGGTCACACCCGAGGGCAAGGTCCAGTACCTGGTGGAGTGGGAAGGGACCACCCCTTATTGACTAGCCCACACGGGATGCCAGGGGCCCTGGAAGCCAAGAGACAGTGGAAGCCACAGGCTCCCTGGTTCTCTTCAGGGTGGGGTGAGGAGGGGAGCAAGACAGAGCGGCAAGTGCCTGGCACGGGCCCTTCCTGCCACCCTCCAGGCCAAGGTCTGTGCCTCTCTGCTGTGCCCACTGAGCTCTCGGGCCTCGGCAGGCTCATCACCCTCTTCCTGTGTCTCTAAGGTCCCAGCGTCTCCACACACTCCGCACTCCTTCAAACTGTCTCCTCGTCCTTTGAATGTGTCCCCCTGGCTCTGGATGCTTCTTCCTGAAGCCTGGATCTTTGTCCCCAAGTTTGTGTCACTTACCTCTCACCCCTTTGGGTATGTGTTGTCCCTCACAGCTGACTCATGGGCGGCCAGTCCTCCCAGGGACCACGTTATGAGAACAGGAACCTCTGAGAAAGATGGATGAAGGTGGGAGCTTCTCTCCCCCACTTCCCTTTCCCCCACCCGAGCCTGGGACGAGGCAGTGAGGGTAGAAGCCCCTGAAGCCTGTGGCAGGGCCCTGGGGCTCTCAGGATCCGAGGAGTGGAGAGGCTGGGTCTCTGCCTCGGGAGGTACCAGTGCCCGTGACGGCTGCAGTGTCAGCGTCTGCGCTCCCGGTTTTCCTGTCCTTGGCCACGCCTCTCGGTTATGGGGCTGGGCCTGGACAGAGGTGGCCTCGAAACCCTGAGGGACAGGGAGAGGAAGAGGGAGGAAAGGAAGGTGTGTCATGCTAAACCTCAGACCCTTTCCTACGCCTCCCTCCCCCAGACCAACACACACACACACACACACCCAGCGTTCATCCGCATGTGCCTTCATGCTCAGGCACAAACACGTGGCTCCCGGTCTCCAGGCGCGCGTACACACGCACACACCCAGTGTTCATCCGCATGTGCCTTCATGCTCAGGCACAAACACGTGGCTCCCGGTCTCCAGGCGCGCGTATACACACACACACACACACACACACACACCCAGCGTTCATCCGCATGTGCCTTCATGCTCAGGCACAAACACGTGGCTCCCGGTCTCCAGGCGCGCGAGCGTGCACAAACACACACACGCACACACACACACACACACACACACACACACTCTCCCACCACTGACAGCCTGGCTCCTGCCCTTGGCTTTCCCTCTGCCTTCTTCTAGGGACCATGTGCTGCAACTAAATGTGAAAGTCCAGCTCCTCCCCCTTCTTTCAGCCCGTGACCCAGCTCTGACCCCACTGGGAAGCACAGGGGACTCCCCCCCCCCCCCCCCCCCCCCCCCCCCGGCTCTTCTGCCTTATCCCCTGCCCCACCCTGAATTGACAATCACTTTTGGGGACAGGTTGGGAGTTTTAAAGGGCCTGTGTGATTCAGTCCCCTCAAAGGGAAGCCCTTGTCAGTGGGAGTATAAATAGAATTCTTCAGACAATTAAAACTCACCCACTTGGAGGGAAACCAAAAATGGGAGGGGACCCCTCATTTTTCCTGCTTCCAGAGATATTAGAAACTGACTCGATTGAAAAAAGAGATATAAAGTGCCTTGACTCAGGGTGGGTCGTGCACCAGATGGGGTCGGCCTGCAGCTGCGGCTGGGCCTCCAGCTCGGCTGGGCCTCCAGCTCGGCTGGGCTTCGCGGGCTGCCAGCTGCTAGGCGCAGGGGGTGAACAGTGAGGGTGGCAGTGGAGACGGCAGGCCTGAGGAGCTGACCCCTCCCCGCCTGTGAGCCTTCAGGGGATCCCTGGGGTAGTTCAGATGCCCCTTGCCTTAAGTCTCAGCTCCTACAGTGCCTTTCCAATGCACCTCACTTCCTGTGCACAGCCCCCCCCTTGCTTCCCTGGTGGACCAGACAGGAAGATACAGGGTTGGGCCCAGGTCTCCCCCTTCTCAGCCCCACAGCTGCTGCCACTGAAGCCCCCAACTGGGGCCAGGTGGAAGGGGAGCTGAGAAGGCAGCCCCAGCCCAGCAGGGGTGTGGGACCTGGGATCCAGTCTGCAGCTTCCGGCCTGGTTCAGAGTCCCAGGCTTCTGAGAAAGCTCAGGACGAGCAAGGCCTGTTGGGGTGCACCTGTGCCATCTCTGCTTGGGCTCCAGAGAAGCTCTGGGCTTGAGGAGGGGGAAGGAGGGGAAGGGTGCCTTCCCTACTTGGGAAGTCAGCACAAGGCCGAACGAGGTCGCCGACTCCGCGCCCCAGCATTTCATTCCAGATCCTAGCTGCATTATTGCCAACTGACCTTACAGTAACCCTGTGCACCTTCTAAAAGATTTATGGTTTTGAATTGCTGCTTTTAATAACATGTTATATTAAAGTTTTAATTAATATGTCTGATTTACAACTTAAAAGCTCCCTTTGAAAAGCTGCCTATCTTCCCGCCAGTGAACTATCAGCAGTTGGGTAGCAGGAGGAACTGGTCTTGGTTCCCTGGAGACTGAGGAGGAATGGGGACCCCACCCTCTCCCTGGCCACTCCTACCACTGCCAGGAATTCTCTCAGCAGTATCCTCACCCTTACCACCAAGAGGATGTGGAACCTTTTTCTACTGTGAGTACCTGACCCATGGGGGCAAAAGACATTAGCTGAGGGCTACAGAGAAGTAATCAGGATGGGAAGTGAACTTAGACGTTGACCACATTAGAAGTGTAAGTGCAGGCACTATGGACTACTCGGTGCACACGTCCGAGCAATGTGAAGGGAGCTCTAGGTGTGGCTCTGCGGGTTTGAACCTGCACCACTTCGGTCCGAATGCTTGGGCTCAGCTCCCTCACCCTTCCCACGGCAGAGCTAATCCCTGCTGGATCCAGTTCCCTGGTGCTGAGAGGGACCCTTCACATATATGTGGTAGATTCTTACTTTCAATAAACTCTGTGTTTGGGGCAGTTTGGAGAGAGAGAACGTCAGCTATAGGGAAGCGAACGCCGAGGATCTAACTGAATTCTGTAGTTTCAGGGGTCAAGTGTAGCCTGACATCAATGTGACAGAGACACATCAATTGGTTGCCTCCTGCACAACCCCAACTGGGGCCACGGATCAAACCTGCAACCCAGGCACATGCCTTTGACCGGAATCAAGCTGCAGGCTGATGCTCTAACCACTGAGCAAGGCTAGAGGGAATGATCAGACACCAGACAATGCCAGGGAATATTATTGGATAGTATTCAAATAACATAACATTCAAATATCCTAGCAAGATTAACAGTGTAAGAATCACGCATCAAAAATGACAAATTAAGAATTTATTTTGCTTCCAAAGCTTATAACTTGGAACAGTGCTCATAGGATTTGTATAAAGCATATTGTGCATGAACTTATTTTATTTGCAAGACTAACTCACGGTTTGCGACAGACATGGCTACAGACAACACTTATACAACAATCACAACAAGACTGATTAGACAGTAACCATTTCTCTCCCATCTGCTCCTTTCCTGGGTTATCCTAACCTTCAATCCCACATGCTAGCATTTCTTGCTCTTGTTTTTGATGAAGATGGATTTCTTCAAACCAGTAATGTCTCTATGCTTTTAAGCTTTGGTATTCACAGATAATTTTAATACTTTTTCTCATTTCCTCAACTGAATGTTCTAGGGATTCCAGATTTAAAAAACACACATTTCCTGAGCAATGCTGGGAGCGCATTCCCGCATGGAAACACTAGTCTAGGTGGTGGTCCCAGGTCCCACAGCATCATTCGGGGAGGAGAGTGTGGTTTAGGCCAAACCATGGAAGTTGGAGTCATGCAGACCCTAAAAAACACTGAACTGTTCTAAGTCTGTCTTCTTGTCTGTAGAATGATGATACTATCACCAACCTCTGGATCTGTGGGAGTAAATATAATGTGTTTTTAAGTGCCAGACCAACTTACCACAGTGATGGTTTAAGAACCAAGAGCTCTTCCTTTAGAGTCGGCTACAGCAGGCTCTCCGGGTCTTTGGTCTACAAAGAATATTATCTAACCTCTTTGAAAGAGGCAGTAAAGAGCATCAAGTTTAGAATCAGATTTGGGTTCAGAGCTTAGCTGCGACTTACTTTAAGTGTCTTATGCTCTCCGATCTCCGGTTTCATCCGAATAATGAGAACATTGACTTCTAAGGATAAGATAATGTTAAGAACCTAGGACAGTACCTGGCAGAGAGCTAGTGCTTTGCCCCTCTCCCTTCCGTTGCCTGTAACAGTCACTGAGGCAGAGGAAGGCCCCCAAGAACCAGTTTCCAGTGCACAGCACAGAACATGACCCAGTGAAGGCCATGGACAGAAAAATCTCCTTTGGAATTAGTCCCACTTTAAGAAAGTTCAAGGAAAAAGAGGTTGTATTTTGCCAATTCCGTGAACTAGAATGTAACCGTGGACTGGAGAAAAAGCTTTAGTTACTCAAATCCCTGAAACACCCATTTGGAAAATATTTGCCACACCCTGTGCAAGAGAACAAACAGACTCAGACATGCCCCTGAGCTCGAGCAGCACGGTCCAGAGGCACGAGGCTGACTGGTGCACAGAGTAACAGGAGCACAGGGCAGGAGCGATGCCCTCCGGCGGGGAGCCAGGCCTTGCGGAGCAGCAGCCCAGTCTCACAAGCACTCACACAGAAGGGCACTCCAGGTAGAGGGATGGCCTGAACACAGGAGTGACGTCACATGGCTAACTGCAGCCATCCACTTGCAGGATGAGAGGAGAGGTAGGTGAGGATGGAAAAGTGAGTTAGGCCAAGGCTATGAAGGGCCTTGAAAGCCAAGAAACTGGACTTTATCCTGAAAGCAATACAGGCACAGGCAGTCCATCTGGGGTCCCCTGTACATTTTCAGTTGAGTCAGAAACATCTATTGTCAAAAGGGACATCATCGCCCTGGCCGGTTTGGCTCAGTGGTTAGACCGTCAGCCTGTGGTACAGAGAGACCCGGGTTCAGTTCCCGCTAAGGGCACGTACCTCGGTTGCAGTTTGTCCCCGGCCCTGGTTGGTCGTGCGGGTGGCAGCCACTCGATGTGTCCCTTCACATCGATGTTTCTCTCTCTCTCCCTCCTGCTCTATCTGAACAAAAAAATGGAAAAATGTCCTCGGGTGAGGATGAAAAAAAAAAAAAAAGGACATCATCAATATCATTCTCTTTGTTCTCCTGAGGCAGCCCGCCACAATCCCCACTGGCTATCAAAAAAGAATTCTCTGGACCAGGGTTGGGAAACCATTTTTATGCCAAGGGCCATTTGGATATTTATATTTGCGGACCATACAAAATTATCCACTTAAAAACTAGCCTGCTATATTTGGTCAGGCTAATTTGATGAGGCATGTGAGGTTAGCTGGTACTGATCGAGGTCTTATATGGCCTGTGGGCTGGACATTCCCCACCCCTGCTCTGGACATTTGGAAGGGCCTCAGCCTGGCGTCCCTACCAGGTCTTCACAGAAGGGCCCTTGGAGATCCTCCCCCATTTTATATTTGGAGGAACTAAGGTCCAAGAAGCGCAGCAGGTGTCAGAACTACAGCCTAACACTAACCCCTCCCACACACCATTCCCTCTGGGAAGAAAGGCCTGGATACCACAGATGTCTGGGACCCTCACCCAAACTGCCATGGGTTCCTCAGTGTGCAGTTACCTTGTGACAGGTTCCTGGGGGGGCCCAGGTCAAGTCCTCCACCCTACGGGAGGCCTGGCTTTCCCTGCCCTCTCCTGGGAACGGACCGATCGCCGGACACAGGGTAAGCAGCCTGGGCTGCCCCGTCAGTGACAGCCACCCCCTTCCCGGACCTCAGTGCAGTTCCATTCTCTGTAGTAAAACTATGAAATGGAGACTGGCTTAAACCACTGGTTTATACTTTTAAGAAAGAAAACTTTTTAAAAAGCTTTATAAATCTCAGAAGAGCACTCAATACATTAATATAGGTACAGTTGCACTGGCTGAAGTATGGGGGGAGTGGGCAAGCAGTCCCTGTAACTCCTGTCAACCTCTGGGCTCTGTGGGCTCTGTAGAGCAGTGAGAAACACTGGTCTAGAAGTTCCCCAGGGTTCTTTCCTACTTTAGGATATTCAGTTTCAACGCTCAAGTTAAAAGGTTAGCATGGTGGGCTCAGAACCTATGTCACTGCTGAGCAAGGCACCTGAACCTTCTGATGTCTGTCATATTCAGGCCAGGGAAGTCACTAAGTGCTAATATTTCCATTCCTACACACACTCCTGAAGCCCATCCCCAGGCCCACTTCTCAGGACTCAGGAATAACCACCACCACCCTTAGCTAGGGGGAATAATCCTGCTTCTCCCTGAAAGTGCACCATTCACAATCCATCCTTCTGAATAAAGAAAGTGCTTGCCAGTTCCGCTAGAAAGTGACCTTCGTCCCACACCCATCTAGGTAAACAGGTCATCAGGTCTATTTCTCCACCTGAGAACCAGGAGAGTAATTCTACCCTAAACAGTTGAGGTAGGCCCAGTGACTAGTGAAGATCACTGCCATCCTCCCCTTGTCCCCTACACACAACCATCCTTGCCCTCCTACCCCCTGGCCACCTGTAAGCATGACGTACTCAGAGACAAGTTCCACTGGGTTCTTGCTGGGCCTCACTGGCCCAGCCTCCTCTTCTAGCCTCAGGAGCCTCGGACCTTCAGCCTCCTCCACAGTTACTTAGCTCCTCTGTGCTGGCAAACATGGCATCCAGAGATGCTGGGAGGCAGAAACAGGCCGCCTTTTCCCCAGAGTGCAGCTGATGAAGGCTAGAGGCAGCCAGCAGCATCCACAGAAAACCTCCCCCACTCAGTCCTCCATGCCCTCCTCCAGCCACTTTAAATAGTGCACATCTCCTTGGTCCACGGGAAGACTGAAGATCTCCGGGATTTCAAAAGGATGCACCAACCTTTGGAAAGAGAGCAGAGTCCTGTGAGTGACTATGATTAGGGTCAGCTTGTGTGATAAAACCCAACAGGCCGGCCTCACTCAAGGCCCTCTGCAATCTTGTGCAGCCCACCTGTCCGGCTTGGTAACCCACCACCCCTGAGTGTATGTTTTCCATCCGTCTACATGTGCTGAGTTGGGCCAGATGGCTTTACAGTGCCACAGACATGGGTTCAAATTCTAAGTCTGCCCCTTACTGGCTATGTTACCGTAGACCAGCGATTCTCATCCTGTGGGTCGCGACCCCTTTGGGAGTCAACTGACCCTTTCACAGGAGTCGCCTAAGACATAACAGTAGCAAAATTACAGTTATGAAGTAGCAACGAAAATAATTTTATGGTTGGGGGTCACCACAACATGAGGAACTGTATTAAAAGGCTGCAGCATTAGGAAGGTGGAGAACCACTGCTGTAGACAAATCACTTAATTTCTCTAAAGGCCCTACAAAAGAGAAAATGAAAATAGCACCTACATGATTGGATTGCTGAGGATTAAATGAGACAAGGTACATAAAGCACTTACCTGGTACACTGACTGGTACTGCATTCACTAAATGTTAGCTACTGTCTTTATTACTATCCCATACTCGTCACTGTGCCTTCTCCAAATACCCCACCCCAATACCTCTGTATTCTCTCCACCTAGAAAGTTCTCTTACTCCTATTCATCAATCAAAAGCCTGTCTATCCCTCAAGGCCAAACTCAACCATTGACCTTTTCCAGGGGATCTTCCTTGACCATCCAAACCCACAGGAATCTTTCCCCCTTCCCCATCTCTTTCACCTGGTCTTAAAGAAACATGAGGCCCTGGGCTCAGTTTCCCATCTGTCAAAGGGCGTAATGACCCTCTGCTGCTTTTCTGCCGAGTGAGGCACTGTGAGGTTCTCATGAGACAGCACACATCAAACATGTGCATCGGTGCTTAAACATGCAGAGTGAGCTGGGTAAGTTTACCCAGTGCCCCAGGACAACGAATGTTCTTATTTCATGGCCACTTGGACCAGTGCATGTGTTTTTGTAAGCAGACACACAGTATTCAGACAGAGAGAAAGACATCTGTAATACATTAGCATAAGAGCTGCCACTGATACAGCACTTCATGCATACACCTCACAAAGACTCATCCCAAGGGACTGGTCTGACCCCCCCCCCCCATTTTATAGATGGGCAATTGAGGCACAGGGAGTCTAACAAATTTGCATGCACTTAGGCTACAACTAGCAAGTAGAACCAGGATTTGGCCCTGGAGGTCAAGCTCTGAGATTCACCATCTTAACCCCGAAGCTGTCCCTCACCAGATAAACCGTAATTTCTTGGTAGCGTTGGTTCTACCAAAGTTGCCTTATTCCCACACTTCTGCTAAGGTGGTAACACAGGGCCTTCTCTACTGCTAGCTTTGAAGCCAGGGTACAGCCATATATTCACAGAATCCTGGCAGGAGTGAAGGAAAGGGGTTTCATCATCCAGTAGGAGACCTGCATCCCTAGCGGCACGTCAGAGTCAGTCCAGGTGCTTCTGAAGAACAGGTGTGATCCCCATTTCAGATCAATGAAGTCCAAATCTGAAGTGCGCCTAAACTGGTCATTTGAAAAACATCTCCAAGTGGTTATAGTTATTAGCCAGCATCAAGAATCACTAGTTTAGACCAGTCCTTCTCAAGCTTTTAACGTGCAAGGGAATCACCTGGGGATCAGGTTAAGTGCAGTTTGGTTCAGTAGGTTTAGGGTGAACATGAGACTCCGCAACTCTAGCCAGCTTCCAGGTGATGCCAGTTATTCCAAAACCACACTTTGAATGATAAAACTTTAACCCAGTGGTTTTCCAAGTACGATCCATTGGCCCCTGGGGAACTCCAAGGTTCTTTCAGGAGGTGCATGAGGCCAAAACTAGTTCATAATAATACTCATTTGTTATTTATCTCTTCACTATGTTGATATTTGCACTGATGGTAAAAAGCGACCATGGGTAAAACTGCTGGCATCTTGGCATGTGCATCAAGAGCACAGCACCCAATGGGACTAGCTGCCACTGTATCTTCACCACACACCTGCACTTGCAAAAAGTCAAATTCACTTACGAACATCTTTGACAAAGTGGTCAAAATTACTACTTTTATTAAATTTTGACCTTTCAGTACATATCTTTTAAGTACTGTGTGACAGCATGAGACATATACATAAAGCACTTAGCTGTGTGCCTAAATTCAATGCTGTCTTACACTTGTCTGACTGAATCACAGGCTAAAACCAGGCTTTTCATTGAACACCATTTTTAAGCCTGAGTTACCATAATTTGTCATTTTTACAATGATGCTTATTCAGATTTGAGGACTGGGTAAACACTCTCTCATACATGAACAAAGTGAGTCCATCACTCAAATGAAGACTATTTAAATCATGTGTTGCCAATGAAAAACTTACGTTTTCAAGCAAAAATTAGAAGTTTGGTAAACTTGAATTTATCACCTTGATCTTTAAAAGTGTCCCATTACTTAAAGATGATTCTTATTAAGCCAGATTTTGCAAAAATATAAAATAATGCCATTCTTTTCACTTTTTTTTGGGGGGGGGGGGGGATATGGTTATTTTCCATTGAAATGATTTACATTAATAATGATATTATTTTAATTTCTAATACAGTAAAATTTTATATAACCCACGCAAACAAAACTCTTTTAAGTCTTCAATAATTTTTAAAAGTGTAAAGGGATCCTGAAACCAAAATTTTGAAAACTATTGGTTTAAATGAACCCATTCTAGCCTCCCATTTTACAGCTGAAGAATCTGAGGAACAGGCACATGTCCAGGGTCACATGGAAGGTTTGTAACTAGGTTTCCTGCTGTTCAAGATCATTCACTTGGTCCCTAGAATGCCCCTGGCTGAGAAGACACACCAGCATTACCTGACATAGCTGGACAGCATGTGGATCTTGGAAGTCTTTGTCTTTATTAACTGTAAAATAAAAAAGATCACTGCTTTAGGACCTCAGCCCAGTTCTGCAGATGCTCATTCATCTGGCTATTTGGGAGACACCATTCCCACCAGGTGACCAGACCCTGTCACTAGCTCACAAATGAACCTAAGACATCTAAGTGGGCAAGAACCTCAACCAGTTGATCTTTGCTAATTTTTTATTGGAACCTGGGGAAAAAACCTTGGTCTCACTCTTACCCTATCAAGGCCCATCCCCACCCCCATCATCACTCACCAACAGGATCTCAGTGGCTTCTTCTATTTCTCCTTTCCAAAAGTACCTGGAGAAGAGAACAAGATCAAATATGATGCTCACAAAACAAGTCCAGTGAAATGTCAATCCTGGCCCAGTTAGTGACTTACTGAGGTAGAAACTTTAAAATCTTTCCAAGCCCACATAAAAAAGCCTAGAGTTGGCCAAGGCACTACAGGTCAACTAGTCCAACCATTCTAATGCACGCTTCTAGCATCTGCCTGAACATTCCTGGGGGTGAGAGGCTGACCATCTCTTGAAGAAGTTCATCTACTTTAAAGGTTTTCACAGGAGGTGGTTTTTCTTACGGTGTGCCAACATCTGCCACCCAGCTGTTTTCCCCAACTTCCATATGAAGAGCCTCCTCAGGCGAGCCCTGCAAAACTCCTGTTTTCTCTCCTACAAACTGGGTACCTCCAGCTCTTTCAACACTGATTCTATACTCATGGCTTCCAGGCCCCTCCCCATCCTTTGGAATGGGGTTACTTTTACCACTGACTGTCAAAGTTGAGTGCCCATGAAAGGATAAGTAAGAAGCACAGGAGGCTTCAGGGAAGAAGTGAGCCTTACAAGAAATGGAAACAGGTTCAAAAGCTAAAAGTCAGTGACGATGTTCAGAAAAAAGAATATGAAAACAGCATCATGTATAGGGAAGGAAAATAAATTTGGCCTGAGACTATCTACACTGACCCAGGGGAAGTCTAAGATGACCTAGGTCACTGACCCTGTCTCACAGAACTGTAGTAAAAAGATCAACTATAAGCCATCTGAAGGGAATGCTAGGCTGAAATTCTATTCTAGGTCCCAAGCATTGGTTCCCAGACTGGCTTTATGTGAATCACCTATGCCACTTACAAAAAATAAATAAAAATTCAGCCCAGCTGGTATGGCTCAGTGATTGAGCCTTGACCCATGCACCAAGAGGTCACTGGTTCGATTTCCGGTCAGGGCACCTGCCCAGACTGTGGGACAGATCTCCAGTGGGGGGCATGCAGGAGGTGGCCAATCGATGTTCTCTCTCATCGAGGTTTCTATCTCTCTCTCTAAAATCCATACAGAAGTCCGGCCGGTATGGCTTAGTGGTTGAGCACTGACCCATGCACTAAGAGGTCACTGGTTTGATTCCCGGTCAGGACACATGCCCAGGTTGTGGGCCCGATCCCCAGTGGGGGGCATGCAGGAGGTGGCCAATCGATGTTCTCTCTCATCAATGTTTCTATCTCTCTGTCCCTCTCACTTCTTCTCTCTCTAAAATCAATAAAAAAAAAAAAATTTTTTTTAATAAAGAAAAAAAATTTTTTTAATAAAAAAATTCAGAGACCCAAGCTCCACCCTCAGGGAGACTGGTTGAGTAGACCTAGAATGAAGTTCAGGAATCTAAAGCAAAGCCAAATTTGGGAGCCATTGCAATAGATGACGTTAGCCACTGAGGCAATGACATTGTTGGCAGGTGGGGGGAGCTTCCACTATATAGCATTTTTCTGTTTTGACCTTCAGAGTAAATATTATTTCTTTCCTCACCTACACTCCCCCATTCCCACTCTCTCATTCTCTCTCTCTTTCCAGGAGGGAAGGAGATGAGAAACAGGCTGATCAGAGCAATTAAGGCACAAGACAAATCCTGCACAGCCTGTAGTGGGATGCTAAAATATTTCGATAAGAGAAATGGTGCAGACCAGGCTTAATTAAAATAAAGGTGTCACCCTAGCCAGTCTTGCTCAGTGGTTAGAGCGTTGGCCTGCAGACCAATGAGTCGTGGGTTTGATTCCAGTCAAGGGCGCCTATCTCAGTTGTGGTTCATCCCCGGCCCTGGTCGGGGTCATGCGAGAGGCAGCCAGTCGATGTGTCTCTCTCACATTGATGTTTCTCTCTCTCTCCCCCTCCCACCTACCCACTCTACCTGAAGATAAATAGAAAAATATTCTCAGGCGAGGATTAAAAAAATAAAGGTATCAATAAAATGACAAGACACAGAAACAGCCTGTCACATATGCCAAACTCTCAGTTTTCCAAAGAATCCAAAAGCAATAGAAATTATTTTCTTTGATATCCCTAGTTGGCTTACTCAGGGATGAAATGCCCAGTCTCGCTTCTGTGCTAACAGCAAATTAATTGATTTAAACAAAAGAATGTGCAAACAAGATTCACTGTTCCTAAACTGCAGGGTTTTCCCTCCTTTCTCTATACAAAGCACATTTTGGCATTTGTTCATGGATGACATAAACCCAGTGGTTAATTTCCTTCTAATGCAAATCAACAGAAGTGTTGATTGATTAAATGCCTGAGTTGTTCTTTCACAATTCCCCATTAGTTCAGTACTCCTTCTACCAACTAGGACCTGACCCTCCACTGGCCACAGCAAAACTCACAGTGAGGATGCCTTGGGTAGGATGTTCACAGAGGCAGCCAGCTTCTTATCCAGGATGCCCCTAAAGCAAAGAGAGTGACCGTCACTGCGGCAAATGTCCAGGACCTTAAGCAAAGGAACAGGGAACAGTTGTTCCTAGGAACTAGAGAACCATTTAAAGTGCCCCTCCTGGCAGTTTCAAGGACAGGCCCAATCTGCTTGGAGAACAGGAATTAACTCTGAACAGAGAACAAGAAGACCTGGTTCCAGTCCTGCCCTGCAGTAGGAATGGCTGTGTGGCCTTATGCAAGTTCTTTCTTTCTTTCCAGGAATGAGTATTCAAGCACCTAACCAAGACAGGGATGTCCCCACTCAACCTGACTCTCCTTCTGTACAGTGAGAAGATGGTTTGACCAGTAGCTTCCAACCCTTTTCACCACCAAGGACTCCTTTTATTATGCCACCTCTGCTTTCATCCCAAAGGTATGTACCAGGCTGATACTCGGTGCTTCTGATCTTAGATACCTGTGTGACTACACAACTCCAAGTAAAAGCAAAAAAACCGCCATAACTTGTGTTTGTCTTTGGCAAATATAGGCTCTTTTCACCTGTTTTTATAAAGGTTCCTTCACAGCCCTAAGTGCACAATCGTCAGATTTGCAGACCTGTACAACTTTTTTCTTTCTTTTTTTTTTGACAGACCACACAGGTTGGAATTCCTGGTCTGGTAATCTCAGATTCCTATGCAGCACCCTAGTGAATACAGTAAAAGGGGCTTGAACTAGTATAGGTGTCAGAAACAGGAGCACCACAAAGTCACCAAGTCACTTGAAGCGTCCTCAAACATCAAAACCTCAAACCCTCAGAATCAGGCAGGCCCTGACAAACCTTTCTCAGGTCTCAGGCAGCCAAGGGAGGGGTCTCTGTTTTCTGAAGTGCTTGGAACTTGCCAAATAAACCTCACTGGAGCCCTGCTCACTGATCCCTCCTTCCTCCAGCTGCTGCCAAGAAAACTGACCTACTTTCTTTTCCCTTGGGTTCCAGGCTAAGCAGTGCTCTCTATTTAAGGCTCCACATTAATGTGGCATTGCCACCACCTCATTCCCCTGCAAAGTTCCAGGGGCTAAATAAATCCCTGACTGTAAGGAGAGGCACATGGCATAAATGTGTTTAAGCAACTGCTGCAAGTCTTGCTCACTCAATCATTTGCTGAGAAATTGCATGTTACTGGTTCTGAAGGTGGCATATAAACACAGGGAGTGAGTTCAACTTCTGGAGAAAACAATCCATTGCCTCATGGCCATATCACTAAATACTCCACTTCAGATTTTCAGTTCAACTTCGTGGCCCCAACATACTACTTAGCCATGTCAGGGCACAGTAAGGAGAACGCTTTATGTATCAGCAACTATAAGGAAGCCCCAAAGAGTAAAAGGCAGCCCCGCCTCACAGAGATAAGAGCAACAGTCTGTATCTGAGGGCAATGGGAACCGAAGCAGGCAAGGACTAGAGGCAGTCATTAAGGTGAATTGCCCGAATGCCCCAAATCTCCCATGGCCTGGGAAGCAATAATGGGGTGTTTGTCTCCAGGAAGGAGCAGTAAGTATAGGCACTTTGGGGGACAAAGGCAAAATAATGTCATAGTAACTGGTGACAGCCAAGGAGGGAGAATTCATGCCCAGAAGAACTGCTACTAGAGCACCCTGGTGTGTAGAATCTCCCCCCAAACCACACGCAACACTGAAAACAGTGCTAATACCAATTCTTTGCAGTTGTTCCTGCGCCTCCCCACCAGCATAGCTAAGAAGATGAGCGATGTTACAAAGTATCAGAATCACAAAGTATCTGAGGACAGTCTATACCAAGAGAGGCAAAAATTCAACAAAAAAGAATTTACCTAAGAAGACCAGTTAACAGAACACTCAAATACAAGATTTTAAAATAAGTATAATTATGTTTACTTGAAAGTTGCTAAGAGAGTAGATCTTAAAAGTTCTCACCCCCAAAAGAGATAACTGTGTGAGGTTATGGGTATGTTAACTAACCTTATTGTGACCATTTTGATATCTATACATATATTAAATCATCATGTGTACACCTTAAACTTACACAATGTTTTATGTCAACTCTATCTGAATAAAGCTGAAAAAATTAAAAATTAAATATAATTAACATCTACAGAAAGATAAGGTTATTGCATCCTTAAAATAAAATCAATTATAAGATCAGACATTTATTAAACATTAATAGTTGGTTATGAAAGAACAATTAGAAATCCTGAAAAGGAAAAGTAATTGTTTATTTATTTATCCTCACCCGAGGACATTTTTCCATTTTTTTTGTTCAGGTAGAGTGGGAGGGAGAGAGAGGAAGAGAGAGAGAGAGAGAAACATCGACGTGAAAGGGACACATCGAGTGGCTGCCACCCGCACAACCAGGACCAGGGACAAACTGCAACCAAAGTACATGCCCTTAGTGGGAACCGAACCCGGGTATCTCTGGACCGCAGGCCGATGCTCTAACCACTGAGCAAAACTGGCCAGGGCGGAAAAGTAATCGTTTAAACAAAACACTCAATAGAAGGGCTGAATAGCAAATTAGATACTAATGAAAAACAAACAAGAGAGAAAGAGGGGCTCAAAAATTCTCCCAGTATGCAGAATAAAGGAACAGAAAAATAGAAAACTTCAGTCATAAAGAACAAATTCAACATCTATCTAATAGGAGTTCTAAGAAAAAGAAAGAATAGAGAAAGAATAGTTAGCAAATTAATAGCTGAACATTAAGACAAAAAGAAAATCCTAAAAAGTATCAGAGAGAAAAGTATTCCCTACAAAGGAATGAGGCCCTGATAAACACCTGACCTCATCAACAACCTAGGATGCAAATAGATAAACGAGACCTCTCTTCAAGCTGATATTGATCCATTTACTTGAACTGGCCTTTCAACCACTTAGAACCCAGGCATTAGAATCATTTTCCTCCCATCACCAAACCTCACAGATGTCAGCTGAAGTTGTTTCTTGACAGGACCCAGAGTGGCTGATCCAGGGATCCAGAGAAAAGATAGTTCAGTACAGAACCTGGGTATACCAGAGATATCAGGAGGAATTTCAGTTCCTAGCTGCAAAAATCTATGTTTGTATCTCTGGAGTAATTACAGGTTCTCTTAAATAAGAGCTGTTTTCCAAAGGTAATGTTCATGAGGGAAACATATACATTCTGGTTGGAGGAAAGAAAGATGGAATCAAATGCAAGGTTAACCTGTGACCAACAATTTGGAGGCTGTGTGCTCCCAAAGACCAGATTCACATTTGAAAACACTAGAACCTAGTCTATCATCAACTTCAAGAATGCTGAGTTGTGGCACAAGAAGAAAGGGAGCGAGGAGCCAAATCCACTCCCCTCCATTCCCACTAACCCTCTTCAAAGCTGAACCTATAAAGAGGAAAATGGGGGGGGGGGGGTTGTTCAGATACCACAAACATTTACTGAGCACCTACTACATTCAAGTTACTGAGGTAAGTACTGTACATACTTCATCTCATTTAATCCTTACAATCCTGTGAGGTAGATGACATTATCCTATTTTATAATTCAGAAAACATGTTTAGAGAAGGGAAGTGACTTGATTTACCCAAGTTAACACAGTAAATGATAGAGCCAAAATTCAAACTCTGGTCTGCTTAGAAATCCAGTGTTCTCTCCACCATACCACTGCTGCTTCTAGAAATTTCCTAAATGTTTGGAATGGTCACCTCCTCCTCTTCACTTGTCATAGTGAACACCTCTGGAATTGAGCAAAAAGAATACCTCCAAGAAGACAGATGGGCCAGAAATTAGGAGATATAAATTTTCAACAGGTAGAATTCCACTGTTCTCTATCTTAACACCTTGGGTAAGCCATACATCCCTCTGGTCTCATATCCCTTATATACCCCCATGCACTACTCAACATCCCAGCAGTGGGATCCATAGGATTATGCAGCTGTGTGTCACTGGATGGACAGACAGGGTTGTCAGAAGCAAGAGAAGGGTCTAAAAGTAGCCCTTGTAGAGCATCCTGGTAGCTCCCTGAGCCTCCTGGGGCAGCACCTAAGCCCCTTTACCATACCTGGCAATATCTCTGGCAATTTGCTCGTTGGGACAGTTGACAAAGACGATGGAGTAAGTGCCGGAGACATAACTGCCAGTGACAGCTGAATGGAGCTGCAGGCTAAGGGTCCTGAGCATGGGGTATGTCAGGAAAGAAGCTGTCAGGATCTAAAGGGTGGGAAAAAGCACAAATCAGCAGTGTCATGACAATTCACTATCTGCCAGCTCAAGCAGATTGGAACCAAGGCTGGGCATCATTTTTTCATACCCATTCCCCATCCAAAAAATAATTCCTGGAATCTTGAATTTTCATAATTCAACAAAGTTTTTATGCCTAGAGTTTTCCCACTGCATTTTGCAGATGTTAAAAAAGAAATAGAGGCTCAGAAATCAAGAAGCTTGCTCAAAAATCACATAGCTTTTATTTGGTGAAGCCAGGATTGGAACTCAAGTCTGGATGGTGTGAAATCCATTTTTATGGAGATAATACCAACTGGTATCTACTGAACTTCCATCATCCTGTGGAGACTATAACAAATGATAAGCTCTTACATCTAATGATGTTTGAAGAGTTACTTTCACCTCCATTCATTTGCATTATGTGCCAGGCACTGTGGGTAGGCTAGTGGAAAAGGTAGCTTAATTCTAAAGCAATGCAACCTGTGCTACTAAACTGAGAGCTGGGGTGACCATGAGGAAGGCTCTACCTGAGGGAGCAGAAAAAGGCTTCAAAGAGAAGGTACCATCTAATTTGGATCTGAAATGATAAGTAGGATTACAGGAGGAGAGGGAGACATGCTAAGCAAATGGTAATGTGTACAAACTCAAGAAGTGTTTAGGACTAGATCAGATACACAGTCTGTGTGGGTCTTACTGTGAGTATGTGATTAGGAGGAAATGAAACGGCTACAACTATAAAGAAAAGGGTCAGGCTAAGGAGTTTGGAGTTTGTACTCAAGTGGTAGGGTACTCTGGAGGTTTGTAAGTAGCAGAGAAATCATATACTAAAGCGGAGTAGGGTACCTGGAGGGAGGATGAGAATGACTAGAGAGTCTACTCAGAAGGCCCCGACAATGATCCAGGAAAGACTTCAAGATCCTGAGCTAAGATGACGGCAGTGACAACGTGAGACGAAAAGGCACTCGAGGTATATAATTTTTCTTACTATTTTAATGATAAACATTTCAAATAACAAGAAATGAAAAGAACTGGAAAATGCCTTCCATTCCAGGTTCTTTGCTTGGGGGGTATAATGGAGTCATTAACAGGGACAGATGCAGCTTGCAAGGAGTCCCACTATGACGTAAGCCAGGCTGAACAAGAGCGCGTTTCTCCTGCCTCCCAGCCCAGGCAGGGCTCCTTCCTTGCTCAAATAAACCTCTGTCCTCCCACTCCTTTTATGCTATCGCCTAAGTCCTGGCTCCTACTTCTTGGCAGGGCCTGAGCAGCGTTTTTATGTTTTCAGCTTCAGTTTGACGAGAGGACTGTCTGGGTTGGGTTTCTCATTCCCTCCCACTACCTCCATCAAACTACAAATTCAACATACTGGTCCACTGAACTAAACCAGTGACCATGCAAGAAAAAACAGACTTTTCAATAAAGCTTTGTGTGTACGTGTGCGCAGTAGGATTTAAATCCTGGTGTGAGTACTGCCTGTGGCCTTTGACAAGTTACCTCCTCTCCTTCTAGAAACCTTATTTAGAAATCGGAGATTATGGCACTTGTTCTGCCTATCTCAGAGTTGCTGTAGGTTCAAATGAGATGGGAAAAATAATTTGTAATCACAAATTCAATAAAGAAAAGGATCATGCTTTGCTCATCACTGTATCTCCAGCACAGTTCATGGCACTCAGCAGGTTCTCAATACTTGTAGACTAGTGAAAGAATACACCAGTTGAGACTAAATAGCCTTGTGAAGGATGTGAGTCTTGTTAGCAGTGCTTTTATCAGAGAATTGGACACACTGGAACACTGTAAGGGGTCAACTACATGACTCTAAGGTGGCTTCCAGCACAGATGCAAAACAAAAGGAGCAATGGTCTGTCTCCCAACCAGAAAAGTCATTCCAAGGGAAGATCTGGGGCATTCCAGCCGGCAGGTATCAGTGCAACATAGCTAATAAGATTAAATATAAACTCACCTAAAATGTATTGAAACTCTTATGTGAACTGAGTCAAAATACTAAGCTCTTACATCTCTTGATGTTTGAGGAGTTAATTTTCCCTCCATTCATGTGTATATATGTGCTAGGCACCATGGATAGGCTAGTGGAAAGGTAGCCTAATTCTAAAGCAATGCGACCTGTGTTATTGAAACTGAGAGCTGTGCTCTCAAGTATTATCTAAGATAACTCTTAACTTAATAGATATCTAAGGCAGAACATTCAGAAACTCTGCGATAGAACCAAGACTTGCATCCAAGACTTCTACCTCCCATTCAGGATTCTCTGAACTGCAATGACCACAACTAGGAATTGATCTAGTGGGGTCGATTCAGCTTCACTTAATCCAGTGGTTGGTTCTCAAGGCAATTTTGAAACCCCAGGGGATATCTGGCAATGTCTAGGGGCAATTTTTATTGTCATGCCTGGGGAAGGGATGCTATTGGCATCTATTGGGTAGAGGCCAGGATTGCTGCTGAACATCCTCCTGTTGCACCATTGATCACCGTGAAATACAGGTAGTTGTTTACATGTCTCCTCCATTGGACATGCTCTTCAGTCTCATTCATTTCTGTATTCCCAGCACTTTACAACTCTGACAGGAAGTATGGGCTTGAGAAATGTTTGTGGACCATATCAACAAAGTATCAGAAGCATGAAAGGTCAACCTGGAACCAAGGATGGACTACAATATATTAGAAAATGACATTATATGAATGCAAAATTGATGGAAAATACACACATCACAATTCCCTAATAGGAACATTATAAAGGGGAAAGGATTTATTATAAAAGGTCTTTTCAACATTTTCCTATTTGCCTTTTACTATATACCTTTTATATTTTTACATTCTTTAAAAATATTTTATGTATTCTTTCAGTTATTTTGTACTTTATTCTGGTGACTTTACAGTCTGTGTTAAGGCAGAAGGGGCCGCAGAAACCACCTAGTGGTTCTAAATTTATAATCCACGTAGTTTTAAGGAATCCATGAATATTCTGAATGAATGCAATATTGTGTTTATCTATACATTTTCCTTGTGTACAAATCCAGAACTTATAAGAAAATCTACAGACGCAAAAAGTGTAAGAGCCACTGATATGTGCCAATTGGTTGGATGAGGAAATAAGGGCCAGAAAGAAGAAATCACCCAAAAGTGATCATCAGAGGTGGGCTAGACCCCTGGGTTTCTGACCCTTCTCCACCTCCCCCACAACCACCTCCACCACTGGAGATACTCTGTAAATAGTCACTTCCAACCTTAACATTTTAAGATATTTCTGTGGGGAGAAAACAAAGCCCCCATAAAAACAATATGGTAACTGCAACAGAAAGAAAAGAATCTATCACATGACCGGTAGACAAGAACTCACCACCAGACATCCCCCCTTCACCTACCTGGCAATGCAACACTGCCCAGTAACCCCTCCTCACACAGTGAAAGAGGGGTGCTAGTAACCTTCAGAATCACACCAGTCTCCAGGACACCAAATTGTGCTTCCTGGGATTGTACTGTCCATCCCCTACCTGCAGCCCCGGCTCAAAAATCCCAAGAGTAGTAAAGGGAACTGTTGTCTTCTTCCCTCAGATCCTAGGTTGAAGGTTTAGAGCTGAGACAGTTGGTACCATCATTAGTGTGGGCACTCACCAGGAGGCACATAAGGACAGAGGGCCGAGGGTAGCCTGGCAGAGGGCACCGTGAGAGCAGCCTATCCATGGCGTCGCTGGTAATTAAGCTGCACCACAGCAAGAAAGTGGCCTCTGGCTGAGTTGCCGGCAGGGGGAGGAGGGGAGGGCGGGAACTTGCGGCCTAAACCGCCCTCCCCACGGCCTTCCTGCCACCTGCTGCCTTCCTACTGCTCCGCCCCAGACAGACTGGCTGTAATAAGCTAGTGTAGGGGGCAGGGAAAGAGGGAGGAATTTTCTCTGGACAACTCTCTCCCTATAAACAGACAACACAAGCACCATACACAGACCTATAACCCTTATAAAAATAAAAATACCAATTTCTCCTCCTCATCTCAACAATAATAAAAAAAATTTTAAGTCCCCAGAGATGTACAGTTAAAAAGACATTAAGTTTCTTGGGTATACAAAACCTTCAGAAAGCAAAGCACACAAACAATAAGACACATACACTAAACTCTTCCACTTTATTATACAGGCCCATCCCTCCACCAAAAACAAGAGAGACACTATGCTGCTTTCCTGTCACCCTTATCAGCTTCTCCTCCCAGGCTCTCCTATAATCCTCCTTGGTTTTAGAAACTCTTGCTCCCAACTGCTCTCCCTATGAACGCATTCATCTTTCCAAGCCAGTGGCCTGTGCAACCTTTCCCAGAGTTAATCGGCCACTTCTGTTGTAACACTTAACGTCAACTATGGAGAGCTGCAAACAAACAAGCAAAGCAGCAATCTAATGACTGTTGCCCTTCGGGAATACAGAGTCCACTGTTGTCAGGGTTTCCAATTTTTTAATCCAGCTTTTAATGTGAAGTATCCTAATTTTTACCTAATGACCTTTCTGGGGCAGAAGGGATTGAGTGCACAAGGGCACAAGTAAACTTTTTAAAATTAAGGGAACTGCTCTATATCTTGATTGTGGTGGTAGTTACACAAATGTTAAAAAATTCAACAAACTACATACTTTAATTGGTAAACTATATTGTATGTAAATAGTACCTTAAACAAAAAGGGGTTGGGGGCGGGGCACTGGAAACCAATTCAAAACTGTTTTAAACTGAGCAGGTTAAACAAAATGTATCAGACAAATCTGGCCTGCAGGCTACCAGTGCACAGCCTGTGTTTTATTTATTTTTTTAATGTTTTTATTTTCTTAGAGCTAGAAACATGGATGTGACACAGACACACTGATTGGCTTCCTCCTGCATGCCCCCTACTGGGGATCCTGCCCAGAAGCCTGGGCAGTGCCCTGCTTGGGAATCAAACCCAGACCTCTCAGTCCATGGGACCACGCTGAGCCACACCAGCTAGGCCTCCTCTGTGCTTATTTTAAATTACCTGTTCACCTGTCTTATCTCATTCCCTGCAACTATAAATTCTCAAACGCATGATGTACTTCCTAACAAAGTGTCTGACAACATTGTTAATAAATCAGTTGTAGCCCTAGAGTTATCATTTACATTTAGCTGTGCAGACTCAGGCAAGTTACTTAACTTCTGAGGTTTTTTTTGGGGGGGGGGGTAAGTACAGGCTAATAGGCCTTCAAAGGTCTAAAGTGAAGATTAACAGAGCAGATTAATGTAAAAGTGCTTTGTGAAAAGTTAAGACCATGTCAGCATTTCTAGAGCAAGTACTCTCATAGCAACTACAAAGGTTAACTCAGAAAATCTCCATTTGTGATTGGAGAACTTAGTATCTGGAAAACCTTTTCCAGTAAATGAAGTCAAGTGATCCTAAGAAAACCTTTTTATTAAAAGTCCACTAAAATAAATCAAGACTGATCTTTTTTAAAAAAAAAATCCTCACCCAAGGATATTTTTCCATTTAACTTGATCCAGAGTAGGTAGGAGCGAGGGTGAGAGAGAAACATCGATGCGAGAGACACATCAATTGGCTGCCTCCTGCACAACCCCAACCAGAGCCAGGGACCAAACTGCAACCAAGGTACATTCACTTGACCGGAATCGAACCTGCAACTCTTTGGTCCATGGGCTGACGCTCTAACCACTGAGCAAAACCGGCCAGGGCAAGACTGTGATCTTTTATACGTTACCTTATTAAGAAAGGCCACTGGTTAGTGATCTTTTACCTTAGATTGTGAGATGATGTCCCCAAGTTTAGCAGAGAAGCCCACACAGTTTAGGCTTAATAACTGTCTAACTACATAACATGGATGTGTGGCTGGTAATTATAAGTTCTACATTGGACTTTTTGTTAAATTCTTCAGATACACAAAGATTCTTAGTGCCACTATTTGAGGGTCCAGGCTCTTCCTCTGGAGGCATCTTATCCTTTCTCTCTACCTGCTCCTCCTGCTAGTAAGATTCGAACTTGGACTCAAACTAAAATTCAGACTGACTTCCCTTCAGTTTCATTCTGTATCCATCTCCTTCGCCCGTGCTTCCTATTTTGTATCCTTCCTCCCTTCAACTCCTTTATTTGGAAGGTTCTTTGCAACTCTTTACAGGTATATAACAATTTATCGAAATATTTTTTAAAGGCCAAATTTTGATCCAGGAAAGAATCCATATTAATTGCAGCATCAATGAGGTCTCAGGCAGAGTGTAAGAAAGAATTCAATATCTTTAGGTTCATCTTTACCTCTACTTCTGGGGATTTGTCTTCTTCTTTATCTACAGACTCTTGTTATCGCCAAAACTTGAAACTTGAGTAACTCATTAATTTCATTTTCATCAATATTGATGAATTAAAATTTTTTTTTTATCCTTACCTGAGGACATTTTTTTTTTTTAATCCTCATCCGAGGACATTTTTCCATTTTTTGTACAGACAGAGTGGGAGGGAGAGAGAGGAAGAGAGAGGGAAACATCGATGTGAAAGGGACACATCGAGTGGCTGCCACCCGCACGACCAACCAGGGCCGGGGACAAACTGCAACCGAGGTACATGCCCTTAGCGGGAACCAAACCCGGGTCTCTCCGGACCGCAGGCGGACGCTCTAACCGCTGAGCCAAACCGGCCAGGGCTGAGGACATTTTTTTGATAGTTTGTTCAGAGTAGGAGGGAGAGAGAGAGAGAAACATCGACATGAAAGGGACACATCGAGTGATTGCCACCCACACCACCCAACCAGGGCCGGAGACAACAGAGGTACGTGCCCTTAGTGGGAACCGAACCCGGGTGTCTCCAGACCACAGGCCAATGCTCTAACCGCTGAGCCAAACTGGCCAGGGCAATATTGATGAATTTAAAACCCATCTGTTTTGCACACTCTGATTTATTTTTCAACGTATTCTAGGGAAGCAGGCATAATCATTCACAACATCCTCCTAAAGCTTCTACCACACTTCAGTAAGAGTGGCTGGTTTTGTATCAACCACTGCGTCTTTTATCACTAAAGTGTCAGCAATGTTGTACTTATTGCCATGTTTCCTTCGAAGTTAGGCAGGGTTTTTTTTTTCAGTAGTCAGCAAAGTGATCAAATATATGCTTGCTGTAATACCTCCTGAATGCTTCAATTATTCTCTGATCCAATGGCTGAAGATAGCTAGTGCCTCCCAGAGGGAGAAACACAATATCACATTAGAATAAGCAAAGAAAATGAGCCTGGGTGATTGGGACCTTGGCCCAAAATTTGCAACACTCTGAATTCAAGATTTTTTTCTGTCAAGTAACTCTGGGTTTGATGGATAAAACAATTTATGAAACCAATCCAAAAAATAAGAGGGCAGCAGTTAATAATAGTCTGGGGTGTGATTGCCAGGAAACAGGAAGGATTAGTTTTATTTTTTAAATCTTTTTCCAAAAGACAGGTGGGGTTAGGATCTTTATAAAGCAGCACTGACACACACACACACGATGAAAATCAGGTTCTTAGCTTCCGAATTGTCTTTTTCCCTAAAAACATACTAAAGGTGGCCCTGACCGGTTTGGCTCAGCGGTTAGAGCGTAGGCTGCGGACCAATTTGTCATGGGTTCGATTCTGGTCAAAGGCACTACCGCTGTTGTGGTTCGTCCAAGGCCCTTGGGGTCGTGTGGGAAGCAACCAGTCAATGTGTCCCTCACTATGTGTCCCTCTCACGTGGATGTGTCACTCTATCTGATGATAAATAGAAAAATATCCTTGGGCGAGGATTTAAAAAAAAAGCACACTAAAGGTGGACTTCCCAAACAAGCCCATGACCTTGGCATGGAAGACATGCTGAGGCAAGTAGCTTCTACTTCTGATCAATTTCTGGAGTTGCTTGGAGTACTTCCATGCCCACTGGGCATTTAACGGTTCTTCCTCCCCACGTCAACCTAGAATGTCTCAAACTGTAGCAATTTCTCAACTTCCCAAGCGATCCTTTGTTCTCTGGTCAGGTCCTCAACCCAAAAGATTAACTCAGTCTCCATCTTTTTGATGTTTACATCCCGGGAAATGCACAGCCACTTAAAGGAGAGAGGCGAAACATTCCATGACGGCCTTGTCGTTTTTATTAATGGGGCGCACGGTAGACTCACTGACGCCCCCAAAGCGCCCCACGTCGGTGTTACTCACGCCTTCTTTCAGCCCCTCCAGATTTTTCATCGCATCCTGCAGAGGCATGGCTCTCTGCTTCCTCTTGTTACGTGTAAGTCTGACACGGGGTGAGGATGCCCTTCGCCGCCCTTCGCCTCCCTCCGCCTGGGGTGGCCTCGGCCGCTGCCCACGACGCAGCGGCCTCTACCACCCCCGCCCTCGCCGCTGTCGAGAGCGTGGTTTCAGAGCCAGGAGGCGGTTGGCGACACCGCTTAACCTTCGGTTGGTTCTCCTTCTCATTCCTCCGCTTGCCGGCATCTGTCGAGCCTTCGCGCTGGGTGGGAAATTCGCAAGCCCCCTGGAAACGGACAACTGCGTGACCGAACGAGCGGCGCCTAAGATGACGCTCAACTGCGACCCCACAACCACGACCGAGCGGCCCTGACGGACCCGCTCTCGCGAGGCTTGGCGGTCCCCGCACGCGCGCCGTCCGCCAGCGCCGCCCTGCTGCCGCTGAGGCCGGACAGTTCGCAGTCACCGCCAAACTCCAGCGAAGGGAGGCGGTGTCCGTCAGGTCTCGCGAGACTCGGAGAAGCACGCCGGGAGACGGGAGCGCCGGCGGGCAAGTCCCTTCCTGCTGAGGAGGCGTGATGGCGGCCCAGGTGCTGGCGCTGCTGAGGGATGTGTCGCGGCTGGAAGCGCCGCTGGAGGAGCTACGCGCGCTTCAGTCGGTGTTGCAGGCGGTGCCGCTCAGCGAGCTCCGCGAGCACGCGGCGGAACTGCGCCTTAGCCCACTTTTCTCCCTGCTCAACGAAAACCACCGGTGAGAGGACCCCCGCCGCGTGAGCGTGGTGAAGGGGCTGGGGCGAGACACCCCCGAGTATAGAGGCGGGAGGGTGGGACGATGGGGGGCGTTACCCAGTCGCAAAGGAATTTTAGAGAGGGAAGGACCCTAGGCCGAGAGGCAAGAGATGGGTTCAAGTTCAGCCTCTGAGCCTGCCCCTGACCATCCGGGCCTCACTGCCTTCATCCTTGAGATGGGAATTGGGGAGGAGGTGGGGAAGCCAAGTTGCCCATCTCCAGGCAGGACTGCATAATCACGTGTACAAGTGCTTGGTTTTTTTCCTCCTCTGAAGAAGGGGTCCTATCCTGGCAATTTGGCCAGATCCACCAACATTTTACATTTCTTTTTATTTTGTTGGGTTTTTTCGGTTTGTTTATGTTTGTTTTAATTTTATTTTTGTTACAGATGTTTCTCCTTTTTTACCCCATTGACACCCTCCTCCCCATTCCCCTCACCCCCATCCCGTCCCCGGCTTTGTTGTCCATGTCCATTGGTCATGCATACATGCATATAAGCCCTCTTCTGAGGGATGTCAGTCTCTGCCCTACTTCCATGTTTCTGGTTCTACCATATTCCTCAGACTGGTATGTTCATTATATTCCGTATATAAGTGACATCATGTGGTATTTGTCTTTTTCTGCTTGGCTTATTTCACTTTCCAGGCCCCTCCATGTCGTCTCAAAGGATAAGAGATCTTTCTTTCTTACAGCTGCATAGTACTCCATTGTGTACATGTACCACAGCTTTTTTATCCATTCGTCTACTGATGGACACTTGGGCTGTTTCCAGATCTTAGCTATTGTAAATAGTGCTGCTATGAACAAGGGGGTACATCTATTCTTCCTGATTGCTGTTTTAGGCTTCTTAGGGTATATTCCTAGAAGAGGGATCACTGGGTCAAATGGAAGTTCAGTTTTTAATTTTCTGAGGTAACACCATAGTGTCTTCCACAGCGGCTGCACCAGTCTGCATTCCCACCAGCAGTGTATTAGAGTCCCCTTTTCTCCACACCCTCGCCAGCACTTGTTGTTTGATGATCTGTTGATGGTGGCTATTCTGACAGGTGTGAGGTGATCCCTCATAGTTGTTTTAATTTGCATCTCTCTGATGATTAGTGATGTTGAGCATTTCTTCATATGTCTCTTAGCCATTTGTATGTCCTGTTTGGAGAGGTGTCTATTCAGCTCCTCTGCCCATTTTTTCATTGGGTTCTTTATCTTCCTTTTGTGGAGTTGTAGGAGCACTCTATATATATTGGAAATTGACCCCTTATCTGATACATCATTGGCAATGATGCTCTCCCATACAGTGGGTTGCCTTTCCATTTGATGATTGTATCTTTTGCTGTGCAGAAGCTTTTTAGTTTGATGTAGTCCCATGTGTTCATTTTCTCTTTTGTTTCTGTTGCCTTAGGTGATGTATCAGTGAAAATTCTGTTCCGTATGATGTCCGAAATTTTGTTGTCTACATTTTCTTCTAGGATTTTTATGGATTCACGAGTCACATTTAAGTCTTTTATCCATTTTGAGTTTATTTTTGTGTATGGTGTAAGTTGATGGTCTTGTTTCACTTTTTTGCATGTAGCTGTCCAATTTTCCCAACACGATTTATTAAAGAGGCTGTCTTTACTCCACTGTATGCTCTTGCCTCCTTGGTCAAATATTAATTGAGCATATTGCCTTGGGTCCATTTCTGGGTTCTCTGTTCTGTTCCACTGGTCTATATGCCTGTTCTTGTGCCAGTACCAGGCTTTTTGGTTACAGTGGCTTTGTAGTATAACCTGATAATCTGGTATTGTGATCCTACCTACTTTGTCCTTTTTCAAGATTGCTGTGGCTATTCGGGGTCTTTTTTGGTTCCATATGAACTTTTGACATATTTGTTCTACTTCTGTGAAATATGTCATTGGTATTTTGATGGGGATTGCATTAAATCTATAGATTGCTTTGGGTAATATGGACATTTTAATGATGTTAATTCTTCCAATCTATGAACAACGTATGTGCTTCCACTTTTTTATATCTTCCTCTGTTTCTGTTTTCAGTGTCCTGTAGTTTTGTGCAAATAGGTCCTTTGCTTCTTTGGTTAGGTTTATTCCTAGGTATCTTAATTTTTTTGCTGTAATGGTAAATGGGATTGTTTTTTCAGTTTCCCTTTCTGTGAGTTCATCATTGGTGTATAAGAATGCCGTCGATTTCTTGATGTTAATTTTGTATCCTGCTACTTTGCCAAATTCATTTATTAAGTCTAGTAGATTTTTGATGGAGTATTTAGGGTTTTCTATGTATAATATCATGTCATCTGCAAATAATGACAGTTTCACTTCCTCCTTTCCAACTTGGATCCCTTTTATTTTTTCTTCCTGTCTGATTGCCGTGGCTAAGACTTCCAGTACAATGTTAAATAAGAGTGGCGAAATTGGGCATCCCTGTCTTGTTCCTGTTCTTAAGGGAAATGCTTTTAGTTTCTGCCCATTGAGTTGATGTTGGCTGTAGGTCTTTCATATATGGCCTTTATTATGTCGAGATACGATCCTTCTATTTCCACAGTGCTGAGTGTAACATTTTACATTTACGTATCATTCAATCCAGTAATTCCTGTTACAAGAATTTTTTTTTTATCCTCACCCGAGGACATTTTTTTCCCATTTTTTGTTCAGATAGAGCGGGAGGGAGAGACAGAGAGAGAAACATCGATGTGAAAGGGACACATCAAGTGGCTGCCACCCGCACGACCCAACCAGGGCTGGGGACAAACTGCAACTGAGGTATGTGCCCTTAGCGGGAACTGAACCAAACCGGCCAGGGCAGATTCCTGTTATAAGAATTTAACATGCAGGTATATTCACTCATAAAATGTATATACAGAACTATTCTAACAGAAAGTGACCAAAAAAAACTAGAAACAACCTAAATATCCATTAAAAAGGGATTCTAAATACAATTTGACACATTAATGTGTAACACTATGCATTTATTAGAAAAGGTGAGGTAGATCTATATATGTGGACAGGTAAAGATCTCATTTGTGTTGAGTGAGGAATTATAGGAGTTGATGATTCCATTATGAGTAATTTTGAAAAGAATTACAACCCCCCCCCCCACACACACACACACAGGCTGGTATAAATTGGAGATATCTTTAAGATAAAGCAGAAACCATTAATATGGAAGTGGAACTTAGAAGAATAGGATGGTAACTTTTCTTTTTGTGCACATCTGTGGTGTTTGACTAAAAAAACACTTTGTATTTTATAATTTAGAAGAGTTTAAAAATATATTTGATCCAGAAATTTTCTCCTTGAAAGTATTGTATGATCTCACTCATATGCAGTACCTAGAATAGTCAGATTCACAGAGAGAACATAGAAAGGTGGTCACCAGGGGCTGAGGAAAAGGGAAAATGAGGAGTTAGTGTTTAATGGATACAGAGTTTCAGTTTTAATGGAAGATGAAAAAATTCTGGAGGTGGATACTGGTGGTGATTGTACAACATTGTGAATGTACTTAATGTCAACAGGACTGCATTTTATGGTATGTACAATTGCTGTGTTTATTGATTGATTTTTAGAGCGAGAGGAAAGGAGAGAGAGACAGAGACATCAATTTGTTATTCCACTTCTTTATGCATACAGTGGTTGATTCTTGTATGTGACTTGACCGGAGATCGAACCTACAACCTTGGCGGACAACACTCAAAACCACTGAGCTGCCTGATCAGGGCCAAAATTTTTAAGAGGAAAAGAAACCCATTAGCAGTCTCTCCCCATTTCTCCTCTTTATCTCCTTCCCCAGCTCCTCGTGGCCAGTGATATGCTTTCTGTCTCTGGATTTGTCTATTCTGGACATTTTATGTAAATAGAATCATCATCAAAAGAAAGCCTTTTGGCCCTGGCCGGTTTGGCTCAGCCGTTAGAGTATCGGCCTGCGGTCCGGAGAGACCCGGGTTCGGTTCCCGCTAAGGGCATGTACCTTGGTTGCAGTTTGTCCCCGGCCCTGGTTGGTCGTGCGGGTGGCAGCCACTTGATGTGTCCCTTTCACGTCGATGTTTCTCTCTCTCTCTCTCTCTCTCTCCCCCTCCCTCCCTCCCCCCCTCCCTCCCTCCCCCTCTTTCTCCCTCCCACTCTATCTGTACAAAAAATGGAAAAATGTCCTCGGGTGAGGATTAAAAAAAAAAAAAGAAAGCCTTTTGTGTCTGTCTCGCTTCTTTCACTTAGCATAATATTTTCAAGGTTCATGTTGTAGCATGCATCACTACTTCATTCCTTTTTATGGTTGAATAATATTTCCTTTTGTGGCTATACCACATTTATGCATTTAATTTATGGGCATTTGAGTTATTTCCACTGCTATAAACATTCATATACACATTTTTGTGTGAACATGTTTTCAGTGATCTTGGTGATACATTCATTTTTAAGAAAGCCTTTTATTGCTTAATCACCTTTTAGCAAGATCATACCAGTTTAATAATATGCTCCCTATTAGCAGTGTATTAGTGCTCAGTTTCTTTTATTACCTATTAAGAGACAAGGAAGTTATTCTTGAAATTACATCTACATCTGGTAGTCATCAAGTTCTGATTGATTTACCTCTTTAACAGTTCTTGAACCTTTTCTCTCTTCTCCATCCCCATTGCTATTCATCTCTTTCACTATTTCATCACCTTACCATAAACTGCCTTCCTATTGAAAGTTCTTTCTCTAACACTGATGCAGAGTGATTTCTGTAAGTCAGATCTCATCATGTTACTTCTGCTTTAAAACCACTTCTTGACTTGCCATTGCCTTCTGAAAAAAGGCAGACTTCCATAGTAGGACATAAAAGACCTATCAAAATCTGACTGCTCTGTATTTTTTAAATTTAATTTCTTTCCATTCATCTCCCTCCTTTTACCTTCTTCCTACTTCTCTACCATTCTGACTCCAGTCATACCAAGTTACTTGTGGTTCCTTGAATGCATAACACTGTCTCCTTCTTCTGTGCCTTTTCATGTGCTACTGTGCCTTTTACCTGGAATACCTTTCTTCTCTTAGGTAACTCACTTTTTCTCAAAATTTTGCTCAGGTATACTCTGTACCCTTTGTTCTTTTTTTTTTTTATCCTCACCCAAGGACATTTTTCCATTTTTTGTTCATATAGAGTGGGGAGGGAGAGAGAGGGAGAAACATGGGCGCGAAAGGGACACATTGAGTGGCTGCCACCCGCACGACCCAACCAGGGCCGGGGACAAACTGCAACCGAGGCACGTGCCCCCAGCACCCGGGTCTCTGGACCGCAGGCCGACGCTCTACCGCTGAGTCAAACTGGCCAGGGCTCCTTTGTTCTTTATTCCCACAGCTTCCAGCTCTAACTTAGCATTTATCTACCTGGATTATAGTTGCCTATTTTAGTGCATCTTCGACTAGACTGAGTTCCTTGAGGTTATAGAATATATCTTACCATTCTCTGTAGTCCTAGCACAGGCATGGCACATAATAGGTACTTAGTAAATGTTTAATGAACATGTATTTATTTATTTATTTTATTGATTTGAGAGAGAGAGAGAGAAACATCAATGAGAGAGAACATCGACTGGCCGCCTCCTGCATGACCCCACTGGGGATCGGGCCCACAACCTGGGCATGTGCCCTGACCAAGAATCTAACCAGCATCCTCTTGGTGCCTGGGTCAGTGCTCAACCAGTGAGCCACACTGGCCAGGCATAAACATTTAATGTTAAAGTAAAAGCTGATGTTTCAAATAGAAGTCTGTGTGGAGATCCTCATTGAGCCAGGTGTCAGATATCATTAGATTCTACCTGACAGGACATGAATTAATGAGGTCTATGGTGTCTCCTTTAGGGAACAGATTACTTTGTGTGTATCCATTCTGGAGAGATTGCTCCAAGCTCTGGAGCCAGTTCACGTGGCCCGGGACCTAAGGGTTAACCTGCAGAGGGGACTGACTCACCCCAATGATTCCGTAAAAATCCTCACTCTATCTCAGGTATGAAATTTTGCTAGCACATAATAAGGGGAAGCAACACTTAGTGACCACCTGCTCTGGGCTAGGCTCTGTGCAGAGAGATGAAGAAAACATGATCTCTCTTTGTCCCTAGGGACTGTCTACTCTATTCTAGTGTACATAGCTAACTATGACCAGGGGGATACAAGCCAAAGTAAGAAGTTCTAAGTACCAATAGCATCATTCTTTCATCAATTACTAAGTTACTTTTACATGCCAGGCACTGTAACGTCTGCTGTTAGAGCTACCAAGATAAATAAAGCTTATTTCTTTTCTTAAAGGACCCCCTAGTTTTGAGAAAAAGATTGCCACGTTAAGTCTTATTATAGTGGCATGAATGAAGTTTTACTGTAAAGGTCACTAAACCAACAAACTAAAACAGTAACTCCTATCACCTTGGCAATCAAAACATACTACTATTTGAATGAAAAACTGCTGCTGAGAATGTTAGGAGCTGAGCAATTAATTTATCCAGTAGGTATTCAACTACTGTTTTTTTCTTTCCTCTTCTATAAAGTTTTTATTCAACAAATTGGGGAAATAGTCGATTTATTATTTATGTGCCAGACACTGTAATATATTCTTCATCTATTTAGTCTCATTAATCTTCATTACTATCCTACACTTAAGTATCTATTTTATAGACAAGAAATTAGGCTCAGAGAAGTTATTTAATTTACCCAGCATTTCAGTGCAGCTAAAAATGAATAGAACTAGGATTTTTTTTGTTTTTACTCACTGAGGCGTCTCAAGTCTTTACCCACTTTTTTTTCCTTTCAAAGATGTGACTCTGCCATTTGTGTGTTTGGCTTTAATAAATTAGGGTCATTCAGAATTTTTAATGACTTGTCTTATAGTTGTAATCAGTAACTCTTAAAATAACTATACATTACAGTAATTTGACCATCATGTGTTCACCTGCTGCCCTACCTTGGAAGAATATTTCTGATTTTTTTTTTCTTTCAGGTTGGAAGAATTGTTGAAAATTCTGATGCTGTTACTGAGATTCTAAATAATCCTGAATTACTAAAACAAATAATTTATTGTATTGGTGGAGAGAATCTATCTGTAGCTAAAGCGGTGAGTTAGCAAGAACCATCAGCTTAAACATGCAGAGATATTAGTGTTCTAAAAGACAAAGAAAGGCTTTCTGGATTGAGAGGTGATAAACCCCCTCTATTTTCTAGAATATACATATCTCAATTATCCCTCATAGGGTTTACACAGGGTTACTTTTTAAGAAGCAAAAGTTACATATTTTCTATTGAGACTACTATGTATCTTTTCCGATTATAAATAGTAATAGCTAAAATGTAGTGAATGCTCATTGGATAAGGTGCATTCCATACATTAATTTTCACATCAATCTTCTGAAGTAGATTTTAATGTTTTGTATTTTGATGACTTAAGAGATATTTTCTCTCCTTATAGGCCATTAAATCCCTGTCAAGAATATCACTGACCCAAGCTGGACTAGAGGCTTTATTTGAAAGCAATTTGCTGGATAATTTGAAAACTGTAATGAAAACTAATGATATTGTTCGATACAGGGTCTATGAGGTAAGATGAAAAGCACACCTTCTGCCTCCTACAAATTAGAATGCAGTGAGGGTTACTTGGAAGGCAAGATGGCTCATTAAATATACATTTATTGAGTATATAGTCAGTGAGGCCCTATAGTATTGGGGGTATAGGGATGAACTCCCCACCTAATGTGTGAGACAGTCATATAAAAATATGAGCCCTAGCTGGTTTGGCTCAGCGATTGGAGCATCGGCCTGCGGACCAGAGAGTCTTGGGTTTTGTTCCCGCTAGGGGCACACACCAAAAAATAAAATAAAATAAAAGTATACTGCTTTATTAAGTACTATAGTAGAAGAGATAACATTGAAGCTAGACTTTGAGAAACTTAGTTGTAGTAGTAGTAGTAAGAAGAAATGCTTCTCATTTGTACCAGCTTTGTACTAAGTACTGTGCTAAATCCTAACATGTATTGTTTTTGGTTCTCACAGAAAACCCTGTATGTATATCATTATCATGAACCTCATTGTTAATGGAGTAATTGACCCAAGGCCACACAGTTAATAAGCTGCATATTTAAAACAAATCCTCTACATTCTAATTCCCTCTTCAAAACACTTTCTTTTTTAAATCCTCACTCGAGGATGTTCCTCCATTTATTATCTATCAGATAGAGTGGGTGAGAGAGACATATCAACTGGTTGCCTCCTGTACAACCCCACCAGGGCCAGGGACAAACTGCAGCTGAGGTACATGCCCTTGACCAGAATCAAACCCACAACTCTTCAGTCTGTGGGCTGATGCTCTAACTGCTGAGCCAAACTGGCCAGGGCTTCAGAATACGTAATTACTATGCATGCCTTGCTTCCAAGCTATCCTGGTTTTCCTTCTGCCTCTCTAGCTATTTCTTCTAAGTCTCCTGGCTCATTACTCTCTATTGCACTATTTAATTGTTGGGGTTTAGCCCAGCTGGTGTTGCTCACTGGTTGAGCGTTGACCCATGCACCAAGAGGTCGCAGGTTCGATTCCCGGTCAGGCCACATGCCCAGGTTGTGGACCAAATCCCCAGTGGGGGGCATGCAGGAGGTGGCCAGTCAATGTTCTCTCTCATCGATGTTTCTATCTCTCTCCCTTTCCTTTCCTCTCCTCTAAAGATCAATAAAGAAAAAAAGTTTTTAATTGTTGGGGTTTGTGAAGGCAGAGTCCCAAACTCTCCTCCCTATAATCTATTTACTTTTAGGAAATTTTATTTATCCTGTGATTTTAGTTCCCATCTATAATTGTGATGACTCTTCAAATGTAAACCTCCAGCCCAGACCTCTCTTCTGAGCTCAGACCTTGATGTCCAACTTACTCACTCTCTCCGCCTTGGACATATTCTAGGCCCCTCACACTCATGTTGGAATCAAACTCCTGATCTTTTCCACCCACCACATGTCCTTCATAAAAAACAGCAACAGCAAACTGGCTCTGTCTCATAGTCCATGTGATTGGGTATTAGACTCCCAGTTCATTCTATATGAGGCCTTGTTCTCCTGGCCACATATCCATTCAGCCATCATGTTGTGTCAGTTTTTCTTAAACCCAAGCATTGCTCTTCCTTGATCTAGCTACCAACACCCTAGTCTAAGATACCAATATTTCTCACCTGGACTATTATATTTTCATCCGAACTGGTTCTCTCATCCATTTTTGTCATCACTAGTTTATCTTCACATGCAGTTAGAATTGTCTTTTAAAAATCCAAATCTGACCCTGGCCATGTGGCTCTGTTAGTTGGAGTGTCATCCCATACACCAAGAGGTTGCAGTTCAATTCCCAATCAGGGCACATACCTAGGTTTCGGGTTCAATCCCCAATCAGGTACATACAAGAAGCAACCAGTCGATGTTTCTCTCTCCCTTCCTCTCTAAAATCAATAAACATATCTTCAGGTGAAGATTTTTTTTAAAGTTTAAAAAAAATAAAAATCTGGTTCTGTCATTTCTCTGCTTGAAATCCTTTAGTGTCCTATATCTCTCAGTAAACCCTCAGAACATACTTGATGAATGAGTGACTGACTGACAGAATGCGTGCATGCATGAATGAATGAATGATTTTTACAATCTGTTTATTGATGCTGATTCAGGCTTTTGTACCTTAATGATTTCTTTTGTAAAAAGTGCAGATACACCCAGATATAATGGAGTACTGTACTGTGCCAAAATAATTTCTTTCTTTCTTTGTTTTTGCTCACACAAGGATCTCTTTCATTGATTTTAGAGAGAGAAGGGAGGGAGAGGAACATCAATGTCAATTGGTTGCCTCTTGTATGTGCCTGACTGGGAATTGAACCCGCAACCTAGGTATGTGTATTGACTGGGACTGAAACCCACAAACTTTTGGTGTACACGATCGTGCTCCAACCAAGTGAGCCACTCGGCCGGGACCCAAAATAATTTTTTAGGTGTTCAATGAGATTTTCCTGCTTGTGGAGATAATGGATTTTTTTTTAATCCTTATCTGAGGATATTTCTCTATTGATTTTCAGATAGAGTGGGAGTGAGGGAGGGAGAGAGAGAGAGAGAAAAAAAAAATACTGATGTGAGAGAGACTCATCTATTGGTTGCCTCCCACTCCAACCCAACCAGGGCTAGGGATTGAACAGCAGCCAAGGTATGTGCCCTTGACCAGAATCAAACCCATGACTCTTTGGTCCATGGGCTGATGTTCTAACCACTGAGCAAAACTGGCCAGGGCTACATAATGGATTTTTAAAAATTCATGTAAGGTGCCTAGTCCTGAATTTAACATGAAATGAGATTTAATAAGTTTGGGCTGTTTTGACCTTTCTGCTTTTCTTTCTTTTAGCTGATTGTGGAGATCTCTTCTGTGTCACCAGACTCTCTAAACTACTGTACCACCAGTGGGTTGGTAACCCAACTCCTCAAAGAGCTGACTGGGGAGGATGTGCTGGTCAGGTATGTTGTTTGAGAGAATTCTTAGAGCGAAATGCCCTCCTTTGGAGGGCCAGGAAACAAGCTTGGGACTTATCTTCCCTAGTGAAGCTTGTGCCCAGGTTGCAGTCTCAGGTCAAATGTGTGTTTTGAAGAAGGGGCCGTTAGAAGATTGCTCAAGTGATAACTGTGACAACGTACTGGAACTTAGCAAAGCCCCATATGACAGTACAGCTACTTTCGAATGACTGTGTTTGCTGTCCTTAGGCATACATGTTTGCTTTTTAAAATTTGTAATCACATAATGACTGCTGTGTTGCATTACTTAATGTGCTACCATGCACATTTTGTGGTGGTGTTAAATAATAGCACTATGGCATGATAGGAAAACATCGACTTTTGAAAATGAGTAAGACTTCGGTTTGCATGCATCTCTACTAATTTGCTGTTTGACTTTGGACAAATCATTGTAACCATTTTGCACCTCAAGTTTCCTCATCTAAACGGAACAATGACAAATCTATAAAGAAGATAATATGGTCAAGATGGTGGCATAGGTAAACGCAGTGTCGCCTCCTTCCACAACCATGTCAGAATTACAACTAAACTACAGAACAGACATCCTTCAGAACCACCTGAAATCGAGCTGAATGGAAGTCCTACAACTATGGAATTAAAGAAGAAGCCACATCGAGACTGGTAGAAGGGGCACAGGTGTAGATGGGCTGGTCCCACACCCACGTGTGGTGGATAAAAATCAGGAGGACTACCTCAGCTGTGAAGGTCCTCCCTAAGGAGCAAGGGGTCCCCATCCCACACCAGGTGCCCAGCTCAGGGTTCCAGTACCAGGAAGAGAAGTCCCCATGACTTCTGGCTATAAAAACCAGTGGGAGCTGAGGCTGAGGGAGGCTGAGGCTGCTGGAGCCCCAGACAGCTCCTCTTAAAGGGCCTGTGTGTGGACTTGCCTGGACTCACACCTTCCAGGCTCCAGCATGGGGGAGGCAGCTTGAAAGGCACCAGAGACATACGGGGAAGAACTGAGTTTTGGCATGGGGCGAAGACTGGTGAGGCAGCTTTCTCCTGAACAGACGTGCTGGTGAAGGCCTTTGTTCCTTTGTGAGCCCTTCCCCCAATGGATGGGCAGATGGCCACCTTATCTGGGACTCCCAACAACCTGGCTTATACTGTTTGCTCCACCCTGGTTATTCCCTGAGGCCTTGCCCCACCCAACTTTCACACCTACCCAAGCTGTTTCCAGTGGCTTTACCATAGGATTGGCCTGTTTGGGCTCCTGCTTCAGATTTTCCTAAATTCTCTCACACAAGCAGCATCTGGCCACAGCGAGCCCCATACCTCTCACTAAGTGGCCCCAGACCCAGCATTAGAAGCAGCCAGGCTTGGTTCCCAGCTTGGCTTTGCCTGGGCACCTCCAAACCCAGCACAAGAAGCAGCCATCTGCAGATTGCTTTGTAGCTTATGCCTGGTGGCCCTGGGTGGAACACAGGCAGTGGCTGACTTGACCCCAGAGCTAGCACACCCAGTGGATAGCTTCATACCTTGTCAAAGCGCCACCACCCAACCTTCTCCACAAGTAACAATCTTAAGGAATGGACTCAGAGGGTATGAGAGCTCTGCTGAAGTAAGTCTTGCTCTGTGTGGTGGGCCCCTGCACAGCTGATCAGCCTGTGTAAAACCCTCCAATTGATGGGTGTAAAGTCCACATGAGGGGTTCACCTCAAAGGCCCAGCTGGTGATCAGGGAGGCTATGCCACTGAACCCTACAGGACACCTACTACAGGTCACCCTAGGAAACCTAGGAGACATAGCAACTCTACCTGATACATAGAAACAAACACAGGGAGGTAGCCAAAATGAGGGACAAAGAAACATGTCCCAAATGAAAAAAACAGAACAAAACTCCAGGAAAAGAACTAAATGAAATGGAGATAAGCAATCTTAACAGATGCAGAGTTCAAAACACTGCTTATAAGAATGCTCAATGGCCCTGGCCGGTTTGGCTCAGTGGTTAGAGCATCCACCTGCGGTCCGGAGAGACCCGGGTTCGGTTCCTGCTAAGGGCATGTACCTCGGTTGCAGTTTGTCCCCGGCCCTGGTTGGTCGTGCGGGTGGCAGCCACTCGATGTGTCCCTTTCACATCGATGTTTCTCTCTCTCTCTCTCTCTTCTTCTCTCTCCCTCCCACTCTATCTGCAAAAAATGGAAAAATGTCCTCGGGTGAGGATAAAAAAAAAGAGAAAAGAATGCTCAATGAACTTAGTGAGGGCCCTCAAGAGCATAATAAAGGACCAGTCAGAAATGAAGGATGCACTAAACGAAATAAAGGATAATTTACAGGGAATCAATAGTAGAGTAAGTGAAGCCAAGAAGCAAACCATCGATTTGAAATACAAGGAAGCAAAAAACACCCAATCAGAACAGCAAAAAGAAAAAAAAAATCCAAAAAAATGAGGATAGTATAAGGAGCCTGTGGGATAACTTCAAGTGTACCAGCATTCGCATCTTGAGAGTGCCGGAAGAAGAGAGAGGACAAGAAATTGAAAACTTATTTGAAAAAATAATGACAGAAAGCTTTCCTAACTTGGTGAAGGAAACAGATATACAAGTCCAGGTAGCAGAGAGTCCCTAACAAGATGAACGCAAAGACGTCTGCACCAAGACATAGCATCAACAAAATGCAAAAGGTTAAAGACAAAAAGAGAATCTTAAAAGCAGCAAGAGAAAAGCAGTTCGTTACCCACAAGGGAGCTCTAACAAGGCTATCAGCCAGCTTCCCAAAAGAAACTTTGCAGGCCAGGAGGGAGTGGCAAGAAATATTTAAAGTGATGAAAAACAAGGACCTACAACCAAGATTACTCTATCCTCCAAAGCTATTATTTCGAATCGATAGACATATAAAGAATTTCCCAGACAAGAAAAAGCGAAAGGAGTTCATCAGTACCAGACCAGTATTATATGAAATATTGACGGGTCATCTTGAAGAAGATAAAAAAATAACGAACAATAGAATGGCAATAAATACCTATCTATCAACAATTGAATTTACAAACAAAATGAACAAGCAGAACAGAAATAGCTCATAAATACAGATAACTTTTTGTTGGTTGCTATATGGGAGGGAAGTTGGGTGAAAAAGATGAAGGGATTAGGAAATACAAATGGGTTGTTAAGACTGATGAACCTCAAAGGGAATGGGGGAGGTGGGGCTGGAAGAGAGAAACAAAGAACTTATATGCATAACCAATAGACACAGACAATAGTGTGGGGAAAGCGGGTGGGACAAGGGAGGGAAAAAGAGGGACATCTGTAATACATCAACAATAAAGATAAGTTAAAAAAAAAAAAAGATAATATGAGGATTATGTGCATTTACTCTAGGAATCAATACAATGGCTGACATAGGTCCTCAAAGAAATGTTAATTCCAGTCTTACCACTCCCCGCCGTCTACTCCCTTAATTCCCTTTAATATTTGTCAAATATTTGTGGTTGATATCCACAATTGACTGATACATCCTCATTGTTGAACACTTGGTGTGCTTCAAGTATTTTGCTGTTATAAAAGCACAATAGTTACAAAGGATTTTGTTTTCCTTAAATGATTTTCTGGTTGTCCTAGTTCTTTAAATGTGACTGAAATTGTTACTCATATGCAAAAATTAGTCACCAGTTACACTGTTTCAAAGCATTTCTAATAAGGAAATTAATTTTGTTAATGTTTTTAGCTATGTATTAGATTTTGTGACATAGGAAAAAAACCTTGCAAATAGTCATTCAAAATACCTTAGGATCAACTATAAAAATACTTTTTTAGTTTCTTGGGAAAATTTGATCATGGTTGGGTATCAGGTGATACCAAAGAATTACTATTAATTTTTAAATATGTGGTAAAGGCATAATTGTGTGAGAATATATTTATATTTTTAGAGGTGTATACTATGGGGTCAATGGCATGATGACTAGAACTAGCTTTAAAGTAATTCAGCAAGCCATGGCCAGTTTGGCTCAGCAGTTAGAGCGTTGGCTTCTGTTCCCGCTAAGGGCACATACCTTGGGTTACGGTTATTCCCTGGCCCCGGTTGGGGCAGTGCAGGTGGCAACCAGTCGATGTGTCTCTCTCACATCGATGTTTCTGTCTCTCTCTCTTCCTCACTCTCTCCCTCCCGCTGTATCTGAAGATAAATGTAAAAATGTCCTCAAGTGAGGATAAAAATAATAATAATTATTATTATTAATTAATAATAATCAGCAAAAAATAGAGAAAAAGATGAAATAAGCTAAGCAAAATTTTGATAACTATACAGTGAGGATTATGGATACCCAGGGGCTTACTGTTCTGTTCTCTTTACTTTTGTATATGTTTGACATTTCAAAATAAAACAAAATTTTTAAAAATCTCTTAGTAAGTAGCTATGTTATAGTAGAAACAATAAGCGGACCTTAAGTCAGAAAGTCAAGATGTAAGTCTAAACTCTGCATTGTAATAATGTGATTCTGGACAAGTCACTGCCGGTTTTTCATCCTGTACCCTCATCTGAAAAGTAGAGCTAGGATTAGTGACCTTCCAGATTTTGTGGGAAGAGTTAAATAAGATAACCTACATATAAACAATTTATAAACCATGCTAATCATATGGAAAATCTTGGCATTTCAGAGCCACCTGTATAGAAATGGTGACATCGCTGGCACATACTCATCATGGACGACAGTACCTTGCTCAAGAAGGAGTAATTGATCAGATATCTAATATAATTGTTGGGGCAGATTCAGACCCTTTCTCTAGCTTCTATTTGCCAGGTAAGACATTTTGATGCCTGTGGAAATGATGGGTACATGTTTTGTTTCTGTCAGGGCAGGCCAGGGATCATGTTTAGAGCTTATTCCCTTGAGATGAAACCCCAACTTATAGCCCTTAATGAGGGAGAATCTCTGCTGTGGGAGCCTTGCACTGTTGATTCTGGAAGTGCTCCTGTTTAGAGCATTAGGATAGTTTCCTTTGCATTTCAACCAAAAGAAACATAAATAAAAATAGTAGTGATATTTACAGTATATTCACAGATTCATCAAATCTCTGAGTTGTAATCGTAGCTAAGATAGGAACTATTCCAGCCATTCTGTTCAAAGATATGGTTGATTAGTTTTTCTTGAGCACTTCTAGAAATTGGAGATTTATTCCTTCATTAGGTAGCCTAGATCCATTGAAGAAATCCTGTTTTAAAATTTCTTCCTACTAATGACTCCAACCTTAACTTCCTGTGATTCATATCCACTGATCCTTGTTCTTTGTTCTCCCTCTTGCATGTGACAGTGCTTCAGTATTTGGACCCAGCTCCATTAACACCCTGGGGGGACCACACGTTTCAGGTCCTTCAATATTTACTTATGGTCTGTCTGATTTTCAGGCAACACAGTACCGTTGCCTTTCTTTCTCTGGCCTGAAATTTATTACTGTCTCTATGAAAACATAGGACCCACAATTTATGCTGTCTTCTTCCCCTATTAAAAATATTTTTGTAACTATCTCTAGGATTTGTGAAGTTTTTTGGAAACCTGGCTATCATGGATAGTCCTCAACAGATCTGTGAACGTTTTCCTGTTTTTGTGGAAAAAGTCTTTGAAATGACAGAAAGTCAGGACCCCACCATGATTGGTGTAGCAGTGGACACGATTGGAATCCTGGGATCCAATGTTGAAGGAAAACAGGTTTTACAAAAGACAGGTTGATATGACTTGTTTTTATTTTCTTTAAGGATATCTTAATTTTTTAAAATTTTCTTTCATTATGTCTTTATTGATTTTAGAGGGGTGTGGAGAGAGAGAGAAACATCTATTGGTGGCCTCCTGCACACCCCTTACTGAGGATCAAGCCTGCAACTTGAGCATGTACCTGACTGGGAATCAAAACGGCGACATCTTGGTGCATGGGGCAATGCTCAATCCACTGAGCCACACCAGCTGAGCACTTTTAAAAAAAAATAATAGCCATCTCAATGGGTATTAAGTGAACAGTGAGATTTTTTAAAGTATGCTTTGCTTTCATATACTATGACCCTTACCCCTACCAATCTAAACCAACATAAAAATAAACATGTAGGTAGAGACCAAGTAAGAAGCTTATAACACATATTCATATGCAATAGCATATGTAAGTCAAAGTGTAGAAGATTAGTAATCAAAGGACCTGGATTTGAGTAGCAGCTGCCCCAGTCTGTATGACCTTAGAAACTTTTAACTTCTCTGAGTTTCAGCTACCTTATCTGTAAAATGAGACTATCAGCTCTATATGTTCTTTGAAGGATTATAGAAAGATTCTGTGTCATAGGTAAAAGCACTTAGAAAAGTACATATACAAAGATACTAGTTGTGGTACACAACAATATATTTTGAACATATATATCCAAGAGTTCTAACAGTGCTATACATTATTTTTGGGAGGGTCAGATTCATAGTGCTTTTAAGGTACTCGTAGATAGATGTTCCATAAAAGTATCACTCTTAACATCTTGTAACAAATTTTTTATCTTTTTCCTTCCTTGACTTTACAAATATAAAAATGGGTCTTTTCATTAAATATTCACAACAACCCTGAGAAGTAGTTGTTATACCCTTTTTTTAAAATGAGGAAAATAAGGCCTAGAGTGGTGAAGTGAGTCAATAAAATTCAGAAAACTAAGTCAATGTTAGAACTGGCACGTGAACCCAGGTCTTTCTGAATCCAGCCTATGCTCTTTGTACCATGAATACTAGTTAAGGAAGATGTAGAAAGGAAAGAGTGTTTGGGCCAGCCAAGTTTTAAAAAATTTCACTAATAATTATGAGACATTTTACGGATGATTCCAAGGTCATGGTAAAAAGACTGCCATATGTAAAAGTTTCTACAAAGCAATTAATGTACCAGCCAATTAACTTATATATTTGAATCCTTGTCAAAAATTAAGATATCCCATGGACTGAGAGGTCCCAGTTTGATTCCCGGTCAAGGCACATGCCTGGGTTGCGGGCTTGATCCCTAGTAATGGGCATGCAGGAGGCAGCCGATTGATATTTCTCTCTCTCCTTCTCTCTCTAAAAAATCAATAAAAACGTATTTGTTTTTAAAAGTATTGAAAGAATGTGAGAAATTTTATGTTATTTGTATTTTATACTTGTGCATATTGGTAGGAATATAAATAGTGTGGTCAATATGGAAAACAGTGTGGTGATTTCTCAAAAAATTAAATGTAGAATTACCATATGATTCAGCAATTCCACTTCTATGTATATACCCAAAAGAATTGAAAACAAACTCTAATAGATGTTTGTACACCTATGTTCATTAACAGCTGTTATTCAAAATAGCCAAAAAGGGTAGAAATGACCCAACTATTCATTGATGGATGAAAGAAGGATAAACAAAATGTGGTATGTACATACAATGGAATGTTATTCAACCTTAAAAATGAATGAAATTCTCATACATGCTACAACATGGAGAAACCTTGAAGACATGTTGAATGAAATAAGCCAGACACAAAAGGATAACTACTATATAATTGCACTTATACAAGGTACCTAAATGGTCAAATACATAGAAATAAGAACTAGAATAGGGGTTACCAGGAGATGGGGATAGGGAAGAATGGGGAGTTATTATTTAATGAGTATGACTTTCTATTTGAAATAAAGTTCTGGAGATGGATGGTGTTGATGGTTGCAAAACAGTGTGAATGTACTTATGCCACTGAGCTGTGCTTTAAAATGGTACATTTTATGTTATTTGTATTTTACAACAAAAACTATCTTGGTATTCTTCAAAGGAACTCGATTTGAACACTTACTCATGAGAATAGGATATCAAGCAAAAAATGCCTCAACGGAGCTCAAAATTAGGTGTTTGGATGCAGTTTCATCTCTTCTTTATTTACCAGTAAGTAGAATGGGAAATTAATGAAGGATAATGTTTGGGAGAATAAATCTGTATGAGTCAAAACATAATACTGGTTAATATAATATAAATGTTGACCAAATAAATGCCATCTTTCGTAACTCTTAGTGAAAGAGGATAACCTCGTATGACTAGTGACATTTTTGAAGTGGAATCGTAGAATATGGGACTGGAGCAGACCCTAGAGATTGCTTAATCAACTTTATTCAAAAAGACTGGGAAAATCTGGGCTGGGTTTGGGGAAAAGTGCTCCAGACTTGGCAGAAATCACACAGCAAGTTATGGCAGAGTGCCATCAGAACCCAGGTCTCCTGTCTTTCAGATGTCTTGAGATTTTTATTTTCTGTCCTGTAGCCTGAGCAACAAACTGATGACCTCCTGAGGATGACAGAATCCTGGTTTTCTTCTTTATCCCGAGACCCATTGGAGCTCTTCCGTGGCATCAGTAATCAACCCTTTCCTGAACTACACTGTGCTGCCTTAAAAGTGTTCACGGTAGGCATCCTCTCCATTTCCACAGGTCCTTCCGGGACTCTGCCTGTCCACCACATGAGTACTTTCAATTAGCCAGGCCTTCTGCCAAGTCCCAGAGATATACAAGTGCATAGTAGTTTCTCGCCTCTGCTATTGCTATAACAGATGTATATATAGATTGTTTCAGTAAATGGTATTAGATGCTGTGGCAGAGCACAGAGTGCTATGAGATCACAGAATTCATTCCAGATTCCTTATCTACCATCAAGCAAGCCTTTATTGAGCCAGCCTGGTCTTCTTCCTGAGCCTTATTTCCAGCCATTGCCCTTCTGGCGCTTAATGCTCTAGTGATACCAGACTGCTTGCTTCATATCTCTAGACTTTTGTGTGCTCTCTGCTTTCAGCACTCTTCCCTGACTTTGCTTGTTAACATCTTATTCATACTTCAAGGACTAGCTCAGGTATCTCTTCAGTAAGCTTTGCCCAAACTGACAAGGTTGAGTTAAGAAATGTTGACTCTCATACTTTGCATTTATCCATTCATTCAGCAAATATTTGGTTGAGTTTCTTTTTTCTTTTTCTTTTTTTCTAGGTACTAGGGATACAGTAGTGAACAAAATATACAAAGACCTTCCTTTCATGTAGCTCACTGTCTGTTGAGGGACCCAGACAGTAAATATAATTGTATAGTTAATTATATAATTAGAATTGTGGTAAGGCTTATATCTCTGTGTTCTATTTATTACATTATGTTGAAAATGTTTATTTCTTGACCTGTTAAACAGAGTTTGTTGAGAATAGGAACCATACCTGATTTATCTTTGTGGCCCCAGCACTTACAATGGTAGCTAGGCTTGTGAAATATAGTAATGACATTAGTAATCTTAATGGGATCTCAAGCAATATGTTTGTCCTACCCAGGCAGGGAACAAGGAGAGTGGAGGTAACAAGGAAGGGAAGACTGCCTGAAGGATGTGATACATGATCTGGGTCTTGAAGTATACAGTGTTTCTGTCAACTTCAAGAACATTGTCTTTAGATTGATTTACCCTTGCCAAAAGTTACTGCAGTGGTTATTTTGACTCCTGTCTTGATATTCTCATTATTACATTACCCCCCCCACACACACACACACACATACACTCTTCTACATTATGTTGTATTTAGTTGGCCACAATTGTGGAAGTAATTTTTATTTACTTGTTGGGGACAGCTGTTTTTATTTCAGCCCAGCCTTCATCCTCGACTGTTGTTAACTAGGCTGATCTTTCTCAAACCTTAAGATCTTGTTAAAACATGGATTTTGATTCAGTGATTCTAGGATGGAGCCTGAGATCCTGAATTTCATACAAGCTACCAAGTGATACTTCTGCTGCTGGTCTGCAGAACACATTTAGGGAGGAAGGAACTAAGCTATAGACTTGATTATTCCGTGTTCTTCATTAAAATGTAGTAGTGAGATTTTTTTAAAAACAATGTAAAAATTGCTTTTTCATTATTTTAAAATTTGGAAAAGATGGAGAAGTAGACATTTTTTAAATGATATAAAGTTATACCTGTTTGGTGTATTTCCTATTAGTATTAGTGTTAATATTGATTGCTTGCTTGATTGGTTGATGAAATATTTAAAACATACAGTCATACCTTGCTACCTCTGTCCAATCCCATTCTCTTTCCTGCTTCTCTGAATGTAATCACTGTCATGAATTCAGGGTTTATAAGCACACAAATCATTTTATACTTTTACTATATATGTATATATCCTTAAACAAATTGTAGTACATATTCTTAAACTCTGTAAATGGTGTCATGCTGTTCCTATCATTCTGCAATTTGCTTTTTCTCCTCAATAATTATGTTTTTAAGATTAATCTATACCAAAGAGGCAATTAGAAAGTCATTAGTATTTTACTGTATAGCCACAATATATAATTCTGTAAATGAAGATTTAGGTAGTACCTATTACAAATGATGTTACAATTAGCATTCTTGAAAATACCATCTTGCCCTGGCTGGATAGCACAGTTGGTTGTAGCATTATCCTGTACACCAGTAGGTTTCAGGTTCAATTCCCAGTCAGAGCACATACCTAGGTTGCGGGTTCAATCCCTAGTCAGGCATATCCAAGATGTGTTTCTATCTAACATCAATGTCCCACCCCCCCAGGATCCTCCTTTCCTCTCTCAAATCAATAAACATATCTTCGGGTGAGGATAAAAAAAGAAGAGAAAATACCATCTTTTTTTTTTTTTTTTTTTTTTTGTTCAGGTAGAGTGGGAGGGAGAGAGAGGAAGGGGGAGAGAGAGAGAAACATCGATGTGAAAGGAACACATCGAGTGGCTGCCACCCGCACAACCGACCAGGGCCGGGGACAAACTGCAACCGAGGCACGCGCCCTTAGCGGGAACCGAACCCAGGTCTCTCAGGACCGCAGGACGACACTCCAACCGCTGAGCCAAACCGGCCAGGGCGAAAATACCATCTTATGTACATGTATGAGAGTTTCAGGTAGTCTTTTCTTCTCTAGTTTTTATTTTTTCCTCTATTGTAATTATGCCATGTATATAATTTGGATCTATTTTTTTCATATAATAAATTTATTTATTTTTAATAGATACTATTATTAATATTTATTTAATGTTTTGTTGCTATATACCATAATTTACTTATCCATCCCCTCATTATTAGACATTTATATCTTAACTGTCACACTGTGATGAACATCTTTGTATACAATTTTTTTTTTAACATTTAGATTGTTTTCTTTCTTTTGGTGGAGGTTGTTAATCCTCACCCAAGGATATTTTTCTATTGCTTTTTTTAGGTAGAATGGAAGGGAGAAAAGTAGAGAGAAAGAGAGAAACATTAAAGTGAGAGAGACACATCGATTGGTTGCCTCCCACACAACCTTGACTGTGGCTGGGGATTGAACCTGAGACCCTTCGGTCTGTGGGCCAATGCTCTAACCCCTGAGCAAAACTGTCCAGGGCAAGATTATTTTCTTTTTTTTTTCTTAATATTTATTGTTGAATGTAGAATGTATTACAGATGTTCCTTATTTTTCCCCCATTGATCCCCTCCTCCCCACTCCCGCCCCCCTCCCGCCTTTTCCCACACTATTGTCTGTGTCCATTGGTTATGCATATAAGTTCTTTGGTTTATTTCTTCCTACCCCCCAACCCCTTTCCCTTTGAGGTTTGTCAATGTAGCAATGAATTTGTACTTCTTAATCCCTTCACCTTTTTCACCCATTCCCCCAACCCCCCTCCCATCTGGCAACCAACAAAATGTTCTCTGTATCTATGAGAATGTTTCTGCTCTGCCTGTTCATTTTGTTTGTAGATTCCATTGTCGATAGATATGTATTCATTGCCATTTTGATTGTTCATATATTTTATCTTTTTCTTCAAAAAGACCCTTCATTATTTCATATAATAACAGTTTGGTGGTGATGCTGAACTCCTTTAACTTTTTCTTGTCTGGGAAATTCTTTATATGGCCGTCGATTCTAAATGACAGCTTTGCAGGATAGAGTAATCTTGGTTGTAGGGTCTTGCTTTTCATCACTCTGAATATTTCTTGCCATTCCCTTCTGGCCTGCAAAGTTTCTTTTGAGAAATCAACTGACAGCCTTATGGGAACTCCCTTGTAGGTAACTAACTGCCTTTCTCTTGCTGCTTTTAAGATCTCTCTTTGTCTTGAACCTTTTGAATTTTGATGATGATGTGTCTTGGTGTGGGCCTCTTGGGGTTCATCTTGTTTGGGACTCTGTGCTTCCTGGACTTGTATGTCTGTTTTCTTCACCAAGTTAGGAAAGTTTTCTGCCATTATTGTTTCAAACAGGTTTTTAATTTCTTGTTTTCACTCTTCTCCTTCTGGCACCCCCAAGATGTGAATGTTGGCACGCTTGAAGTTGTCCCAGAGGCTCCTTACGCTATCCTCATTTTTTGGATTCTTTTTTCTTTTTGCTGTTCTGATTGGGCGTTTTTTGCTTCCTTATATTTCAAATCGATGGCTTGCTTCTTGGATTTACGTACTCTACTATTGAATCTGTGTAAGTTATTCTTTATTTCAGTTAATGCCTCCTTCATTTCTAACTGTGCATCCATCATTTCTGACTGGTCCTTTTTTATGCTCTTGAGGCCCTCACTAAGTTCACTGAGGTTCTCATTAAGTTCATTGAGCATCCTTATAAGCAGTATTTTAAACTCAGCATCTGTTAGGTTGCTTATCTCCATTTCACTTAGTTCTTTTCTTGGGGTTTTGTTCTGTTCTTTCATTTGGGACCTGTTCCTTTGTCTCCTCATTTTGGCTGCCTCCCTGTGTTTATTTCTGTGTATTACATAACAAGTGGTATGGGGCTAGCTGAGATCAGATGCTGCTTGTTTGAAAGAATTTAGGAAAAACGTGAAGCAGGATCCAAAACAGGCCAATCCTATGGTTAAGCAAGTAGCAACAGCTTGGGTGGGCCTCAAAATTGGGTGGGGCAGGGCATGGCCTCAGGGAGTCAGCAGGGCGGGGCTACCAGTGTGAGCCAGGTTGCTGGAGTCCCAGATATGGTGGCTGTCTGCCGCCCCAGAGAAGGGCTCACCAAAGGAACAAAGGCCTCTGACAGCACGTTTGTCCCCGAGAAAGCCCCCTCTCCAGCCCTCGTTCCAGTGCCAAACAGCTCAGTTCTTCCCTGTATGTCTCTGGTGCCCCTCGAGCTGCATCCCCTCCGAGCTTAGAGGGAGAGAGTCCGATAAGTCTGGGGCTCCAGCCGTGTCAGCTTCTCTGAGCCTCAGTTCCTGCTGGTTTTTCCAGCCAGAAGTTATGGGGATTCTCTTCCTGGCACTGGAACCCTGAGCAGGGCACCTGGTGTGGGATGGGGACCCCTCAGCCCTCAGGGAGGACCTTCCCAGCCGAGGTGTTCTCCTGATTTTATCTGCTACACGAGGGTGTGGGACCAGCCCCTCCCCCTCCGCCCCTCCTACCAGTCTAGATGTGGCTGCTGCTTTAATTCCGTAGTTGTAGGACTTCCATTCAGCTTGATTTCAGGCAGTTTTGAATGATGGTTGTTCTGTAGTTCAGTTGTAACTTGGATGTGGTTGTGGGAGGACGCGATACCGCGTTTACCTACCCGCCATCTTGACCAGAAGTTCCCAAGATTATTTTCTCAAATTAGATTCCCAGGAGGAAATTTACTTGGGCAAAAAGTTAATTTTTTTAAAAAATTACTTTTATTAATTCGTTTTTGTTACAGATGTTTCTCCTTTTTCCCCCATTGATACCCTCTACATCTCCCCCACCCCTTCCCCAGCTTTGTTGTCTATGTCCATTGGTTATGCATACATGCATATAAGTTATCTTCCCCCCCCTTCCAACATCACCTCTTCTGGGGTTTGTCAGTCTGTACCCTACCTCTATGTCTAAGGGTCAGTTTTGTTCATCAGTTTGTTTAGTTCATTATATTCCACAAATAAGTGAAATCATGTGATACCTGTCTTTCTCTGCTTGGTTTGTTTCTCTTAGCATAATACTCTCCAGGTCCCTCCATGTCATCTCAAATGATAAGAGATCTTTCTTTCTTTTTTTTTTTTTTTTTTTTTTTATCCTCACCCGAGGATATTTTTCCATTTTTTTGTACAGATAGAGAGGGAGGGAGAGAGAGGAAAGGAGAGAGAGTAAGAAACATCGACGTGAAGGGACACATCGAGTGGCTGCCACCCGCACGACCAACCAGGGCCGGGGACAAACTGCAACCGAAGTACGTGCCCTGAGCGGGAACCGAACCCGGGTCTCTCCCGACCGCAGGCCGACGCTCTAACCACTGAGCAAAACTGGCCAGGGCGAGATCTTTCTTTCTTACAGCTGCATAATATTCCATTGTGTACATGTACCACAGCTCTTTTATCCACTCGTCTACTGATGGGCACTTGGGTTGTTTCCAGATCTTAGCTATTGTAAATAGTGCTGCTATAAATATAGGAGTACATATATTCTTTCTGAAAAAGTTAATATTTTTAAGGCTCATGCTGCCAAATTTCTATCTAAGGATTGTGTCATCCCACTAACAAACGTAACTTATTAAAGCTCAAAGGAATTGTGTTCTCTTTGCCTTCCATTTCAGGCCATTGCAAACCAACCCTGGGCTCAGAAGCTTATGTTTAACAGTCCAGGTTTTATAGAGTATGTGATGGACCGGTCCGTGGAGCATGACAAAGTTTCAAAGGATGCCAAATATGAACTGGTGAAAGCACTTGCCAATTCCAAGACAGTTGCAGAAATCTTTGGGAACCCAAATTATTTGAGGCTCAGAACTTACCTGAGTGAAGGTCCATACTATGTGAAACCTGTTTCTACAACAGCAGTGGAAGGAGCTGAGTGATTTCTTCTAGAGTCTAAATCACTTTTGGACCAAGACTTCTCCTAAGGCATAACAGACTTCTCTTCCCCCAGAATTGTCCTAGCGTCGGACCTAATTTCATCACCAACATTTGTTGTGTTTCTATATTGAAATACAATGTGAAAGCAAGAGAGCAGGAAACTTGGTCATAATTGAAACAGATGTTTTTCACATTCATTTGACTGCCTTACTGTTTATAAGAAGATGGAAGGTTCATTCTCCCAGAAAATGTTTGTGATTCACTGTCTTATTTTAAAATCTGCTTCAGCTGTGGCCGGGTTGCTCAGTTGGTTGAAGCGTCATCCCATACACCAGGTGATTGTGGGTTTAATTCCAGTAGGGTATATACCTGGGTTGCAGGTTGAGTCCTCAGCTGGGGCATGTACGGGAGGCAACCGATCAATGGTTCTCTCTCTCTCTTCCTCTCTAAAATCAATGAACATATCCTCCAGTGAGGATATAAATGAATGAATGAATGAATAAATAAAATCTGCTTCAACTAAAATGGAACCAAACTGTTTCTCTTCCCATTCCCCCTCCCCCCTTTTTTTCCCCGGTCCCTTTCCCCCTTCTGATTCCACTTACAAAGTCTTGGATATAAGTATTCTTTGAAAACCAAGTAATATGGGATCTTAAGTATGTTCTCTATACTAAGAATAAATACTTTTGATAAGGTCTCTTGATTTTTTTATTGTTGTTACTACATTGTCCCCAGCCCTGGTCAGGATTGAAAAATAAACCTTTTAAAAATGTTTCTAATATTCTTTAATGCTTTTTGCTATTTATCAATGAATTTTACTGTGATTTTGGGAGAGGCGGAATGATAACATGCTAACTCAGAAAGGTCCCCAGACTGTCTTCATTTATTGGTGGGTCAACATTGCTTTTAATTTTTCAAATCCATTCAAGCAAATATTTAATAGTTGATCAGAGAGAGGGAAACAGACTCCTAATAACCAGAGTCAGAACAGAGGGGATGCTGTGTATAAACCAGGATGCCATTACATTGATTAACAAAGAATGTACTTTCTTTTTAGTGTCAAAAATTTTTCCAACCTGTGTACCAGTCTCCTACTCTCTGAAAGGCAAAGCACTGCCCACCAGTCGGGAGGTTTCTGCATGACAATGTTAACCTGAGTATGACAGTTCAGAATTAGAGATAGGTTTCTTTTAAGCCATAATGACATTAGTAAACCATCCGCACTCTAACAAAATGGCTCTCAAATGAGTAGAATTCTCTTGTCTAGCATCTCTTTTCTTCCATCTCTGGTATTCCTGAGTCTCCTTTTTCCATGTTTCCATAACTAATTAGGCTACAGCCAGCTCTTCCTAGCCTAGAAGAAACATTCTATCTCCTTAAGGTTACTTGTTTAATCTCATTCATGATGTTGATTTTATTTAACATCAGAGTTCAAAAGATTGCCTATCCTATTTATGGCCTATATATTCACTTTGATTTTGTGTCTAACTTTTTTTTTTTTTTAATCCTCACCAGAGGGTATTTTTCTATTTATCTTCAGATAGAGTAGGAGAGAGAAAGGGAGAGAGAAACATCAACGTGAGAGGGACATCTTGCCTCCCACACAACCCTGACCAGGGCTGGGGACAAACTGCAACCAAGGAACGTGCCCTTGGCTGGAATTGAACCCGTGACTCGTTGGTCCACAGGCTGACACTTAACCACTGAACCAAACCAGCCAGGGCTAACTTTTTTTAAAGGTTAATAAAATTTGCAAATTATTTTATTTTACATTTAAAAATATTTACTGCTTATTATGCGCTTGTCACTGGAAGACGTGTTAGCCATTGTCCTAAGTGCTAAATTCATTCATTTTTACGTCTCTCACAAATGAAGAAACAGGCTCAGAAGAGTTAAGTAGCTTATTCCAAGATCACGCAAGTATCAAGTGTCTAATAGAGGAAAATAGGTCAATAGAAAATTATATAGTAAATACAGTACTAGAAGAAAACAGAAAACACCTACCCTAGACTTGAGAGGTTTCTTAGAGAATTAAACACCTCAATCTTGAAGAACCAGGGGATAACCAAGTGAAGAACAGAGGGGAGCCCTTGCCGGTTTGGCTCAGCGGTTAGATCGTTGGCCTGCGTTCCAGAGAGTCCCGGGTTCAGTTCCCACTAAGGGCACGTACTTCGGTTGCAGTTTGTCCCCGGCCCTGGTTGGGTCATGCGGGTGGCAGCCACTTGATGTGTCCCTTTCACGTCGATGCGTCGATGTTTCTCTCTCTCTTCCTCCCACTCTATCTGAACAAAATACGGAACAATGTCGCAGAGGTACAGATATGAAAACGCGAGAAAACTTTTGGGGATCTACAAGTAATTCAGTGTGACCAAAGCCTAGGGGAAATTACAAAATTCTTTTATCATTACTAACAGTAATTACCATTTCTTTTTTTTTTTTTTAATCCTTCCCTGAGGACATTTTTCCACTTTTTGTTCAGATACAGTGGGAGGGGAAGAGTGGAAGAGAGAGAGAGAGAGAGAAACACCGACGTGAAAGGGACACATCGAGTGGTTGCCACCGCATGACCCAACCAGGGCCGGGGACAAACTGCAACCAAGGTACATGCCCTTAGCGGGAACCGAACCAGGCCGCAGGCCGATGCTCTAACCGCTGAGCCAAACCGGCCAGGGCAGTAGTTACCATTTCTTAGTGTTTACTTTGTTAGGCATTTGGAGTGCATTGTCACCTTTTATTCTCATAACTGCCTTACAAGTTAAGTATTTTGCGGACAAAGACACTAAGTTTGAGAAATGAAGTGTGGTGTTCAGGTCGCACAGCCCAGAGTCAGTCTATTAACCAGGTTTTCTGAGGATTAGTCAGATGTGTTCCCTTTTTGTTACATGGTTATGTTTTGAAGGTACTGTGTCAGGCATTGTTCTAAAAGCTTTTCGTGTATTTACTCATGTTGCTATCCTCCTACTCCTGAGAGTTAGGTGCTGTTATTACCCTGTTTACACCTGAGAACAGCAGAGTTTAAGATTTGCGCAAGGTCCCAGGGCAAGTGGAGCTGAGATTTGAACCTAAGCTATTTAACTCAGAATGTATGTTCTTTTTTGAGGGGGTGCGGGGAGTTATTGAAGAGAATATAATGAAGGGACTGTGTACAAAGGGGTGAGTAGGACTAAGGGAAATTAATAAAGGATGCAGAGTCCCTTCAAGATGAGTCATAATAGGGAGCTATTGCCCTTGCGCATCCTGAAGGGTAAAGGGAAAGATAAGTCTCCACATCTCAGGGAGAGCTGTGGCTGTAGCTGTGGTTGTCACTGTGGCCATAAGAAAGGCCAACGACAAGGGCTGTGTCCTTAGGTACAGTAACACCACCATGGCCACTTCACAGCCTGGCAGCAGAGAGCCAGGGAGTTAAATACTTCCACCACCCTCCTCTTGCCCTCCAATCACCTGCCAGTGTCTCCCTTTCCTGAGAGCAACCAGGAGCCAGAGGGAAAGGGAGCTCAGTGGTGAAGCAAATAGATGTGTCTTCCCAGGATGCAGAGGAGAGTAGAGAAGATGGAAATGAGTTTTGATGGTAAATGAGTATGTTCTTAAGTGCTGCCTCTTCCTCTTACTGAATATTTACTACGGGCCAAATCCAATGCCAAACACTTGTCATATCTCATTTAGTCTATAATCCCTACAAGGCTGATTTTGTACATAAACTGAGACTTAGTACAGTTTAGTAACATATCCAAAAATATGATCTAATAAGTGTCATGGGAGGGATTTTCAAAGTATATTATATGCCTTTGGGGATATCTAAAAATCCCAAGAACCCAGGATGGAAACTACTGATTTAGTGCCTTGTTATTGTACAAGAGAAATCAGGAAGTGTGTGTTGTGGGTTGAACTGCATCCTTCAAAGAGATAAATTGAAATCCTAACCTGTGATACCTGTGAATGTGACCTTATTTCAAGACAGACAAGTCATTGATTTGCTTGATCGCTGATGTAAGCAAGTTAAGGTGGGCCCTAATCCTATGACTGGTGTCCTTAGAAGGAAAGGGAAATTTGGACACTGACACAGCACAGAGGAAATACTAATGAGGTCACAGACACAGGAGATGGCCATGCGGAGATGGAGATTAAAGTGATGTGTCTCTAAGTCAAGGATTGCTGGGAACCACAAAAAGCTAGAAGAGACAAGGAAGGATTCTCCACTATAGGCTTCAGAGAGAGCATGTCCCTGCTGACATTTTGATTTCGGACTTCTAGTCTCTAGAACTTCAAGCAAATAAGTTTCTGTTGTTTCATGTCACCTTGTTTGTGGTGCTTTGTTATGGCATCCCTAGGAAAGTAATAGAATGTATACATAACATGAAATATGAATTGGTGGCATCCCATCTGTGAAGTACCACCTAATTAGTACTTGAAAATCATTTCACAAAAAGTTAGAGACCACCCTGGCCAGTTTGGCTCAGCAGTTAGAGCATTGGCCCGAGGACCAAAGAGTCTCGGGTTCAATTCTGGTCAAGGGCACATACCTCAGTTGCAGTTTGGTCCCCAGACTTGGTCAGGGTTTTGTGGTAGGCATCGAGTTGATGTGTCTCTCTCACATTGATGTTTCTCTCTCTTTCCCTCCCCCTCCCACTCTATCTGAAGATAAAATGGAAAAATATCCTCAGGTGAGGATTTAAAAATAAAATAAAAAGAGACCCAAGTCTTTAGTGAGATTTAAGTTAATATATGCTAGGTAGCTAAAACTAAGTTTAATATCGTCCACCACCCAGATTACTAAAATGTTTCCTGTTTGCAGATAAGGTAAATATTTGTTAAACAAATTCCTTATTTAGTATTTTCTTTCATTCTGAGCATTCTCAAAAATTAGTCACCACTGCTATCACTGAGTCATGACAGTTCCATAGAATGTAATTTTTTTTTTTATCCTCACCCGAGGACATTTTTCCATTTTTTTGTTCAGATAGAGTGGGAGGGAGAGAGAGAGAGAAACATCGACGTGAAAGGGACACATCGAATGGCTGCCACCCACATGACCAACCAGGGACGGGGACAAACTGCAACCGAGGTGCGTGCCCTTAGCGGGAACCGAACCCAGGTCTCTCTGGACCGCAGGCTGATGCTCTAACTGCTGAGCCAAACTGGCCAGGGCTAGAATGTGATTTTTTTTTAAATTCACTAGTTGTAAAGAGAAACAAGACTTTTGGTTGTAATTACATTTAATGATCTAGATGAGAGGTTTTATTTTGAAAAGAATGCTACACCAACTTAAATTCTTTAAAATGAGATTTCAATATGATGCATTAAAAACACATTGCAACTTTCTGAGTACAATTAAAACTACTTAAACACAAAGAAGGAGGAATGCTTTCTGTAACAAGGTAGGGGGCAATTTAAAAAGAACACACCTATAAGAAAAGCAAATCCTAATCACCAAAATACATGGCACTGCTTTTTATGCTACCAATACGAAAACGTTTAAAGCTGTCAAGGTATGTCAGAAGTTTGCAGGAAATGAGTCCAGAGTAAGTCTCGAACAGTGTACATTCTTTCCCATCATTAATTTCTTTCCATGCCAAGGGCATTTCGGCATCTGTAGTTTCTGAAGATGTGAAGATGAATTTATAGCAACATCTGTTGTATCTGATGTGTCTTTTCCCAGAAAACCTTGAACTGTGGATGGGTATAAGGCCAACAGCCTTGCCACAAATTCCTACAAACACATCAGCAGGCACTACAATGGGTACTTCTTTGAAAACCACATACATCATCCGAGCCACATCTTGGGACATAATAAAAGCCTCACCACTGCAGTAATCAGGGTAGTACTGTTCTGGGTACTCGCTAAGAGGGACAAATTCTTGGCTAGTAGGGTCTCTATTGGGCATATCCTGATGGATAACTCTTCCTACATAGATATCTTCAAGGTGTTCTTTCAGATTGAGAAGATAATCTACCAAGCTTAGTAGATTGACAAACATCTCTTCATCAACCTTGAGGATGAACAGGGCATTAGGGCAGAAGGTCACAGCCCACTGCGTCATTGTGATGATCTTCAGGGTTTGGTTCTCGGCGCTGTCCAAAAAGATTCCTTCGATTATATCATTATTCCTATGGGACTCTTTGTCTATCTCTTGTTGGGTAGTTGCCAAAATAGGCATTCCCAAAGCAAACAGTGTGAGAATAGGGTGCCCTTGGACACTGGTCACATTACCCCAGGTTTTCCTGATGAGGTCCCGTCTTGTTCCATTTCCTGGGCTACTGAAGATAAGAGAGAGCAAAAATATGTTCTTCCCTTTACAAACCTCTGACTGGCTCAAGATATAATATTTGGAAAGATTACTTCTTAGGGGCTCCATGTTCAATTTTCTTGCCTTAGCCTTAATTTCAAGAACTTTCATATCTACATAAGGCAAAGCATGCAGAAAGTATTCTTCCACAAAATCAGCCCCAAAAAGCAAGGCATGAAATAGGATAACATTAAACAGAATGAAACACCACTGGTAAGTCCGAAGTCTGCAGAATGTCACCTAAATAAGAAAAGAATACATGTTCATTCAACCTTAATCTCCATTTCTGTTTTTGCCCCCATTGAACACTATATGTACCTCTCACAGCACTTAGCGGTACACTATTTTAAGTGTTTATTATTTATTTTTGTTAATCTATCTCTCCAAGTAGATCATGCCCTTCCAGACAGCAGGCATCATGCCTCTCTCTTCTCCAGTGCTGCTTAGTTCAGTGTTTGGCACAAAATGGAAACTGAATAAAATGTTGGCTGGTTGTTTCCTTGCCTGTCTGCATAAGAGCCTGCTTACTACATATATAAGGCTCTGTGTTAAATACTGAGGAAACAGAGGAATCTCACAGAGGCATATGGATATAAAGTAACAAGTGGCATCATTGTGTTAAAAGCCTATAGGAAAATACATGATATTCTTTTTGGAATTGAAGCACTTGGATCAGTTTCTTCTCTAATTACAAAGGTCAAGGGCTATTTTTCCAATGACCTGATTGCTTTCGTTGGCCACTGCACAATGGCTACTATCAAACATTTACATTCTTCCAGTATGACTTTTCAATTTAATCTAATATTGAATTCTGACATTGTCTGCTTTGACAATGTCCCTTAATCCATCTGACATGTCTGTCAACATGGGCAGATTCCTGCTATCTGCTTAAGCACCCCATTCAGAGATCTAGGATGGACTCGTGCCAAGCTTCCGCCACTTCATCAAAGGAGATGGCAACTTTCCATCTAGAAGAGCACATGCAGTATTGTAATATAATGGAGCCAGGGGATATTAAAGGAATTAAATCTCTGTTCACTGTAGCTTCGATCAACACAACCTCCTATCGTAATAGTCACCTCTTATTGAATACTTGTCATGGGCCAGGCACTGTGCTAAGGCATACTTTATATGCCTTAATCATTTCAGATTGGTTTTCTTCGAAATTAAGCTGAGCATCGAACTGTTTAGTAATTTGCCCAAGATCATTCAGTGCATAAGGGGGTAGAGTATATCATGATTTGAACTCAAGTATGTCAAATTCCAAACCTCACTCTTAACCACTAGAGAATCCTGACTCCCATCTTTTACTTTTCCATGTCTGTTGAATAGGAAAAAGCAACCAAACCAAACAAACTCTTGAAATTATAATCTGAACTCCTTTCCAGTTTCTCAGTGCTGGTTATCTGCACATGTAAGAAACTTCAGCCACTTCAAAGTCTACTGTAATAGATAACAAATGCTTCAAAGATTATAAGAAACTTACCTGCATATTGTCTGTGAGCAATTTCAGGGCTTTGGAAATTACTGAGTCCAGATGTCAAATTATGCCCAAATGTATCTCAGGATAACGCCAGTCTAACAGCAATTGAAGTAAAGTACTTTGTGTCTCAGACTTTAAGGATAAGGTTTCTGGCAATCAACCTGAGCTTTTGTCCCAGAATACCTGCTGGCTGTATAGGAGAACAAGTGCTGATCATATTTCAGCTAGGGTGAATCCAGAAAAAAGAAAAAAAGAAGCAAACCTCTTCAAATGCTTCCAATCTTCTGTACCTCTTGAAACTAACCCCTTGTCTTTATGCCAATTCCTGGTGAACTATGCATGGGAGTTGAAAGAACAGTTCACACATACCACCTCTCCATAGCATCATCACACAAGGAGAAATGTCATATAGTATGTTTGGAGTGCATCTCAAGAAACTAAACAATTGAAGTAATTCCCCTGTATATGCACATGCAAGAAATGTACTACACATCAGGGCTGTGCGTCATACATGTGGGTGTCATCTTTATCCCCAAAGAAACAACTGGTGAGGTTTGGTGTATGTTTCATTGGGAAGGATTTTGAATTCCTAGTGTAGGCTATAGAAGAACTTTACTAAATTAATTATATGGCATCCAACTACTTCTCCCAGGTAACTACCTCAAAGTGGAAAATAACATGTAGTCTATTTTAGCCTGAATTGAAGAGATTGAGCATTTGATGTTTAGCATTAGCTATTTTCCTAAAGCATATATGTGTAGAAATTATCCCAAACATCGTTTCAACCAGAAGAACAACATCCAGCATATTTTCATGTTTCTGTCACAGAAGCAGTTGTACTGAGCATTCTGTTCTCAGGTCAGGTAGTGTCCCCCCCAAGCCACATTTATCTTCCTACCAGCTATTTGCAGCAGTTTTTAGGAATAACTCATTACATTTAAAGTTGTCTGTGTTTTCCCAACAATCATTGCTTAATCTTGGAAATGTTTACAAAGTGGGAGAACCTAACCTCTACAACCATTCAAATCAAAGGGATATTTTTTTTACACATACTAAATCTAACAATTAAATAGATCTTAGAGGTATTTAATTAAACACATCCTATTTTGAAATTTTCTTTTCGTTTTTTTTTTTTTCCTCACCCGAGGACATTTTTCCATATTTTTTTTGTTCAGATAGAGTGGAAGAGAAAGAGAGGAAGAGAGAGAGAAACATCAATGTGAAAGGGACACATCGAGTGGCTGCCACCCGCACGACCCAACCAGGGCCAGGGACAAACTGCAACTGAGGTACATGCCCTTAGCAGGAACCGAACCTGGGTCTCTCGGGACTGCAGGCCGACGCTCTAACCACTGAGCAAAACCAGCCAGGGCTCTTTTCATTTTTTTAGAGCCATAAATTTTGTTCCTGGATCTCCTCTGGGCTTAAACTTGGTTTTTTTGTCCATAAGAGGTTCAAATAATATATTGTCTCTGGAGCACCTCCATCTGGAATTTCCAGTTTGAGTCATCAAACTCCCACCACATTTGGGTTGAGACTGTTTGCTGCAAATACATAGGGTACTTGATTTTCTTGATTATATTAGTACTGCCTTCCCTTTCATAGAATTTATTGATCTGTGTACCCGTCTTCCCAAATTTTCTTTAAAAAATTTTTTTAATCCTCACCTGAGGATATTTTTCTATTTATCTTCAGATAGAGTGAGAGGGAGAGAGAGAGAGACAGAAACATTGAAGTGAGAGGGACACGTCGACTGGTTGCCTCCTGCATGACCCCGACCAGGGCCAGGGAAACTGCAACCAAGGTACATCATGCCCTTGACCTGAATCAAACCTGAGATTCATTGGTCTGCGGATGGACGCTCTTCCGCTGAGCCAAACTGGCCACAGCCTAACTTTTCTTATGTTTTCAACAGTGACTCTGTGTCTTAGAAGCCTTCAGAAGCATCCTGTTGCCTATTAAATCAAATTTGTTCTCTTGAGACCTGACTTTCAGGACACTATATTTGGCTCCACACCACACAATCAATTTTTTATTTCCATGTATCATGTACCCTAAATGGACTCAGGCTGTCTGAAGCCTTGGCTGTGCTCTATCACTAACGGAATATGTTACTGTCTTACTATCTATATTATGTGTTTTGGCTATATCATCAGACCAAGTTGTCCAATATGGTAGCTATAAGCCACATGTGGCTATTTACATTTAAATTATTATTATTTTTTAATTTTCAGAGAGAGAAGAAAGGTGTGTGGGGGGGTTCAATTTGTTGTTTTGCTCATTTATGCATTCATCGGTTGATTCTTGTGTGTGTCCTGATCGGAGATCAAACCCACAACGATGGCATATTGGGATGATGCACTAAGCAACAGACCTACCCTGCCAGAGCCTAAATTTCAATTAATTAAAATTAAATTTTTATTTCTTTAGTTACATTAGGTAATTTTCAAGTGTTTGATAGCCACAAGAGGTTACTGCTGATCTATTGGACAGCTCAGATAGAGAATATCATTGCTGAAAGTCCTATTGGACACTGCTGGTATAAGATGCTGGTATAAGATGCGTACACACACACACACACACACACACACACACTTGCATGAGGTTTATGAGCCTTTATGGAGAGACAAAAATGACTTAAGTTCTGAAAGGGCCTGTGTTGAAATATTCTTTTGACCTAGGTTTCTCCATCTCTAAAAATGGAGCTGATAATAGTAGGGTTGTGGTGGGAATTGAGTGCCATAACATAAAGGGGCTAGAAGAGGACGTGGCACATAGGTCCACATAGGAAACACACAGTTTTAATTCTTGACACTAAAGATTATGTTTCATCTCCTTAGTCCTCAGAATGATCAAATGAGGAGGGTACTCTAACTGCTATGCAGATAAGAAAAATAAAGGCAGAGGAGTTAAGGAACCATGCCGTGGGCATAGCCAGAGAGTGTAAGAGTTGTGGCTCAAATCCAATCATCTAACTCTCGTCTTTTCCTCAACAACCCCCTTACCTTGGATACTTTTTCTCCTTAACACCTGATAAAGTTTGCATCAGGTGTTATTTATCTGTCTGTCTCTTCCACTACGAGATAAACCCCAGAAGGTCAGGGATTTTTGCGCTTTTTTTTTCACTTGTTCAGTAAATTTATTGTATATCTGAAAAATCATAGAAAATTGTAATTTGGCTTACTAGCTTTCAGCTTTCTGTTCTGAGGTCTGAGGAGGCTTGCTTTGATTTTTGTGCTTTTTGTTCACTAACCCTATCCCCTTGAACATTGTTTTGGACACAATAGGTGCTCAGTAGGTTGTTTGACTTTGGACACATCTCTTAACTTCTCTTCCCTCTCCTCCATAAAGTGAGGATAACAGAAAAAGCGCCGCACAACTGGAGCAAGATCATACTGAATGAGGAACATACATGCAATGCACATATTCGGATACACAGCCTGGAAGTAAGCGTAAGGCCAGGTTCCACACCTATCCAGAGAGCCGTACTGCGCATGCTCCGCTTCTCGCAACGCTCCCCTAAGTCCCTCCGCCTCCCCCTTGAGGCGGGGGCCGGAAGTGCAGCCGCGTCCGCTGGGCGCCGCGGGCGGAGGGACGCGCGGAGATGACGCAGGCAGCACCGGAAGCCGCTCCCCTTTGAGGTTGCGGACGGTGAGCGGCGGCCGCTGGTCCAGGTCTGTTCTGTGTACAAGGCGGGGTCGGGTTGGGGAGGGGTTTTCAGGCGCCCGCGCCTCTGCTGACCCGCCGCACCTCCGGCCGTTTGTCTTTTTCTCCCTGCAGGCGCCATGGCTGTGGAGCGGACCCGGCCGCTGCGAGGCTCTGGCGGCCCGAGCGCGCCTAATCGGTGTGAGCCCCGCGCGAGGTCCCGGGCCCCGGGGCGCTCGCTCAGGTCAGTGCCGCGTGGAACACGGCTCCGGGAGCCGGGGACCTGGGAGCGACGAACGGGTTGAAGGGATCTGGAGTTGATGTTAGAGAGGGGGAAATTGAGCCTCGGAGTTACCACCTCAGTTGCCTTAGCTACGAAATGAGTTAACAGTGATGTCCCAGGGCTGCTCTGAGTTTGAAAGATGAAGTGTGGAGAGGTGGTGTATGAAGCTAATGTGAGGGACTGCGCCATAGTTGTGGGTATGCCATGGAAACAGGTGTGTATGTGGGGTGCTGCTTGAAATAAAGGTAACACCAATAATGCTAAATAATGATGGTTACTGGCGTTTCTTGTAGGCTTACCAGTGTGTCAGGTGCGGTGCTAAACGCTTTACAGACGTTATCTTATATACAAAAACCCTTGTGGGCAATGCTGTTCATGGTTACAACTCAATTTTACAAGTGGGGTAGCTAGGCTTTTAGATGGGTGAAGTGATTTGCCCAGGGTCACCCGGCAACAGGTGGAGTTGCAGAACCCTTATTTTATTCTATTTAGATTTTTTTAAAGCTTTAAAAATTTCATCTTAAACTAAAGATGGCTTTTGAGTAGCTAGTGTATTCGCATGGTTTTCGATTAAGAAAGCGGGCCCCTTACCCCTATTCCTCAGCTCTTCAGTTTTCTCTGGAGACAACCAGTGTTAGGAACTTAGTGAATATTGAAAAGATACTCTGTGTATATGAAAGCCTCTGTACTCTTTAACTGCTGATTATATGATAAGAGAGGGAAGATGAAGTCCCCCCCCCCCAAAAAAAAAAAAATGTCTTGCTTTTTTGCTCTTTACTAGGCCAGATCCTGGTGGAGGAGAGGAAAATGCATTCACTATGTTTTACCCAGAATGCCATATCTCTAATAAGACCTAGAGGTAGAGGTTTTGTTTTGTTTTGGGAGGGTTGGGGCTGGGCAAGATGTTGAGCCTGCTGCTTCCTATGGGAACCTAGGAAAGTCACCCCACTTATTTGGCCATAAATTTCCGCATTTATTTTTATTTTTAAAAACTTCCTTGCCAGGTATTTATAATAATAAAACTAACAAAAAGTGCCATTTGAGTTTCTCTAGACTGGGCTCTGTGCTAAGCATGTCTCTATTTCTGATTTTCACAACTCTTAAGATGAATTACAGGTGACAAAATTGAAGCTTAGAGTTAATTGAACATGCCCATGATCATGTAGGAAGTGGCTGAATCAATAAAAATTTTGACTGACTTCAAAGCATTTTCATTCTGCCTTTGTATCCATTTGTCGTTGACTGTTCCCAGTAATGGGAAGCTCACCACTCTGGAGGCAGTTATTTCATTATTAAAAAGCTCTGATGATTTAAAAGCTCCTCCTTATGTTGAATTGAAATCCCGCATCCTGAAGTTTCCCCCCTTGGGGCCTCGTGCTGGCAGTACACAATACAGATTCCTAGAGGCTCTCTTCTAAAACTGTTCAGTTTAGACCTGTGGCCTTAAGAAAGTTCCCTCCAGAGTTAGTTGATTTTTTAGAAAAGTAAAAACTGGTATTGTTTTTTTCATGATGTAGACTATGTTTAATCATAAATAGAATGCTAGTTCAATATACAAGTGTAGGGGAGACCAAACTAAAATGTTCATGTTATCTAGGGGAAAGTGCAAGAAGAAATCAGAATGGTGGTTTTTAATCATGCATTCTGTTGAGTTAATGGGCCTGCTTTATTAAAATAAAGATGCCTTTTTCATGACAGTCAGAGATGAAGAACTGTGAAACAGCTTAAAGGGCAATCTCTAATTCAAGAGTTGGAAAAAAAAATTCGTAGGCATTAGGTGAATATCTAAATCTCAGAAATGGCTGGGTGTTTTTTTGTTTTTGTTTGTTTTGGTTACTCCTTACCTGAGGTTATTTTTTTTTTTCATTGATTTTGAGAGCGTGGGAGAGAGGGGAGAGAGATTGATTGGTTGCTTCCTGCACGACTCCAACCAGGGCTGGGGATCAAACCTGCAACCCATGCCCTTGACTGGAATTGAACCCCGTGATCCTTCAATCCCTGGGCTGATGCTCTAACTGCTGAGCCAAACTGGCCAGGGCATGGCTGGACTTTTTTTTTTTTTAACGATGCTCACTGGAAAGCTTGTCCTATAGTCTTCTGTGGTGTTATGTGCACATGACATGCTGTAGGATGTCTCTTAGTTATTTGTGAATGATGGGATCCTGGTAATGTTTTCATGGGTGTTATAGATTTGTCTTGTGGCCATTTAAATAACAATCCAGAGGTGAACTCTCCACCCAGTGCAAGGGGATAGGCCCAGTGAGCTCTCTGGGTTTTGTCCTGTCCCCTGCTCGCAAGAGACACTGGACAACTTTACTAGGGTGGAGGGCAAAAAAATAATAATAATAAATAAATAGCAATCAAGTTTATATAAATGTAAGCCTTTTTATGATGGATGTGTGGCATATTTTGTGTGTGTGTGTGCATGTAGGTATAAAGGAGTAGGTGTTAGAGGAAACCGTGTTCCCCCACCCCTTTTTTTTATTTATTGGTTTTAGAGAGAGAGAGGAAGGGAGAGGGAGAGAGAGAGAAACATCAGTGAGAGAGAACATCAATTGGCAGCCTCCTGCATGCCCTCCACTGGGGATTTGGCCCACAACCTGGGCATGTGCCCTTACCGGGAATTGAACCAGAGACTCTTGGAGCATGGGCTGATGCTCAACCACTGAGCCACACTGGTCGGACCCCCTTATTTTATTGTAAAAAATGATTCCTGGGCAGATGTTTAGGTGTATGTTTTTTATCAGTATTAAGTTATTAGCTGTTGTGACATTGTATGAATATTCACTGTAAAGGGTTGTTTTTGTGTTGCTATGAATGCTTTTTTTTAAGTACAAATTTTGTAGGAATGTTATGGATAGATCATCAGGATTGAGAAGTAAGAGGCTTATTATCTTGTGTTAAGTTGATAAAATTTTTGGTGAACTGATTATTTTTTGCAGCCAAGTAAATCCTTAAATTAATAAATTCTACCTAGCCCAAACCCATAGATTTCAAGAGTATTATTTTAAAGTCTATTCACTGTTCTAAAAAAGAAAACTAGATAATATAATTGGAAAGGTTTGGTTACTTCTACTGTGTTTTGCCTAATGACATTCTTGGCCAATTTGATATTGGGGAAATTAATGAGAATGGTTTTTACTCACCTCATATTAACAAAGTTGGAATATGAGATCTGGCTTTTTGTGTAAACCTGATCTAGGTGACATATATAGAAAGGAATTCATTTTCCTCTTCCATATTAATTTGGATATGCATTTAAAAATTTAGTTTGACAGCCCTGGCCAGTTTGGTTCAGCGGTTGAACGTCAGCCTGCGGACCAGAGAGTCTCGGCTTCGGTTCTCGCTAGGGGCACGTACCACCAAAAAAAAAATTTAGTTTGACAATCTGATGGAAGATTGATTAGATTAGAAGGAAAGGTTTTACTTTTTTTAATCATGGAAATGTTTAAACATATAAAAAAAGTAAAGAGAATAATAAACCTTCATCACCCAGTACTAACATCTATCAACATATGGCCAATCTTGTGAAAGATGATTTTTACTGATTTGCTTTATTTTTGTTTTTTTTTTCCATTAGTTTAGTCTCCATTGTTAAGAGTGATTTGACACCTTGACACACTGTGTAATGCTGGATACTTGTAAAAAATTGTTGTTCCAGTTAGCCCTGGAGCAGTTTGTCATTCTCCTAAGGGGTAGGTGGTATAATCAGATAGGCACAGTGCCCCCAGATCTTATCACCAGGTTGCGATGTTCCTGGTTGTTGCTGACTTCAGAGAGAGACAGCGTGGTGTGATTGAAAAATTACTGATCTTGAGAGCACTGGCCTCCAGTCTGTTCTGCTGCTATTTTAGTTGTTAACTATAGGTAAATCACTTGCCTTCTCTAACCTGGAATTTCCTTATCTGCAAAGTGGAGATGATGATACCTGGTTTTTGGTGTTTTGTAAGCATCAGGAATACTAATTTGACTTATTTGTTCAGCCTTCTAGAACCCACATGACTCTGGGGCACATGGTTAAAAGTTGTCACCAGCTCATATGAGGCTTATTAAAAACAGACTATGTAAGGCCAAATAAAGCCTTTGGTAATTCATGTTCTAACAGGCAGTACCATAAAGGAAGTGGAAGAACCAGAATACCCGAGCTACATAACTTACTAAATCTGCTGATTTTTCTTCCCCAAACCTTTATGCCTGAACATCTATTACAAAAGCCAGTAATTAGTTCTGTGATTTTTGGTAACAGTGGTCAGGTTGTGCCTGGCATGATAACTAATGTGTTAGGTTACTGCTCTAGACTTGCTTTCTGGTTGTCACATTGTGGTGCTTATTTTTGTGATTTTAATGCCTAAATAGCATATATTAAGGAAATCATGTTATGATGATTTTGAGGAAGGAGAGGTATATTGTATAGAATACATTGTTTCATAATGAATGAATGCTTTGTAAATCTTTGTGAAAATGCATGTAGCATGTGCTAGACTTCAAAAGGAGCAAGTTACATACAGCAACATAAGTTTCATTGACTTATGTTTTTGAGATCGTGATTTGTTAAAGAATGTTTTCTCAAATGTATTTTCTTTTGTGTGCATGGAAAATATCAGATATAGTGTATTAACTGTAAAATTGTAACGCAATAACTAAGCATAAAGTAATGCTAATTTTTTTACACTAATTGTTAATACTTCATTTGTTAGCAGTCTTGCTTGAACGGTCTTTTTGAGCAGAACTAATACAATATTTTGATGTGCCACAGGTAAATTTTTCCATAACCTTATGGAGAGAAAGGACTTTGAGACATGGCTTGATAACATTTCTGTTACATTTCTTTCTCTGATGGACTTGCAGAAAAATGAAACTCTGGATCACCTGATTAGTCTGAGTGGGGCAGTCCAGCTCAGGCATCTCTCCAATAACCTGGAGACTCTCCTCAAGCGGGACTTCCTCAAACTCCTGCCCTTGGAGCTCAGTTTTTATTTGTTAAAATGGCTCGATCCTCAGACTTTACTCACATGCTGCCTCGTCTCTAAACAGTGGAATAAGGTGATAAGTGCCTGTACAGAGGTGTGGCAGACTGCATGTAAAAATTTGGGCTGGCAGATAGATGATTCTGTTCAGGACGCTTTGCACTGGAAGAAGGTTTATTTGAAGGCTATTTTGAGAATGAAGCAACTGGAGGACCATGAAGCCTTTGAAACCTCCTCATTAATTGGTCACAGTGCCAGAGTGTATGCACTTTACTACAAAGATGGACTTCTCTGTACAGGTAAGAAACCTTGGAACTGTCCCCCCGCCCCATCAGCAGTGATTTTTTGGGGGAAATCAGTGGAAAAGCTTAGTCTAGTTCAAGCAAGTAGTTAGATCATCTTGGAAAAATTATATAACCTCTCTGTGTTTGATTCCTTCTTTCTCTATACTGTATGGGAGGGGAGGTGTTTCTTTCTTGTTCTAAATTCCTGTGGTGCTAAGAAGAATTAGACATTAAGAGTTTGGGCATGGGAGCAAAGACAGTGAATATTTTACAACTAGACAAGTAAGTAACTTTATATAATAGATATCATTAAAATTTAGAATTATGTATATCTTCCAATTATATTGGGCCTGTGTTTCTACATATGATTATAATCAGTGCCCACATTTCAGGCAATACATTTTGACAGGCATTGTAAGTTATTCTTAGGCAGTATTTCAAATGGCTTTTAACAGTCCTTATCGGTGACCCTTAATGCCTATTCACTTTCATTGTATATAACATATAGGTATACTCTGTGTTCTTCTTCATCCAAGATAATTTGTAGTAAACATTTGAATATTACCTAAACTATGTAGTTGCCATTTTTAATAGTATAGAGTGTTCTTTTGTGTAAATATAGCATCATTGTGTGGCTATTTCCATATTAGTGCATATTCAGATTATTATTTTTTTATCCTCGAGGATATTTTTTTTCCTTTTCTTTAATCTTCAGATAGAGCAGGAGGGAGAGAGGAAGGAAAAGAGAGAGAAACATCGATGTGAGAGAGACACATCAACCAGCTGCCACCCATGACCCCAACTGGGCCGGGTACAAACTGCAACCGAGGTACATGCCCTTAGCGGGAACCGAACCCAGGACTCTTCAGTTCGTGGGCCAACGCCCCAACCACTGAGCCAAACTGACCAGGGCAGGTTATTTCTTTTTCTTATGAATATTTTTGTTTGCATTTTTTTCTTGAATTATTTATTCAGGGCAGCAGCCTCAAAGTAGAATCACCAGATCCAGAAATATGAATGATTTTATAGCTCCTTTTAGTGTCCTTTCCAGATAGATTGAATTGATGCCATGCCTACAGCAGTCTTAAATAACCTGCTTCTCCCTCAGAGTCCTACTAGACTCACTTTTAATAATTTTTGATAGTTAAGAGGTATATTATTTCTCATGATTATTTAAAATTTTTCTTTCTTTTCTCTTTTCTTTTCTCTTTTCCCTCCCTCCCTCCCTCCTTCCCTCCCTCCCTCCTTCTTTCCTTCCTTCCTTTAGAGTGGGAGGGAGGGAGGGAGGGGGAGAGAGACAGAGAGAAACATCAATGTGATAGAGCCACATCGACTGGTTGCCTCCCGCATGACCCAACCAGGGCCGGGGATGAACCACAACTGAGTTACGTACCCTTGACTGGAATTGAACCCACAACTCATTGGTCCGTGGGCCGACGCTTTAACCACTGGGAGCAAAACTTCCCAGGGTGTAAACTTTTTATTTCTTATTCATTGAGGAGAGAGATGTGTGTGTGTGGCGTTATATTCTCTAGAATACTAGATACTTTGTTATATAAAGTAAACATTAAATTTAAGGCACTTTTTGGTTTTGTTTGTCATACTGAAGTTACTCCATGCTTACATTATTTTCCTATAAGCCTCATTATTATAGTATCGTCTGTTCTTCTGTAGTTTGATGTACTTCCCAGTTGTGATGGCTTTTCCATGTCCTTTTTACCTCATGATCAGTGGTGGGTATTTAAAAAATTTTTTAAAGATTGTGATACAGTATTAACTTTGAGCTTGGTACTCATTTACACTTAGGTAAATACTGGCAGTTGACTCATTTGCAGACCCACCTCTAGCTTTTAAAAAAAAAATTATCATCAAACTTTACTTTTGAAATACAATAAAAACTTTGATTACTTGGAGCAGAAGTAAATGGGATACATTCACTGAATTATTTAACTACCCAGAAAGTTAATATCTACAATAACTAGACCCAACCCTTGCTTTTAAGATTATTCTCTAGGTGGTTCTCTGTGTTCTATCATTTTAATTCTGATTAAATTAATCAGGTTTGCATATTGAGAGTCATGCTGTGTCTGTTGAAAATGATCCAAAACATTAGTTTAATTTTTCTAACAAGCTTTCCTGGGACTGTTAGTGAGAGAAGTGTTTGTTACAGAATTACATAGGCATACCTTCCTTGTTTTATTGTGCTTCGCAGATACTGCCTTTTTTTTTTTTTAACAAATTGAAGGTAAGACCCTCTACCAGCAAAAAGATTATGACCCGCTGAAGGCTCAGATGATGGTTAGCATATTTTAGCAATAAAGTATTTTTTAATTAAGGTATGTACATTGCTTTTGTGTTTTTGTTTTTTGGCACATGCTATTGCACACTTAATAGACTATAGTGTAAACATAACTTTTATATGCACTGGAAAACCAAAAAATTTGTATGACTTGCTTTATTGTGGTGGTCTGGAACCAATCCCACAATGTCTCTGAGGTATGCCTGTACAAGTGTTTGTGTCATCTTGTCACTTAAGAGGTTGTATTTTTCACCGTGGTTGAATTGGGAAATTCCGTATTTGGAAATAAAGTTATAGTGGCTCTCAGATTAGACCTTTGAACAGCAATAAAATAGTATTGCCAAAAAGATTTATGGCTAATGCTAAAATTAACATAGTACAGATTGAATGGGGTCATTATCCTGGTCATTTCTGAAATGGTAAGAAAGGATCCTGTTATTCTTTGTGCTGTTCAGAAGGTATTTATTTATAAAATACCGTCTATGTGAAAGACGATGTGAAGGCATATGTAGCTAAAATGGGACAGAGAACATACACACTGGAATCAGAAAGGTAACCTGGTTAAATAAAAGTCTCCATGTGGACTATGGCTGATCAGAAAACACCTGCCCTTCTAGAGGGTAACTGCTGCTCCATTGTAGTGAATTATTGCCATGTGAGAGTCAGGCTCAGAGTTGTCAGATCTGATTTTTAAGAGAAGTCCAACATCTAGATTTTTTGTGAAATATCCTGATTTTTAAAGTGCTGATTTTTTAAGTATTATTCACATTTGAAAAATATTGTGGTTGGGTCATAGTCACCCTGCAAGCTACTCTATTGTGACATCTGGCTTATAGTCAAGAAAAACAAGAGCTATAAAAGAGGCATGATCAAATGATATAGTTGAAATGTATAAGAAGAAATTCATTTAGTTGTTCAGGAGGAGTGATTTCTTCCATTTGAAAATTGAGCAGCATGTTTATGTTGAGTCTTGAAGAATGGGTAGACTTTAGAGAGATGAGATTCAAAGTAGAGGCTTTCCATTAGGAAGATGAGCATTAGCAAACATATAGGGCTGAGCATGGAGCATGTAGAGAGAAAATTCATTTTAGTTGGACTCTTAGGATATAAGTAGGGACTCTTAGACTATATAATAATAGGCTTGGGCTGTGTTGTGAAAGCCTTGCATGCTGGGAACATGAGTTTAGATAGTTTTCTATAAGCAGTAAGAAAAAAAGATGAAAGATTTTTGAGCAGAAAAAGGGCCAGGATCAGAGCTTTCTACGTCAAGTAGAACAGTGTGTCTTATTTCTGTTAGACCCAGAAAATGAAGGAATAAACTTGAGAGGGTAGATGGAGTTCAGTTTGGGATGAATTTGATTCAGTTTGATGTGTAAGTGGAGATTCCCACAGGTATCTGGAAATGCAGGATCAAAGCTTTGGAGAGTACTCAGAGCTAGAGAGAAAGATTTAGGAGTTAGTCACATCACAGCTTTGGCTATAACAGTGAAATTTTAAAAGGAGATGTATAGAGAGGAAAAAGAATAGAGCCTAGGGTGGACCCTTGAAGAGTATACTTAGAGAAAGAAACGGCACTGTGATGAAAAGAGTTTCAAGGAGAATGAAAATTGCCTGTCTTAAAGGTAACTGTTTATTCAGTTGGTCTGCAGAGTCAGTAGCCTCAGACAGGCAGATGAGAGTTGAGATCTGGTTCCACAAGTTAAATATTTAAACTTAGTTTGATACGATAGTTAATTCCATTTGTGTTCAGCTCATTTTTCTGCTTACCTTTGTTACATAACCATCCCTGTAAATTTTTTTATATCAAAGTATTGTTTTCTGAACTGAGGGGGCTTTTTGTTTTTTTTTAAATCCTCACCTGAGGTTATTTTCTCTTTTTATCTTCAGATAGAGTGGGAGGGAGAGAGAGGAATAGAAAGGGAGAGAGAGCCCTGGCCGGTTTGGCTCAGCGGTTGGAGCGTCGTCCTGCGGTCCAGAGACCCGGGTTCGGTTCCCGCTAAGGGCACGTACTTCGGTTGCAGTTTGTCCCCGGCCCTGGTTGGTTGTGCGGGTGGCAGCCACTCGATGTGTCCCTTCACATCGATGTTTCTCTTTCTCTCTCTTCCTCTCTCTCCCTCCCGCTCTATCTGAACAAAAAATGGAAAAATGTCCTCGGGTGAGGATAAAAAAAAAAAAGAAGAAGAAAGGTAGAGAGAGAGAAACATCGACCTAAGAGGGACACATTGACTGGCTGCCTCCCGCACGACGCCAACCAGGGCTGAGTATGTGCCCTTGGCCAGAATCAAACCCCATGATTCATTGGTCCACAGGCCGATGCTCCACTGCTGAGCCAAACTGGCCAGGGTGAGGGGGCTTTTTATTTCTTACATCTAATGAAAAATAGTCTATTTTTACTTAGTTCCCTTTTGTTTTTAGGCTGCATTTTTTGTTGTTGTTTTTTTTTAACAATAGTTTATTGGTTTTTAGAGAGTGAGGAAGGGAGAGGGAGAGAGAGAGAGACATTGATGTGAGAGCACAACATCAGTCGGCTTCCTGCCGGGGATCAAGCCCACTACCTGGGCATGTACCCTTGACCAGGAATCGAACTGGCAACAACCTGGTGCACAGGACAATGCCCAACCAACTGAGCCACACTGGCTAGGGCATAGGCTACATCTTTGATGACCTCTTTGAAAACATGTGGGTCTAGTCAGTGTAGCAAATGGGAATCCATAGGGAAGGTTGACATAAAGCCAAAAATGAGCAGAGAATAATGGCTCCTAAAGACTTAGCAATTAAGAGTAGGCTTGTCCCACTGGAACTCAACTTGATTGTTTTCCTCAGTTTTTTAGGATATAAAACTGAATGGCCCGGTGTTTTCCTATGTAAACTAGATTAAACTCTCCCTTTTAAAAAGTCAAATTGTGAGCCCTGGCCGGTTTGGCTTAGCAGTTAGAGCATCGGCCTGTGGTCCCGAGAGACCCGGGTTCAGTTCCCGCTAAGGGCATGTACCTCGGTTGCAGTTTGTCTCCGGCCCTGGTTGGGTCATGTGGGTAGCAGCCACTTGATATGTTCCTTTCACGTCGATGTCTCTCTCTCTCTCTCTCTCCTCTTCTCCCTCCTGCTCTATCTGAACAAAGAAAATGGAAAAAAATGTCCTCGGGTAAGGATTAAAAAAAATAAAATAAAAGTCAAATTGTGATAAAATATATATAACATAAAATTTATCATTTTAACCATTTTTAAATGTATAGTTCAGTGCTGTTAAGTACATTCACATTGTTGTAGAAACATCACCACCATTCGTCTCCAAAACTTCCCAGTCTGAAAGTGTACTCATTAAACACTGACACTCTTCTCTCCTCACCCCAGCACGTGGCAACCACCGTTCTACTTACCGTCTCTGAATTTGACTATTCAGGTATCTCATATGGGTGGAATCATACAGTATTTGTTCTTTTATGACCAACTTATTTCACTTAGCATATCTCCAAGATTCCTCCATGTTGTAGCATATGTTAGAATTTCTTTCCTTTTTTTTTTTTAAATACATTTTTTAAATTCTCACCTGGGGACATTTTTGCATTTATCTTCAGATAGAGTGGGAGGGAGAGACAGAGGAGGAGAGAGAGAGAGAAACATCGATGTGAGAGAGACACATTGAGTGGTTGCCACCCACACGACCCCAACCGGGGCCAGGGACAAATTGCAACTGAGATACGTGCCCTTAGCGGGAACTGAACCCGGGTCTCTCTGGTCCATGGGCCGACACTCCAATTGCTGAGCCAAACCAGCCAGGGCAGAATTTCCTCCCTTTATAAGGTTGAATAATATTTCATTATATGTATATACCAAATTTTGTTTATCCTCTCTCCTAGTGTTTAGCCTTCCTGCCTCCAGTTTTGCAAACCATTTTCTATGATATAGTCATAGTGATCTTTCAGAAATGTAAATAAGGTCATAGTTAGATATCCTCCTGATCCAGTTCTCTAACTAGACCACTACTTTTGTAGTTAGTATCAATGTTTTAGACAGTGCATTTTGATGAGCATTGTCAATAATTTCTAGACAGTTTTTAGAATGGTTCAAGTAGTTCTTGATGAATTGACACCAGTCTGTCTTCACATATATGTGTATAATATGTAGAGATACTTAGTAGCTACTTTAATAGGTGTATATCAGGGGTTTGCAAACTACAAGCTGCAGGGCCAAATCCAGCAGAGTAGAGTAATTCCTAAAGAGATGTGGCTCAAAAAGCCTAAAATATTTACTCTCTGGCCTTTTACTGACCTTTGGTATATACTGTTACTTTAGATTTCAACTAGTTAAAACTTGAAAGTGTTTTCAAGTAACGAAATCTCTTCTTCAAACAATCTTATGCCAAAGCTCAGCTTAAAAACAAATGAGAGTATAGTTGAGCCAATCATGCATCCCCTAGGTGTATTTGTGGACCACCTAGAGATGTTGAGGAGCACAGTTGTAAACTCCGGGAGCTTCATCTGAGGCATTTTCTCCTTTTGTCCCCTTTTTGTATTTGCCATGGGCTTTTGTACTGCCCACCACTTACTGTACTGAATTATTATTGCTTGTTTAGCCATTTTGTCTTCCCAAGTAGACTAAGCACCATGAGAGCAGGAGCCAGCCTTGCCTGACATAGAAGTTCTGTAAATACAGGTTGAATGAATGAATGAATGAATGTGATCCCAGTTGAACCCTGGTAATAAATCAGAACCATGGTCAGCTAGATCCTAAGATGATTTCCTGCTTTAGCTCCCTAGGAACACAGTCACAAAATGCCTAAACTGAAAGATTATCTAGACCTGTGCTGTCCAGTAATATAGTAGCCACTAACCACTTAATGGCTTTTGAACACTTGAGATGTGGCTAGTCCAAACTGAGATGTGAAATGTGAAATACTCATTATTGGGTTTCAAAGATGTAGCATATAAAATATTTTATTAATAATTTTTACATTGATTAATGTTGAAATAATAATTTGACATTATTAAACTATATTAAAAGTTTTCCTGTTTAAGTAAATAATAGAAAAATTTAAATTATTAATGTGGCTTGCATTATAGTTTTGCTGAACAGCACTGTTTTAGAACATTGATTCTCAAAATATTGTTCATGCATTAGAATCACTTAGCAAGCTTTTAAGATCATTGGACCCCACCTCATATATTTGTTTAGAATTTCTGAAGTAGAGCTCTGCATGTATGCTTTGATAAAGCTCCCCAGATAATTCTGATGTCTTATATACCCACTGAGAACCACTAGCCAAGACCAACCCCTTATTATTTATAGATAGGAAACAGATTCCCTAAATAGTAAAGTCTCCATTTCAGTATGTTCTCATAGTGTTTGCCCAAGTTAAAGTTCATGCTCTTTTTCATAGTGGTAGCTATTTTTCCATTGTCTGAAACAGTGGCTCTTGACCAACCCATAGAGGTAGAATTGTGGCTGGCTTTATTTAGTCTTTTCAGCTTTTTTGAAAATTGGTCATTTGGTGCTTTCCTAGAATACTGTGTCCTTATCATAGTGAAGATATTTGTGTTCCTGAAGTGTTCTCTGATTTTTATTATTTTCTAGTCAAAAGGTAAATTGTGAGATATGAATTAATCATTAGGATTTTAAATTAAAACGAAATTCTGAATTGTTATCATGATCAGTATATTTTCATCAGAGGCAGAAATGAAACCTACTTTTTTCTACAGAATCTTAAGAGGGTTTATAAGCTCATTGTTGAGTTGTTGTGAATGTCTGGGAATAGTTTACCCTTGGTTATCTTAGAGGTTCCTTTACACATTTCATGATGGTTCAAGAAATTAACGGTTAACCTTTTCAGAAGTTAAGCCATGACCTGAGGCTCCTCTTTGACTTACCTTAGAGTAGAATATGTTCCAGCAACAGCTTTACTATTCAATATTCTTTATTTGTTCAGGATTGTTGGGTAATGGACAAACATGCAAGTGTACACACGCAATCATAGGTAATACCCATCATTTCAAGCTCAAATCAGAGCTCATGATGGTGAAAGATTTATGACATTTATAAGTAGAAGCACCAAGGGATGCTTTACTCTAACACTTCTCTATAATCTAGAAAGTTAAGGGAAAGGGACTAAACTTAAAGGCTTACATTCAGCCCCCATGCTTTTAACACCATTTTGGTGACTCTGAGCAAGTCATGTTGTTCTCTCCCTATTTTTGTTTTCTCTGCTATAAAGTAGGAGTGATAGAGGAGGTGACCGCTGAGGTTCTTCTTTAAGAATACCATGGTTTGGGGATTGGATTTCCTTCCTCAGTGTTTGTTTTCATACTAATCTCACTGTTTTTCTTTTGAAGGGTCAGATGACTTGTCTGCAAAACTATGGGATGTGAGCACAGGGCAGTGTGTTTATGGCATCCAGACCCATACTTGCGCAGCAGTGAAGTTTGATGAGCAGAAGCTTGTGACAGGCTCCTTTGACAACACTGTGGCCTGCTGGGAATGGAGTTCCGGAGCCAGGACCCAGCACTTTCGGGGGCACACAGGGGCGGGTGGGTTGCCCTTTTCCAAGGGTTTCTCTAGTTACATTAACCTCATTCCTTAAATCCAGGAGCCAACATGTGATTCCTTTTTTTGTTTTTTTAATTTAACTTGGCTGTCACCCATCTTCATTCTCAGTCATGACAGTTAATTCCTTTATTCAAGTTATTCTTTTTTAAAAATATTTTTTTTATTAATTTTTTTAGAGAGCGAGGAAGGGAGAGAGAGAAACATTGATGTAAGAGAGAACCATCAGTCAGCTGCCTCCTGCATGCCCCCTACTGGCATCAAGCCGGCAACCCAGGCATGTGCCCTGAATGGGAATCAAACTGGGACCTCTCAGTCCATGGGATTGATCCTCAACCCACTGTGCCACACCATCTGGATGTAGCTTATGTTCTTGATGTTTTGTCTGACTGCAATAAATAGTGCAAATATGACAAGGATCACTTGTGTTCTATTTTTCCTGCATAAGCTAGATAAGTTTTATGTAGTACTAGGCAGACAGTCCTGAGAAGAAATGCCATTATCTCCAATGCTGGTTTTGCCTCTCATTTTGAGGCTAACACAGGCAGAAGAGATTCTATTAGTCCAGGAACTTTTCCATCCTTAGAATAATAAACAATAATAATTTTGAAATAGATGTTTTTTATCATAAAGTTGCTAGTTGAGTAGTACCATTCATATCGTAGCTTTGATTGAAAAATTATAAAATTGGGCAGCTAGGGAAAGTAAGTGCTATTGAATTCTATTATAAAAGACTCAGGCGTGTTTTTAAATAGATGTATTTTTTATCATAAAGTTGCTAGTTGAGTAGTACCATTCGTATCTTAGCTATGGTTGAGAAATGATAAAATTGGGCAGCTAGGGAGAGTAAATGCTATTGAATTCTATTATAAAAGACTCAGACAGGCATGTTTTAACTTGTGTCTGTTATATGTATTAGTGTTTAGTGTTGACTACAATGATGAACTGGATATCTTGGTGAGTGGCTCTGCAGACTTCACTGTGAAAGTATGGGCTTTATCTGCTGGGACATGCCTGAACACACTCACCGGGCACACGGAATGGGTTACCAAGGTAGGAAGACTTCCAAAAGAAATCTCTGTAATGTCAGGCTTCTTGAGAGTGGGGTGGAGGATGGTACACACTGCCTTAGAAGGGCTGGGTGAGCCATAAGGTGGAATAGATGTAACTACAAAGCATGGTGGTGTACAATAGTGACCAGCACATAACACTGTAAATATGAATAGCTTATGGACATGGAAAGATGCCCACAATATAGTCGGTGGGTACATGGAGCAAATAAAGCAGGTCACATACAAAAAAAACTATGTAGAGTATGATACCAGTTTCTGAATGTGTTTATGCACCAAGTTGTTGAAGGTGATTATTTCTTGTGGAATTGTGGGACCTTTTTTCCATTTAGGGTAAGCGTCTTTCTTTCTTTCTTTCTTTCTTTCTTTCTTTCTTTCTATCTTTCTATCTTTCTTATCTTTCTTATCTTTCTTATCTTTCTTATCTTTCTTATCTTTCTTTCTTATTTTTATCCTCACCCGAGGACATTTTCCCATTTTTTTGTTCAGGTAGAGTGGGAGGGAGAGAGAGGAACAGAGAGAGAGAGAGAAACATCGATGTGAAAGGAACACATCGAGTGGCTGCCACCCGCACGACCGACCAGGGCCGGGGATAAACTGCAACCGAGGTACGTGCCCTTAGCGGGAACCGGACCCGGGTCTCTCAGGACCGCAGGTCGACGCTCTAACCGCTGAGCCAAACCGGCCAGGGCAGCGTATTTCTTTCTTAATCAAAAGCAGCTTTCATTTTGAAAAGGAAAATAATTGCAAGAAGTAGGACAAATAAACATGTATAGTATCTTTAAAAGAATTTTGTGATGTTTTCAAGTTTTCAATGAACAATTGTTATGAAGATGAAATGCAGTATTAATAATGGAAGTGCCATGCAGAAACATTTGAACTTAACCATACTATTCTCTGAGGGGCTGAGGATACAGGAGTGAGCCACACAGACTAATGCCTGACATGAATGTTAGTTTAGTAGGAGAAATAGTTATTAAATAGTAACTTCATGTATATATACATAATTACAAATTGTGTTAAGTACTATGAAGGAAAATCGCTGTGTTGTGTGAGAAAATCTAGGAAGGTATCTACTTCGTTCAGGGAAAGCTTTTTGAGAAGGGACAAAATGTGAAGAGTAAATTGGAGGTAGCTGTTTAAAGAATAGTGGAATGTTTCAGAGGATGCAGTATAGCACAGTCCCTTGGGATGGAAAGAACCAAGAACATTTGAAGCCCAGTGGAGTTATGCTGTTCTTGGAGGAGGTGTAAAACAGTGGCCATCATGTATGCCTTACTTGGCCATATTAAGGATTTTGGATATTGTAAGTGTAGTAGGAAGCAATTGTGAGTTCTGTGCAAGAGCCTGGTGTGATTCATGTTTTAAGAAAATAACTGCTTCCTGGTTGGGTAGGTCAGTTGGTTAGAGCATCATCCTTATACATCAAGGTTGCAGGTTTGATCCCCGATCAGGGCACACACAGGAAGAAAATAACTGCTTAGTAAAAAAATGGGTTCAGCCCTGGCCGGTTTGGCTTAGCGGTTAAAGCATCAGCCTGCGGTCCAGAGAGACCCGGGTTCGGTTCCCGCTAAGGGCATGTACCTCGGTTGCAGTTTGTCCCCGGCCCTGGTTGGTCGTGTGGGTGGCGGCCACTCGATGTGTCCCTTTCACATCGATGTTTCTCTCTCTCTCTCCCTCCTGCTCTATCTGAACAAAGAATGAAAAAGTGTCCTCAGGTGAGGATAAAAAAAAAAAAATGGGTTCAAGTGGGGCATGAATGGATATAGGTGGCTATGTAGGCTTTTGCAGTATTCTAAGCAAAAGATGTCCGTGGCTTGGACTTGGGTAACAATAAAGAAAAAGAAGGGCACACATGAAGGGTATTGTCTTTAAGATAAAGCCAATTGAACTTACTAACTCCTGGAGAACAAAGAAGAAAGAGTCAGAGGTGACCAGTGGATTTTAGATTAGGTGGTGATTGTGTCTTTCTGAAATAGGTGGAGCTAAAGGAGAGCAGTTTGTGAGGTCAGTAATAGCACTGAACTGTAAAAATGGTTAAGATAGTAGATTTTATGTGAATGTGTATTTTACCACAATAAACAAATTGGGGGAAAATATTTCTGTATTGGGCACATTTAATATTTATTTATTTATTTTCTGTAAGAGGGTAAGGGGCACATTTAGTATTTAAAGAGAGAAGTTATAGAAGGCAATTTGGTGTTGTGTTAAAAACAGTGGACTTGGGGCCAAGACTCTGACTACGATGTCTCAGATAAGTTCTTCCTCCTTTTAGCGTCTGAGTTTCATCATCTGCTAAATGTTCCTGTAAATATTAAATGAGATGATGGAACAGAACCCAGTAGGGTGCCTGGCCCTTAGCAGGCCTGTCAGTTTCAGCTGAATGAGCGACCCAGGCTTCTGAATGAGTAAGCCTGGCCTTTGTGCTGATTTATTACAAAAACAACTAGAACCTAGTATTTATGGATTCCCCCAAGTGTTAGTGGAATGTTGGCTTTTATGACATTTTATTGTTATTTACATTGTTTTATTTCATTTTCATTGCAATTATGAGAGTTAAGTGCCTTATCCCCTATTTTAAAGATGAGGAAACCGAGAAAGAGGTTAGATGGTCTTGTCCAACATTACAAAGAAAATATATGTCAGATTCTGGTCCTAAGCCCAGTCTTTTTTTCTTTATAATTCACATGCTTATAAAAACAGGTGATTTGTGTCTGCTCTGTGTCTGTGGGCTTTTTTACTTTCCTGTTCCTCACATTTCCTATAAAAGTAACAAATTAAAAATTTTAGAATCAGTCCTAATGTTTGCTTCCAGACTAAAGCCAAGTTTAAATGCTGCCAACATTAGACACTTTTAGATCCTGCTGATTAAAATCCTACTGGTTGTAGTAAAACTTAGTAGAGGTTAAGTTGGTTTTAGAATTAATAACTCATCTATTCTAGCATACAATATAATTTCAAACTCAAATATACATATACATATATATGTGTGTATATATATTTTAAAGCAATATAGGAGTACCATTAAGAGGATCTTTTTGTAACATGTATATTTATATTTCTAGGTGGTTTTGCAGAAGTGCAAAGTCAAGTCTCTCTTGCACAGTCCTGGAGACTACATCCTCCTAAGTGCAGATAAATATGAGATCAAGGTAAGGTTTTTTTCTCTATTATTTGCCTTATCAAAGAAAAACTGGCAAATATAAGAACATTAAAATTAAATTAAAATGAAAATTTTAAGGTAGACAGGAATGTCGTAGTTCAAGGCATCTTAAACCCATTGGAAAGATAATTATTTACTATTTCTATGTTCTAGACAGTTTTCTAGCCCTGAGTTTTAAATGAAGAAAAGAAAATCCACAGAAAATAATCTTTAACATATTCTGTTTTTTTAAGACATGTATCCTTTGCTCTCCTCAATTCTTAGGTTCAGACTATGAAAACAAACATTTACTTGTGTAATGATTTACAAAATTTGCAAAAAGTTAACAGCACTTATATATGTTTTTAGTACAACTTTTAAATTGTTCCTCGTGGTAGGCATTATTATCTTCATTGTGGGAACTGAGGTTCAGAGAGGTTAAGTATTTTATCCAAAATAGCACAGCACATACATGCAGAGTCAGCGTTTGAACCCATGCCTCTCAACTGTAAAACCCATGTCCTTTCCAGTTTACTTCACTTTGTATCTGACTTCAGCAAATAAAAACCACATTCAGGACAAGTTTTTCTGTGGTGATGTGATCTGTCATCATTTCGAATTTTCTTTTATCTATAGATTTGGCCAATTGGGAGAGAAATCAACTGCAAGTGCTTAAAGACATTGTCTGTCTCTGAGGATAGAAGTATCTGTCTGCAGCCAAGACTTCATTTTGATGGCAAATACATCGTCTGTAGTTCGGCACTGGGCCTCTACCAGTGGGATTTTGCCAGTTATGATATTCTCAGGTAGTGCTTCCTTGGACCTTTACCTTTGACAGTTCATTGCATTTCTTTATTTTTTTGTTGTTGAGGTTTAATAGTAAAGACAAAACACAATATTGGGTAAACCAGTCAGTAACTTGCTTTTGGAAAATCTTTACATCAGTTGAAAACATCACACACAAAAATGTTGTAGAGGCATTATTAGAAAGGGGGATTATATGTTAGAACCTAATTGATCTAGGATCTAATCCCTCCCTTTACTGTGAGTCACTGCCCTCTTCAGAAGGTAATATGTTTTTCTGAACAATGAGAGTCTTGGATGGAAAGATCTTTCACATCTCTACTTCTAATACTTTAATTTTTACTTCCTAGTTAGTTAAAATTCTTTATTGAAGGATTGAGTGGCCTTCTGTTAACCAGTAGAAACACGGGTATTTAGAGAAAAAAGATTTGCATGGTTTCTTTTTAGAGAAATAAATAAAAGGTCCATGGATAAATAATTTTGTGATTCTCTACATACCATAGACCCCTTTTGGAGATTGGCAGTATCTGTTAGCACATTGGAGGCTGATGGAAGCCAGTGCCATATGGTGATTAAGAGAACTTACTTTGGTGATAAACCTGGTTTAAGACCTAGGGCCATATCTTATGAGCTGTGTGATATTATTTAAGTTTCTTAACCTCTGCCTCAGTTTCTCACCTGTAAAGCAAAGATTAAATGAAATGCCTGTAATGAAGACCTAGCACAGGACCTGGCAGATATTTATTACTAATATCTTTGAGAAATTCTACATAAAGAAACCTGTTTGAATTTGTTTAATCTACTGTTAAACATAGTGCATAAATAGCTCATAGTACTTAAAGCTCTTTTTTTTTTGAGGAACACTTATTAACAGCTCACAGAGTTAGTGTTCCACAGTGTGGTTCAGGAAATGCTGGCTTGGGGAAGTACAGAAAATTGAACATTCTCTCTATTGTTTTTATGCATGACTGTTTGAGGCCAACTCATATGGCATCTGATCATACTAGCCAACAGGACTTTGGTGGGCCCTGTCTCTCTCCTCATAAAGTTATAACCCCATTTATGTCTCCCTACATCAGACCTACATTTCTAACCAGCTACATTTCCAAGCTGTCTGTGCTTTGAGGAAAAAAAGACCAGAACAGATCCTGGAAAACACTAGTCCAAGCCCCCTCTCCCCGCCTTTTATTTTTAATATTTTTTTCTCTATTGATTTTAGAGAGGGAGGGAGAGAGAGAAACATCAAGAGAGAACATTGATTGGCCACCTCCTGCATGCCCCCCACTGGGGATTGGTCCCACAACCTGGACATGTGCCCTGACCGGGAATCGAACTGGCAACCTCGTGGTGCATGGGTTGACACTCAACTAGTGAGCCACAGCGGCCGAGCCACCCCCCCCCACCTTTTTAAAATCCTCACCCGAGGATATTTTTCCATTTATCTTCAGGGAGGGAGGGAGAGAGGGAGACATTGATGTGAGAGAGACATCAATTGGAAGGAGGGAGGGAGGGAGACATTGATGTGAGAGAGACATCAATTGGTTGCCTACCACACGACCCTGACCAGGGGGCCGGGAACTGAACTGCAACTGAGGTATGTGCCCTTGACTGGAATTGAACCCATGACTCTTTGGTCTACAGACCAATGCTTTAACTGCTGAGCCAAACTGGCCAGGGCCTAGTTCAAGCTCTTCATCTTAGTATAGATGTAGAAACTGAGGCTGAGAGAGCATAGGGGTCTTGCCCAACACCGCACAGCACACCCTAGTCCAGCATCCAGCGCCCGTCCATCCATCCATTTATCCATGGCTGGATCATCCAGCAAGCATGTGCTTAAGACACCAGCAAGTCAGAGAGAAGGAACTTTGAAAGAACTTGATGGACCTGTCCAGTTTGCCTCAGCGGCTAGAGTGTTGGCCTGTGGTCCAGAGAGACCCGGGTTTGGTTCCTGCTAAGGGCACGTACCTCAGTTGCAGTTTGTCCCCGGTCCTGGTTGGGTCATGCGGGAAGCAGCCACTCAATGTGTCCCTTTCACGTCGATGTTTCTCTCTCTTCCTCTCTCTCCCTCCCGCTCTACCTGAACAAAAAATGGAAAAATGTCCTTGGGTGAGGATAAAAAGAAAAAAAAAGAAAAGAAAAAAAGAGAAAGAACTTGATACTTTGCAAAGAAAAATATCCAAATAGTCACCATGAAGAAATTAGATCTTTTATAGTTTGGTGTTTATATTTTGAATTAAAATTTGGGCAAGGGGGGGCGGGTGCAAAGGCAAGGTAAAATAGAAGTATCGTGATTTTTTTAAAGCTTAGAGTCTCTGGAGGTTTTAATATCCTTTTTCATGTATGCTTCTTACTCAGAATATACAGTATAGAGAGTTCAGAGTCCCAGTGGAAGTTTTTTTAGCTTTTGGTATTTGGATCCACTAGCTTTAAATAATACACCGACAAGATTATTTGTTGCTGGGAATTTCTAGGTTCAGATTTTTCTTTGAGGTCTGTTTTATCTCTTACTCCTCTGACCCCCACCCCCAACACAAATAAATCAATCTCTTTTGAAATCTTTGTACAAATCCTTTGGCCTCAGTTGCTCAGACCAGGTGGGGTTACTTTCTTCTTTGAAGTTAATTGAAAAGAAGCAAAGCACAGCATATTGCTCAATTCCTCTAAGATGCAGTCAGTTGAGCTCGGTAGTATCAGTATAGCAGGCAGGGTTATTTAGGTTTAAGGGCCTAGACTGCACCACAGGGATGTCCTTTTACAATTGTAAAGTCATCAAAAGGGCATTGCTTGACAGGGTGAGCCTGTCAAGACTTGTATTCTATTCTGCAACATATTTGTGCTTTAGTCTTGGGAGTCAGCTCACCTTTACCAGGTTAAAGTCTTATCCCCTAGCCATCCAATTTTCTTTTTTTTTCTTTCTTTTTTTTTTTTTTTATCCTCACCCGAGGACATTTTTCCATTTTTTGTTCAGGTAGAGTGGGAGGGTGAGAGAGGAACAGAGAGAGAGAGAGAAACATCGATGTGAAAGGAACACATCGAGTGGCTGCCACCCGCACAACCAACCAGGGCTGGGGACAAACTGCAACCGAGGTACGTGCCCTTAGCGGGAACCGAACCCGGGTCTCTCAGGACCACAGGCCGATGCTCTAACCGCTGAACCAAACCGGCCAGGGCTAATTTTCTAAGTTTCTGATTATTTCCTGCTTTGCATTGATGATGTGGGACTTACTAGACTTTCTTGCTGTTCTTCCCAGTTTCTTTTGGATCTCTTTTTAGGAATTTTTATTTGTCTGTGTTTGTTGCACCATTGCTCTGTTCATTAGCAGATATTTATCAAGTACTTACCTGTGTGTTAGGCATTGTGATAGTACCTTTGGAACCAGCAGAAATACTTACCAGACTGGTGGAAATCACTAGCCAGCAGAAGGGAAGACTGACATTAAATAGCTAATTATATACAGATGTTCTAATGGTTGGGCTAAGAGTAACATAGTATCGGGTACTTTGAGTTTCCTCCTAGTTTGAGGAGTAAGGGAAAGCTTCCTTGAGGTAGAGGTTTGGGCTGAGCTCTAAAGTGTATTTGCATTAGCTCAGTGCCAGGGACATGCAGTAGGGAGCATTGTAGACTGAGAGACCAGTCTGTTCAGGGGCCCTGAAGACTGAGCCTGGTGCATTTGAGGAACTGAAAGAAGACCGGTGTGGTTAAAAGTGTAAGTTTAGTGGAGAGCCATAGAAAGGTTTAAAAATGTAAAGGAGGTGGTAATAGGATTAGAGTTTAGTGTGAGGTTAACTGATTGAAAGAGGCCAAGAGTACATATGGGGAGAGCAATTGAAAACTCTTGGCAGTAGTGCAGGCGAAAGAGGATGTCTTAGATCAGAGTTGTGGCAGTTCAGATAGTAGTGAATAAATTAGGGGAAAATTTAGGAGGTAAAATCAGTACATCTTGGTGATTAAAATGTGGTTTGCGTAAGAAGGAGAGTTGGATGATTGCCATGTTTCCTAGCTTGAGCAACTTGGAAATAAAGAAGAGAAACAGGTTTGGCTAATAAGCTCAGTTTTGGACAGGCTGAGTGTGAGAAACCAGTCTTCTTCACTACGAAATCCCCACCTTTCCTAATATCAAACTGAAATCTGCTTCTGTGTAACTCATTCCTTTGGACCCTAGTTCTCTCTTCTAGAGCTTGTATTGTCTGGCCTCTCGCTCCTCCTTCACTAAAGGTGATGATCATGTATACTTTCTCTGTCCCTGCCAATTCTCTTTCTCCCCCTTTCAGCTGATCTCTTTCAGCTATTTCTTACAATTCCTGGTTACCAGGTCCTGCCATCTGGTTGACCTCTTGGACATAACACTAAGTTGGTAGTGTGTGTCTTTGTTAAAACATAGGCCAATCTGGCCTCTTATGGGGCCCAAGTATATCACAGAGCAGAATTTGTAGCTCTTTCATTTTGTAGCTCTTTTCCTAGGGCCTCCAAAGAGGACACCAACTTTTCTTGTCCATCTTTTACCTAAGTGTGTAGACAATAGAAACTTAAGTTTTTTGTTTATTTTTCTTTATTGATTTTTTTAGAGAGAGAAAAAGGGAGAGGGAGAGAGAGAAACATTGATGAGAGGGAACATTGATTGGCTACCTCCTGCATACCCCTCACTGGGGATTGGACCCATAACCTAAGCATGTGCCCTGACCGGGAATCGAACCAGCAACATTTTGGTGCATGGGTCAATACTCAACAACTGAGCCACACTGGCCGGGCTTGTTTTTTTTTTTCCCATCTGTGCTGCCGTTTACCTAGGTCTCTCCCATTCTGTACCTTTGTCATTAATGGTTTAGGAACTGCAAACCTGAGAATGTTAAGATTGTTCTTCCAACTCCCCCAGTGTTCTCTAGTAAATTCTTATGAATCTTATTATTAATGAGTGTTTCTGGATTATTTGCAAAACTTTCAATATTTTCAGTCTCTAATATTTTAGAGAGGAACCTATATATTTGCTACCTGCTGAGAGTAGCCCCTAGGCCAGTATTCTAGGATTTGATGAATAAATTTTTTCCCCTAGTGGTAAGAGTTGAGTCTTACATTCTAGTTCTGTCTGGTAATTGACTAGTTATTTAGACAAAATATTTATCCTGGCTGGACTGCAGTCTTTACATCTTGGAAATGAGAGTGTTAAATGAGATAATCTGTAAGATCCTTTCCAGCTTAGATGGGCATTTTGTGCTTTTATAACTGTTCATCATATACTGCCTTTCTCCTTACATGCCTGTGTTGTCATATTATTATGAACTCTTCTCCCCTGCCTTGTTTTATAATTTTATTTTTTATTTATTTATTTTATTTTTATCCTCACCCAAGGACATTTTTCCATTTTTTGTTCAGATAGAGTGGGGGGGAGAGAAAGAGAGAGACATCGAAGTGAAAGGGACATATCAAGTGGTTGTCACTCGTACAACCCAACCAGGGGCGTGGACAAACTGCAACCGAGGTACATGCCCTTAGCGGGAACCAAACCTGGGTCTCTCTGGACCGCAGGCCGATGCTCTAACCGCTGAGCCAAACCGACCAGGACAATTTTTTTTTTTTTTTTTTTTTTTGTGGTATGTGCCCCTAGCGGGAACTGAACCCGGGACTCTCTGGTCCACAGGCTGACACTCAACCGCTGAGCCAAACTGGCCAGGGCTCCCCTGCCTTGTTTTTAAATAGGCTGAACTTTTTGTCCTCATATTTTCCTTTTTATCAAAAACTCATTTAACTCTCTAAATTTGTTTGAATTTTGTATTGCTTTTAAATGTCTCCAGAAAAGATCACAGTAGCATAAACAAAAGCAACATTGTCTTCTGGTTCATGTTACTTATTCTCATCCTTGTAGAGTCATCAAGACTCCCGAGATAGCAAACTTGGCCTTGCTTGGTTTTGGAGATGTCTTTGCCCTGCTGTTTGACAACCGCTACCTGTATATCATGGACTTGCGGACAGAGAACCTGATTAGCCGCTGGCCCCTGCCAGAGTACAGGAAATCAAAGAGAGGCTCAAGCTTCCTGGCAGGCGAAGCTTCCTGGCTGAATGGTCTGGATGGGCACAATGACACAGGCTTGGTCTTTGCTACCAGCATGCCTGACCACAGTATTCACCTGGTGTTGTGGAAGGAGCACGGCTGATGCCATGAGCCACCACCGCTGACTGACTTTGGGTGCCGGAGCTGCGGGTTTTGAGTGCAACCTCTTTGGCAGCCGACTGCATGAACCAAAGTTCTCACCTAATGGTATCATCACGCAGTGCACAATCATTTATCTATGTTTGCCAGGGGGCCAGGGCTCTGGGTGGGGGAGGGCTCGTTTTACTGACATACAACACAGCATGCTAATGGGGTACACCATTGACTTCATTTGTATTCAGTTATGTTGGTCAGTATAAGAGGACGCATTTTGGGTTCATCTTTCTTGAATATTGGTTTTAAGTAAAAATTAAATGGTTCATTAATCTACTAATTGGTTGCCTATAAAAACACATTCAGTCTATTATTAAAGCTTTTTACCATTGCCTTTTTTTCTTTTGAAGTTGAAACAAAGGTGCTATGAAGTTTTACAGCAACTTTGTCACATGGGGCTTAGCTTTTATAACAACCAGTGTTACAAAGACCACCAAGTCCTGTGACATTCAAAAACTCTCTACCAAATACCAGTTCTAAAGAAAATTTGTCTTCCGGTACAAATCCAGTTCTATAAATTGATTGATTGTAGTGTATTCCAGTTCCTAGTTCTTGGCAGAGTCAAGGTTGGCCATGGCTGAGAAATGTGGGAGTTCTGTTGTTTTTATTTCCATCTGGAGTAAGCTGATCTTCAGTCTCCCACAGCCTAGGTGACAGCACGGAGGTGGCGTGGTATAGTGGGAGACTGAAGACTGGCTCTCTTACCCAGGAACCCTGCAGCCTCAGGCATGTCTCTTCCCTGGGCCCTATTTTCCCTGTCTCTATAGCTAGTTGTTAAGCCAAGTGATAGCTAGTTAAGCCAAGTAATTTGTAAGATTCTTTCTGGTCCTGCATCTTTTGGTTTTGTCTGATTCCTGATTCATTGTTTCTTTGGGGTTGGAGATACTATCTAAATGAAATCACTGACACAAAGTTGTCATCTGTAACGAAATCAAATATTTGAAAAGGATGACTACAAGGAGAATGTAGAAAATATAACATATTCCACTTAGAAGATGTAAATAATTGGTGGAAAAAATGCTGATAGGAGTTGTGGTTCTGTAGAGAGGCAATGTGCTGTATTAGAAAGGCATCTTGACCCTGCCTTTTCTTTCTTCTTTGCTTCTAACTTGATATGTGGACTCAGTCAGGTTAACTTTCTGTATTTGAGCCCTCATTTCTTTTTTATCTTTACAATGAAGGAATTGCCCTAGATTAGGGTTCACAAACTTATGTGCCCAGGGAAGTTATGCAGGTGACATAAATGATTGAAGCATGCTGGGTAGGATTGTGCTGAACCTCAGAAAGCCTATGAACAGGGCAGTAACTCAGTTCAAGTGTTAGGCAGAAACAAGCCCAATATTGGCAGGTCTTCTCATTTTTCAGGAGGAAGTAGAAATCCAGAATTTTATTAAATTCCCAGATTTAAAAAAATGTTGACAACTAATTGAAGATAATTTAAAAGACAGTGGGCTAAACAGATTGTGTCCATGGACTGCCAGTTGGTATCCTCCACCCTCTCATTCCTGTAAAGTTAAAGAATACTGTGATTCAGCCATGGAAATGTTTTAACATAATTGGTCATTCAACTGTCCCATGGAGTCACAGGGGAATGGAGGGTATGTTTCATTCACAGACAGGAACAAGTTTAAAGATGAACATAAGAACTAGAACCTCAGCGAGAGCCTCTGCCTGGGAATATGAGTTACTCATTCTTCTGCTGACTAATATAAAGCATATCCATTTTAGGTGGGGAAAAGGTTCCCAGCAGAGCTGAGAATGATGCAAACTACAGTGGGGACACAGCTCTCCCAGAATCCACATTAGCAAGAGCCTGACAGTGGACCTCTGACTGAGGATTGGTGGTTGATTTCAGGGACAGGTTTAGTTAATATCCATGTTGACACTAAAGGGATTAGGTAAAAGAGCATTATCTTCCTTCATCTCTCAAATCCACCTCATACTGAGTTTTGTGTATGAACTCTGCCTGGTCCTCCAAGAAATGGAACCCAAATTGCTGCTGGAATCTATTTTGCAGGAGCCTCAAGAGACTGGGCAGTGATGAGGGTAAATGACTTCTTTCATTTAATGCAGGCTGAATAACTGAGATTGCTGATTTCATGACCATCCCTACTCCCACCTTACTTTGAGATGTATTCACCAGCTTCTAAGAGCAAGCAATTCATAAAAATAGTCATTTGTGTGGAAAAACATTTTTTTTTTAATGACAAATCTGAAACTTGTATGGTGTGTCCCACTTCTATGTTCAGTGTGAATACTGAAGTCATCAAGGTGGTGCTTAGTGCGGTCGGTTTTGACAGCAGCATTTGAGGCAGGGGTTGGAGTCTTAATTTCGAGTCCTCCTCATAGCCGCTTTCATTGCATTGGAGCATTTTATTTAATTGCTTTGTAGGTGCTAGATTTAGTCATACTATTATCAGCTTTTATAAAAAAGGAATACTCACTCATCATTTAAGAAGGTAAAGCAAAGTGGGAGTCAGCGAAAGAAGTGGCCAAGGGATCAGAAGCTGTGGTTGCTTAGCCTCCTTTCGCTGAGTTAGGGGGCTGCCTTCCATGTACGCTGACGTCTGCTTCCTTAGCTCGGAGGTGAGGGAATTGCCTTTGCCTCTTCTTTTGTGAATATTCTCATTTCTGAAAAATTCTGAAGTCATGAGCAGATGGACTCCATCCTTCTTTATGCACATTGGATAAGTTGAGTGACACCAAGTTTGGTGGAAGTGAAGGGCTTCTCTCAGGTTCATACAGGTACTAGAACAGCTCAGGCACTAGGGTGCAGGTCTGGGACAGCTAAGTGAGTGAGATTTTTAGCAGACCCATTGCAAAGGAAGCTAGTTTCCTTTGGCCCTATTTGAAGGAGTCATTGTTGTCAAAACTGGTCCAAACCTGACTTTCACACCTAACAGAGAAATAGGAAGACTTCCTCCAGGGAGGGACTTGACTTTGAAGAAGCTCTGAAAGAAGGTTCACAGGTTTGGATAGCTTCTGAGTGGAAGGTGGGGACTATTGCTGTTCAATTTTAAGGTTTGCACTGCCTTTTTCATAGTTTAAAAATTACACTGTTCTAATCATTAAAAATGCTTAGTGTAAAGGGTGCTTGAGGATTTTATGATTATGCTGGTATTTGCTCTCAGGAGAATGATTACTGCTCTGTATAAAATATCTTAGGGAGAAAAGAAATACATTTGGAAACAGTATTATTTAAGACATGAAGAAATTGTTTCTGTTAGATTAGACATTTTACCCAAGCAAAGGTGGCTAAGGATAGTAGAGTCTGGCTTTACTTGCTTTGGCCAAACCCAGCCACCTAGCTCCTTGAAGTTGTGATTGTGTGCCCTGGCTTCTTGGGAGCCTAGAGGTGTGTCTTCCCACCATAACTTCTAGCTTTCTGTGCCTCCTTCTCTGGGCCTCTTACAGTCCTAGGTGACTGAATCACTTGCCTTTCTCTGCAGGGAAGTGTGCAGTATCAGATCGCTGCTCCAGGATCTGAAGCAGGGCATCCTGGAGCAGGGCACACTGTCATCCTTGCCTTTAGGGACATGGAGTTGTCAGGATAGGGGAGGAGCCCTTTTAGGTCTGTCCCCTTGACATAGCCTTTGTATCTGGTTATGCTGGTACTTGCCAGGTTATTTAAGACAACAAAGACACTGTTGGGAATTATTCAGTCCCCAGCTAGAGTGTCTGATGAAAGGGACAGGTTAGCATTCTTTTTTTTTTTATTTTTAATTTTTTTTTTCTTTATTGATTTTTGAGAGAGAGGAAGGGAGAGGGAGAGAGAGATAGAAACATCAATGAGAGAGAACATTGATTGGCCACCTCCTGCATGCCCCTCACTGGGGATTGGGCCCACAACCTGGGTATGTGCCCTGACCGGGAATCGAACCAGCGACCTCTTGGTGCATAGGTCGTAGCTCATCACTGAGCCACACCGGCCGGGCACAGGTTAGCATTCTTGACAGAAATGCCCACTAGCCATCTTTGGCACTGTCTTTGACCAGAGGTTCTCATGCCTACTCCTGGAAAGTGAATTTGTTCAGGATAAATCCCCAAATGGATGACTGGATAGTCTTACACCACTCCCAACCAACCCAGGCTGAATGGTCATGCTCCCTGCAAAAAGGTGCTTTGCTATCAGGTTGTTTCAGTGTGTTTCTAGTCTTTTCTAGAATAGTTTCATTGCTTAAAGTTAGTGCTACAGTCCTGACCAGTGTAAACCCACTGAATTATTGTAGCTTAAAGAATCAGCTACTTCTACTCCTCAGAAATGTGCTGAAATAAAAAGATGTTTTTGCATATTTAAACCAGGCAAATTATTAATTCAGATGGCACAAACTCAGCAGTTTTTTGGAGTCCCTACATTCACATTGTGAACAGACATATTTCACTAATTTGGATTTGCTACTCTTACTGGGAAGGCTCAGGTTGAAAAAGGCTGATCCCACCAATCCAGCATCTATGGTAACATGATTAAATCTGTCTACTCATGTTTCACTAATTTGATGTATGTTATGTTCTTGGGGGAATGAGGTGAAGTTTGTATTTGAACTGTCTGTGGGGCAAGGGGGAGTAGGGATTGCTTAAGTAGTGGAGTGATTGTGGTACAAGGTGTCTCTATAAGACAGGACAATATTTCCATGCATCATAGAACTTTATTTTACCCATGAATGATCGTGCTAACTATAAACCATTTATACATTAAAACAGTTTCCTCAATTAGGCAATATTTGGTTAGCCAAGCCCAAGTTATTGATTGTACTTGAAAGTAATAAAGCTGCATTTCCTTACAAATACATTCTGTAGTAAAGACTAATTTCTTGTTTTTTTGCCCCCCCCCCCCCCACCAATTCAGAGGGGACTTTTTAAAATTGTGTTCTAGAATGTGTTCTTAGGGATGAAACTACCCCTCAGATGACAAGAAGTAGCTTTGTTCCTTTACTGTTTCTACATGCACTAGAATGTAAGCCCAACAATATAATGGTTTTTTAATGAGATCCAAGAGGGGAAACAACACATTTAAAAGTAAAATGCAAGGAAGGAAGTTTGGCAACTCGTGGGTATGCATGTAGATGGGAGTGGGGGCGGCAGAGTACTGTCATGCAGGTGGAGACCTTGGAATGTCGTCTTCTCTTATGCCCTCTTCTACTCAGCACATGCCCGAGCTGGTTGTCTTCCCTCTTAATTTAAATTTGTAGGACTCCTTGCCATCAGACGTGGTCTTGTATCTTTGATCCCCAAAAACACCATTATAGGGCAGATTGTCTTTCCTCTCTTGCAGATAAGAAAGCTGAAGCTTGAAAAAGTGGCTAATTGCTTATAGAGGGCTGTGATTTTAACCTTCACAGACCTGGGTTTTTCCTACCTGTTCCCCTTCCCACCTCTGTTTCAAGCCTTCCATCCAAATCTGGACAGCTGCCTTCATTCACCACTTGCTAGCGCCTGTTGAACCGTTTTATACTCTGCCTTCGGGGTGTCTCCCCAACCACTCCTTTGAGTGCATGGTTCCTCTGTGCTAACAACCTTACTGACCCCCTGTTACCAACAGGAGTTGTCCAGATTTATTAACCTAACATAATTGAACCCCTGCTCATTTCTTCAGACAGTTCTTGCTCTTTCTTTTCCTGTCTTCGTACTTTGGCTCTTTCCCCCATCCTCCTGGGGAAGCCCTCCATGTGCCACTGCACCTGTCCGAGGGCCAGCCTGCAGGACCCCGTTGACCTCCCACTACCTTTAAACCTCTGCTGACTACCATCCCTCACTGACTCAACCTTTTTGTCTAGGGTAGTTGTGCAATTTATTTGGCAATTCATCCATAGAACCTTTTGCAATTGGCAAACCATTAACTTTCATGCTCCATCCAGAAATTTTTCACAATTTGGATGAATTCCTTGTCTCCTGGGCAACACTGTAAGATTGAGTTGTTACACGATTCTTAATAAATTCTTGACAATATATTTTAATAAATTCCATGGATTATCTTAGGGGCTGTGTGTTATAGGGTAAGAATAACTTTGAGATTACCAGCACTGAAGCAAAATGAAAGACCAGTGCTTCCTCTCTTAGGCTTCCCTGTTCTGCCACATCCTCTGAACATCTAGTGTTCTGAGTACATTGGGGCAGAATGTTTGATAATCACTCTGTGATCAGACATGAGTAGTCCTTGCCAGTGGAAGATCCCTATCCCTGTGCTTTTAACCACAGGTTCTGTTCTCTTTGTAGTAAAATAATGATAACACCAATTTACGTAGAAAATTACCCAGAGCGCCTTTATCATAATGATTTTTAATATTCACTGGTAATCCTTATGCACATATGTATACATTTATGTGATTGCAAGTCCTTGTTTTGTATTGTGCTGTCAGAAATGTTTAAGTCTTTGCAATTACCATGGTACTTTGTAATATTCCTTTATTACCTGTAATTTGTTTATTCCTATTTTGGTGGATAATTAGGTGGTTTCGAGTTTTGCTTTTTAGATAATGCTACAGAGAAGTTCTTTGCTCATGTTTCCTTAGACCTGTTCCCAGTAGATGACTTATTGGTAAAAGCAAAGGAAAAGTTTTTTCTTAACATTTTTTTTGGTTACAGACATGGAAGAGCACATAAAACATACGCATATACACACAGTTTATTGACTAGTTTTAAAGCAAACACCCAGCTAACGACTGCCCAAGTCCAGAAGGAACATTTCTGGTTCCCCAGAAAGCTTCTCTGTGTCCAGGAAGAAACACTTTGTGGCTTCTGCTTCGTATTTGTCATGTGGTTTTCCAAGTGGACTAAAGGGATTTATGTTGTCACCTTGCTTGTTGGCGTGTGCATGTTTCAACACAACATCATCAATTTTGAGCGGTTATTGTAAACATATTTGCCAATTTAGTATGAAGATGGTATCTCAAGTTTGCTTTAATATGTCTTTAACGTGAAGACATATTTGTGTGTGTACTCATATTTCTTTTGAATTCTGTCTTCATATTTTACTCATTTTTTTTTACTCATTTATTTTTATTACATTTTCAAATAATGTGGGAAACATTGTTTGAGACAAGAGTCACAAATACAGTTTCACTACTCGAGACATCACTAATTTAGAAATAATAATTCATTGAAATTTACATAAAAAGGATTGGAGTCAAGCAAACCTATCAATAATCCCTACTTATGTCCCAGTAATTAATGTGATATGTCACAAATTATGCATTGCCTGTTAAAGTAGTTTTAGTTAGACCCAGCACTTCAGAAGAGAGCTAATGAACAGCACTGGGCATATATAGTACTGTATCTTTAATTTAAACTTTTCCTAATGAAAATGTACCACAGGTGATCAATAATATTTAAAGGAAAATATGGGCAATCATGAATTAAAATTTTTTCCCCCCATAATTAACTGTGTTGAAATTTAAATGAGGGATTCATCTAGAAGGCAGTCAAACGAGACTCTAAGGACATAGTCATTCTAGTGTTTTATTTTTACTCAATAATGCTGAGTCGGGTGGGGGGCATGTCAGGTGTGTTTATGTCAGGCCTCTGTGAGTTCAAAGGAGATTTTTCATCTGTGAGGGTTTCACAGGAGAGCAAACATTCCTGAGTTTGTTAGTTGAGCAGATTTAGTCATGTAAGGCCACTCTGGAGCGAGTTGATCATTCAAGCTTTAAGGCCACAGACCTTGAACCCTAAAGGAGAGGGAGTCAGTGAAACAAAAACACACATGAAGGCTGTGTGTCAGCCTAAGTTGACACAAGTAAGCATTATTTTCTTCATATCTCTTTTTCTCCCTCACAAGACTATGTCTTGAGAACAAGAATTGTACCTTATTCCCTATACCTATATCATCTAGAACTGGTGAAAAGTAAACTCAGAAGAAGGCTTGGATGGATGTGTGGGTGAATGGGCCGTGGATTAGTGTACATTGATTCCTGTAATCCAGTGTTCTTCACGTGTGGTTTCCTTCCAGCATATCAGCATCACCTGGGAACTTGGTAGGACTGCAAAACATTGGGCTCCATTCCAGACCTAACAAATTAGAAACTCGGGCTGGAGTCTGGCAGGTGCTTGTGCTGCCCACTAAGGTTGAAAACCACTGCTATTATCTATCCCCTTCTGCCACCCCGTGGAATTCTTGGGAATAGCATCTGGCTGTGAGTTGGGCTGAATTCTGTTGTTGAATACAAGGACTTTTCTTACACTTAAGGTTAGTTACAGCCAAACTGGAGTTGCCTTCTACTTTATTCCCAGTTATTATAGGGCATGCCATGTCAAGACATTAGCAGGCAGTCTGCATAAACTCATCATTATTGTTTTAGGAATGCCTTTAATTATGTACTAAAATTGCCCTTATCGTACGATAGAATATCACATAACTATTAAATAATGCTATGAAGACTAATACGTGAGAAAATGCAGAAACGTAAGTGGAAGACAGGTTTAAAAATGGCACACAGCATGTTTCAAATTAAGTGGTTTAAATATGCATAGGAACAAAATGAAATCCACCAAAAGGGTAATAGTAGTTCTCTCTTGGGGATGAGATTATAGGTAAATATTTTCTGTATATTTTTTGTATTTTCTAAGTTTTCTACAATGAGTATAGTTTTCAATCTCTGAATCCCCACCTAAAATAGCAACTAAATAGCACCCCCCCCAAAAAAAAACAGACAATACTGATAACAAATGTAGGTGACCAGGTAACCCCATGATCCCCAAAATACAAGCAAATGGGGCAAACCAAAAACTTCCACAAGGACAGAATATGTGTAAGAAGAAAAGGAAAAATGGAAGGTAGGAACAGATGGATCCAAGAACAGGAGAAACCAAGACAGGCAATGGGTGATCACTGAAGAGTTGGGCAGCCAGTTTGAAAATGTCAGCCAAAGCTGGGAGCTCTGTCCTCTCCAACAGCGGGTGAGTGCAAGGGCCCAGGTAAGAACACTTGAAAGGGCTAGAGCAGGGAAGCCCTTATGAGCTCATGAGACTGACCTGTTGTCTTCTAGCACAGGGTCCCACACTAGGGAAAACTGGGACTAAAATAAAGAGAGAGCAGGATAGAGACAAGAGAGAGAGAGAGATGGAGAAGGAGAGAGACTATTACTCATGGGGGTCTTCATAGTCAATGTAGGAACATGTAAGACACTACCAGAATTTGAAGATAAGGGAAGAAAGAAATGGACCAGATCCAACAAAGGATAGGAACAGAGACGGGAAGTCCCAGAAAGCAAGCTTACTTATTTTTTAAATGCCACACAAAAAGCAGCAGAAGAGGGGGCTCTGTGAAGCTTGAGAATCCTTCCTGAATGCAGCCTCACTCGAAAAAGGAAAAATAATTTCACATAAAAATAAACAATAGAAAAGTATCAAGACCAAATTCCATACGAAGCTATTAAAGGAGAAAGAGCGGAGAGGGAGCAGAATGACAGGCAGGTAGTGAAAGCACACCGAGTTAAAACAACGAGATTCCATCTCCTGATCATGAGACAAGAAGTCGTGTTGGCAAGCGTGGAGAAATTGGAACCCCCAGACATTGCTGGTAGGAATGTGAAATGGTACAGTCTCCATGGAAAACACTTTGATGGTTCCTCAAAAAGTTGAACATGGAATGACCATATGACCCAGCAATTCCACTCCTAGGTATATGCCCCAAGGACTTGAAAACAGACTCACACAGATAGATACTTGTATGTTCATCGCAGCATTATTTACAAGGTGGAAACAACCCAAGTGTCCATCAACAGATGAATGTATAACAAAATATATACATAGGATGCAATATTATTCGACTATAAAATGAAGTTCTCATACATGCTACAACATGGGTGAACCTCAGAACATGCCAGGGAATAGAACCCAGACAAAAAAACACACATGTTGTATGTATGATTCTGCTTATGTGAAATATCTAGAATAGGCAAATTGATAGAGACAGAAAGTAGATTAGAGGTTACCAGGAGCTTAGGGAAGGAGAGAGTAGGGAGTTATTGCTTAGTGGATACAGAGTTTCTGTTCAGGGTGATGAAAAATTTTGGAAATAGATAATGGTGATGGTTGCACAACATTGTGAATGGGGTTAATGCCACTGAAGAGTACACTTATAATGATTTAAATGGCAAATTGTATCTAGTATATACTTTACCACATTAAAACGTTGTACAGAAAAGTAAGTTAGCATCACATATAATTTCAAAGCTGACTTTAGAGTTCAGCAGTTACGGCATTTCTTTTATAAAATTATTTTAAAGTTGCCCTGGCCGGTTTGGCTCAGCAGTTAGAGCGTTGGCCTGTGGACAATGAATCGTGGGTTTGATTCTGGTCAAGGGCACATACTTCAGTTGCAATTCATCCCTGGCCCTGGTTGGGGTCGTGTGGGAGGCAGCCACTCAATGTGTCCCTTTCACGTCAATGTTTCTCTCTTTCTCCCTCCTACTCTATCTGAATGAAAAAAATGGAAAAAATGTCCTTGGCTGAGGATAAAAATAAAAATTACTTTAAAGAAATGCTCTATAAGCAATGCCCTTGATAACATAAAAGACATATTGAAAATCACCAACATTGACAATCTTGACTTGAAAAGTGATTTAGAAGAACTGAACTCAGAATGTACAAAAGTTTTAGGAATACCTTAACCAATGTATTTTATGATTGGTAAATGGATAAACAAATTGAGGTATATCCATACAACAGAATACTACTCAGCAATAAAAAGGAAAAATTAACAACACATACAATAACATGGATACATTTCAAAATTACTTTGCTGAGTGAAATAAGCCGTACCCAAAAGAATGCAAACTATGTAAGTCTATTTATACACACTTCTCTCTAAAATTAACCTCTCGTGACAGAAAGCAGATCAGTGGTTGTCTGGGGATGGAGGTGGAGAGAAGAACGGATTGCAAGGGCCAGAAGGAACCTTTGGTGATGGAGATGTTCATTATCTTGATTATAGTGATGCTTTCACAGATGTGTACTCAATGTCAAAACTCATCAAATTGGATACTTTCAATATGTGCAGCTTATTTTTTGTTAAATGATGCATCATTAAAATGGCAACAAATGATTTCCTGTTCTCGGTTTATATTTTCAAATGCTTTCTTCTCCTAAGTGCATTTACATGCCTATTCCTGACCAGTCTATCCCAATCAGTTTGCTTCCTATTGTAGACATTTGTCCTCCTGTTATGTGGTTGTGCGCCTCAGGTGGCTAATTAGTTTCACCTGTGAGCTCTGTTCCCCTGGGCTGTCGGCTCCTCTGTGGAGCAGTGTTTGGGGGAAGGGCTGAGGACCAGACACTAGTCTATGTCCTTCTCACTGAGCTTAAGGAGGGAGGAAAGGATACGCCCCAAGTCACAGAACCCAGGACCCACACAATCACTCCTGATCCTTCTAGTTTAATCCCACCTTTTCTGGAGGGATTGATTCTCCACTCAGGGATTTGCCCTTAAATTCACGATAAGCAGCAGCACTGGGAGGAGACAATCTCTCCGAGGTGTGATCTCTAGCTCCGGTGTCCTGTTTTCCTCACTGGGACTCTCTGCTTTCCTGACGGGCCGACACGTGGCCTGCCCGTGATGCTGGTCTCCAAGGGCAAGGGCCAGGCAGTGTTTATCCCGAGACTTCCAGGCCTTGTCTTCAGCCTCTGCCTTGTCTGTTCACTCTCAGCCTCTCCCCCAGGCTGCAGGCAACCCTTCCCCCCCAGGCACACTCGTGGTTCTGCTCTCCAGAGCCGCTCCTTATACTGTTTCCCAAGTTCAACTCCATCTTTCCATCTCACTTAATTCCTCCAGAATGAATTTTGAGGGAGAGAGATAAAACCCAGTGTCAATGTATCTTGTCAGGGACCCCGTGATTTATTTTAATGGATTTTAAACCATTCAGTATGATTGGAAGAGTCGTCTAGATCTGAAAACCAGGTTCTGAGCATTGTAAGAAAACACCACACAATAAAAACTACAGAAAAGTGGAAAAGATTTTGCTGACTTGAAAACCAGAAAAGGAAATAACTTTTTAAACATATTTTGACTAATACTTTAGAACTGCACTCATTGGAGTTAACGTGTAGAGAATGTGAGTGGCTGCCATTACTCTGTTCTGAGTGGTGGGAAAACAGTGAAGAATTCGAAATAAGTTACCATGTGATTTCAAACTAGTGCACATTGCAGTCAACAAATGCCACTGCCTCCAGGCTGTATTCTGAGTGTACTAAGATTTTTCCTGCGCCCGGCCGGTGTGGCTCAGTAGTTGAGCATCGACCCACGCACCAAGAGGTTGCCAGTTCGATTCCCGGTCAGGGCACATGCCCAGGTTGTGGGCCAAATCCCCAGTGAGGGGCATGCAGGAGGTGGCCAGTTGATGTCTCACATTGATGTTTCTATCTCTCTCTCCTTCTCCCTCTCTCTCTAAAATCAATAAAGAAATAACTTTTTTTTTTTTTTTTAAGATTTTTCCTGCTTTGGGGTCTTTGTACTGACTGTTGCTTTTGCTTGGTACTTGCGTCTCTCAGATCTCCACAGGTCTTGCTCCTTCTTAGTACTTAGTACTATCCTCAAAATTCACCTTTCTAGAAATTTCCATGGCCACTCTATCTTCAAACCCCTTCCCCATCCAACCTCAATCACTTTTGAACTCACTATTTGCTTTTTCCCCCCTTCATAGCACTTGTCTCCATATGAAATGATATATCTAGCGGTTTACTTATATATCGTTTGTCTTCTCCCATACGAGGCTGGGGGCTTCTCCTGTCTAGGTCAATAAGGTGCAGGCAGGTCCCCAACACCTGGGATCAAATACCTGGTAGTCGGTGGGCCCTTAGTAAATAATTGTTAAATAAATGCCCCCCCCCCCCGCAGTGTTGCTGCTATCAGTGTAATATTCTATTCTGAACCTTAGTGGCTTAAAACAATTTATTCTCTCTCACAGTCCAGTGGGTTGACTGGGTCAGCTGGGCTCCCCTGGGCTCTCTCAGGCAGATGCAGTTGCTGGTGGGTGGTCTGGTGATGCATGGTCTTAGATGGCCTCCCTCGCCCACACATCTGGGACCTGAGCTGGGGCAGCTGGGCCTCTCCACATGCTCGTTTAGCCTGGCTTTCTTGATGACAGATCTCCCAGGAGGGCAAAGGCAGGAGCAGCGAGGCTTCGAGGTCTAGGCTCCAGAACTCCACAAGTCACTTCCACCATGTTCTCTTGGTAATCAAGTCAGGAGGCCAACACGGAATCAAGGGGTGGGGAAATAGACTTCACCTCTTGGTGGGAGAACCTACAAAATATTATAACCTTGTTTTTTCATCTATCACATTGCTCCAAAGCAGCTTTCCTTGTTTGTAAACAGCAGAATTGTAGGAATTACCCACCATTGCCCAGCCCAGGGCCTGGCACCTGGCAGGCCCTCACTGTTGGCCAGTGAATAAATAAATGTCATCACTGATTTATTCCACTCCCTTCAACAATGTAGCGCTGCTTCTCTAGACACATTGGCATATACTGCCCCCTAGTGGACTGTGAGGATTGATACCTGTAGCCCGCGGCCTGGGGATATAGGACCTTTCTTGGAAGATTGACTTGTAGGATTCCAGGTAACAAATTAGGGTGGTGGTTCCTGAACTTTAGCATATATGTGAAGTATATGTGGAGTTTTATTAAGAACAGAAGATTCCTGGGCCTCATCCCACTAAGTTCAGTAAGTCTGAATGGTTCATCGTTATTGAGTCTTGTCTTTATTTAGGCTTTGTGATGAGTGGATATTGCAGGGTGAAGCTGCTATGCAGAGAACAGGACCCTGGGCTTAAGGGCAGAGAGACATGCATTGGAAAACAGCTATGCCACTGAATATCTGAGTAACCTTGGGAAATTCACTTAACCTCTCTGATTCTCAGTTCTCTCCTCTGTAAAATGAGGTTAATGGTAGCTATCTCTTAGAGTTGTTGTGAGATTGGAAATAGTGCCTAGTTACAGTGCATAACAGTTAGACCCTAACTCAATTAAGTGGGGGGTAATGCTATTGGTGTAAAACAACAGACAAAAAGGTCAGTGAAAATGTATAGTATATAATAGATGTTCAGCAGCCATTAGTAGGATTTAAATACTGTGAGCACCAAACAAGCAAGAATCATGTCTGCTTATCACTGATTACCAGGATCTAGTGTGTCAAAAATGTCATATAGCAGGTGCTCAACAAACGGTTTTTTAATGAGCGAATGAAGTTCTCATATCCTATCTCTGTTGTGATGAATGTTTGTATTCCCAGGGTACATTTCCTTATCAGCACTGGTTGTATCAGAAGTTTGGTGTGTGTGTGTGTGTGTGTGTGTGTGTGTGTGAGATTTTAAGTCCTCTAGGGACTTTCAGGCGCATTTTGTTTTGTATACACCTCAACACCGACTAAGTTGTCAGTGGTCATGTTGGTTTTAGGAACCTTCTTTCTAGTGTGGCATAGTGAAAAGAACAGCAGCCTTGAAGGCAGAAGAGCAGGGTTCGAATCCCAGTTCTGACTAGTAGTTCTGACTAGTAGTGGTACTTCAGGTGACTAACTCAACCTCTCTGAGCCTTCTTTCCCCACACGGAGCATAGGGAGTTGTTCCTAGAGATCCATCCTTCCCCAATGGGTTGGGATTCTGTAAATCTAATTCAAAGTTTTAAATAATTCCTTTATTATAAAAGTAATATATGTTCATGGCAAAAATTTGAAAAATACAAAAAATAATAAATAAGGAAATAAAAATCACCGCTAATGTCACTCACCCGGAAGAACCACTGTTAACATTTTGGTGAATATGCAAATAGACCTTTTTACGTCTCTGAATAATTATTTTTTAAAATCCTCACCTGAGGACATTTTTGCATTTATCTTAAGATAGAGCAGGAGGGAGAGAGGGAGGAAGAGAGAGAGAGAAACATTGATATGAGAGAGACACATCAAGTGGTTGCCACCTACACGACCCCAACCGGGGTCTGGGACAAACTGCAACCAAGGTATGTGCCCTTAGTGGGAACCGAACCTGGGACTCTCTGTTCCACGGGCCGACACTCTAACTGCTGAGCCAAACCGGCCAGGGCTACATCTCTGAATAATTTTAAGCAAAAGATTGGAATTAGAACATTTATACTATTTTGCAATGTGCTTTTGTCACTTAATATATTATAGGATTTTTATACAATTAATGTTCTTCCAAAGCATGATTCTCATGGCTGTGTAGCAGTCTATCATATGGATGGATGGGTTACAATTCATTTAAACAATTCCATTTTTTAATGTTACGGATGAGGCTTTGGTGGCTGGCCTTTATTGCAAATCTGTACCCACATCTATGAATTCCTCCCCTCCTTGGGTTAAAATTGTAAAAGCTTTTGAGATCTATCACCAAACTGCCCTTCAGAAAAGTTGTACAAATGAACACCTTCATTAGTAACATTCAACAGTGACCGTTTCTCTACTAGCTCTTGTTGGCTACTATGGTTTAAACAAATCTTTGCCACGTGGGTTCGATTCTGGGCAAGGGCAGGTACCTTGGTTGCAGTTCGTCCCCGGCCCTGGGCGGGTTGTGTGGAAGGCAACCAGTCGATGTGGCTCTATCACATCAATGTTTCTCTCAGTCTCTCTCTTTCTCTCTCCCTCCCTCCCACTCTGTCCAATGATAAACAGAAAAATATCCTTGGGTGAGGAATAAAAAAAATAAAATAAAAGATTTTTTGCCAATGTCATAGAGGAAAAACAGTACATCACTGTTTTAATCTAATGTAATTTTCATCATATTGTTTTATTTTGGTAGAAGGTAAGATTGCATACACACTATTTTTACAACTTTAAAAAAATACATGTACATATCGAGTGTGGGAGGATATAATTCTGTTGTACATTTTCTTAAATTAAAAAACAATCTTTGTAGCAGATGGCTGCTTGTACCCCCAGGTCCCCCCTCTCCCTCTTCCTGGGCAGAGTGGACTGTTTCCTCACCTCCCTTGCGGCTGGATGCGGCTGTGTGGTTAGGAATGGACTAACATGCCCTGGCCGGTTTGGCTCAGCGGTTAGAGCGTCGGCCTGCGGTACAGAGAGGGAATGGACTAACAGGACATAAAAGGAAGTGATGTGCACACTTCCTGGGTCACCTCTAACTTAAGCTTTATGTTAGGTGTTGGCTCTTTTCTCTTTTCCAGAAGTATCAACTCCGCTTTAATTAAGCAAATGAGGACACCCTAGGGGATGGAGGAGCAACAGGGAGCCTGGCTCCTGTTAAAGGTAGAGCCACTTCACCAACCTAGCCTGGCTGTTCTGTTTTTAAAAGAGAAATTAATAGATGATGATGATGTATGGGCCACTGTATTTTTAATTTTTATTGATTGATTGATTGATTGATTGATCATAGAGACAGAGAGAGGAAGGGAGAGAGAGAAACGTGAAGTTTGTTGTTCCACTTATTTATGCATTCATTGGTTGATTCTTGTATGTGCCCTGACCGGGGATGGAACCTGCAACCTTGGCATATCAGGACGATGCTCTAACCAGCTGGGCTACCCAGCTAGGCCAAGGCCATTATATTTTTAGAGTTTTTTGTGTGACAGTAGCTTAGCAGTGACTCAACAACTGCAACCTCACACTTCTCTCTAGGATTGGAAACAGTTTGAAGACCACTTCACGGTTCATGGAGCTGACTAGGCTCTGGGAGCACAGCCCCTGGGAGCCACTGTGCACTTTGCAGAACAGCATAGAATATTGGTCTTTTATATTCCTTCATATAAACTGATTACACAAAAATGATATATTTAGCATATTTTAAATATAGGGTATTTAGAAATAATAATCTGAATTATTGTTTATTATGACTTATAGTTTGTTATATATTATATATAATATACTGTGTATAATATATATAACATCATAAATATTACATATTATAGTTTGTTATAATAAATAATATAATCTAAGTGTATTGATAGAACCCAACACAAGCATCATAAGTGCAGGCATAGAACCAACATCTTCCATTGGGGCTAAACTGTCCCATTTATATATATATATATATATATTTTTATCCTCACCCGAGGACATTTTTGCATTTATCTTCAGATAAAGCGGGAGGGAGAGAGGGAGGAAGAGAGAGAAACATCGATGTGAGAGAGACACATCGAGTGGCTGCCACCCACACGTCCCCAACTGGGGCCAGGGACAAACTACAACTGAGGTACGTGCCCTTAGCGGGAACTGAACCCAGGACTCTCCAGTCTGTGGGCCAATGCTCTAACCACTGAGCAAACCAGCCAGAGCTGTCCCATTAATATTTAAAGCCTATATGTTCATCATTGGTTTTGCTGCACTGTGAATTCTTTTCTATTTATGTATTTTTTGTTAATCCTTACCGGAGGACATTTTTCCATTGATTTTTAGACAGAGTGGAAGGATGGGAAGGAAAGAGAGAGAGAAACATTAGTGTGAGAGAGACACATCAACTGGTTGCCTCCCACACAACCCCAACTGGGACCGGGGATTGAACCTGCAACCAACGTACATGCCCTTGACCGGGTACTGAACCCAGACCCTTTGGTCCACGGGCCAATGCTCTAAACCACTGAGCCAAACCAGTCAGGGCTGCACTGTGCATTCTTAATGGCAATGGTTGTAGTAGAACAACAGAAAACATACATTTTTTAAAAGTTTCACATGGTTGGTTCAATTGAGTGCATTCACAGTTGCTGTCATTGAATGTATTGCATTTCCTGCTCTGGGAAGTCCAGCATCAGGCAGCACTTGAAGAAGTCAGCCTTCATCCAAGATGCTGAATGATGGCACGAGACTCGAGTAAAGCACACAGGAAGAGCAGAGGGTACCCATCCCAACAGGCCAGCCATTACCTTCGTGAATGACTGGTTCCACGGCCCCATGATGACCTCGGCCCGCAGTTCTCATCACAGTTACATAGCCCAGCCGTGAGGCACCCTTCGAGCACCTAAGCAGTTGCAATGGGCCTGCTGCTCCTTGTCACCTGGGAAGAGGGCCCTCCCTCTTCCTCTGAGTGGGTCCTCTCATGGCACCTTCGTAGTGCAGGCTGGCAGTGATGCCCAGCCTGCTCCTTAGAGGAAGCCCAGCTGCTGTTGGTCATGGTGATGTGGCAGAGACGGAACACTTGAGGCTCCATGTCTTATTGTGATCATCAGCGTAGGCGAGTGATGCCAATTTACATTTTGTTGTCGTTTTCATTTAAGACCATCATGAGCAATTCACTTGAAGCTATATTGCTTTCATAATTATCATTTTTTTCTGACTGTACATTATTTCATCAAATAATAGAATGTATCTAAATAGCTCTTTATTGTGGACTCTAAGTAGTTCCAATTTTGTGTTGTAAAATTGCTGTGATTAATATCTTTGTCAGTATAATATTTTGCTTTAGTTGGATTAATTTCCTCAGGAAATGGGGTAAGTTTTGACTACCTCTTAAGGAAGACTAGAAGGATATTGTGGCAACATTTTTTTCACATTAGCATTTTGCATTAGGAAAAGAGTAGAGATATCTTTCAGTAGCAAGTGCTTATATAATCTATGCTCCATCTAATCGATGGAATATGATGCAATCATTAAAAAGAGTGAGGATTATTCATAATAGCCTAAAAGTAGAAACAATGCAAATGTTTATCCACTAATGAGTAGATAAACAAAATGTGGTATAATATCCATACAATGAATTGTCATTCAACAATAAAAAAGAATGAAGTTCTGATCCATGTTACAACATGGATGAACCTTGAAAACATTATGTTAAGTGAAAGAAGTCAGATACACAAAGTCTCAAATAATATGATTTCATTTATATGAAATGTCTAGAATAGGCAAATCCATAAAGACAGAAAATAGGATAAGTAATACTGGGAGTTGGTGGGAGGAGGAATGGGAAATGACCACTAATGGATACGAGGTTTCTTTTGGGATGATAAAATTGCTCTGGCACTAGACAGTAGTAAATATACAAAAAACCACTGAATGATAGGTGTGCTTTGTGGTATGTGAGTAAAAAAAAAATATCTATATTGACATGATTTATCATTCATTGAAAAGGACAAAGTGCAGAGCAGTCTCTCAAACGTACCATGTTGGTGAAGGTCTTCTTTTCTACCTTTGGTGGTTGAGATTGTGAGGCTTCCCCAGTCATACGCTGGTCCTGCCCTTACTCTGCCCCTTTCTGTGGACAGTAGAGAGCACCTACTGTATCGTAGGCGCTGAGATCATATAGAATGACTTCTATGTAATGTATCATTATTTCCGTTGTTTTAGATGCAAAACTTAGAGGTAAGAGAGACAAGGGGCTTGCCAAGGTTACACAGCCAGGAAAGTGGTTCCACCAGGAATCAAAACCAAGTCTGCCTTACTCCAGGGAAGATGAAACAGAGGCCTGGGCACGTGGAGGCTCGTCCTCAGCTTCATTTGTTCCCCGTGGACTGGCTGGCTTAGGGGAGTGGAGGCAGCTTCACCGCAGTGAACATAGCTTACAAGAATGCTGGTTTATGATTTACACTGAGAGGTCCTTTATGGTCCTTTATTTGAGGACACTAGAACGGGGATTTTATTTTATTTTATTTATTTTTTAATCCTCACCCAAGGACATTTTTCCATTTTTCGTTCAGATAGAGTGGGAGGGGGAGAGAGAAAGAGAAACATCGACATGAAAGGGACACATCAAGTGGTTGCCACCCGCACGACCCAACCAGGGCCGGGGACAAACTGCAACTGAGGTACATGCCCTTAGCAGGAACCGAACCCGGGTCTCTCTGGACCACAGGCCGACACTCTAACCACTGAGCCAAACCGGCCAGGGCTAGAACGGGGATTTTAGAGAGTTGGCTAATGGCCAGTTAGTCTCTGATGGTTTGATGGGAATATTTCAGTAGTTCCTACCTGGTCCACTCATGCTGCTTGAACATTCCATGCTCCTATACAAAGCTGCCCCTGCTGTTGTTTTTACCTAGAAAACTCCTTCTGCCCACCAGCTGCCCAATAAACTCCTACTCACCTGTCAAAACCCAGCTCATATAGCCCTTCTGTTGTTTTCTCCTTAACAACACCATTTCTAGATGGCCCTACTGGCATCTTTCTAATAATATTAGTAACAGGAATGCTAGTAGTTATCATTTGGTGAGTGCCCATTATGTGCTAGGCAATTTTAAGTATTGACGCATTTGTTCCTTTTAATTCTCTTGGGAATTGTGCAATAAAAGTATAATTATTTACATTTCTTACAGATGAAGAAACAACCTAGCAAGGTTAGGAAATCTGCCCAAAGTCGCACAACCAGGATGTGAAGCAACAGTTCTTTCTGACTCCAAAGTCCAGACTTTTCTCCTTGCACCATGTCCCCTCTCCTGCACCAATCACCTTGAGTTGCAGATGCTGCCAGCCACTGTCTTCCCCGTTGCCCATGAGCCCTGGAAGGCAGGGGTGGCTCTGAGTTCAGGACTGCGGCCCACTGCCCACTCTGGGCTCTGCTCCCAAGCCTGACTGAAAACGTTTAACAGGAGTGGACTGTTCCACTTGCAGGGACCCAGCTGGAAAGTAAAAGCAGTATGTTTGTCCTCTCGTTGCTGATGGGACAGGCCTGCTATCTCAGAGTGATAAAGGGGCAGGTCGTGCCTCCTTGACAACTTGCAGATGTTTCCTGAGTCCATGAGAGCATTTCTGCTTCTTGCCAGTCCATGTGAGCCACTGGGATAGTGGCTTCATGGCCCTGTTCTTGTGAATGTCAACAACCAACATGAGCCAGCTCTCTGGAAATTGCCCTGAAATATGAAGGCTAATAGAGGCTATTGGAGGATGGAGGCCCCATCTCCAGCTTGTTGGATTCTTGCTGAAGCCCAGCAGCGGGGGCTTCAATGTAGAGGCATCAGGACCTGGTGGTTGAGATGTCTAGCTTTGCAGTTACTTTTAGCTTTGAAAACCAGATTTGCCACCTACTAAGTCTGTGACCCTGGGGCAAGTTTCTCCATTTTTCTAAACCTGAATTCATTTTTACTAGGGAGTAATTGCCTCCTTTTCAGAGTTATGGATAAAAAAGATATAATGCATGTAAAACCCTGACCCCCCAAGCCTAGCACAGTGCCTGAATACAACAGTGACACGAATGATGATAATAACAATAATCATTAAACTATCCCTAGTAGATTTGTGTTGTTTGCAGCTAAGAATCCTGACATACAGTTAATGCTGTTAGTTGGAGCAGCAGAGCAGTGTTCTAGAAGGACAGGCCACTTGGGCCAGATGGATGGTTTCCCCTGGTCCAGGACAAGTGTTGTCTGAGAAAATGACCCCTTGCTCTGCTTCTCTGCCCTGGACCCTGGGGCACCCCATCCTTTGGGTGTGCGCATGTGCTGTTCTCCTCTGTATCTCAACTCCTGGAGTAACCTTGAGAACAGAGAGGCCTGGTCAAGACACAATCCCTACTGTTCTGAATCCCAGGTAGCATGCAATCATTTCTCCATCCTAACCACCCAACACAGGATTGAGCAATTAGCAGTTATGAAAACTATGTGCTATTTTTTGAACAAAGTGAATAGTTTGATATTGAAAAATATTTTAAAGTTAGAAAGCATTTTTACAAGGATGATTTTATTTATATTATCTAAACGCCCAATACCCACAAAAAAGAAGATGGGCTTCACTGAAATCTTATTTAAATCCTTGAGCTCTTCCAGTTTCTATGTAGAGGACCTCCAGGGAAGAAACAGGTGGACGTGTGCAGCTTGGGTTTGTAACATTTTCATTGGACATTCTTTCAGATAGACTTTGCCATGTCTTGACAAGATTTATATAGGGTGTCCCCCCAAAATGTATATATAACTTTGAATAATTATAAAGCCAATGTTTATTAAAATATATTTTATTTTCAAAATGTAATAGAATCTACAGACACCGTGTATATATTTTTGGGATACCCTGTATTTGTCATTAAAAAAAATTTTTTTATTGATTGATTTTAGAGATAGAAACATCAATTTATTGTTCCACTTATCCATGCATTCATTGGTTGATTCTTTTTAAAAAAAAAACATTTTTTTTATTGATTTTTTAGAGCGAGAGGAAGGGAGAGAGAGATAGAAACATTGATGTGAGAGAGATACATTAATCAGCTGCCTCCTGCACGCCCCCTACTGGAGATCGAGCCCACAACCTGGGCATGCGCTCTGACTGGGAATCGACCTGGGACCTCTCAGGCCAGGGGACAATGCTCAATCCACTGAGCCACACCAGCCGGGCCATTGGTTGATTCTTGTATGTGCTCTGACAAGGGATCAAACCCACAACCTTGGCATATTGGAATGATGCTCCATGCAACTGAACTACCTGGACAGGACCTATATTTTTAAGCTTGTTATAGTATTCCTTCAAGTGACTGGGACAGGGTTTGTCCCTCTACCTGTCATTTGGCACCTGGGTAGTTCCAATTCTATATATATATATTCTGCATTTATGAAAACAAGCTTTTACAACAATCTTTAGAAGTATTTCCTTGGAACAAATTCCTAGAAGCAGACTGCAGACTGAGGGACCAACAAGTAGGAATAGAATTTCTTGGCCTTGTTATTTAAGGTTATGTCATTTTCAAGAAAGGTCAAACCAACTCACAGGCCCTGACTGGTCTGGCTCAGCGGTAGAGCATCGGCCCGCAGACCAATGAGTCTTGGGTTCGATTCCGGCCAAGGGCACGTACCTTGGTTGCAGTTCATCCCTGGCCCTGGTCAGGGTCATGTGGGAGGCAACCAGTCGATGTGTCCCTCTCATGTCAATGTTTCTCTCTCTCTCTCCCTTTCTCTCCCTCCCTCCCCCTCCCCCTCATATCCTCAGGTGAGGATTAAAAAAAAACCCAACTCACAGAACATGTATTCTCTCCTGTTCTGAGATGGGAAAGAAATACGGGAACAGTGCCAATGAGATGACAATACAGTTTGCTGAGCCAGGCAGAATTTTCTGGAAGGGGCTGGGCTTTAACATGAGAACGTCCTCAACTGATATCCCAGGGCTCTGACTGTCAGCTTATTCAAAAAGGGCCACCCCACCCCTGCCTCAACCACCTCTGCGGGAACTGGACCTGGGCAGTTAGTATAGAGTAGGGTGCGCTCCAGAATCTCCCACAAATTCTCAGGAGTCAGATGCCTCTGGTGAGTGGGAGTAAATGTCTTACCTGAACCAGGTAAGATAGCCTGGTGGAGGGAGCCCTGCACCGACCCTGATTTAGAAGACCCGGCTCCAGGCAGGGCCCTGCCATCAACCGAATGACTCACCAGGCGCTCCCTGCCACCCTCGCCTGGATGGCACATTACTGAAATTTTGCAATTGTTAGCTCATTCCTCTGACCTGGGACATTGACTCGATGCACCTGTCTCGATGCACCTGGGACAGGGTGCATTCATACCCAGGGTGAACCAGTTTTCCATGGCTGACTGAGAACAGGCCCGCTTGGGGAAGGAGGTGAAGGGCCTCTGTGGTGACTCTGAAAGCAGAAAAGGAGCCCCAGGAAGGAAGTGCAGCTCAACCTAGCTTTTCGTGAAAACTCTTTTTGGGGAACCGAACCCAGGACTCTCTGGTCTGCAGGCCAATGCTTTAACTGCTGAGCCAAACCAGCCAGGGCGTGGAAACTCTTTACACCTAGGCTTCCTCCTCTAGCGGCCTCGGACCTGCGGGGCTCTCCTGGCAGTGCAGAGTGCCCGTGGGAGCACCCGAGCCTTCTTGAGGTGGTTTGGACAGACACCCGGGATGGATGTTTCCTGTCAGCGTTGAGAACTGGCCACAAATTCCAGTGGAGTTGCCCAGTGACCCACCCCAGCCACACTGTGGGAGCCTCTGGCTGCAGAGCTCACATCACACAGTGATGCTGGGATTCCTGCTTTGGTGTGGCTCTCCTGTTCTAGAAGTGGAATCATCACCATGATTCATTCTTTAGCCAAGCCCAGTGCGGCAGGCTGTAGCTCAGACCACTGCCTCCTCACAGATCTTATCTCCTTCCCACTTCCCCTCATTCACCGTCTTCCACCCACTCTGGCTTTGCTCTTCCTCAAACACACCAAGCTCGTCCTGTCTGAGAGACTTGCCCTGTGCAGGTCCCTCTCCCTGGATCTTCCCAGACTGCCTCTGGGCCCTCATTCAGGCCTCAGGCCGGGGGCGGGGGAGGGGCACCTTTCCCAAGAGGCCATTCTGCCCAAATCATTTTCTATCCCTTTATCAGCCTGTGATTTCTTCTTAGCACTGTCATTTCCAAAAATGATCTTATTTACTTATTTGCCTGACTCCTTAACTAGAACATACGTTCCGTGAGGGCAGCGGCAGAGGCTGTTCTGTTATCTGCTCAGAGCTGAGAACGACGCCAGGCGTCCCAGGCGGAGCCGCCCTCGCTGGTCTTCCTTGGGTTCTCACACTCCGCTCCCGGTGGGCTATGCATTTCGGCCTTGCAGCAGAGGGAGCCTGGCTGGGCTGCATGCAGATTGGGTTCCCGCCCAACTCAGCAGTTTCACCTGCGTTGTGACCTGGATCACTTCCTACTCAAGTCTGGGGATGGAGCAGACTGGGCCAGTGGGCAGAAGCTCACAGAGACAGGCCTGACTTTGATAGGAAAAGAGCTTTTGAGCAGAGCTGACAAGGAAGGGTGGAGCTGCTTCTTACCTCTGCCGCTCCACACCGTGTCCATCCCTGTGTGGCCTGCTCGCTGCCCTCTGCGTCCAGGGGGCCTGCCCACCCGCCTGCTGGCTCACTCTGCTCGCTGGCTCCGGCACAGATGCTGGGGAGCTAGATCAGGTGATCTCTGTGGGCCGTTTTATCTCCAGTTTCAGGGGCTTGGCCGAGAGCAGTGTCTTTCTAATCCACAGCCTGTGGCCTGCAGGGCCTCCAGGGAGAAGAGGGTGACAGATTGGATTAAGATGCTAATGGTGTGTCAGAGTAAAGCCCCGTGGTGACCCACAGCACCACTATACCGGTTAGTGACCGCATCTGGCCACCTGCTGTTTGCTTTGAACTGAAAGCTGATGATCTGAATCAGGAATGTAGCACCTAGGAGACAGAAGAGCTCCACACCTGCTCCTGCTGTTCCTGTGTGAGCTTGACCAACTCCTTTCCTTCTCTGAGCCTTGTGGGGTTTTGGGTTTTGTTTGTTTTTTAATCTTCGCTGAGGGCATGCTTAGAGAGATAAAGGGGGTGTAGGAGAGCGAGAGCGAGAGAGAGCCATAGATCTGTTGCCTTCCATACATGCCTGGGCTGGGGACTGAATTTGCAATGAACCTTATGGGTTTTTTTTTTTCTGGAAAAACAAGAATGTTTGGATAAGACCTAGATGCTTTTTTAAGCCCTTCCCCCCCCTCTCTTTTTGTTTTGTTTTTAATCCATGCTTATTGATTTTAGAGAGAGGGGAAGGAAGAGAGAGCAAGAAACATCTATTAGTTGCCTTCCCATATACACCCCAACCAGGATTGAACCCACAATCTGGATATGTGCCCTGATTGGGAATCGAACCTGCCACCTTTCAGTGTATGGGATGATGCTCCAACCAACTGAGCCCCACCGTCCAGGGCTTCAGGCCCTCTCTTCTAAGCTTAACATTCTAGGATTCTACCAGTGAACCTCAGAAGGGAATATCCTGGGGGCCATCGTTCTTACTTGACAGCCTGACAAGAAACCAAGACCCCTGACCTCCATTAGCAGCCCAAGTCTTTGAGAGTGTCTGTGTTTATTCACAGCTCTGGCTGGGCAAGTAACATCAGTATGTGATCTGACAGAGCCCGAGATGTCCATCATGCGAGAGATGAGCTGAATATAGTCCAGAGTCACCTGGAGCCTGTCCCACCAGAGCCCTGACTGGTGTGCTGGTCCAGAGGGCAGGAGAGGGACCTTGTGCCTCTGTCTTTGACCCTGTAGGCATGCCATGGGCAGCAAGCATCTTTGCCAAGACCTCCCTGGATGTGGCAGCCCTGGGTAGGCCTCCCTGTGATCCTGAACTTGGAGGAGGAAGGGGTGCAATGAAGAGGGGTCTTTCCATGATGCCCTGTGATAATTCTGTCCTAAGCCAGCTCTTCCTGTCACCTTGTAGGGTTCCTGTAGGAATGAGAGGCTCAGAAAGCCCAATAGCTGAATAAGCATTTTGCAAGCATCATCTTTGTGCTAACTCCAGGTTGGGAATCCAGGAAATAAAAATGAATCATTGACTTTTTAACGCTCTGTGCAATATGTATATACATATACAAACACAGAAGCATAGGCTTCTCATGAAACATAAATCTTTTAGATCATCGTGGGGAAGACTGATATAATGGCTTTAAGGGAATATACTTCTCGTCTCTAAGAAATAAGTAAATACTAAAATTTTAAAAAATGAATGGCATGGTCTCTGTTCTCAGAGTTTGGCTAAATCTTGTCACCCTTCTGAGACTTAGTTCTACAAAATAGTTCATGTTTTCTGTCCAGGGTTGTTAGATATAGCAAATAAAAGTACAGGATGCTTAGTTACATTTGAATTTCAGATATACCATGTATAAGATTTTAAGTAGAAACATGTCCCATGAAATATTTGGGAAGAACTTATCCTTAAAAATTCTTCACTGGGCATCTGAAATTCAAATTTAACTGGCATCTTAGATTTTATTTGGCAACCCTACCCCTGTCCAAACTAGTTCAGGGATTTTATGAGGTGCAACAGGAATAATAAGTGAATTAATCATGTATGAAAGTGCTTTCCAGTTTATAAAGTTCTGTGTGAGCCGTGGGTTTGGATCGCATTGCTGTGATGGAAAGGTTCTCTTGCAGGCCTCGGAGCCTGCTCTCACCTGGAGATCCCAAGACAGAAGGATTCAATGCCGCATCCCGAACGAACACTTCTTGTCCTTGGGCAGTAGATCCAAAACCGATGGCACAAGATGGCGCAGCACCTGTGAGAAAGCCCGAGGTTCCGGTTCACAGAAAACTCAAAGCAGGACTCACGAGGATGTGCACAGCACGTGCATCTTCTGACTGCGTCACGTCTAGGAGGCTGTCCGCTGCTCGGAGTCCCCCCGGAGAACTGAAAGGGACAGGCATGAGCTGGACTTAAGGCACCTGGAGACCAGTGTCCTGGCAGGGATAGGAGGGATGACAGGTATATGACTTGGAGATCTGTGGATTCAGGAGACATAAGGCTTCCCATCCAGCATAGGTCTTGCTTCTGGAAGGTTCCACTCCCATCCAAGGTGGCATTTTGCTTTGGCGAAGGGCCCCAAGTAGACTTTTTTTTTTTTTTTGGTCTAGTTGAGAAACAGAACATTAATAGCAGCAGCAATTGTTCAAGATGTGAAGGCTGGACAAGCCCCTGGAATCCCCACTCCTCCCTCCTTCCACCTTCCAGACGGAAGACCAGGCTGGAGAGACCACTCACCTCAAACCATGTAATAAGTTAGGGCAGAGCTAGGATGGAACCCACACCTGCTGCTTCCCAACCCACGGTCAGAGTCACTTCAACCCATCCTCTCCTGAGATGCTGTCTGTTTGAGCTGTCACTGTCCTCCAAGGCCCCAAATCCACACACACACACACACACACACTCCAGAGGCACTGCTGGGAAGCCCCGTTTCCCACAGAGGAATAATAATTTAATAATAGTGATGATAATCTGCAGGGTACTTTATAGTTTGCAAAATACTTTCATGTCATTTATCTTACCTTCATCGACTTATACCCGCCTACACCCTAGGAGGGTAGAAGCCCTTGTGCACCCCTTAAGGTGCAGTACTCTCCCTTGGAGAGGCAGGGTAGTGTGGTGGTGAGAGCATGGCCTCGAGCCAAACTGCATGAAACTGAAGCCTGGTGTGAGATTGTGGCCTTTGGCAAATTTGTGACAGAGGTTAACTTGCCTCCATGTTCCCATGTGAGGATTAAATGAGTTAATGCATGCTTATAACAACACCTACACATTGTTAGGACCTCACAGACATCAGCTACTACACTGACTGTGGTTATTGTTGTTGTTATTTCAGAACTCTGTTCTATGACCCAAAGCCCTTTTCCCTCTTCCTGTTCCTCCTTCAAGACTCAGTTCAAATTCCTCTCCTCTAAGGAGACTTCTTTGATCTTTTCCCTCAACAGAGTTAGATGTTCTCTAACATTGACTGCACTTATTTCAATGTAGAAATTTGTCTATTTGTTGGTTTCTCTCCATGACTAAGCTTTGAACTTCATCCCCATATTTATCTGCAACATATATGTGCTTAATTGATATTTGTTGAATGAATGAGTGACACATTGATTCCCCAGTCTAGGAGTCAAATCATTCTTGATTTCTTTCCTTCCCTCACCCCACACCCTATCTAACAGCAAGTCCTGATAATTGTACGTCTAAAATAGATCCTCAGTCTTCCTCTAGGACAGTCTAGGTCACCGTCTTCTCACACCTGAACGTGGCCTTCTCACTGGTTCCCACACTCCTGTCCTGCTGCCCTATGATCCACCTTCATCCCCTCCTTAAAACCCTCCCTTGACTTCTCATTGCTCTTAGAAGAAAATCTAGCCTACTCAGATGGCTCCGGAGCTCTGCATAACTAGCTCCTATCTTATCTTTCATCACTCTCTCCATTGATATGCTTCCTCTGCTCTGGCCTCCCTTCCAGTCCTTTCCCACCTCATAGTCCTGCACTGGCTGTTGCTTCTGGTCTTTTCGGAGCCAGCTTCTTCTTCTGATTTCAGGTTTAATGTTACATCCTCAAGGAGGCTTTTCCTGATCACCCTAAAGGAATGTCGTCCAGTTATTCTGTGTCACGACGCCCTTTTTATCTCCTTTGTAACATCATAATCTGTAAATGCCTTGCTTGTTCACCCATTTATTTGTGAATTGATTATCCCACTCAATATATGGTAAGCACAAGCTCAGGTTACACTTTTTTTTGGCCTTGTTCACTAGGGTATCTCTAGATCAGTGCTTAATACATTTCCAATGAGTGAATGACTCCTCCCAGCACAGAATGAGTAGACCAAACATAGTTGCTCACTTTACAGAGGGCAAAACTGAAGTATAGAGAGGTTGACTGCCACCCTAGGTCACATAGCCTGGAAGTAGGGCACCAGGTCCACTAGATCATGTACTTTTCCCACAAGACTATTTACCTTGAAGGGAAACAGACTGTGGGTTGGAAGTCCGGCTTGGCTGGTTCATACACTAATTCTCCAACGTAAGAGCAGATGACAGGCATCCCAAGGTTCTTGTCTCTAAAGAAGTAGTGCTGCCAGTATGTGTCTAAGGATTACATCTAATTCCAAATTCCGGGCTGCACTTGAAACATTGCACACACCCAATAAACACCCAACGGCAGTAAGAAAAGTGCAGTGATTGCGTGAGAAAGGGAATTAGACCCATGGCCTGAGGGCAGGCTTGATCTCCCAGGACCCTCTTCGGAGCTGTTCTAATTTAGGCCTGATGGAATGGGAAAGATGTTGTTTCTAGTTCCCTTACACTACAGTGGCCTAATTTGGAAGATTTTGCCATTCTCCAGTTCCTGACTGATACCTGACAATAATCCCAGATTACTGTCATCATTTAAAACATCGCCTTGGCCATTGATAAAGAGCTGGCAGCAAGGCCCCGTTTCTGTGATTTCAGGAAGAAAGTTCCCGAAGAGGGAGCAGGTGACGTGAAGAGATCCTGGTAGGGAAGTCAGAAGGGCAGTACTGTGGGCAGGAGGGCAGGCGCGTGGGCTTCCAGCCAGCCACGTTAGGTCCCTTGCTGACCCTCTGCTGCCTTCTCTGTAAGGGATGATTTGGGTCTGGCGGTGGCCTGAGAGAGGGTTTGGATCTGACGCCGGGTCTGCTGCTGGTGTGTGGTGAGAGGCCTTGTCGAGGCCCTTCTCTTCTCTGGGTCTTGGTTTATCATCTACAGAAGAACAGGTTTGAATCCAGCTCTGATATTTTCTCTTTCTGTGGCTTTTCCTGAGAAACATGTTCTTCTCTAGGACTGGGTTTCCGTATCCTCCAGCCCTAGGAAGCCAGCATGAAATCAGCATGGCTACCTCAAAATAGTTTCACATGGAGCATGAGTCCAAAGGCCTGGACTCAGGGGCCTCTAGGAGTCAAGTGCCACTCCTGTCACTCTCCCAGCCCTGGAAGCTTGTCACATTCCAATGACAGATTCCCACTCCGGTGACGGAGGCTCTCCAAGAGGGCGAGGTCATGGAAGCCAGTTAGGAGTGACTCCTCTGAGAGTCTAGAAATTCTGGGCGTTGAACCCCAAGGACACAGTACCCTCCAGGCCTTGACCCACTATGTGAGAAGACAAGGCTTAGGAAAGTCAGATATGTCCTAATGTCTTCTGAGTGTTTACTATGGGGTGGGCTTTGGCCCAACACTTTATATACATTGTTTTATTTGACCTTGAGTCCTACGAGATAGATATTATGATCTTCATTCTGCAGAGGAGAAAGTTGAGACACAGAGCTAAAGTGACTTGTCCAAGATTATACAGCTAGAAAGACCAGGATTGAACCAAACACTCTTTACTGTCTCTTCTAATAACAATAGCAATAAAAATAATCAAAGTTGAAGAAGTTCAGTAAGCAGTTGTGGAAATTACTCTGGACCTGAGGTCTAAATAAATGGCTATGAATTCTAGTTCTTTCATTTATTAGCTTGGTGACCTTGGGAAAATCATTGGACTTATATGAGTGACAGTGAATTAACATATAAAGTGGAGGGAGGCAATCACTCCTTCTACTTCATAGTATAAGATTAAAAAGGATAATGTATGTGAATTGTTTAGCATCGATGCCTGGCATATAATAAGTGGTCAGTTAATTTAGTCATGATTATTATTACTATTACTATTACAACCGTCCCTCCAGAGTGGTTGCAAAGTTTAGTGGAGATAATGATTGGGAAAGCTCTGTGTCTTCTGCACCTGTCAGTAAATCCCCTTTATTACAATTATAGCAACGTAAGGAAAAGAGTTATTTGTGAAGCTCTGGCTCCATTCTTCCACCAAATGGTTCAAATTCTTTGCTTTGCAGCCAACACTGATGACAAGCAAGGGTTTGACTTGGTGCCCACTGTGAATGACGTCCTGCAGCAGATCTCCAAGAACTGCAGCAAATGCTTTCCTGAGCTTATTTTTAGCACCAGGAGGTCTCTGAAACAAGATTTTAACACTTTGCTTCATTGTTTGGGGAAGGTGATTTGCAATTAATGTGAATTTACAACTTAAGGCTTTCTCTTCCTCATTTTAAAAAGATACCAAGGAGGTAGATCAAGACGTATGTCAAGAGCCAAGTGAGTTCTATTGTTGGTTATTCCTGATTGTACTCATTGTAAAAAAATTTGGAAAATGCAAACAAGTATGAAGGAGAAAAAAATTTAAATACCCATAGATGCAATTATTCAGAGACAAAGATTGTTAATGTTTTGCTGATGATCTTTTGGTCTTCTATTTAATATATATATTTATACATTGTTTTACATAATTGGGATCATAGTATAAGTAGTCATGTAACCTATTTTTAAATAAAACTTTATATTTTTAGTGCAATTTTAGGTTCACAGAAAAAATTGAGAGGAAGGTACAGAGATTTTCCATATACCTCAGCTGCAACATCTTCACCAGAGTGGTACATTTGTTACCATTAATGAACCTATATTGAAACATCATATTCACTCAAAGTCCATAGTCTACATTATGGTTCGCTCTTGGTGTTGTACATTCTTTTAAATGTTTTTTTTTATATGTTTTTATTGATTTCTTTTTAGAAAGAAAAGATGGGAGAGAGAGAAACATTGATGTGAGAGATACATCGATTGGCTGCCTCCTATACCCCCTTACTGGGGATCAAGTCTGCAACCTGGGCATGTGCCCTGACTGGGAATCCAACCCGGACCTCTCAGTCCATGGGACAACACTCAATCCACTGAGCCACACAGGCTGGCAGTGTTGTGCATTCTGTGGGTTTGGCCAAATGTATATTGAAATGTATCTGTCATTATACTTTTTTTTTTTTTTTTTTTTGCATTTATGTTCAGAGCAGGAGGGAGAGAGGAAGGAAGAGAGAGAGAGAGAAACATCAATGGGAGGGACACATCGACTGGTTGCCACCCACACAACCCCAACCAGGGCTGGGGACTAACTGCAACTGAGGTATGTGCTCTTAGCAGGAACCGAACCCAGGACTCTCTGGTTTGCAGGCTGATGCTCTAACCGCTGAGCCAAGCCGGTCAGGGCTGTCATTATAATTTTATTCAGAGTATTTTCACTACCCTAAAATTCCTGTATGTCCCACTTAGTCATCCCTCCCTTCATTCTCCCACAATGCCTGGTACCCACTGATCTCTTTATTGTCTCCATAGTTTTGCCCTTTTCAAAATGTCCTACCATTGGAATCATACAGTATGTAATTGGCTTCTTTCACTCAGTAATATACATTTAATGTTCCTTCATGGCTTTTCATGGCTTGATAGCTAATTCTTTTAGTGTTGAATAATACTCTGTTGTCTGGATGTACCACAGTTTATTTATCTATTCATCTACTAATGGACATCTTGGCTGCTTTTAAGTTTTGGCAGTTATGAATAATGTTGCTATAAACATTCATGAGCAGGTTTTGGTGTGCACATAAGTTTTCAGTTCCTTTGAGTTAGTACCAAGGTCCATAATTGCTGGATCGTATGGCCACATTAAAGTAAGTCTTCCAAAGTAGCTGTGGCATTTTGCATTTCCACTAGTTATAAATGAGGGTTCCTCTTGCTCACATCCTGGTCCACACTTGGTGTTGTGTGTCCAGATTTTGGCCATTCTCAGAGGTGTGTAGTGGTAACCCATTTTTTTCAGAGTTCCCTTCATGAGTATCATTTTTTATAGATGTATTCCAACATAGGGAAGTCATAGAATACAAAGTATTTAACCTATCACTTATTAGTATCTATTTAGATTTTTTCTAATATTCACTATTATCAATAACACTTTGATGAATGTTTTGTATGTAAATCTTTGTTTACATCTACTTACTCATTTCCCTTGGATATATATATATATATATATATATATATATATATATCCTCACTTGAGGACATTTTTAAATTTTTTTGTTCAGAGAGAGTGGGAGGGAGAGAGAGGAAGAGAGAGAGAAACATTGACGTGAAAGGGACACATCGAGTGGCTGCCACCCGCACGACCAACCAGGGCCGGGGACAAACTGGAACCAAGGTATGGGCCCTTAATGGGAACTGAACCCGGGTCTCTCTGGACCACAGGCTGACGCTCTAACCGCTAAGCCAAACTGGCCAGGGCTCCCTTGGTTATATTCTTAAAAATGGAAATGAGTCAAAGGGTACAAACATTTTTCAGGCTTCCTGGGAAGGTTTTATCACTTCACATTCCTATCAATAGTATGAGGAACTCCCTTGCAGCAACAAGTATTACCAGTTGTTTTAAATATTTGCCAAATCAATAGGTTAAACAATTATAACTCATAGTCTCAATCTGCAGATCTTTGCTTACTTAAGTTAATGAACAGTACAGGTATTTCATGCTTCTTAGCCACTTGTATTTCTCAGTGAGTTGTCTATTAAGGTCCTTTTCTGGGCAGATTCTGTTAATAGTGGCCCCAATAGTTGTCTGTAGATGATGCCAAACCTTGCATTTAGCCACATCTATTATGAGGCTGGGCTCTGGCAGGATTAGATATTGTCCATGTCAGTACTGCTATTTCAATTAAACCAGAAAGGGGAAAGTTTTCATGTTTTACTGGAATCTAGGAAATGAAGTTATTTTGCCGAGCCACATTTATTACATTATTATATTTTCTTACTCCCAAAGCTTCTCTTTTCTTTAATCCTTTAGCAGGAGGGCTAAATTTGGTGTGTATGTATACTTTATTTCAGTGTATGTTCATCAACCTCCTACTATGTGCTGCACAGTGGCCACATTAAAGGACTGTGGGGTCGAGAGAAGAGCCTGGGCTTTGACGTTGAGCAGATCTTGGGCAAGTTTCTTAACCTCTCAGAGGCTCAGTTTCTTCTTCTTTCAAGTATGGGTGATAGCCAGCCCTCCCTTTGGGGAATATATGTATTATGACTGCAAAACTCCTGGTATAGTGTCTGCCCCATAAGATTCCATTTAGCTCAATAAACAATTCTTGAGCCACTCTATGATTTTGACACTGTGCTAGGTATCGCCTACAGGAGAAAGGTCAGGCTGTTCATGGGCTCCAACAAGGCCCTCCCTGAGCCCTGCTGTTCTGTGTCCCCTCATGAAGTCCTGGGCCCCAGATGTCCTGGGTGGGTGACAGCTCTCTTTAGAGCCCTAGGCCTTAGCTGCAATTCTGAAGCAATAGGAAAAGTGCCAGTGAACATTTTTGTTGTTGTTGTTAATTCCCACCCGAGGATATTTTTCCACTGATTTTTAGAGAAAGTAGAAGGGAGGGCAGGAGGGAGAGACAGAAAAGAGAGAGAGAGAGAGAAACATCAATATAAGAGAGACACATTGTTTGGTTGCCTCCTGCACGACCTTGACCAGGGCCAAGGATCAAACCTGCAACCCAGGTACGTGCCCTTGACTGAAAATCAAACCTGCGACCCTTTGGTCCTCGGGCAGATGCTCTAGCCATTGAGCCAAACCATCCAGGGCCCAGTCAAATTTTGTTACACAGAGAATCACGACTATAGTTTTTATTTTCTTTTTTCTTCTTAACATCATATCATAAGCATTTTTCCTTTATAGCACAGTTAAGGGAACCACTGGAGCCAGCCATCCTTACTAAGTGAGCTTGGGCAGGTGGCTTAACTTCTCTGTGCCCTAGTTTCCTTATCTGAAATAAAAATAATAACAGTACCTATTTCCTGGGATTCTTCTTAGAATGAAACAAAATATTTCATGTGTGGTTCTTAGAATAATGTCTAGCACATAGTAAGAGATCAATGATCTAGAATTATTAGTTGTTATACTGTCTTCTTAGCCACCCTTACAATGACTTGACATTATTAAATTGAATAGATATAATACCATTCTCTGGTGTTGGATAATTAAGGTATTTCTGATTTTAAAACACAAAAGGAAGTAGTATCCCTAAGAAATATTTTAAAAGTCATTTTGCAGTTTAGAGACAAAGGCAGAGCAACCAATTTAAGAATTAAATGTTAAATGAATAACATTAATACACTTAAGTTGCCTTTCAAAAATATTCTACATTTCTACACGTTACAGGGTAATTAACCTATCTTAGAAGCATGGATGATCCCTGTCTGGGGCACAGAGCCGACCTGGATCACTTCAGCAAGGTCTTCTAGTCTTTCTCCAGGCAAAGAAGCTGCATCAGCTCTTCTCTCCTTCTGTAAGAGAATCTCTGATATAGCACAGCTGAAGGTCAACCCAGTATTTTCAGCTATCACTTGGGGATATCTGGTAGGGCAACTGTCAAGCCATGTCACCTGCTGGGGAAGTTATGGGATAGAGGTTTCTGCTCTGGCCCTTCAGCCAACAAAGCTTAAAGTTAGCACTGGTATAAATAAAAGATGAACTTACACAGATCTAACACCTTGTATGTGCCAGGCTCTGTAAAAATATTCTCTACCATCCTTAGCTCAACTAAGTAAAATGGTCCTATTCTATAGATGAGGAAACTGAGGCTCAGAGAGGTGCAAAGTTTCTTCCAAGGTTACACAGCTGGCAGAGTCATGACCCAGATCTGTCTGACTCTAAATATACAAGCTCTTGCCATAGTACACTGGATTTCTTTTCAGTTTAATTCAACTTAATCAGCATGATTAATATATATATATACATATATATATTACCCCTGATAGGTTGAGAACAGAGAGAACAAACTAATGAGAAAGACAGACATAAATTGCAAGTTCTCGTAATTTTAATGGTAGGCAGATGCATACCCTGTGAGAAGTGCTAAAGCCACATAGGCAGTTAAATTTTTCTGTTGTGTATAATTCTGAAAGTCATCATTAATCCTTTTAGGAAGAGGAAGGGGAGCAATAGATTGATAGATCAGGGTTGTAATCAATGAATGCACAAAGGACAGTGGGAAAATGGGATGGAGAGATTAATTCCCACGTAGAGACCCAGGAAAGTCTTAAAGAATATGATTTTTGGTTGGGATTTGAGGGTGAGGAAGAATCAGCAAGAGAACATGGGGAAGGGGCATGATCTGTTTACCCCAAGAGAAGTAAAAATCTTGATTTGTATTTGCTAAATATTGGTCTGAAAACAGAACACCCACACACACCTCTCTCATTTTGCCCTCCTCTTTACATACATAGACAGACCTATTAAGATATACCCATAGATGCTCACAAATGCAAAAAACACACAGAAAATACACATAAAACACACACCAGTACGCAATATACACAAATAGATACTAGCTCCCCTATCATAAGCTCACACAAATACGAATAATATTCATACACACGGACTCGAAAATGTTTATGCTTTCTTACACAAGCACGTACATATTCTCTCCCCACCCACTACTCATGTAGGTAAATAAATGCATTTTTTCATTAACATATACGCAGGTTCACACGCAAACCTCATCCTGCCCTTCTGGTTGGAGGCCAGTAACTAATGGGAAGCCATGCACAAAGGCAAGCATCACGGAGCGGGGGCCAGGAGTGGGTTGGCGGTGGGGCTGGGATTAAGCCCCGTCAGATGACAAACCCGCCCGGCCTGGCTCCCTCGGAAAGCTGCTGAGCCGAGGCTGCAGCGCCTGAGCAAGCTCTGGATTCCGGGCGACGGCGCGAGGCTGCGCGCCAGAATTCCGACCTCATACAGGGTTTAGTGTCACCCAGGGTCAAGCTCTGCTATCAGACCCACCCTAATCCCTGCAATGGGCAGGCGGCGCGCGGGACACAACAGGGCTGTGGCGTGGGGCTCGTTTTAGCACAGCACACTGAGCATTAGAAAGGGTTTACTGGGGGCCAGGCACTAGGCCAGTCCCTTTCAGGACTTAATTCTCACAACAGCTCAGTGTGTGCAGGGTGGGGTGAAGTGGGGGTGGGTCCGATGTGATACATCCTCATTTGCGAGGTGAGAAAACTGCTCGGGCCACAGAACCACTCAGCGGGAGGCAAGAAGCTGAGGTTTCACCCGTTCGGTCCTATTTCCCGCGGGTAGAGGGCATGTGAGTCTGTCTCCCCAACGCGTAGAGCTTCCTCCTTCCGCTCCTGCCTGGCACAGGGCTTGGCCCACAGCAGGTGTCTCGGGAGGGCGTGGGTCTTATTTCAATAAGGCCCTCAGCAGGGGCCTCAGTTTCCCCATCTCTGAAATGGGAATGGCAGCGCAGACCTCGCAGGACCGACACCAGGCTCTCTTGGGCAGCAGAAGCAATGCTGAACGCTACATCCTTGCTGCTGTCGCCCTGGCCCATCACGGGGGTTCCAGCTCAGTCCCCACCCGGGTGCGGCACGGCGCCCCATTGTTTAAGAGGGCGGGGAAGCTCCTGAGAGCCGATTCCCCGCCCCGGGTCGCGCTCGCCGCCCAGTGGAGCAGACGACTTGGCCCGGGGCCTGCCGCGCGGGGCGCGTCCTTTGTCTGCTACCCGGCGCCCGGTGCCGGAGGCCCGCGCCCCGCTCCTTGGGCAGACAAAGCCGCGCTGCCGCGAGCCGGATCCGCTGGAGCGGGGCTCGCGCCACCCTCCTCCAGCCTCAGCACCACCCCCTCCCGTCGATGCCCTCTGATTGGTCCGTGAGGCTACAAAGAGGCTGGGGAGCGGATGGGTCACGTGGGATAGCGTGGTCTCCCATTGGTCGGAAGAGGCTGCCAATCGGAGAGGGCGGGCTGTCCGCGCTCGGCCGGGTCGCTCCCTCCGCGCTGGGGCCCGCCCGCGGGGCCGGCCGCCTGTCAGAGGGAGGTGGCGATGATGAACCCGGTGGCGGTGGCGGTGGCGGCTGCGGCGGCTTCCCTGGTCCGAGTGCCGGGAGGAGAAGATGACTGACCTGCCGACTGACTGAATGAATGAATGGCGGAGCCGAGCGCGCCATGAGGAGCCTGCCGAGCCTGGGCGGCCTCGCCCTGTTGTGCTGCGCCGCCGCCGCCGCCGCCGCCGCCTCAGCAACCTTGGCGGGGAATGTCACCGGTGGCAGCGCGGCCGCGGGGCAGGTGGACGCGTCGCCGAGCCCGGGGCTGGACGGCGAGCCCACCCACCCTTTCCCTAAGGCGACAGCTCCCCCGGCCCACACCTCGAGGACCGGACCCCCGGGCGCTACCGTCCACCGACCCCGGACTGCATCCTCTTCAACCGGGTCCCCGGGGACCACCCCTCCAAGGGCGACAACCGGACCCGCTCTGACCACCTTTCAGGCGCCGCTCGGCCCCTCGTCGGCCGCCCCTCCGGCGGTGGAAAGCACTCCGACCACCCCTCGGGCGACGACCAGACCCGCGCCCACCACCCTCTCGACGACCACTGGCCCGGCGCCGACCACCCCTGTGGCGACCACCGTTCCGGCGCCCACTACTCCGCTGACCCCCACCCCTGTCCCGCCCCGGAGCAGCAGCGTCCCGCCCACCCCACCTGCCGCCGAGGCCCCTTCGCCGCCTCCCCCAGGTGAGTCCCAGCGCTCCCCCGCCGGCAGGAGCAGCTCGCGGCGGCCGATCCTGACCCCGCCTGGAGGATGGGGTTCCTGGGGGTCCTGGCTGGCGTGGATCGTTTCTCGTCACAGAGGTTCCCCAGATTTCGACTCCCCAGGGGAGGTCCAAGCTCCAGCCAGCCCGATTCCTCCCCCCCAATCTGGGGAGGCTTTTGTGCCCCCCCCGCCCCCCCCCCGGCTGTGTGGGCGGCATCGCACCTCGTTCCAAACGGGGCTTTCTGGGCGCTGTGGGAGACCCAGCATGGGTACAAACTTTTGGGTTTGGTTCGCTCACCCTGCCTCTCCGCCTGGGTTATTTGGGGGAAGTTCGAAAGCCAGCACAATACTTCTCCTTCAACCACTGGGTCAGAGGCTGAGTGTAAGGGATTCCTCCTGACGCTCCAGCGTCCTGTTCATTTCTCCTTGTTTCTATGTAAATATCCCATGTGCATGTGACAGGTGGAAGGGATGTCGAGAGCATTTGTTTACCCATGGCAGTACAGACCACTGGAGGCCAAAAGAAAAAAGAAAGAGAGAGAGAGATTGTAATCCGCGTTTCCCCTCGAAAAAAGTGGATTCAGTAGGTCATTGGGGACAGGTGTGTATCTAGGTTGAGCACATTTATTTAGGTTAAATCCCTTCCTTGCACCATTTTTTTTTCCCTCCCTCAGTGACAAGGTCATTATGTTTGGACAACTATACAATTTAAGCAGGGATGTCCCCGCCTTTTCTTTTTTATTTTTCCTCCCATAAACGACAACGTTCAATTTTCCTTGATGCCGATAAATGCCAATTTCTGTTTGAGTCCACACAGAAAATGAGGCCCTTCTTGCTGGTTGGAGTCTTCAAGCAAAGTCAGAGACAACTCCTATTCTCTCCCTTTTGTGATCTAAAACGGGCTTGGAACTAAACATGTAACACCTACCTTGTCCAAACCATTTGCCGAGATGTACTTGACATTAATGGATCTCTGACCTAATTCTTAGGCTCAGTGATTTACTGTGAAGTCAGGTATGGACTTTGGACTGTACTTGCGTTTGTAGAGTTTCCCCACATGATTATTAGTCTTAATACAACCTTGAATCTTGGGTTCAAGCTTGGCATTTATGTTAGTAAGAATGCAGATTATTCACTCATAAAAAGATAAGTTTGCATCTCTTCTAGCTTCAAGGAGTGTATTCACTAGCAGCTAGTGAATAGCTGGATTTTGACTGTAACCTTTTTTGGCCTTCATATGGGGAGATTGACATATTACCAAGAAACAGGAAGCATAGTGGTTGAGAGTATGAACTCTGGAGCCTATTCTTATGTTTGAATCCTAGCTCTGCCCTTTATTAATTGTATAATATTAGGCAGGTCACTTAACCTTTCTTTATTTGTGAAATGAAAATAATGATAGTACTTAATAGTACTTACCTTATAGGATTGCTGTGAAGAGTAAATAAGTTAATATATTTACGGTATTTAGAGCAGTTCCTGTTGCAGTTAAGTACCATAGTACCAAGTGTGTGTTAGATATCTTTATGACCAGGCTCTTTGGGGGGCGGGGGGGGGGGTAGTGGTAAAGCATTTGAGGAACCTAGTAGGGACTTGTGGTGATTTTCATTTGTTTTAGTAAAGTGTAATAGAAAAAGGATGAATTCTGTTTTCTGGAATTTGAAGCACACAGTAGCATTTAAATAGCGAGATCATTTATTTTGAATGGGTAGTATATGATAAATAAGTCTGTGCAATTGATGTTATTTTACTTTTGTTATTTTTGTGTTGTTATTTTTAAATCACAAAGTAACCACTGCTTGCAAAAAAAAAAAAAAAAATTTACAAACAACCAGAAGTCCTCAAAGGAATAAGTGAAAGTCACTCCTTTACTGCCTCCAGGTTCTAGTCAGTCCCTAGAGGTTATTACTGTTAACAGTTTGATCTCTTTTCAGACGTTTTTTGGGCATGTATGAATTTACATGGTTTTTAAAAATAGTTTTTTGAAACTCAAAATGAAATAATCCTATATATATATATATAGTTTTGCAATGTGCTATATTCACTTAACTATGTACCATGGCTTCCCTCCTACCCCCCCACTCCCCATGTTAGTACCTGTCTACCTTATTTTTTTCTTCAACAGTTGCATTTTGTTGTTGTAGGAATATATCGTAATTTAATCAGTCTGTTATTATGGACACTTAGATTGCTTCTGGGCTTCACTTTAAAAAGCACAAAAAGAATATGTTCTTATTGAGTTTATTCTTATTATGTTCTTATTATATTCTCTAATACTTTGGCTGGAGTCTTATAGACTCCAAATCAATTTTAGATGAAGTAAAGCAGGATTGATTATATTTGCCATCTGAATTGTTTGAGGCTTTTCAGGAACTAACATATGTGGTAACCGTTCAGTCACAGAGGTTTTTAGGAGGATGCCCAACTTTGGTAAGTCTGTGTTTTAAATTTTCTGTAGTTTGTACTTGTCTGTGAATTCACTATGGATTGCCAGTGTCTAGTTCTCAGTGGCTGAATTGACTGGGCATATTAATGGACACTTTTAGCTTTATAATGATGTGATCAGATGCAGCCTTTTTATCTGAGCATGGATTCTAGTTTACTTCAAATAGTAAACACATCTCTCTGACACAAGGAAAACTTCTACTTGAATTTGAGAGACCTAAGTTGGGATTCTCTGGCATTTGGGAAGATGGTTGTACATGGTGTTTTATTTTAATGTTCCTCTAAGGACTGAGTGCCTTCAATAATATATTATGTGATAGGATGGGTCTTCTAGCTGCTCTTTGAATTAATAAGAATTTCTTTCGTGAAGGTCTAGCTGAGAGTTCTTGCCTGGCCCTCAATTAGGGCCCTCTTTTATTTACAGGGACACTGATCGGAAACTGAAACTAATTGCCCAGCAAACAGGCTCTTTTCCTCCCACAGACCTGGCAAAACATTTGGCCGATTGGTTTGCTGGGTGTAGGATATTTTAAGAAGGGTGAAGGGAGAGGTAGTAATACTAGAGAATAATTGTATCAGCAGTAAGAGACTGAGGTGATGACAAATGTTTGATTTGTAAAGTTATGGGCCCCTGATGAATCTATTTGACAGACCTGGAACAGTTATTGTCTGCTGCTAAGGTTCTGGTGCAGATGCAAGAAAAAAGGGCCCGCGCGCTTTCTGTCTACCTGATTGTGGCAGCCGAGACTGAATGGAGAACTACAGGGGCGGGTAAAATATGGAGCTTTAGGGCCAGATAGAATATTACTACTACCTCCTAACATGGCTGTACATTTTAGGAAATACTTCCACAGACTTAGCTGAAATAGTTCTCCCTGTAGTTAACACAGACTGGTTCTGGTTCCCCTCTTTGGGGCCACACAAAATAAGTCTGCTCTCTCTGTGCCATGACAGTTCTTCAGGGATTTGGGGACAGTGATCATGTTCCCTCTGAGTCTGGACTAAATACCTTCAGCTCCCTCAACTGTTCTTTATGTGACATGGTTTCAAATTCCCTCAGTATCCTGGTCACCCCTCTTCTGGACGTTACCAATCTTTCTGTGTCTCTCCCAAAGTGTGGAACACAGAGCTAAACATAGTACTCCAGATGTGCTCTAACTAGCTGTAGCAGAGAGAGCAGTTACCTTGTTCTTTCTGGATGCTATACTACTGTTGATGTAGTTATTCCTAATCAGAGTAGCTTTTTTGGCAGCGATACTACGTTGTTGACTCATTGAGTCCATTAAAATAGTTAAGTCTTTTTCTTTTTAAACATGTGCTAAATGAGTCTTCCTTCATTCTGGACTTGGAAATTCTTGTTATTTTTTAAAGTATAAGCTGAGACATTTGCCAAACATGTAAGATTTATTATGCTATGTTCAAATCATCCTTTTAGATCCCGGGTCTGTCAGTCCCACCCAATTTATTCATATTCACCTACAGGGTGTTCCTATAGACAGAGTCTAAGGACAAGTTAGAGCAGGTTATTCTTACCTCATCGGGGATAATACATTTATGGATGTTAAACAGTTTGGAAGGAAAGGAATAATAGTTCAGATTATTTCTCAGGGGTTTCTTCTAGCTCTAAAGTTCTGTAATGATTTGGTATGCATGATTGAGGACACATTAATGCCCCCCAAAGAACCTTAATCATGTATTTGTTATCTAAGTTAAGAGAATAGACTTTGTTTAAGCAAACCCTAGAATTTAGAGTTCAAAAAAATCTGACCACTGTGACATGTACATAAATTATTACAAATGGATTTTATTTAAAAGGAACGTTCTGGGAATGTAGGACCCACCTAACTGTACTGGGAAATGTTTTCTTTAATCTAAAATTTTCTACTGATAGGTTCAGAGTCTTATTTGTTTATAGTTATTTAATAAAATGCCATTCATTTTAAGGAAATAGAAATTATTTAGGCTCTAAAGATAATGTAGGTCCATAATCTTATCCAAAACCTGTGGGGCTGGGTGTGCTTCACAATTTAGAATTTTTCAGGTTTTAGGAAGTTAATAAATATACCCCAGTGAAGTCTGGGGCAGCATCCTATAATCAAACACATGAAAATATTTGTAGCAAAATGCATATACTGAGTGGGATAAATAAAGACTATAAATAGCCTTGCATTTGTTCAGCTCAGGTTTTGCTGCCAAATGAGTTACATAAAAAATTTTGGTTTTTGGAGCTTTTGGTATTTAGCATCAGGTCTGAGGGGTTGTGGACCACTGTTATAATAATTACAAACATATATAGTGCTTTCTGTGTTCCAGGTAGTGTTCTAAATGCTTTACACATATGAATTTTTAAAAAATCCTCACCCAGGGATATTTTTTCATTTATCTTCAGATAGAATGGAAGAGAGGGAGGGAAGGAGGGAGAGAGAGATAGAGAGAGAAACATTGACGTGAGAGAGACACATCTATTGGTTGCCTCCTACACGACCCCAACCAGGGCCAGGGACCGAAGGGAAACTGAGGTACCTGCCCCAGACTAGAATAAAACCTGGGACTCTGGTCTGCAGGCTGATGCTCCATCTGCTGAGCCAAACTGGCTAGAGCCATATGAATTTTTAATCTTCACAACAATTAGGTATAATGAAGTTATTAAAAAAAATTTTTTTAAATCTTCACCTGACAATATTTTTTCCATTGATTGTTTTTTTAGAGAGAGTGGAAGGGAGGGAAGGAGAAAGAGAGAGAAACACTGATGTGAGAGAGAAGCAATGATTGGTTGTTGCCTTGTACATGTGCCCTGACCAGGGCTGGGGATCGAACCTGCAACCCAGGTACTCACCCGTAACTGGGAATCGAACCCAAGAACCTTTGGTGCCAGGGCCAACGCTCTAACTACTGAGCAACACCAGCCAAGGCTAATCAAGTTGTTACTCTCATTTTGTAGATCAGGAAACTGAAGCTCAGAGAAGCCCAGCTGTGGCAGAGCCTGGATTCAAACCTAGTCATTCTTGCTCCAGAAACTGTATTATTGGCATTTTAAAAAGTAGCTACAGTGTCATCCCATACACCAAAAAAGGTTGCGGGTTCGATTCCTGATTAGGACACATACCTAGATTTCAGGTTCTGTACCCCATCAGGACACATACATGAGGCAACCAATTGATGTTTCTCACACATTGATGTTGCTCTCTATCTCTTCTCTCTCTAAAAATCAATTAAAAAAAAAAAAGAACAACAGCCATCCTGGCTTGTTTGGTTCAATGGTTAGAGCGTCAGCCTGCGGGACAAGGAGTCATGGGTTTGATTCTAGTCAAGGGCACGTACCTCGGTTGCTATTTAGTCTCCGGCCCTGGTTGGGGTTGTGTGGGAGGCAACCAATCAATGTGTCTCTCTCACATGGATCTTTTTTTCTCTCTCTGTCTTCTTCCCTCCCACTTTATCTGAAGATAAGTGGAAAAATATCCTTGGGTGAGGATTTTAAAAAAACCACAACAACATATCCTCTGGTGAATATTAAAAAAAAGAAATTAAAAAAAAAGTAGTGCCCGTCTGGTGTGGCTCAGTGGTTGAGTGTCGACCCATGCACCAAGAGGTTACAGGTTCAATTCCTGGTCAGGGTACATGCCCAGCTTATGGGTCAGATCCCTAGTGGGGGGCATGCAGGAGTCGGCCAATGGATGGTCTCTCTCATCAATGTTTCTCTCTCCCTCTCCCTTCCTCTCTCTCTCTAAGAATAAATAAGGGGAGGGGGTGGAGTGGTGAAAGTAGCTACATAGTGGAGAAGAGAAAGAAACTGTTTTGCTAAAAATATGGTTCTTGGATACTAATCTGAAAAAAATTTCTACTGTTCTTAGGCATTTATTTCTTTCACTCATTGTGCACTATTCATTCACCTTCTCAAGTTTTGTTTTACAACTGTGATTTTAAATTATAGCTCTAATTCTTCCTTTGATTTGGTTCTAACGTGGTCTGTGACAGAAAAATGTGACTGTAGTCTTTTTAGGGCCAGACCAAGGGACTTCTCGAATTCACTATATCCTATTTCTGGCCTAAGTGCCTAGCTTTCTGTAGAAATTCCTTAGTCTGATTAGTTTCTGGAACAGAATAGTTAACTCCAGAACATTAATTTCAATTCTTCTGAATTATGTCCTCAGGAAGCCTTCTGGCTAGTTGAAAATTTACACATTGATATAATCTGACTAGGTCTTTTTATCTTGATTTTTTTAAAACCCATAACATTAAAGTGTACATTACTTTCATCTCAGCATTTCTAAACATGTATACATTAACTTCCAGACGTCCTGGCACCCTTATAAAAAGAATGGAAGAAAAGTATCACCGTGCTGTTTCTACTGATGAGTAAATTATGGGTAGAGATATTACTGCTCTAGGGCACTTAATAGATCAGAAGAGAATAGAAACATAAGATTGTATTTGGCTGAAAGACAGTGTTAGATGATATTTTTAGTTATAATTTAATTTATGTTTTTTGCCTTGATCTTAATTTTTGTTTTTCTTTAGATATGATTTAAAAACCTTTACTAATGTTGAGATTATATTGCAGACACCTCGTCTGTGGTCACTTAGTCTTTTTTCAAGAACACATTTTGATTTATCGTTTTTCACTAGAAACAACCATCCTAATTGTACTGGTAACTTTGAAGGGAGATTTTAAACCTTGTGATGAAAAAGATAAAAATTATGTCTGGATACATATGTGTTTGGATCACCATAAAGATTCACTCAAAATAATTATCCTTTTAGATGTATCTAAGTATATGTGATAAATTTGTGTCAAAATAGTCCTTCTGGAAATGCGACTGTTCCACAGATCATCATCATTGTCAGGAGAAACCTTTTCCTATTACTTTTTCTTTATTAAAAAAAAATCTTTGTTTTCCTTGCTTGTTTTTTTTTTTTTTTTTTTTTTTTTAACTTTAAACTCTTATATGTTCCTTTCACTCTTGTCTTTTATTCTTAGCCTCATCTATTCTTTCTTGTTCTTTAAGGAACCAAATTATCCTCTCTATTTAACAATTTACCACTTTGTCCTCCTTCAGTGCCTCCTCAAAGCCCAATTCTTCCAAGAAGGCTTTCTAGAGGAACAAAAGGTCCTTGAAGATGTCCTGGTAACAGGGCACACGGAGTTGAACACTTTGCACTCAGAAGAAAACCTGTCTTTTCTGTGCCTTTGACTTTTTCCTTTGAATTTGTTTTTAGTTTATTTAATTTAAATTATTAAGCCCACTTAATAAGAAAATACCATAATTCATACAATATGGAGGACATGGTATTAGCTCTTTTAAAAAAAAAAAAGAAAAGTTTTATTTTTGCTTTGAAGTCTTTTTGAAAATTTAATTTAATTTTTATTTTTGTTACAGATATTTCTCCTTTTCCCCCCATTGACACCTCCCTCCCAATCCTGCCCCCCACCCTCCAACATTGTTGTCTATGTCCATGGTTTGTACACATGCATATAAGTTCTGTGGTTTATCTCTTCCTGCTCCACCGTCGCCTTTTTCTGAGGTTTGTCAATCTGTACCCTACTTCTATGTCTCTGGGTCTGTTTTGTTCATCAGCTTGTTTTGTTGTTATATTCCACAAATAAGTGAGATCATGAGATATTTGTCTCTCTGATTGGCTTGTTTCGCTTAGGGTAATACTCTCCAGGTCCCTCCATGTCGTCTCAAAGGATAAGAGATCTTTCTTTCTTACAGCTGCATAGTATTCGATTGTATATATGTACTGCAACTTTTTTATCCACTCATCTATTGACGAAATATTTACAGCTTTTTTGTGGGTTCAAATTTGATATTTTGTATTTCAAGCTGTTGTCTTTTATATTTATTTTGTTGAATGTAAATCTTTGGTTTAGCTACCCATCTTTACAGGATGGAAAAATGGTATTTGGAAAAGAGGATTTGCTTACTTTATATTTTCTTTTCTAGGCACTATATGGGGCTGCATCTTATGGAAAGAGCCCAGTATTCATTGAAAGTAAATGGTGATGGAGATAATAACAAAGGTGAACTACAGAACTTGTTTGGGAGGGCTCATGAAAATCTCACTTCTTCAGATTGAAATATGATTTACTTATTTCCTACTGAGGAATCTCTATGGAATTATCTTAACATTATTTTAGTTGTATTGCCTCAAATCAGTGTGTCAGTAGCAAAGAACCGTGGTACTTTGATTTCTAATCTAGTATTTGACACATTACATGTCTATTTTCTTAAAAGGATTTTTTACATACATCATAATTCTTAAACAATGCAGCTGTTAAATATTACTATCCTTACTTTATGGATGGCAAATACTCAGATTTAGAAATGTTAAGTTGCATGCTTAAACCTGTCAGGTTTATAAAGTCCATGAGGGCAGGGACTTCTGTTTGTTTTGTTCTCAATTGTATCCCCAGTGTTCAGCCTAAAATAGATTCTCAGTAAATATTTGATGATTGAATGAGTGAAAAGTAAGGAATGGTTTGTAGCTATACTACAGTTGCAGTGTATTCTTAAGGAAGGTAATGTAATCTCATGGTCTTTTCCCTTAGTTTAGAAATAAAATTTTCTGTTTCTTTTTCCCTTTACTACTTCTGGCAAGTGGAGTTCCTTGAAATCTAGCAAATTACATTATTTTTTAATGTTTTGTTACATAACTTTGTCCCTTCTATTTTTCTCAGTTAAACGAAGAACAGCAATAGACAAATAAACACCTGCTAACTTTTGTACAAAGAGTAGCTAAGTTGGAAAGGCTGAGCACATGGGATCCTAAGCTATTTCTCAGTTCTTTTCCCAGTTCTGATCTTGGGCAAGTAATTTCATCTGTAAAATGAGAGAGTTAGACTAGATTTGTGGTTTTTAAACTGTATTATTTTGGGACTTAGGGTTCCCTAGATGTGTTTGGGAGGCAGTACTGGGACTTTGGAAGCCAAATGGTTATACTTCTGGGTCCTCCATACCCAACCCTCACTCCCACATCACCACGCACACTTTAATCACCTTCATTCTCCTCTGGTTTATATTCTGGGTTTCTTTCAGTAAAAAATTTTTGAAGTAGTAATTCTTCTACTCTATATTTCCATGATAAAGAAATTATAGTAGCCCTGGCTGGTGTGGTTTAGTGGTTGGGGAATTGGCCTGCTCACCAAGGGGACGTGGTTCGATTCATGGTCAAGAGCACGTACCTAGGTTGCAGGTTCAATCCCCAGCCCTGGTCTGAGTACATGTGGGAGACAACCAATCAATGTGTCTCTCTCACATTCATGTTTCTCTCTTTCTCTGTCTGTCCCTCCCTCCCTTCCACTTTCTCTGGAGAGCAATGGAAGAAGTATCCTTGGATGAGGATTAACAAAAAAAAAAATAAAGAAATTATAGTAATCTATGAACTATTATTCAAGCATAAAATACTTATGTTTAGTAACAATATACTAATATACTATAACATATACCAAAATGGCTAAAGCTGAATAATGGCATTATAGGTCATTTAAATTACCTTTTTTGTGTTTTTCTGAATTTTCCAAGGGCTGTATCCAGTTTTAATTTTATAATCACAAAAATAAATAAAATGAAAAAAAAAGTTGTGATAGCTTTTGATGAGATTAAGTTAGGTGATATTGCCCGGGGCCACTTAACTATAATTTCTGTCATTGATTTAGCAGTTTTGATTTGCGTTAGAGGTATTTGCTTAGTCTCAGTGAGTTGTGATTCTAAAGAAAGATTGCTGAAGACAATACCCAAGAAAGGAAACTTTCCTGAGGCCTGACAAATCTTAAACATATGGTAGGGATGACATCTAAGATTTGGTACCTTTGGGGAGGTTTAACTAAAATCTTAGAAGATACTGAAAACAGAGCTCGTTCTTTATCCATTTCATTCTGTCTAGGGAATTTAAAGCATGCACTTAAAAATTAATTAAAGTAGTTTATTAAAATAGTTCTTGTTTAAATTTTGCAAAATCTGAATTTATGACATTGTTCACAGCCTTTACTAATAGAAGATCTTTGATTAGACTTTCCTTTAAAGATATAGAGCTCTCAAAAGTTTGGTTTCAGTCTGTCCATATGTTTTGTGATTAGATCAGATGGGATTGCTTTTATACTGGTAATATACCAGCTGTTCTATATGGTATCCTTGCCAGGGAGACAGCTAAGCTCTGAGGGAAAGGGAAATTTATTCAGTTGGAAAAAGGAATGTGTTCTGATTAGTCACAGGGAAAATGATAAGGAGTAGGAATGTTTTCAACCTGGCTAGAGAATGTTAAATAATCTTTATTTAGTAAGTTTTAGACTGATTTTAGAAACTTTTGTTTCAGTCTTGCATGCTTCCCAGAAACTTTAATAATACCAGGGGTCTTATTAAATTTTAATTATTTATTTAAAAAAATGTAGTGCTTTTACTTGATGTATATGAATAAAAGGAAGAGGTTAGGAGTAGCAGTTAACTGTAAGTAGAACATCATATTCTCCATGACCATTTTAATTTTGGTAAAGGTGTTTAAAGGCAAAATTCCTTAACACATATTTGGGGAAAGTTTAGATGTTGGCTTCTCTGAAGGAAATTGGATGAATTAAGTAACTTTTAGATTCTCTTCAGTCTTGTATAGCATTTATAGGGATGTAATGGTAGTTTGGGAAAGGTTAATGGAAAAAATGGGGGATAAGAGGGATGCTTGGTACTCCATATTTATTATGTTTTACTGTTTATTGAGGCTTGATTACAGGAAGGCATTGGGCTTTCTCTGCCATAGACTTCTCATTTGACTTCATATTCATTATAATCCTACAGTGTGTTTTGATTTGTCTGTTCTATATGAACTACATTAACAATATGACCCCACCATCCAATCATGTTGTGTGGGTTAATGAATAGTTATAAAGTATACCAAAAACACAAAGCAATCTAGCTGTTGGGTATTATTATACTGAATTGTTGGTATATTGCCTGCAAACCTATCCTGTTCAACTGGTTTTAGTTTTTAAGTTAGTTTGTTGCTTCAACTTGTCCGTGAAGGCAGAGTTGAATGGTCCAGCTAATCAGTGGAACAGCAGTCGGAAGAACTAAATTCCAGTTTTTACTTCTATTCACTTTATGAGTTCTTGAGCACATTTTTTACATGGCTCTGTGACTTAGTTTCTCTGACTATAAAATGAAGCCTGTTACTTACTTTCAGTCTCCCAAGATTTTTGATAAGTTATACATGTAAATTATGGTGGAATTTTCTCAAACACAAAGGCTTTATAGAATTCAAACTGTTTTCTGGTATTCTTTCCTGATTACATGGTTTATGTAGCCTACAATGTAATGTGAACAAGATAACTTTTGATTAAACACAACAAAGAAGTAAACACATGCATTTACAAGTGGCTTCTTTATGTAAAAATATTTTATACTATTTTTTAGTTAACATATTTGTATATTTTATAGACAATTATATTATGGTATTTTCCAAAGATAATACTGGGATCCTCCAGTATTATTTTAATTCCTGTACTACCTTGAGAAAATAAAAATCCTTATTTCGGATTAAACTCATAAAATAAATAAATTGTGCTTTTCTAGATCTTTAATATTATTTTTTTGTTGGTCTTTTTAGAATGAGTTCTACTTAATATTTTTTTATGATTATAAAAATAATATATGTTCATTTTAGAAAATATAAAGACAAAAAATGAACACAGATATAACTAAAGTTAACATTTTAGTGGTAACTACAGAATTTTTCTACATCAATACTTATTTTATCCCCCTTCCTACCATTGAGATAATTTTGTCTGGATATATGCTTTGAAATTGCTCTTTAATGTAATATATTTAAAATATTTTAACACTGTGAAATGGGATACTATTCAAATGAAATTGAAAGTAGTGCTATTGTTACTATTACTATCATTCAAATGATCAAACTCTGAATGTTTACTCTGTTTAAGCTACTATATTAGGTGCCACCTAATAGTTACAGAAGAAACTATACTATAACGCTTTTTAATCACTGACTGAGTTTAGTATTTTATTACTGCATTGCATATATTGCTTCATTTCCCACAGCAATAAATGAGATCACCTATTTGTTATGAAAACAGAGGTGTGGGTTGTATTTAACACTCTTCTGAAGTCTAATATATGACAGATCAAAATGCGAAAAAATCAACATTTAAATTATTTGTCATGTCACCAGAAAGAACATGAATCTATTTTAAATAGAGATCTCAGACTCCCTATGATGCTTTATTTGAGACTTGGTACTCCTTGGCAGAACCAAACCAGTGACTATTTTTCTTGTGTCTGTTCCAGCACAAGCATGATTTTTCTCGGGTTCAGGTGGGCTCTGAAAGCCCAAAGCAGTCTGGATTCAAGCCATGCATTTAGTATTTTCAGTTCCGTGATGAGAGAAGTCAAGGTGTCCATCTGCCCAGCTCATACATTGCCAAAAAAAGCCCTAGGTGCTGGGCTAAAGAATATGCCAAAGTGTGGCTCTGACCTTCAGGAAATTGATATCTGTTTTATACAATGATCTCTATTCTCTGAAATTTATGGAGAAGAGGCTATAACTTTCCAATCAAAGCAATAACAAACCATAATGTTATTGAAAGAGGGTTAAGTTATTAATGCATGCAAAACAATTCAGAAGTGCTTAATAATCAGCACATAGTAAACACTCTAAGTTAGCTATCATTATTAATAGTTTTTTTTTTTTGTACAGATAGAGTGGGAGGGAGGGAGAGGAAGGGAGAGACAGACAGAAACATCGACGTGAAGGGACACATCGAGTGGCCGCCATCCGCACGACCAACCAGGGCCGGGGACAAACTGCAACCGAAGTACGTGCCCTTAGCGGGAACCGAACCCGGGTCTCTCCGGACCGCAGGCCGACGCTCTAACCGCTGAGCCAAACTGGCCAGGGCTTATTAATAGTTTTTATTACCTATTTACAGTGTTTGAAAAACAGCAGAGAAAACTTTGTCAATTCTAGATTAATACATTTACCAGCGTTTTTGATACAGTCTGTAGACTGGCAACACATTGGTAGACAGGAAGACTTACACATTGTCACGTTATCCTTTTTTTTATCCTCACTCGAGGACATTTTTTCATTTTTTATTCAGATAGAGTGGGAGGGAGTGAGAGAGAGAGAAAGAAACATCGACGTGAAAGGGACACATCAAATGGTTGCCATCCGCACGACCCAACCAGGGCTGGGGACAAATTGCAACTAAGGTATGTGCCCTTAGCGGGAACCAAACCCGGGTCTCTCTGGACTGCAGGCCAACGCTCTAACTGCTGAGCCAATCTGGCCAGGGCAAGTTAGTCTTTTTAACAGGTAGTTCTAAGGTGCAGAGTAGGACCGATAGGCTTGGCCACATTCTATCTTGTCAGAGTGGCCCAGGTCAGGATAGAATTATCCTGTGACATGTTGAGGCAGTAATGATACTGCTAAGAAATGGATTAAATGGAAAGCTGTTTTCAAAAAGAAAATGCAAAGATAGGACTCCAGGGAACCCCTGAAACAGCCATTGTTCAGTTCCGGCAGATGTATACTCTTCTGGCTTTTGTAGGTGTCAGGCCCTAGCCACAAATAATCCCATAAAATGAAAATAAGACTGGCCTATAGAAAGACATGACCACTCAATTTTGTATTGGTTACACATTGATATTTTTGAGAGCATGACAAATACAACATGCACATACACAATGCAAGTCACATAATCTCCCAGGTCTTCTATACCATCATCTGTAACTTGAGTATAATAGTACCTACCTAATAGGGTTCTCGAGTGTTGACCTAGAATTGAAACCCAGCTCTGTCTGACTTAAAAGTCTGTATACTTTTCATCTTCTGACTAAACTGTGCTGCATTGCCAAAGCAGATGGGAGTAGCTGAAAATGAAATAAGGCAGTCAGTGGTACAGAGCATATTTAAGGTTCTGTTTCTAGCACCTTCCCTAGCCTCCCCCAGCAAGCCCATACATTGTCCTTCTCAGCAGTCATTCTGAGTTACACAGTGACTCAGGTTTGATTTTAGTAGCTACTGTGAAATTCAAAATTAGATCAAAGGGTGTTTCTCAGAGGTAGATATGGGGTGTGGAGTGGAGATGGGGAGAGAAGATAAGTGGAAATTAGTTGAGAGTAAATTGGTAGACAACCATGATAAATATATAGCAGAACTGAATAGTAACCATGAGGTTGTCTACTCAGTGCCAGCAGGATTGGTGCTAACAGACTGTAATGTTTATTAGCATTTGGCAAGAATACCACACACTGCAAAATGGTAGTACTGATTGTTCTTGACTTGACAATGAAACCTTTCATCTTTAACTTAATAGTGACTCTAGCTCAAGGTGCTTATGCAAGACAATATGTTGTAAAAAGTAGCAGGTGATATTTAATTTTATAAAAGTCATAGAAGAATCTCAGATTTACAGATATAATTCATAGTTCTTCCAGTCACCTGAGGATGCATTCCTCGCCCCATTTTATAAACTTCCCTCATTACTCAAAGATCAAAGGAGAAAACTATTAAGTATAGACTCAGCTATTTCTGATCCAGTTGCAAAATATATTGACAGATGATATATACAATTTTGGAGGATTTGTATTTATTAGAAAGAATTAATTTTTTTTTTTTTTAAACTGGTGTAAAAGGAAGGAGGTTTATTCAAATGCTGGTAACCTGAGAAGATGACTCATGTTCCAAAGCCCATCTTAATATCTCAGGGTAGGCAAAAGACTTTTATAGGGGGGTCGTGGGAAGAGGGGAACTAAGGAATTCTGGTGACTTGCCATTTCATATTCCAGCTGTTGGGTGGTTTCAATGTTCTCCTTCATGTGTGTCAATTTCTGGCATTTGTTGTTGTTGTTGTTTTTCTCTCAGCACATTTTATTGCTGATGCCTGGGGACAAGATGTTGCAGGCCTGGCCAGCTGTCAGCATCTGCTACACTCCAGTAGTCAAGGCTAGTGAAAAGGGAACAGGAACTGCTGCTGCCTGTAGCCTCTTTACTTTCAAAGAGTCTCTCTAGCATTGGACTTCTTAATTTTCTCCTCCAGCTTTTGTACTGATTTTTAGTGTCATGGTCTTCCCATCTTGTACCTGAGGCCAGGTTCCTAAAGTTCCTGCATCATATCTCTGTAGAGTTTCTTTTGTGGAGAATCCAATAAAGCCCACTCCTCCAGACTGAAGTTCACAGCCACATCCTCAAAGGCCACTGAGTCCAGTCTCGAGCAGCTGCTTCTTTAATTTTATAATTGTAAGACTTCCATTCAGCTTGATTTCAGGTGGTTTTTGAACGATAATTGTTCTGTAGTTTAGTTGTAACTTTGATGTGTTTGTGGGAGGACGCGATACTGAATTTTCCTACGCCACCATCTTGACCGGAAGTCGGAAATAATTAAGTTTTAATTAAGGCCTTAATTATAAGCAACAGAAATGGAATTTATTAAAAGGATATTGAAGAGCCCGGCCAGTGTGGCTCAGCGGTTGAGTGTCGACCTATGCACCAAGAGGTTGCCAGTTCGATTCCTAGTCAGGGCACATGCCTGGGTTGTGGAACCCATCCCCAGTGGGGGCGTGCAGGAGGCAGCTAATCGATGTTCTCTCTCATCGATATTTCTACCTCTCTCTCCCTCTTCCTTCCTCTCTCTCTCAAATCAATAAAGAAAAAAAAAGATTTTAAAGAGTTCATAGATTCTCCAGGGAAACCAAATTCAGGACATGGAGCTAGACGTAATTCTCTGTTGTGTCATAGAGCAGTCCACTGAATATGTCACCGACACCACCTCTGAACATTAGAGGCTATAGTTGCAAACATTGAGTGTTGGATGCAGTAACGGGCACTGCTGCTATTTATCATACTGCAGCCATCTTTCCCTCTGCCATTAGAGTCTCATGATCATTGCTCTGAATCATTAGTATCTAATTCCAAACCAGGTGAAGGTGTGTGTGATTGTTAGAGCCTCAATCACTTGCCCATACCCTGGAAGCAGGGAAAGCATGGGGAACTTTTGTGGTGAGGTAGCAAAGCTTTAAAGATTGAGAATTTCCCCAAATAGGAAGGAATTCGGAAATAGTAGGAAATTAGACTATGATACTGAGCTGCCAAAAAAGAATGATAGATTTCTACTATATCCCTTTCTTTCACTGGACACACTTAATTGTCCTTGAAAAATATCCATTAAGCCTCCTATACTATTGTACCTTAGATATTGTAATATTACTATATATATATATTTAACAAATATATATAACAAATATATATATATATATATATTTGTTGCTTTTGTTGTTAATCCTCACCCGAGGATATTTTTCCATTGATTTTTAGGTAGAGTGGAAGGAAGGGAGGGGGAGAGAGAAAGAGAGAGAAACATGATGTGAGAGAGACACATCGATTTGTTGCCTCCTGCATGACCTTGACCAGGGCTGGGGATTGAACCTGGGCCAGGTACATGCCCTTGAATGGGAATTGAACTCGTGACCCTTTGGTCCACAGGTCAATGCTCTAACTGTTGAGCTAAAGCAGCCAGGGTTATATATATTATATTTTGATTACTTACTTTGTAAGGGTTCTTATTTTAAAGTATATTTGTTTATGTAACTGACTCCTCTATGCCTTGTTCTCAAATAGCTTATTGGCTATGTCTTATTGATGTTTGTACTCTCTCACATCTACCTAGAACAGTGTTCAGCACATAGTAAGTACTCAATAAATAGTTTAACTGAACATAAATCCTCCCCACCACCACCATAGAATGTAGGTTCCATAAAGGCAGGGATGTGTGTGTGTGTCTCCCACTATATGCCCAGCACCTAGATTAATTCCTAGTATCTGATAAGACCTCAGTAAATATTTATTGAATAAATGAATACTCCAAAATAGTAAATTATTTATCTCTGAGAATGGTATAGCTAAGAAGACCTTTGGATATGAATGGCAGATTCAAAGAACTGTGTGATAATTTCCAACTATACCACATACTATAGTGTGAGGCCTTGTTAATCTCTGGTTATCTTTTCCTCCTATCCAGAAGCATAACCAGAAAAGGACAATTTGGAAATTTGGAATTTTTTCCCAGACCTATCACCATAATGACTGACCACAAAAATGGCCTAAAATACCATACCTGCTTGACATAAAACCTGTTTTTATTGTCTCCTTTTGTATAACCAATTATATTCTGAGATTGATTGCATCTGTCCCTGGAAGAAAAGGCTGTTGGGCAAACTGTCTTGTATCTTGTTGTAAAAAGTATAATAACCCAGGGGAGTACATTTTACATTGAAGAAATGAGGAAATAAAGGCCAATAATTGTGAAATTATTGGTACAAAGGCAGTCAAGTAGCAGAGATGTACTGTAGATCAGAGTTCTGTAGTTTTTATTTATTTATTTATTTATATTTTTTTTATTCTCACCCGAGGACATTTTTCCATTTTTTGTTCAGATAGAGTGGGAGGGAGAGAGAAAAAGAGAGGGAGAGAGAGAGAGAGAAACATCCACGTGAAAAGGACACATCGAGTGTCTGCCACCTGCACGACCAGCCAGGGCTGGGGACAAACTGCAACCGAGGTACGTGCCCTTAGCGGGAACCGAACCCTGGTCTCTCTGGACCGCAGGCTGACGCTCTAACCGCTGAGCCAAACCGGCCAGGGCAAGTTATGTAGTTTGTTTTTGTTTTTTTTTCCTTATTCGAGGACATTTTTCCATTTTTTTGTACAGACAGAGTGGGAGGGAGAGAGAGGAAGAGAGAGAGAGGGAAACATCGATGTGAAAGGGACACATCGAGTGGCTGCCACCCGCACGACCAACCAGGGCCGGGGACAAACTGCAACCGAGGTACATGCCCTTAGCGGGAACCGAACCCGGGTCTCTCCGGACCGCAGGCGGACGCTCTAACCGCTGAACCAAACTGGCCAGGGCAGTTATGTAGTTTTTAGAGGTTAGTGTTTTGGAAGGAACACAGCACAGTTATACTAATCTGAAAGAGAACTTTTGTTCAAGCTAAACTAAAGAATTATTATTAGTAACTATCATCTCTGGAGCCAGACTGCCTAGATTTGAATCATTTTCTCTACCACTTACTAGTTGTGTGACCTTGGGCTGTGCCTCACTTTTTGCATCTGTAAAATGAGTTTAGCCCTGGCCGGTTCGGCTCAACAGTTAGAGTGTCGGCCCGTGGAACAGAGAGTCCCAGATTCAGTTCCTGCTAAGGGCACATACCTCGGTTGCATTTTGTCCCCAGCCCCGGTTGGGGTCATGTGGGTGGCAACCACTTGATGTGTCTCTCTCATGTCGATGTTTCTCTCTCTCTCTTCTTCTCTCTCTCCCTCCCGCTCTATCTCAAGATAAAAATGCAAAAATGCCCTTGGGTGAGGATAAAAAATGAATAAATAAATAAATAAAATGAGCTTAATAATACCATCTACCTCACAGGATTAATGTAAGGATTAAATGAAAACATAAATGCCTAGCATAAGTAAGCCTTCTAAATGTTAGCTGTTCTTTGTAGTATTGTATTTTGAATATCTATGTACTTTTTCACTGCTTCCATTCTTTTTGGTTCTTTACTATCTCTAATCTTTTCAATTCTGAATTAGTAGTGTTACCCTGTTTTACAGAGAACCTGAATCTAGATGAGGTTAAGTTGTTTGCCCAGTAGTCACATAGCTAGGAAATATAAGTTAGTTGGGATTCAAAACCAAATCTATCATATTTTTGAAGCTCTTTCTTTTCTTTTCTTTTTTTTAATCTTCACCTGAGGATATTTTTCCATTTATCTTCAGATAGAGTGGGAGGGGGAGAAGGAGAGAGAGAGAAAGAAAGAAAGAAACAGAGAAACATCTACATGAGAGAGACACTTCAATTGGTTGCTTCCCACACGACCTTGACCAGGGCTGGGAACCAAACCGCAGCCGAAGTACATGTTCTTGACCAGAATCGAACCCACAACTCTTTGGTCCGCATGCTGACCCTCTATTTGCTGAGCCAAAGTGGCCAGGGCTGAGGCTCTTTCTATCATTGTAAATTAACATGCTAAAAGTAGTTTGAGTTTAATGTGCTCTGTTATATCTATTTAACCACTGTTGTTCATTTTAATGCATTTTTTTCCTTCTGCCACCTTCACTCTCTTTTCTGATTTGTAGTCATTGTTTTTTAGTCCATATCATAGATTTCTTTTTACCAAACTCATTGCTTTTCCTTTAATTCTTTGTATTTATAGTAGAAAGTATGCACTTTACCTGAAAGACCAAAGCATATCTTCACATACTACTATGACTGTCCATTTTACTTTTACTTTTACTTTTTTGTTAACTTAATTGATCTGTATAGTGGATCGGTTTCCAGAAGAGAAGACAGATATCTGTTATGAGTCAGATAAGTGATTTTATGCATTAGCTAGGATAGCATTCAAAGGTAAATTGCATAATTCCAAAAACTTAGGACTGTTTCAGTGTAAAAGATAACACACAAGTGTCAGAAATAGAGACGATATCAAATAATGATATTGAGATACTACAAAAACTTTGCAACTTTGTAAAGTACTTTTGTGCATATTAATCATTGTTTAACTTTTGCTTAAAATTTCTGTTGAGAAATTCCAAATGGATTCCAGACATTTGTTGCAAAAAAATATGTTTACTTAAACTTACTGTTTTAGAGAATTATTTTTCTTAGCATATGATCTTTCTTGTTAACAAGACTTTTAACAGTTTATCAGAAAGTGGGGATTTATCTTTGCTATGTTTCTTTTAGTTGATAATCTTATATAATAGATCACTCAATTAGAAATACACACACTTAACATCAGTGATTAAGTAATCTTCAAGGACTAAAGCTGCAAGTGTCAGGAAGCTGTTACTTTCTATTTCCTTAATACTTAACCAAGCTTTTTTTTTTTTGTTATCCTCCTTTTTTTTTTTTTTTTATCCTCACTCAAGGACATTTTTGAATTTATCTTCAGATACAATGGGAGGGAGAGAGGGAAGAAGAGAGAGAGAGATAGAAACATCAATGTGAGAGAGACACATCGACCGGTTGCTACCCACACAACCCCAACCAGGACAGGAACTAACTGCAACTGAGGTACATGCCTTTAGTGGGAACTGAACCCGGGACTCTCTGGTCCACAGGTCAACGCTGTAACCACTGAACCAAACAGGCCAGGGCATCCTCCTCCTTTTTTTTTTTCAACCAGATAAGATTTCAGATTCTCTTTTACTTGATTTTTTTTTTGTCTCGCCATGCTCAAACTGGCCTTTAACTGTGTTTCAGTAAGATGGCTCAGCTTAAGATTTTGCATTCATTCATTTTTACTTAAGTAATAGGGAAAAAAAGTATGTCAGTAAGTTTATAGTGGGCTTTCCATGTTAACAAAATAAGGTTCCTTTGTTTATCAGATCTTTGTTAATCACTTGCTATGCACTTAGTGCTGGGATAGAGAGATGCTGCAGAGATTAGTAAGATGTTTTCTGTCTTTGAGAATATAGTGGAGGATACAGAAAATCAGACTATACAGAATCATAAGTTCTATCACAGTGGTATGCCCATACTGCAAAAGCAAAGAGGGGACTCCTCACTCAGACTATATTTTTGGGTGGGGTGGGGTGGGTGCAGGATAATGTCAGAGAAGGCTTTCTGGAAGAAGTTTTCTCTGAGCTGTATCTTGAGGTTGGGGAGGGATAGGACACTAGGAAAAAGGAGCAGCATGTGAGAAAGTACAGAGGTAAGAAAGCACATGCACAGCCTGTTCAGTACTGAGTAGCTCGAGTGGAGGAGAAGAGGATATGTGAGGATAGAACAGGGAATGGTAAAAGTTGAAGCTGGAATTTTCAGCAGTTGTGAAATAATGAAGTACTTTATATGTCATGCTCAGAAATTTTTCTAAAAGCAATGAAGAAATATAAGCCCCAAAGTTACATGGTAAGGTTTGTGTTTTAGATTAGTCTGGAAACTACAGTGCACTCCTGAATAAGTAAATGATCCCCAGCAAAGATAATTAGAGGCCACTGACTCTCTGTCTAAATTTTTTCCAGCATTAATTTTGGATTAAAGGGTTTACATGCTAAGATAATGTAATAATAGGAGGGGGACATCAATTAGTTTTTTTGTCCTCTTATTATGCAAACATTTGAAACCTATTTTGCTTGTTGGTATAACACACAGACTTCACAAAGAAAGTCAGCAATTGATGCTAGACCTCTTAATGGATCTGCTGTTACACTGAACAAACCTAAGTGCCTCTTGTGTGCCAGGTACTGTGCTAGGAGCTGAGGAGAGAATGGTGAATGACTTAGGCATTTACAGTCTGATGGAAGGACAGACCTGTCTGTAAACGCTTTAGGATACTTTATGTATTAGATTACATTTTCACCTTCCATCCTTACCTCAAACCTTCAAAAGTGTGGGTGAGGGAACCAAGGATAAGCGAGGTTCCCCCTGACCCCAGCTTTATTGTCACACATAACATTTGTAAGTTTAAGATGTACAATGTAATGACTTGATACACATAATATATTGTGAAATTTGTATCCCAATTAAGGTTAGTTAACATATCCTATACCTCACATAATAACCATTTTGTTATTCTTGTTGCTATGGTGAGAATATTAAAGTTATATGTACTAAGAGCCGTGTTTAATTTAGTCAGGGTCAGGTAATAATGAATGGTAACTAGCTGTATTTCAGTATTTGATCTACCTAACTTCAAATGTTTTCCATTTCCCCACTATAAAAATGCTTCCCCTGACAAAGTAGTGCATATTTTTGAGCCTAAAGTAGTTTTTCCCCTCTTTTCTTCATTCTTTCCAACACTACCCAAACCAGTATTGTTGAGCCTTGAAGCATCCAGTCATTGGTGATTAAAAGTGTAGGCTCTAGCCCTGGCCAGTTTCGCTCAGTGGTTAAAGTGTCGGCCTGCAGTCCAGAGAGACCCATTTTCGGTTCCCACTAAGGGCACGTACCTCGGTTAAAGTTTGTCCCCAGCCCTGGTTGGGTCGTGCGGGAGGCAGCCACTCGATGTATCCCTTTCAGGTCAATGCCCCCCCCCCCCCGCCCCCACGCATCTAAAAAAACCCACAAAAATGGAAAAACGTCCATAGGCTCTAAAGCCATATTGTCTGGATTCCAATTCCAGCTGCATCTCTTACCTTTCTGTTCATTTCATAGTATCATGAGTACTGTTATAAGGTAATGTTGCTAAACCACTTAAAACAGTGATAGAATAGGGAAAGAATTTAACAAATGTTAGTTGTTAAAATCAGTTTTGAAATAGCAACTCATCTGTTTTCCAAACATTCAGGAAATTTTGTTAAAATGTATTTAAACCAACCTACCTTTTTCAAATTAATCTTGGTAAAGAGCTTTTGCTTAGCGTGCATATTTAAAGTCTGACTTCTTGTTCAGGGGATCAGTGAATGACCTTGCTATCACAAACAAAACCTGAGAAAATATGCCTGTGAAAGTAGTATAAAGACACTTAAAACTTTTTTATTATGGAAAAATTTGAAAATATATAAAAGTTAACAGAATAGTGTAATGACTTTTTTCATACCTATCACCTACCCAGACAACCATCATGGCCAATCCTGCCTCATCCATACCCTCATTCATTTACATGCCTCCTGTATTATTTTGAAATAAATTCCAGACATCTTATCATTTTGTCTATGAATATTTTATAATGTATTTCTAAGATACAAGGCTTCTCTTATTTTTCTTAAATAGCCATAATGCGTTATCATACTTAAAAAAAATTGAACAGTTTCTTATTATCATCAAATATAGAGTCAGCAAGATTGGGGGAAATTATTTTCTTAAAAAAAAACAACTAAATTTAGAGATTTGATTGATTATTTTTTGGGAGAGGTAATGAAAATTGGTAACTTTCGCCCTGGCCAGTTTGGCTCAGTGGTTAGAGCATCGGCCTGCGGTCTGGAGAGACCCGGGTTCGGTTCCCGCTAAGGGCATGTACCTTGGTTGCAGTTTGTCCCCGGCCCTGGCTGGTCGTGTGGGTGGCAGCCACTCGATGTGTCCCTTTCACGTCGATGTTTCTCTCTTTCTCTCTCTCTCTCCCTCCTACTCTGTGCAAAAAATGGAAAAATGCCCTCAGGTGAGGATAAAAAAAAAAAAGAAAATTGGTAACTTTCTTGTTGTTTCTGACATTGCTAAATACTTTATATAGCCCAACTGAGGATGAAAACTAGCAATATAAGGACTCCTTGAATTGTTTGGGTAGGATTGGTTACACTAGATTATTATCCAGTTTTTACATATAAGTAAACTGACTCAAAGAAATAATTTGTCAGTGGTCATATAAACTGCAAGCAACTTGTGCTGAAATTTATCATTGGAACCATGCTTATTCCATAAATATTTATTGAGTTCAAGAAACTTACTATTTATATATTTATTTATTTATTTATTTATTTATGTATGTATGTATGTATGTATGTATGTATGTATTTATTTATTTATGTATTTATTTATTTATTTATTTATTTTTATCCTCACCCGAGGATATTTTTCCATTTTTTGTACAGATAGAGTGGGAGGGAGAGAGAGGAAGGGAGAGAGAGAGAGAAACATCGACGTGAAGGGACACATCGAATGGCTGCCACCCGCACGACCAACCAGGGCCGGGGGCAAACTGCAACCGAAGTACGTGCCCTTAGCGGGAACTGAACCCCGGTCTCTCCGGACCGCAGGCCGACGCTCTAACTGCTGAGCCAAACTGGTCAGGGCTATATTTCTTTTTAAATGTCTGTGGCCCACATTATTTTTATAACAAGGACATCCTTCTCTTTGATCACCTAATTCCATCTTTTGTTGTCTTAGAATTTTCAAGTACTTTCTCCCTCCTCTGTCCTATCCTAATTTTAAGTTGGTATAGCGACTATAGGGTTAATACAGGGGAAATTTTGGCCTCCAGCAGAGGGGTCAGTTTCAACTATGAAAACAAGTCAGGCAAATGGTCTATTGCTAGTGGAACTTTTCATTATAAAAAGTTCTTTTCAAATTCCTGGATATTGGTTGCTTGGTCACTGAAGAGTCTGTACTACCATTCACTAGCACCCTGGGTGTTCCAGCAGACCTGGTTAGGAATGTACTGCTCATATTGAATGAGACAAAAGGATAGAGAAGCTGCCTCAAACATTGCATCACCCAAGTCAAACATTTCACATCTGTTATATAATCAATACAAAACATTAGTCTTTTAGAATATACCTTAACAAACAAATAATTTTATTTTGAGTGGTTCTATCTTTGATTACCACCACATATTTTTTAATATACACTTGATATATACAATATGAGTTCTAAAGAGCATTGATGAAAGCTCGTTGCTTTCTTGGCCTCTTTCAGTGAGTAATTGTTTTAATGTGTTAAGGTCTCATGTTGTCAACAAAATACCACAGGGTACCTACCTTTTTTATTACTATTTAAAAATTTTTAAGCCCTTGGACCTCATAATTTCCCCAAAATTTTGTATACCGTCCACTGAACAATTAGCAGAAATGATAGTGCTAATGAACTATGTCTTTGCTATTGGTTTAGTTATATATCTGGAATGTTTATTCCCCTGGGCTTTCCAACTGGGAGCTGGGCATAAACTCCTACTTTGGAAAATATCTGAGTGGGCAGACTCATTTTGCCACATTACCCTCATTGTCTGTCTTTGTTTATTCAGCTGAAAAGCTGTGTTTGTCTCTTACCCATGGATCTCAAGGTCTCAGAAGCTGTTAGAATGGGTAGAAAAATATTTTGGGAGGGGAAAGGATGAAAATTGTTATTAGATATTGACATAATATATAATGAAGATGCTCTCTTAGGGAATAGCATAATGACTTTAGGTGGTTATAAAGCACATCTATAATAACAGTTTTTTGGGGCTGGTTTTATTAAGGTCTTTGATTTTATACAGTTTCTTTATCTTCCAGATAAGAGACATTGATAATTCGTTGGCATATATGATTTGTTTTTGTTACAATAGAAAAACAAATTTTAAGGACATGAGTATACCACTTGGCCCAGGTAACAATAAATTTCCTGTGGTCTTAGTAATATATACATGCTCTTGGAGACTCCTAAAAGGTTTCATTGCTTTCATTCTTTCGCAGTCCATTCTTTGCACTTTAGAATTATCTTTCTAAATTGTAGATGTAATCATGTCATTCTCTCTTGTGTAAAATTCCTCCATAGCTACCCAACTGCCCTTGAGAATGTCCTTCACCTGTCACCACTCCTGCCTCTTATTCTATGCCGGAGCCAAAACGAACTTCACTCAGTTCTTTACGGTACTAGGCTCTGTCTTACCTCCATGTCATTCCACATGCTACTCCTTTGCATTTGAAATATTCTTTCCCTGTACTCTTAGCTTGGTGAAACTTCCTCATTCTTTGTGTGCCAGTTCAGATTTCTTCCTGGAAACTCTTAATTGTTTTCCCCTGTATAAACACACACCCCATGTTTTCCCAAAACGTTGTATGCATATTTCCATTTTAGTACTTATCACACTATATTGTTTCTTTTTCTCCTTGCTATGAGACTGTCAGCTGTTATGAGAGTAGGAACCCTGTGTTTATTTCACATTGTTGTGTTTCTAGCTTCTAGAAATTATACTACCTATTTTGGGTACAATACTAATTTATTGAATGATTGAATTAATAATCACGTGCTTGCCCTGGCCAGTTTGGCTCAACAGTTAGAGAGAGCACTGACCAATGGACCAAAGGGTCTTGGGTTCGATTCCCAGTCAAGGGCATGTGCCTGAGTTGCAGGTTTGATCCCCGGCCCTGGTGAGGGTCATGAGGGAGGCAACTAATCCATGTGTCTTTCTTACATCAATCGCTCTCTCTCTGTCTCTTTCTCTTTCCCTCCTTCCCCACCCCCATCTCTCCCTTCCACTCTATCTAAAAATCAATGGAAAAATATCCTTGGGTAAGGATTAATAACAACAAAAAAATTCACATTCTTTACCAAGAATCTTTTCTGTAATAACCTCAGAGAAAAAAATAGTGTTCTCTGTTTACATGTTCTCGGTATTTTTCTCCCCATCTTCTAGTCATATTCATTCACTCATTTATTTATTCATTCACTTGTTCAACAGAATCTTACTTTGAGCCTTTTAAACCTCTATACCTTGCCCAGACGCATGTGTAAAGAACACACAAAAGAAAAACACTTGAATATACTTATCATAGGCTTCCGTTGTCCATCCTATCTAATATTGCACTCCCCAACACACACATACGGTCCCTCCTCTTCCCCCACCCCATGTTTTCTTTCCCTGAATTTCTTTTCCTCTTTATCATTTAACTATCTCCTAACATACTAGATATTTAACTTGAGTCACTTATTGTATATCTCCCCCATGCTGAGATATAAGGGGCATGAGGGCATGAATTTTAGTGTATGTTATTTACTGCTGCATCCCCAGCACCTAATACAGTATGTGGCACATAGTAAGCCAATACATATTTGCTGAGTGGATGAATAAATCCATGGCCTTATATGTGGGTCTTTTTAAAATATATATATTTTTCTTTATTGATATATTAGAGAGACAGAGGAAGGGAGAGGGAGAGAGAGATGGAAACATCAATGAGAGAGAACATCGATTAGCCGCCTCCTGCATGCCCCCCATTGGGGATCAGGCCCACAACCTAGGCATGTGCCCTGATTGGGAATCAAACAGGCGACCTCTTAGTGCATGGGTTGATGCTCAACCACTGAGCCACACCGGCTGGGCTTGATGTGGATCTTTTTTGTTTTTAAACCTTTCAGTACACCTGATTCAGTTCTGCTTCCAGTACTGTGCTGTTTTTCTTTTTTGTCTTTCTTTCATTTTTCAGACTTTACATGTAGTCCTATTTTGAGGCTACAGTCTTGGATAGCCCAGACAGATATTCTGTTCATCCATTTTATTGCTTCAGGTAACTATCACTCAACTTAAGTCTGGCCTCTATATCATCTGACCTGGTATCTGAACCCCAAAGAGCTATGTATGTATTTTGGGGAGGGGTAAGGATGCATTCAGAAATAAGTCAGATGTAAAATCTGTTCTAGAATCTGGGTAGAACAGGTAGATAAATAACTATAGTACAAGGCTGAATAGGATATTTACTAATGAGAAATGTAAATGGGGAGAAACATCTTGTAAAAAATTATGAAATATATCAAGCTTTCAAAAGAAAGTAGTATAGAAAGTAATATAGTGACATTCACTGCATACCCATCTCTCAGCTTTGTAATATCTAAATTTTCTCCCACATTTGCTTTGGATTTTTTTTTTTTTTAAAATAAAATACCAGGTACGATTAATGCCTCAGTGTTCCTTTATTCAGTTTTCTTTCTTCCCTATTCAGATGTAACCTCTATTAGGAAGTTGGTCCTGTGCATTTATTTATTTATTTATTTATTTTTAAATTAATTTCTTTTTGTTACAGATGTTTCTCCTTTTTTCCCCATTGACATCCTCCTCCCTGCTCCCACTGCCCCCTTCACAGTAGGTCCTATTCATTTAAAAATGTTCCCATAAAAACTCCTTTTTCCCTCCCCACTCTAATCCCTCTTAATTACCTCTACTCTCTCTATTTGTTTTTTTAATTTGACTCATTTAGATACCTCATATAAGTGGAATCATGTAGTATGCGTCTTTTTGTCACTGGCTGATTTCATTTAACAATGACTTCAAGAGTCATCCATGTTGTAGATGTGGCAGAATTTCCTTGCTTTTTAAGGCTGAATAATATTATATTTAAGTGTATCTCACATTTTGTGTGTTCATTCGTCTGTTGATGGGCATTTGGGTTGCATTCACATCTTGGTTGTTATTTTATTTTATTTTTTTTTAATCCTCACCCGAGGACATTTTTCCATTTTTTGTTCAGATAGAGCGGGAGGGAGAGAGAGGAAGAGAGAGAGAGCAACATCGATGTGAAGGGATGCATCGAGGGGCTGCCACCCGCACGACCAACCAGGGCTGGGGACAAACTGCAACCGAGGTACATGCCCTTAGCGGGAACCGAACCCAGGTCTCTCTGTACTGCAGGCCGAAGCTCTAACTGCTGAGCCAAACCGGCCAGGGCACATCTTGGTTGTTATGAATAATGCAGCTCTGGGTCATATGGTAGTTCTATTCTTAACTTTTTGAGGAACCTCTAAACTGTTTTCCACAGCAGTCGCACCATTTTATTTTTTAATTATTATTTTTATTTATTTTTTAAAATTAATATATTTGTATTTATTAATTTGTTTTTGTTACAGATGTTTCTCATTTTTCCCCCACTGACAGCCTCCTCCCCTTCCCCCCCGACCCCATCCCCAGCTTTGCTGTCTATATTCATTGGTCATAGATACATGCATGTAAGTTCTGTGGTTTATCCCCCACCCCAACTCCCCCTCCTCTGAGACTTGTCAGTCTGTACCCCACCTCTATGTCTCTGGGTTAATTTTGTTCAGCAGTTTGTTTAGTTCATTATATTCCACAAATAAGTGAGATCATGTGATATTTGTTTTTCTCTGCTTGGCTTGTTTCGCTTAGCAGAATACTCTTCAGGTCCTTTCATGCCATCTCAAAGGATAAGAAATCTTGCTTTCTTACAGCTGCATAGTATTTCATTGTGTACATGTACCATGGCTTTTTAATCCACTTGTCTACTGATGGACACTTGGGTTGTTTCCAGATCTTAGCTATTGTAAATAGTGCTGCTATGAACATAGGGGTACATATATTCTTTCTGATTGGTGTTTCAGGTTTCTTAGGGTATATTCCTAGAAGTGGGATCACTGGGTCAAATGGAAGTTCAATTTTTAACTTTCTGAGGTAACACCATAGTGTTTTCCACAATGGTTGTACCAGTCTGCATTTCCACCAGCAGTGTACTAGAGTCCCCTTTTCTCCACACCCTTGCCAACACTTGTTATTTGATGATTTGTTGATGGCGGCCATTCTGACAGATGTGAGGTGATACCTCATAGTTGTTTTAATTTGCATCTCTCTGATGATTAGTGACATTGAGCATTTCTTCATATGTCTCTTGGCCATTTGTATGTCCTTTAGAAAAGGTGTCTATTTAGTTCCTCTGCCCATTTTTTAATTGGGTTCTTTGTCTTCCTTTGGTTGAGTTGTATGAGCACTCTATATGTTTTGGAAATTAACCCCTTATTTGATGCATTATTGGCGATTATGGTCTCCCATACAGTGGGATCCCTTTCCATTTTGATGGTTGTTTCTTTTGCTGTGCAGAAGCTTTTTAGTTTGATGTAGTCCCATGTGTTCATTTTTTCCCTTGTTTCTCAGTTGCACCATTTTATAGTCCTATCAACAATGTGGTGATAGGTTTTAATGTGGTGAGTGGGATATATGAAATCAGAAGTGAAGTAGGAAGAAGAGGTAAATTTCACTAATGTGGAGATAAATTTCACTTAGCCAGAGTGTGTTTATGTTAGATATTTTAGTTAACTATTGTTTGCTTCTCTAAGACTGACAAGAAAAAAATCCTGCGATGCCCTAAATTACATTACAGCAGGCAGGAGGGTGGAAGGAAGAGATGTTAATCAGTTAACAACTACAGGGCAAAACTGACAAAAGACTGCTTACATTCCTGAATATATGTTGAAACTTCGAATTAACTGCCAGGTGGCTATTTTCCATCATTATCTAAAGAGAATAGCCAAGCGACTCTGCTTCTTGCTTATACATGAACTTTCTGGACTGCTGCCCACAACCAGTCTTGAAGAACAAACACTTCTTCCCCACAGACTTTGTACCTATCTTAGAAATAGCCCCACCTTACCTTTCCCCGCTCCCTTTAACTACAGCCAATGTTAATTCTTTCAAAGCAACTTATATCTGTCTTCCCCAAACTGTGTGCATGAAAGAGCCTCATCAACTCCACGTCAGTAGACATATTTGTCTTTTCCACCTAGCCCTGCTGCTGGTGGTTCAGATCGCATGTGTTAGGACCAGGTTCTTTTCTGCTGTTATTTGGCTCAATAAATCCTTTCTTTCAGAAAAGCTTTTAGCTATGGAAATTTTTTTTTTTTTTTTTTGAACAGACTATTACTTCAGGAGTGGAGGAGGGAGCCAAATTTTTTTTTTTTGATTTATTAATTTTTATTTTATTTTTGTGGATACTTAATGAGTATGTGTGTGTTTGTGTGTGTATATACATACATACATATATATACATACATACATATATATACATTCATATGTATGTATATATATGTACGTATTTGAGGTACCATTGATTTATAATAATATGTAAGTTTCTGGTAACAACATTATAATTTGGTATTTCTATATATTATAGTGTGCTCACCACCAAAAGTCTAGTGTCTGTCTATCACCATACATTTGACCCCCTTTACCCACTTGGCCTTCCCCTCATCCACCTTCCCCTCTGGTAACCACCAATCTATTGTCTGTTTCTATGAGTTTTTATTTTGTTTGGTCACCGTTTTCTTTTTGTCTGTTTTGTTTTCTTTTATATTCCACATATAAGTGAAATCGTATGGCTTTTGTCCTTTTTCTGTCTGACTTACCTCACTTAGCAAGGTCCTCAAGGTCCATCCATGTTGTCACAAACGGCAATATTTCATCTTGTTTGTGGCTGAGTAGTATTCCATTGTATATATACCACATCTTTATCCATTCATCCATAGATGGACCCTTAGGTTGTTTTCATAGCTTGGCTATTGTGAATAATGCTGCAGTGAACATAGGGGTGCATTGTCTTTTTAAATTAGCGTTTTTGTATTCTTCAGATAAATACCCAGTGGAATAACTGTATCATATGGTAGTTCTATTCTTAATTTGTTGAGAAACTTCTATCCTGTTTTGCATAGTGGTTACAACCATTTTACAATCCCAGTGACAATGTGTTGATAGTTTTTAATAGTACAGAAAGTAATTAATGGGATATATGAAATCAGAAGTGAAGTAGGAGGAACAGGTAAATCCCACTAGTTTGGAGACAAATTTCACATAGCCAGAATGTGTTTCCCTTAGATATTTTAGCTAACATTGCTTGCTTCTCCAAGACTATTACTTCAGGAATGGAGGTGGGAGACAAATTATTTCTTTTTTTAATTTGATTTATTATTGACCACTGGTCCTTGAGAATTTCTGAGATTGTTAACTTGCAGTAGTACCTTAGCAATTATTTGGGAAAGTTTGAAGGTTGTCTTTTGTATTGTTTGTAAACTTGAACAAGGTCTTTAACATCTTGGTGCTACCAAATTCTTATTTTAAAAAATGCAGCCTCCTGCCCTGGCTGGTTTGGCTCAGTGGTAGAGCATCTGCCCGAGGACCAGTGAGTCTTGGGTTCAGTTCTAGCCAAGGGCTACCTTGGTTGCAGTTTGTCCCTGGCCCTGGCCGGGTCATGCGGCAGGCAACCAGTCGATGTGTCCCTTTCACGTTGATGTTTCTCTCTCTCTTCCTTTCTCTCCCTCTCTCTCCCTCCCACTCTGTCTGAAGATAAATATCCTTGGGTGAGGATTAAAAAAATAATAGTAGTTAAAAATGCAACCTCCCATTTATGTTTAGGCCACTTATGACTATTTTGGTTTTCTTTTAGGGATTGTGTGTGTGTGTGTGTGTGTGTGTGTGTGTAGAGGGATGATTAAATTCCTCTAATTGTACAAGATTAGGAATGAGCAGTGGAGTTGGAAGAGGGGTTTCTTTTCTCTCGTGTCCTTATTTTTTAATTTGAGGTGTTATCCAAATGCTTAGTCATGATGATAAAGCAAAGAACTTCACAGCTTGCAGTGTAGAACAATGTTTATACTGTATAAGTGACTGATAATAGTGAAGAGTGGCAGGAGAGTGGGAAGAATGTGTCTACATATTTTGAGAAGTAAGAGGATTAGATAGGGAACACAAAGTAAGATAGCCCACTTCCAGTTCTAAAAGAAGCAAGTACTTCTTTTAAGTGTCCTTTGGAATAATGAAAGGCTCACCTATTTTACTTGGCTCTTAACTTCAGATCTATTAAACTTTTAGCACTGCAAACAACTGAAGACAGGTATATTTTCCACCTTGCAGTGTTTATTTATTCAAAAAGCAGACTTAATTTCACTGTATAATATACAGACAGGTATCTGTATGTCTGTAGAAGCAAATCTTTACTAGTGACACTGCCCAAATTCAGATTTTCCTGTTTTAACTATTGCTATAACAGTTGATAAATCTGTCACCTCCAATTTCAGCCTGAATCCTTCCTTCAAGCTGCTGCTAAGGGTAATCTATTCCCAGATGGATACTTTATGACCATCTGACCTTGGGGAAATTACTTAATTTCTCTGTGCCTCCATTTCCTTATTTTATCCCTTCTATCACCTGTATCTACCTTATTGGTTCTTTGAAAGTTTTTAATGTTCATGCATATAAGGTACATAAAACAGTGCCTTGCATGTAATAAGTAAATAAATAATTGAGCAAATAATAAATAGTAGTAGAGCTAAATACTGTTGGCATTATTATTATTGCTATTGAAACCTAATTCTGGCCACATCATTACTTTGCTCAAGAATCTTCCATATTTCCCTTTGCTACAGCAAACTTTTTGGGTACATCAGAATCACATTTGAAGCTTGTAAAAAAAAAAAAAATGCAGCTCTGGCTAGTATGGCTTAGTGGTTAGAGCATCGGCCCTCGGACCAAAGAGTCATGACTTTGATTCCTGCCAAAGACATGTACCTCAGTTGTGTTTTGTCCCCCGCCCCATTGAGAGTCATGTGGGAGGCAACCAATCTATGTGTCTAGTCTCTCTCACATTGATGTCTCTCTCTCTCTCTCTCTCTCTCTCTCTCTTCCTCCATTTCTCCCTCCTGCTCTGTCTGAAGATAAATGGAAAAATATCCTCAGGTGAGGATTTAAAAAAAAGCATATTCCTACCCTTGCCGGTGTGACTCAATTAGTTGGGTGTCGGGTGTCGGGTGTCGTCCTGTGAAGCAAAGGATTGATGGTCCTGTTCTTGGTCAAGGCATGTACCTGGGTTGCAGGTTTGATCTCCAGCCCTGGTTAGGGAGCATGTGGGAGGCAACTAACCCCACATCAGTGTTTCTCTCTCTCTCTCTCCCTCCTTCCCTTCCACTCTCTCTAAAAATCAGTGGGGGAAAAAATATCCTCGGGTGAAGATTAACAACAAAAAAAGAATTGGCTAGGATAAATGTTAAACTATAATACATGAGACCAACTTTACCTTTTTTGAAAATTAGGAAACAGTTTCTAGGTTACATCACTGGGCGTCTGAGGATAGTTTTTTTTAATTGACCTTTCAGCTTGTTATCTATGAACTCCTTTTCTCTGAATTAATTTTCCAGGTATTACAATGAGCAAATACATAGTTCTAGCCTTTAAGTTTCTCAGCTGTGCTCTGTAAACACAGACGCTGAGGCAAATCTAGTCCCAACCTCAAAAACAATCAGCAGTACTTGAAACTGAAGTTCTCTTTTTCTTCCATTTTCTGTTCTATTGCTACAAAATTAAAGCATTAATTAATTTACTTAGGGTAATTTTCTTTAGTGCATTCAGAAATCTCTGATGATCCCTTTTAGTTCTCAATTTTTAAAATCTGTAGTAACATTTAAGGATGCTGCTTTGCTCAAAAGTTTGCTTATAATAAAAAGTTAAGGTGGGAAAAGAGAAGGTCCTGTCCTAGGTATTTTCTTTGCCTGTCGTCTCTAATTCTTAGAACACCCTCCTATGTTAGGTTTCATTATCCCAATTATATGAATTTGGACATTTTATATTTCATAATATTATAATAGCTAAAGTTAATTGAACACATGTGAGACACTATTTTATGAAGTTTTTACAAAGAGGGTGTGAAATTTAAGATCAAAGCACTTATAAACATTGGTTTCAGTATTTAAATCTAGGCCCCTTGACCTCATAGACTGGAGGTAGATTTTAAGTTGTTCAAATTCATTTTCTGTATTTGCTTCCCTTCCCCCTTCATGTCCCCTTGAACTCAAGGGTACTGTGAAAAATGCTATAAATAAAAAAGCTCATGTAGCTTCAAAGTTTGATAGAATAGTTTTCATTTTAAGCCATATAGTCAGTATTTGGTTAATTTTTTAAAATTTAATTTTTTAATTACACTTTACAATCAATATTATTTTGGATTAGTTTCAGGTGTACAATTAATTTTTTTAGTGCATCCTAAATTTGATAGGGACCTGACAGAATAAAATGCCCTTTCAAAAAGTAAGCAGTGAACTCTTATTAAATGGCAAAATTAGCCCTGGCCGGTTTGGCTCAGCGGTTAGAGCGTCGGCCTGCGGTCCAGAGAGACCTGGGTTCGGTTCCCACTAAGGGCACGTACCTCGGTTGCAGTTTTTCCCCTGGCCCTGGTTGTGCGGGTGGCAGCTACTCGATGTGTCCCTTTCACATCGATGTTTCCTCTCTCTCTCCCTCCCTCCCACTCTATCTGAACAAAATATATATATATAAAAAAAGTCCTCGGGTGACGATAAAAATAAATAAATAAAATAAATAAATAAATAAATAAATAAAAGTTTGATGCAGAGAGAAGCCTACCAGGTATATGAAAGGTCCAGAAATGGTCTTTAGTATGTTCAAGGAGATCATGTCTTCCGAGGACTGGTATTTATGAGTGAGGTAGGGTGGGGGGTACTTATGGGATTTATAAACAAAAATACTAATTTTTTAAAAGTGCTTAAAATTTTTATCTCTTGGCCCTTGGTAAGGAAAGTTTGAAAAAGTGCAGTGTTTGATTTAAATGCAAGGATTACTTTGAAAACTTTTACATCAAAATCATCCCATAAGTTCAAGTTCTCAGATAAAAACACAAATTTGTTGTCTCTACTTTGGGCTTTTATATGACTATTTTTAAACAGTTTGGCACAGGATTTTAATTTCTTATTGTTCTTCATTGATCAAATCACCGTGTTTTGTTGCTCTTCAGAAGCCAAACAAAAAGAAAAACATCACCAAAGTTTACATCTCTCTGCTAACATTAACCTTCTTCTCTGTTTCTCTGTAGAGTTTTCTAAGAGTTGTAGGGCATTAAAAGGAAACCTGCTACTGAAATGACGGAGAGTTTATTACACATTTACTCTTAGGTAACCAAATGAGCTTTTGCCATTTTATTCAGACTTATCTGTGATTACCTTTTTCGGTCCTCTTTATATTATTTCATTCCCATTATCATCCATTAGTCATGTTACAGACTCTTTTGTGCTGCTTTGGTGTCTATGATTCTCCCTCACTAAAAAATCAGTACTTCATCTATTTTCTTTCAACTACTTCTATCAATCGAAATTTTCTTTCTTTTCATTTTGCCAGCCTCTAGTAAATTGCATTGTTTCTGTATTAACTTCTGTCTAATTCCATATGAATTTCAATAACTGTGAAGGCTCTTAGATTTTATTCTAACAAGCCAGCAGGTTTTCCTGATACAACTAAATGGATGTTCATGGTTCTTTACGTTTATTACTATTGCTCATACTATTTATTAAACTTGAATAATTTCATTTGAGTTCAATCACTGGGATGGGGCCTTGGATTCCAAGTTCCAAACAGGAAAGATGCACATGTTCCCGGGCTTTGCTTCAGCTTCCTTTCCTTTGGTTAATTTGGAGAGGAATGTTAACATGATAGTGTATTTTGTTGTTGTTAATCCTCACCCAATGCTATTTTTCCATTGGTTTTTAGATAGAGTGGAAAGGAGGAAGGGAGAGAGAGAGAGAGAGAGAGAGAGAGAGAGAGAGAGAGAGAGAGAGAGAAAGAAAGAGAGAAAGAAACAGCAATGTGAGAGAGACACATCAGTTGATTGCCTCCTGCATGACCCCAACCAGGGCTGGGATTAAACCCAAAATCCAGGTATGTGCCCTTGACTGGGAATCAAACCTGTGACCCTTCAGTCCTCCAGCCGACGCTTGACCCAGCCATGGCATGATAGTATATTTTTGTGTTGATACATCGGTCCCCTTTCTGGCACTTGGGTGGTCTGTCTTGCTGAAATATTTGTCATTCACCTCACTACTGTTAGGATGATTAGTACCAATAAATGCTCTTTTTCATTCTTTCTGAAACCACATCCTAAACTTTTCTGTTTTTGTCATTGTATTTATAGGAACCCATATTGGTATTGTATAATAGAGCCAGGCATATATGGGATGCCATTTTATTATCTACTTAGATGGCCCACAACTTTATATTTAAATGCAATGATTATTTTGGATACTTTTACATCAAAATTATCCCATAAGTTCAAGTTCCTAGAGAAAAACATGAATTTATTGTCTTCTCTTTGGGGCTTTATATTTCTATTTTCAAACAATTTAAAAACTGCCATGGTAATAACTATAATCCTGAGCTTTCAGTCTTGTCCACAGGGTATAATATAACAAAGCTATATGGCCTATAAATCTGATATCTGAATTGTGTTTATGTTACTTTATTAGGTATCCCTTTCTACCAGCAATTGTATTAATTATTGCAGTACTCCAAATACTTCCAGCTTATATGTCAGTGCTAAGTGTTATAGATACTATTTTATGCCCTTTTTACATATGAGAAAAGAAAGACACAGGGTTAGCTAATTTACCTAAAGTTAGTAAGTAAGAGAACTAGATTTAAACCTGCAGCTTCTGTCTCTACAATCCATGCTCATAACTACTTAACTTGACTGCCTCTTCACATTATTGTCATATGAGTGTTATAAGTAGTAGATGTTACAGGTTCACACTAAAGGCAACAGAGTTAGAGTTTATGGAGGAGTAAATTCAGTTGATTCTTGAAATAGGGGATAGGTTTGAATATGAGGAGAGAAGAGAAAGACATGGAAATAGGGAACAGACAGACAAACCTCAGAGGGAAGAGGGGTGGGGGAGTGGGAAGAGATAAACCGAAGAACTGATATGCATATATGCATAACCAATGGACACAGACAACAGTGTGGTGAACATGGAGGGGGGGAGGGCATGTGGTGTCAATGGGGAAAAAGGAGGGACATTTGTAATACTTTCAACAATAAAGATAAATTTTAAAACGAGTAACAGAATGAACAAAGGTTCAGAGATGGGACTAGAAAGAATATATTTGGGGTAATGAAGAGTTTGAATTAGCTCTATAGAAATAACTAATGAACTTGGTTAGTATTGAAGGTTTATCCATTAAAACTTTACTGAAAAAAAAAACCCTTAGTTTTGTTTTAGAGTTCTTAGATTGAGTTCTTCTAAAAAATACTACTAATCTTATTCATTGGGAATACTGATTTAAGTTTCATTAGTAAGGAAATAATAGAATAAAATTCTCAGTCTTTTTCTCTTTTTAATTCTTACTCGCGATATGTTTTTATTGATTTTAGATAGAGAAGAAGGGAAGGGGGTGGGGTTAGGAGGGTGTGAGGAGAGAAAAAGTGAGAGATGAGAGAGAAACATCAATCTGTTGCCTCTCCTACATGACTCGACCAGGATTAAACCCAAAACCTGAGTTATGTGTCCTGACTGGGAATGGAACCTGCTACCCTTTGGTCCACAGGACGATACTCCAACCAATTGAGCCACACCTGCCAGTGCAAAATTCTCAGTCTGTAATATAGAGTTTTTAAATTAGTTCTTTTTTTTTTTTTTAGTTAGTTTTTCTCCCACTAGTGTAATTTGGTTAGGTAACTTGTGGTGAAATTGGTCCAGCAGGAGGAATTTGGATGTATGTTGAAATTCTGCCATATTTTGGAAGAAAAATGTTATTTTAAGCATTCTGGTCATTTTTGGTGGAGTGAAGGTCTTGCCATGAAGTTGTCATTGGCAGGTTTACAGACCACTAAACATGGCTTCCTTATTTACAAAAACCACACACACACACACACACACACACACACCCACACGCACACAGGCACACAGTAGAAATCGTGAAAACATGTAACTGTGTCAAAGAAATGTCATGCTTACACAGCTAATAAAAATAAGATTATTGATTGAGATGGGAAGCTGATTCCTTTCTAAAGTTTGGGGCTGAAGAAATCTGAGCTCTCCTCTAGGTCTTGTAATTAACTCACCACTTAAGCTTGACATATACATAAAATACTCACCCATATATATTTTATTCATTTGGTAAATTTACAAATTAGAAGAGGTGGGAAGAGCAGGGAGATAAGCTGACAAACACTAACGATTAGAAACTGAAGAAATGTGGGAGGTATAGAGTTGACCAAGTGGGAATATCTTTGTGTAATCCTTTGTTTGACTTGTGTGAGAATAAGCTGCTTCTGATGACATAAAATTTTTGAAGGTTAATTTTCTTTTCTAGAATAGAGAAACAAACTCCTTTATAGCTTCCTATTTAAGACTTGGGATTTGCAGTTATCTAGTAACTTTAAAGAAATCATCAAAAATTACAATAAAGATTGTTTTTCCTAAGCTAAACTTTTATCAGAATAATGCAATTTTGTATAGTGCCTTATCTATTCAGAAGTATAATTTGTATCATAGATTTCTCTGGGCTTTTTAAACCAGGGTTCATAGCTGTTTTGGAACGGAGGATATTCCTAAAATATGTGCAAGGTTTTATTTTTATCTGCAGTTCATTTTAACTACCAGTTTTTGTACATGTTCGCAAAGTCCCATGTTAATACTGTGTCATACTATGCTGAAAATGCTTTCTTACTGATAAAATGAGTATAAATAATAGCACAAACCAAATCCTAACTGACCTTTAAATGTATCTGACTTAAAAGGCTGAAGTCAAGGACTTCTAAATATTTTTATGTAAAGAACTATTTGAGATGTATCTAAAGAAAATGTTTATTTTTCAAATCTTTTAATTTGGGAGAGAGATTCAAATTGTGATTGGTTTTAACTCAATCAAATTGTGATTGGTTTTCAGGATGACCCTGAAAACTTGCTCATCTGGAATTTATCTTACCGTTTCCTCACTTTAAAGTTTCAATACTCTATTAATTTCTTCCTGGGAAGAACATATTAACTCATGATTTCAGCTGGAGCATACTTTTGTCTGACCTATATCAGTTACTATAGTTAACCATTGGAGTCTTAGGCTTTTGCAGCTACACAATGGGATTATTTATTATTTAACATGTTGTCACTTCCAACATGTGCTCTCAGTATCATGTAGATAAGCATAGGCCCTGCCCTTGGAGATTTACAATCTGGAAAAACTAATAATATACAGACCTACACACTTTGGATTGTAAGGTCAAAGAGCTAGAAAGTGAAGAGTACTAGAAAGGAAGTTATTTTATAATTATGAATGATACATAGTTTCATGTACTTTACTGTATATATTTCCCACTTTAAATAAACTAAGTAGAATAGAAAGTGAATTTGAACTAGAATTAATTTTATCCATCTTTATAGTTGTCATTAACATTGATTAAGAAAAATAGAGTTTATTTTATTAAGAAAGCATTAAATCTTAGTTAATAATGTCTCTTTCCTTTTCTTCTTTGCAGAATATGTGTGTAACTGCTCTGTGTTCGGAAGCCTGGATGTGAATCGCTGCAACCAGACCACAGGGCAGTGCGAATGTCAGCCAGGTTATCAGGGGCTTCACTGTGAAACCTGCAAGGAGGGCTTTTACCTGAATCATACTTCTGGGCTCTGTCTACCATGTGAATGTAGTCCACATGGAGCCCTCAGCATACTCTGCAATAGGTAAGTAGCAGAGGGTAGAGGCACAGTTAATTTTATTTGATAAAAAATAAGGCTTCTGCTCCCAAGGACCAGACAGGTTTAAATGAAGAGAGAGAGGGGTCATAGACTTACAAAATATTTCATATACTTGTATTACCTCATTTTATATATATATATAAATATATATATGAGATATATATATATATGATATATATATATAATGTCATATTTAATGTTAAGATTACAAAGCTTCTAATTTATAGATTTAGTCCTTCAGAAGCACCTGGGTTACCAATTTTGCTTTGTGATTGTTTCTCTAAATTTTATGGGAAAAAAATTATTGAGAAAGCAAATCTGCTTTCTGGAAGCAATAAATTCCAGGCATTTCCTGGAAACAGTTCTGTTTATTAACATACTATTGGAATTTCAAGAAATGTATTCTTTTTTTTTAATTTAATTTTTATTTATTTTTTTATCCAAGAACATTTTTCCATTTTTTGTTCAGATAGAGTGGGAGGGAGAGAGGGAGAGAGAGAGAGAGAAACATCGACGTGAAAGGGACACATCAAGGGGCTGCCTCCCACATGACCAGGGCTGGGAACAAACAGCAACCGAGGCATGTGGCCTTAGCGGGAACCGAACCTGGGTCTCTCTGGGCTGCAGGCCGACGCTCTAACCGCTGAGCCAAACCGGCCAGGGCAAGAAATGTATTCTTTGATTTATTTTTTCTCTTATCAAAACTCTAGAACCTTTTTTTTTTTGCACATCTAAGGCTAAAACTTAATAATATATTAATTTCTTTAACTAATGGGAAAAAGACTGGTTTCACTCTATGTACCAGTGCATTTTTGGGGACCAAAACTAGATTAAAATTAACTTTTAAATATTATGTTATTTGGAGGTGACTTAATCTAGTAGACCAAATCTGAGGATTTGCCTTCTCCTACACTGAAAATAATTATTCTTTGACCTTGTATGAGACATGTAGCTTTTTGTGGACCCCAAGTCAAAAAGCTGAAGAGACACTGTTATGTAAAGAAGAGAATACAAGCTTTAGAATCAATCTAACCTGGGTATGGATCCAAGATCTGCTGCCACTTAGGAGCTATATTTTTTGTTTTTATCCTCACGTGAGGAGATTTTTCCATTTTTTCAGATAGAATAGGAGGGGGAGAGAGAGAGAGAGAAATATCGATGTGAAAGGGACACATCGAGTGGCTGCCACCCGCACAACCCAACCAGGGCCAGGGACAAACTGCAACCAAGGTACATGCCCTTAGCGGGAACCGAACCCCAGTCTCTCTGGACTGCAGGCTGACGCTCTAACCGCTGAGCCAAACTGGCCAGGGCTGGAGTTGTGTGTTTTTTTGCAAGTTATTTCATTTCTCTGAGCCTCAGTTTGTTCTCAAAGTTGTTGTGAAGATTAAATGAGTAGAATATATATAAAATTCCTAGCACACATCACTTCATAGATTCTGGTTTGTTTTAATTTCAGAGGAATATTGTTGACCTAATGAGGGAATATTTTTAAAACACTTTTAGTTCCATGGCAGAAAGGGTTCTTCATACTAAGTAGTAAATACTTTGTATGCTTTATAAATTATAGTGTACTATTATGTAATATTGTGCCATATTATACTTCAAAGTATAGAAGTGGACTTAAGAAGTTTATAATTTCAAGTGCAACAATAATATATTTATGACGCTTGTTATGTTACAGTTATTTGCCTTAATCCTCATGACAGCTTCTTTTTATGTATGTTATTAGATCACAAAGATTGTAAGTGGCAGAGAAAGAATTCCAAATTAGGTCTTCCAACTCCAACTCCAGTGTCCTTATCACCATGCCATATGGCTTTTATAATGAGAAAACTGTTAATTACTCTGTTGAAGTTGAGTACATGGTTGTTGCTCACCATTGCTTCCTTTACTCCCCAAAATATGCCTACACAATATAACACAAGTTATATTCAGAATGTTCACATTTCTCACCATTTTAAAAAATGAAATTTGTTCATTCTGGTATCTGATGGTATATTCACTACTACTATTGGAATAAGATTCTGTAAACACATTTGCCTTGAGTACTTCTGAAGAGATAGAAAAGTGTTTATTTCTAAGCCTGTACTTAAAAGAAGTCCTTAGGAGGAAGACATGGGAGCTCTAAATCTAGCTCAAAGCACTACATTTCTTTACTGCCAGAAAGGAAGTTAAATTGCCCTGAGGCTGGAGCAGTGGTTCTCAACCTTCCTAACACCACGACCCTTTAATACAATTCCTCATATTGTGGTGACCCCCAACCATAAAATTATTTTCGTTGCTACTTCATAACTGTAATTTTGCTACTGTTATGTCTTAGGCGACCCCTGTGAAAGGGTTGTTCGACCCCCGAAGGGGTTGCGACCCACAGGTTGAGAACCGCTGCGCTAGAGGAACAGAAAGGGGAAGTTGCAGGACTATGTGCTTTGGCAAGAACATATGGTAAACTATGAGGAAACTCCTCTCTAAGTTGTGCTCTGCTATAAATTACATATAGGTGAGTTAAAGGAGAAAGGAAATTGTAGGCAAGTAGTGTAAGGTGGAGTAGAAAGGAAGTGGAATCTGTAATTAGTAGATTTTGATCCCATTCTTGCTTTAGCCACTTACTAACTATATAACCTTGATTAAGATGTTTGACCTCGCCCTGGCTGGTTTGGCTCAGCGGTTAGAGCGTCGGCCTGCGGTCCAGAGAGACCCGGGTTCGGTTCCCGCTAAGGGCACGTACCTCGGTTGCAGTTTGTCCCCGGCCCTGGTTGGTCGTGCGGGTGGCAGCCACTCGATGTGTCCCTTTCACATCGATGTTTCTCTCTCTCTCTCTTCCTCTCTCTCCCTCCCACTCTATCTGTACAAAAAATGGAAAAATGTCCTCGGATGAGGATTAAAAAAAAAAAAAAAAAAAAGATGTTTGACCTCTTTGAACCTCAGTGTTTTCATCTGTAAAATTAGATTAATGTATGTAACATAAAGGATTTTTGTAAGATATGTGTGTGTGTGTGTATGTGTGTGTGTGTGTGTATCCACTTATATTGCAACTGGCACACAGATTCAGCTCTATAACTACCTAGGAGTTGACTCTGTTTTTTTAAAAAGTAAGGAATAAAATTGGTGATTTATAAATGAGGAGAATTAAGTCAACCAGACTTGGCTATGAGTAAAGATTGAGGTATTTGTTTTTGTTGGTAGGTTAAAGAAGAAATTGTTCAATCTAATGGATAGATTTTATTTCATTTTCATAAAGAAACCTAATAAACTTTTTAAAATTGGCCATTCTATATTTTAGAATAATAATAATAGCTAAAATTAATTGAACACATGCTAGGCACTATCCCAAGACCTTTGCATGTAGTAGTAATTAATTTACTTCTCATAGTAGCCATATCAGATTGACATTATTATTATTATTATTATTATCATTATCATCATCATCATCATCATCATCATCATCATCATCATTTGCACAGGGAAAAAAGTTATGTTAGGTAATTTGCCTAACTTAGAAGGTAATAGCCAGTAAGCAGAAGAGTTGGGATTGAAACATTTGCAATCTAGATCTAGAATATGTAATCTTATTCACTATGTTGGAACAGCCTTTTAAAAAATCTCTTTGTGTTGAATCTGTTTTAATAAAAAGAAGTGAGGAATAGGATTGGTGACTCATAAAAGAGGACTAAAAACTTTGGACTGAAAACAATATTGCTTTTGCTCTTTAAAAGAAATGTGTAATTTATGCAAGACTAATAAAGGACACAAAGCTACTAAAAATCAATGCAGAACAGGGCTAACTTTCCTTTTTTTTCCTTTATTGATTTTTAGAGAGAGAGAGAGAGAAATAGAAACATTGATAAGAGAGAACATCGATTGGCCGCCTCCTGCATGTCCCCCACTAGGGATCCGGCCCACAACCCGGGCATGTGCCCTGACCGGGAATTGAACTGGTGACCTCTTGGTGCATGGGTTGACACTCAACCACTGAGCCACACTGGCCGGGCAGGGCTAACTTTCTAAGTAGAATAGTTTATAGAGTGGGAAAAGAACAGGAATAAGCTGAAGTAATAAAGAAAGGCTTTCAAGAGAACATGGGAACTAAGATGTATCTTCCAAGTTATGGTTTGGGAAGTTAGAGAGATAAGAAGATGACTGTATCAAGAGAAAAAAATGCGAATTCAAATGAATTTTATAAGATTATACTGTGAGATGAAAATGATCTGATCTCCTAACACCCACTCAAATTCTTTTCTGTTTTAAATTCCCTGTTTTCTTTTTAAAAATAAATAAAAGTAGAAAAGTGGACTCAACTCTGACTGATTCTCTCATAAATTTAATACCCATAGAACGAACAGCTGGCTTTTAAAAAATTCATCTCCATGTTCTTTATGCCCATATATTTCAGTGGGAGTTGTCCCAGTGAGCGTAGAATTTGGCTACAAGAGCCAGATGTGGGTTGAGCAATGTCTTTGTGTGTAAAAAACAAAGTTCTTTATGTTCTGACAGCTGGTCACCCCCTCACATCACCACTGGTGTTCTAATCTGTTTAACTGGGACAGAGTTGGTTTACAGTATCTTACATTTTCATTTTTTCTTTTGGAATTCATTTATATTGTTTTACTGATTTACATTTAGACATATGCTTAATAAACAAATGAAGAAATCACATAGCATTTTATCTCAGAGTAGTATGCCTAGTGAGAGCCTGAGTCTCTTAATACAGATCTTAAAATATTTGAAGGCTGATTTAATATCTAGGCAATTATATACATGTTTGAGATTTTAAAAATGTACGTTAGTATACAATGTGTATCATTTTAGACTGTAAGCAAAGAAATTCTGTAGTGGTGCAATATTCTTTTCATAAAATCTGTGGTTGCTGCTATATAGTATATTTTGAAATATTTACTACTTTGCACTTTTAATTATGGGACTGTGACCTAGGACATAGGACAAAATTTTACGCATGAAGTAAACTTACGCTGAAATAAATGTCAAATAGAAAGATGACTAAACTTCCAAGGCTCATATTCACATGAGACTCTGAAAATCATCTCTTGTGTAATAATTGGGAGTAATAGCTGCTTGTGTAAACTCTTATTATTACTTTGCCTGTAATTCTGAGAGATCAAGAAAACGTTCTTTGATCACTAGGTACAATTAATAATTGAGGAAAGTTTTGTCATTTTATTCTCTCTTTCCATTTAATACAGACATTGCATGTACCAGTTATGTGTCCAAAGACATTATCCCTGTGCTGAAGACACTTAATGTCAGAGGAAAGATAGAACTGCAAACAAAATATAAATATTCTTAAAGTACATAAGCAATTCGGAGGTCTTGAGAGAGGAAGTTGCATATAAATTAAGACTTGAAGAATGAGTAGAAGTTTGTATGAAAGAATTAAGGCATCTTTAGTACATTGTAAGAAGCTCACTATTTCTTGAAGGCAAGGAACACTTGGTAATGGTGGAGAGAAGGAGTTGAAGGAGAGTGGGGAATGCTAAACGATGAGACTTTTCTATTTGTTTACTGTTGTATTTCTAACACCTAGAACAATGTCTGGCACAAAGTAGACTCAGTAAATACTTGATGAATGAACAGAGTGAATGAATAAAGAATAAATAAAGTGAGGACATGAAGGGCCTGCTATACCATGCAAGTTATTTTATCCAGTGAAGAATATTAGTAAGAGTGACATCAGATTTGCTTTTTAGAAAAATTACTCTGTTAGAAGTCTGGTGGATAGAGAGAGTGAGCTCAAGCAAAACCAGCAAGAAGGCTATTATTTAACAATCCAAGCAAGGGAGGTTAAAGGCCTGATGTAGGCATTGACATTGGCATTGGCAATGGTGCTGAAGAGCAGACAACCAGTGTAAGAAATATTTGGAAGATGAAATCTACAAGACTTGATAGTTGATGTATGTATAGAATAAGAGAGAGACAGAGAAATAATTCTCAAGTTTCTTTCTGACTTGGGCACATGAGTGAAGAGATATTCCATTAACTGGATAAAGAATATAGGTAGAAAAGCAAGTTGAAGGGACATGATGATAGGTTTCAAACATGCTCATTTTGAAATGACTGTAGGACATTCAGATAGAGATGTCTGATAGACCGTTGTATATACATGGTATACCAAAGTCAAGAAATCTTAACTAGCATTTTTCATGCTGTTTTAGAGGAAAACAGAACAAAGCCTCATAACTTAAATTTTAAAATAACTTTATTCTATACCTCTATTATTATTCTTGCAATCATACCAATCTCTAGTTTAAATTACCTTTTTTGCGGGGGTACACTTTAATATTTTTTTTCTTGAAGGTAGAATTTTAAAAGGTAGCCATCTTGGTTAAAAGCAGCTAATTGACTCAGCCTGTCCTATCATGGTTCATTTGTTTCAATAAATGTTTGTACAGTACCAAATAGTTTATGTCTTAGAAGATACATTTAAATTTTTTTTCTTTATTGATTTTAGAAAGAGAGGAAGGGAGAGAGAGAGAGAGATAGAAACATCGATGAGACAGAACATCGATTGGCCACCTCCTGCATGCCCCCCATTGGGGATTGGGCCCACAACCTGGGCATGTGCCCTGACCATGAATTGAACCGGTGACCTCTTGGTGCATGGGTCAATTGGCTCAACCACTGAGCCACACTGGCCAGGCTTAGGAGATATTTTAAGCGCATTGTACCAAATATCATGTTAAATGTATAGTAAAACAAATTATACTACAAATTGAATGTTAAAATATGGTGGACAGGGGCTTATTTAGAAAAAGGCACTGAGTGCATTGAGGTTTAAATGTTCATCGTGCTATTATAGTTTGGAAAGCTCTGTGTGTTTTTCAGTGCGTGTCTATCTTAAATTCTCCACTTAATACAGGCCATGTTCTGCCCTCCTGGTCTTCTAATTATTAGCTAGATATCAACTTTAGTCAAATGAATGAAAAAAAAAAATTCCCCCATCAGCTCTCCGTGACCTTTATGCAAGTTAACATGTCTTAGTAAATTGACGTAGTTGCTGTTTATCAAATGTATTACTTCAAAACCATGTTACACATTCTTCTACTTGTTTAATTTTTAGTGAGCCACTTCTAGGTCAGTTTGAAATTTTTAAAAGAATATTTTAAAGTTAAAGTTCTGTTATTGATAATATTAAAACATCATGCTTCTTCTGAAAGGCTCCCCCAAATCTGTAGTTATGCATATGCTAACACAAATAACTAAGTTTATACAAATGCAGTATTTGGTCCCAAGGTATTTTTGTTCAGGATACACTAATAGGCCTGTGGGAAATAAAAGATAAATAGGACAATGTAAGACCAAAAGAGCTTCTGGTCTAATAAGGTCACTAAGGGAGAAAAAAGTAAAAATTGACCCACATCATAAAACATAAAGATAAAAAGTTATGGAGGTTAAGAAATTGGGAGCATTACTTACAGCTGGGAAAATCAGAGATGATTGTATTGAGGAGAAAGTTTTTGAGTTCAATTTTGAAGAAAAGAAAGGATTTAGACAGAAAGTTGTTACAGAACAGGAAACAGCAAGATTAACGTCTCAGAGATGCTTACACAGGATCTAAGGTGGAAGAGAAGTGGGGACAGAGGAGGTAAATTTGACAAATCCTGCTAGGGTCAGGTCACAGAGGGCCTTAAGGGCCAAATGATTTGGATTTATTCACAAAGAAATTTTTAAGCAGAAGAAAGGTCAGCACTGTTCTAGCTGTAGTTGAATTGATGGGTATAAATAGGTGGAGATTAGAGACAGAATGAAACTTAGTGAGGAGTAATAATAGTGAGAATGGATGGAATATTGAGAGAATGGGGAGTAATGAGAATGGTGATATGCACCATTTCTGTGCATAAACCTCTAGAAAGTTTGTGATTTTTGCATTAATACATACACACAAATCTAAAGGTAGTTTATATTCTAAATTGAATTTAGGGATTTGCTTAGTCCCAGGGCTCCTTTTCAAGCCCATACCCTCTCCCTGTGCTTACCATTCTTCCTTTGTTTCAGGCTGCAGGAATTGAATCTGCTTTCCTATGCTTCAGTAGTTGCTCCCACCCACTGTATCCCATGGTATTTTTATTCCTCCATAAGCCTTGCTGCTGAATGTCAAGCACTGTCCCCATATTCGTGTTCTCTCTGTGTTGCTAAAAATAAATCCAAGGGCCCTTTATTTTTTAAGAGTTTAAAAACTATCTTTATAGAGAGGCATGTTGGGGTAACAAATATAATAGATATGGGGAAGTCGAAAGCTTATATAACCGACAAACTTTTCTACAAACAGGGTTCAAATATAGGTATACCTATTTTTTCCAATTACTCTGACACTCATATACCTCAGTAGCATAAATCCAGTGCCCTCCTTTTGAGGCAACCTATTCTCTACCAATTAATAACTAATTTTTCAGTAACTCTAGAAGTCAATCCTCCTTTCATGCTAAGTATTAATCGAACATGATTTTTATCAGTTCACTAATACTGTCTTTTGTCACTCCTGAATGGAATTGCTGGGTTGAGGCCTGACCCTGAATAACCAGACAGATGATGCTGGCTCACTATTCTGATGAAGCTTTCATTGGTCCAAAATCATTGGCAGCAACAATTCTTTGAGGGAGGATGAACCCATTCCCTTAGTGCCAGTTCTTTTAAAAATGCTCTAAATTGGAGTTCCTCAGTTTTAGATCTTAACAATCATCTCCCTCAGTTTCTACATACAGCCACATCCCAGTGTGCAAGCTAGCTCCAAAGAGTACTGGTCGAGGACATTTTATAGAATATTTGATCTAACAAACCCCCACACCCCCTTCCTCCCCAATATAAAAGGTCTTGTTAAACCCTTCTCCAAGGACAGTGTGGCCTGTTCACTATATACTTACATAATTAAGGGAAAACTAATTTAAATAATTCTTCACCTAGTCAGGAGAATCTACTTTGAGGTTATTTTCTATTCCTGCCCAAATGGCAAAGCAAATATAAACTTCTCTTGTTAAAAAAGAAAGAAACCACAAATTTAATCTCAAGTTAAATATCTCTCTGATAGAACATTTTACTACACTCAAAAAATTAAAAAATCTTATAAACACATAGTGTTTTTCTGATCTGTAGTTTGACTTCTTTCTAAGATTAAAATGCCACACAACTTGCCAGTACTACTAACATTATTACTACCACCATCTACCCCAGAATGAACAGCATTAATATTTATTGAAATGTTTACCATGTGTCAGGCTAAGTGCTTTATATGTACTATCTTATAAGGATAAAATAACAACTGATTGAAGTAGTATTTTACAAATAAAGAAACTGAGACTTGAGTAATTTGCTCCAAAACAGAGTAGTAAGTGGCAGAAACAGGCTCAAACCAAACACTTGTCTGGCTAGACTGCCTTCAGTAGGCCCTAGGATTTAATAATTGAGTGGCTGAACCTCTACTAATTTTCCATATAAGCATGATAACCATACTAAGTTTAGTTACCACATAGACAGATTCCTAGCATGAAAAGTTATCATTTGACTAATGAAGATGACATAATCAGTAACAAGTCATATAGCTTTCATACAGTCCCTAATAAGATGCAATGAGAAGGGCACGTTACCTCTGTGATATTCTTCCGTAAAATTTATAACCTCAGTCTAATTGTGACAAGACATCAGAGAAACTCGAACTGAGAAACATTTTACAAAATATCTGACCAGTACTTCTTCAAAAGCTTCAAGATCATAAGAGACAAAGAAAGACTGAGAAACTTTCAGATTGGAGAAGGCAAAGGAGACAAAGGTAATATCAGATGATATCCTGCTTATGTCCTGGAACAGAAAAAGGACATTAGTATAAAAATTAGATTAAATATGATACAGTCTATAGTTTAGGTAACTATAGCACTGTTAATTTTTAGTTTTGATGACTATACCATGGTTGTATGATAAATTAACATTAGGGGAAGTTGGGTGAATGATATATAACTGTCTATACTATCTTGACAACTTTTCTTTAAATCTAATATTATTTCAAAATAAAAATTAATAGAAGTGTTATTTGGAGCAGTTTGTCAAGGGAATATGGATAATATTACTGTCTTTTTATGAGGACAAAGTTGTTTCTGGTGATAATTCTTAGCCTTAGATCCAGAAGAGGAATCAGGATCAGGAAATAAACCTACTCTGCTAGCATAAATATCTGTTATTTTAGATGTATGATATTGTGGTTCGATTATTCAGTCAAACTGATAGCCTATTTTAATGTTTTAAATATCTTTTTTCTCAAGTTTTAAAAGAAGAGCTTTTCTGAAACTTATGTTACACTTAGGCTGAAATAAAAGGATGCTTGTTGCCACAAAGAAGTCTTTGTCTTCTCCTGTGTCCCTTGAAAGAAAATTAAATCAGCATGACTTTTTCCATCTCAGATTTTTTTTTCATAGCAAGAAATGTTTCCTAGAGGGTAGAGAGAGAAATATGGGACTATTCATCTTTTTTCTCTTTGGACTTGATTTCTACTCAAAATATCTAATTTTTCAGTCCCAGAGAGAGATTTGGACTTGGAGTTCTTCTAGATTTCCTGTGAAAGGGTACATAAGTGCTTGAGCCATGATTATTTTGACATTCAAAGTATATAGGACAGGTTAAAAACTGTTAATTTTGCCCTGGCCGGTTTGGCTCAGCTGTTAGAGCGTCGGCCTGTGGTCCTGAGAGACCCGGGTTCGGTTCCCGCTAAGGGCATGTACCTCGGTTGCAGTTTGTCCCCGGCCCTGGTTGGTCGTGCGGGTGGCAGCCACTCATTGTGTTCCTTTCACGTCGATGTTTCTCTCTCTCTCTCTCTCTCTCTCTCTCTGTTCCTCTCTCTCCCTCCCACTCTACCTGAACAAAAAATGGAAAAATGTCCTCGGGTGAGAATAAAAACAACAACAACTGTTAATTTCATTATTTTGGTTTTTTATATGTTAAATGAATTCTCTGGTATTATTTATCCCATGTATTTCAGTAGTTTGGGTTTTCCAAGCTAGCTCCTGTGTTTATAAATTCAGTAGGTTTCCAGGGAATGTTAATAACTACTTACAAAGTCATTTGCAATTAACAGTATTCTTTTCTCCTGTACATTTTCTAATTTGACTCTAACAACAACTTCAAGAGGTAGATAAGGATGATTATCTATCAAATTACAGATGAGAAGTAATAACCAAAAAGGTTTCATGATGAGTCTCAAGCTTGAATTATCTATTAAATGTCAGAGTGATGAGAAGAGTCAGTTCAAGGTCTTCTGAAACCATATTCCATGTTCTTTCTGATATACTAAACTCCCATGGTTTTCATTTCTAGATTAATATATGCTCCTGTGCTTGAGCTCAGGAATTCTTTTTTTTTTTCTATCCTCACCTGAGGACATTTTTCCTTTTTTTTTTTTTTTGTTCAGATAGAGCGGAAGAGAGAGAGAGAGAGAAACATCGATGTAAAGGGACACATCGAGTGGCTGCCACCCGCACGACCAGCCGGGGACAAACTGCAACCGAGGTACATGCCCTTAGCGGGAACCAAACCCGGGTCTCTCTGGACCGCAGGCTGACGCTCTAACCGCTGAGCCAAACCGGCCAGGGCAAGCTCAGGAGTTCTTAACCTAAGAGGAGGGAAGCATGTGAAATGTAATGATGAATATATACATATTTCGGTGGAGGCAATCTGTAACCTATAATAACATTCAATCGATTCTCATAGAGATCTGAAATATCATCAGGTTTAAGCAGTTTTATTTTAAATACTATATCGGAAAGGCATAGACATTCTTCTCACACTGTCAAAAACAGTAATGCTGGTTTTATTATCAATAATAGAATCCCTTCTATCTCTTCTGCCAACGTCTAATACATACACTGTGACTATTTCTTTATGTTTTATTTTTGTTCGTTTTCAATTGATTTTTTATTTATTTATTTTATTTTAGTTTTTGGGGGATACCAGATTACTTTATTTGAAGGAATGGTACAAATGAAAAGATGTAAGTGGATGATTTGGTATAAGTTATAGAAAAGGTAAAGGTAACTCCAACATGCACGTACTGCTTTGGTGACCAGGGAAGTCACCCCCGTGGCTATGGGAAGCCATCCTAAGGCTTAGCTCTCATTACTGTCTCCCAGGGTGTGCTTGTTATAGAGATACTCTGCCATGCCAGTTTCAGGGGCCTCCAATCTGCGCAAGTTGGTTATGTGGTCACCCAGTTCTTTGATGGATTTCACCTGCTCATTCAGGTAGTGAGTTTCAAGGAAGTCACACAAGTGACGGTCATTTTTGTCAGTGGCCAGTTTGTGCAAATCCAGTAGTGACTGATTCACACTTTTTTCCAAGTGTAATGCACACTCCATCGCATTCAGCCCATTCTCCCAGTTGTCACGGTCTGGTTTCTTGATATCCTGAAGGAAGAGTCGGCCACCTCGTTGGTTCTGCAGCTTCATCAGTTTCTCAGCATGTTCTCTCTCTTCATGAGATTGGTGACAAAAATATTTGGCAGTTCTTTAAAGCCACATCATCACGGTCAAAGTAGTAAGACATGGACAGGTAGGTGTAGGAAGCGTAGAGCTCCAGGTTGATCTGGTGGTTGATGGCGGCCTCTGAGTCCTGATAGTAGTTCTGGCGCACCTGTGAGGTGGACGCGGTGGACTTCATGGTGGGTGGCTAGGGAGAGGCGGCTTCATGGCGCTGGAGCTGGGGCCTTGGGGATATCTGAGGCGCTGTGAGGAGGTGGCTGAAGGCTGGATCAGGTGACTGGGGGGGATGGGTTGAGCATCGGGTTCTGTCCAAGCACTGTTGAAGCAGGAAACCATGGTGACTCTTCGCGAAGACTGTCTCAATTGATTTTTTCTCTGTACAGTCTCAATTGATTTTTTAAAGAGTTCTACAACTGAATAGAATGTCCAATAAAACAGATATTATAGGTATTTGAAAGAAAAGTTTTTGCAGAGAACTATAGTAGCTTTCTTAACCAAACTGTTTACCCAAAGAAGCTGCACAATCTAGGAGAGGCAGCAGGAGGAGGAGAAGGAAATGAATATTTAATGAACACTGTTAAACCTCTGTGCTTGATATTTTACACATGTAACCTCTCTGACTTCTCAGAACAACCTAGTTGTCTTGCTCTTGGAGGATGAGTTACTTAGCATCATGGCATCACTAATAAATGTAAGAGTTTAAATTTGAGCTCAAGTCTATCGGACTCCAAGGCTTTCTCTACTGTACCCTGAAATAGAATGGTCAAGCTTAGATATGGCAGTGTGAGGCTCAAGTAAGTACAGTTCTGAGTGTCGGTGATCATCATTCATCTACCTAGAAACTGATCATGGAGACATAAATCTAAAAGTCAGATCTAGACTAGAAGGAAAATAAATATTGCATAGAAGAAGGCAACATGAAGTAATGAGAGTATCCATAGAGAAGCAGGAATTAGGACATTCTGAATATCAAAACTGAGTCTACCTGACTTGCTGGGGCTCAAGTGGCAGGCATTTGACATGTGAGAGATTTGAAAGCAAATGTCATGGAGCTAGCCATTGGGTGGGAAGTAGGGAGGCAGAGCAGCTGGGACCTGGATCCAGACATCAAGAAACTAGAGACAATTGCCCTGGCCAGTTTGGCTCAGCGGTTAGAGCATTGGCCCGTGGACCAAAGAGTCACGAATTTGATTCCGGTCAAGGGCACATGCCTTAGTTGCTGTTCGGTCCCCTGTCCTGGTCAGGGTCCTGAGGGAGGCAACCAATCAATGTGTCTCTCACATCAGTGTTTCTCTTTCTCTCTCTCTCTCTACCCCTCCCTATTTGAAAATAAATGGAAAAATATCCTCAGGTAAGGATTTTTAAAAAACTAGGGACAATAGCTGTAGTTCAGCCATTGAGAATATAGAAGACTAAGGTAAAATAAATCAGTAGCAAATGGGACTTAATGACAAACAGATTACTGAGGTTGATTGCATTAAATACCCTCTTCTTAGATCAGAATTGATACCAAATTAAGGGATCAGCGCTAAGTCCAGTGCTGGAAAATCAAGCAGTTTTATCAATCAAGGCTAGGAGTAGGATTTTTTTTTCAATTAATTTAGTGCAGTGGTTCTCCAGTTATGGTGCTAGGACTAATAGTAGCATAACCTAGGAATTGGTTAGAAATATAGATAATTGGGCCCAATTCCAGACCCATTGAATCAAATTCTGGGATAGGGCTCAGCAGTCAGTATTATAACAAGCCCTTCAGATGATTCTGATGCATGATAGAGTTTGTGGTATAAATAGATAAATAGAACAAAAAAGAAAGCCCAGAAAAAAACCCACGTGCATAAAGACATTTCACATGAGACAGAGGAGGTACTAAAGCTTAGGGATAAAAGGATGGACTATTCAATGAATGGTACTAGAGCTTTGGTTATCTGTAAAGAAGAAAATGAGATTGGTCCTCTAACTTACATCATATACAAAATAAAGTCTTACATATGATTAAAGACTAACATATGAAAAGCAAAACATAAAGCTTTTAGGAAAACCTCTTAATGACCTTGAGGTGGGGAAGGATTTCTTCAACAGTAGTATTAATTAATAGCAGTACTTACATGGTTTTTATTATGTGTTAGGCACTGTTCCACATGCTTAGCATTAACACCTATTAACTAAGTTAATCTTCACAACAAACCTCAGAGACTGATACTATACTTTTCTCCATTTTACAAGTGAGGAAACTGAGGCATAAAGGGTTTAAATAATTTACTTAAGGTCACATGGCCTGTAAGTCATGAAGTCAGGATGTGAATATAGGTAATGGAACTCCAGAGTTATATTTTAATAGTTTTTAAATCTATGAAATTTATAAAAAGAGTAGAAAGAAAAGTCACAGACTGAGAGAAGATAATTGTAGCACATTAAACTGACAGAGGATAGCTTTTCCAGGAATATATAAAGAATCTGTACAAATCAATGCCAGAAATATTTGGGCAGACTCTTCATAAAAGAGGAAGCTCAAATAGTCAATAAACATGAAAATATGTTCCATCTCATTAATTATCAGGAAAATGGAATTTAAAACCACAATTTGATACCATTACAAGCTGCCAGACTAGCAAAAAATTTTAAAGCGGATATCAAGTGTTGGTGAAGATACAGAGCAATGATACCATTATTCCATTGGTAATGGGAGTGTAAATTGTTACTACCATTTTGGAAAACAGTTGGGCATTGCCTGGTAAAGTTGATCATGCACAAACTCTATTACCTAGCAGTTCCATTCCTTGGTATACACCTTAGAGAAAAGCAAGCTCATGTGTACCAGAAGACATGTGCAAGAAGGTTCACAGAATATTTACCATAATACCAACTGAAAACAGCCCAAGTGTCTGGAAGAATGAATAAGTAAATAGGGTGATTTTCATGCAGTGAAATATAATACAACAGTGAAAGTGAATAAAAGAGAACAATGATTTTTATTAATATTAAGTTTAAGAACAGGCAAAACTATATGATATATTATTTAATAATACATGCAGAGATGGTAAAACTCTTAAAGAGCTAAAGAATGATTAACACTTAGTTGCTTTTGGGGCAAGAGAAGGGGATGCAGTGGAGGAGGACCACTCCAAGGGGCTTTACATGTATTGCTAGTGAGTATCAAAGTGTTGAGTATGTTTTTCTTTAAATTGTCTTTAAGTTTATCTACTTCTGAATGAATGATATATTTAACAATTTAAAAATGAAGATTCAAAAAGCTTTGCAAGATTATATCAATAAATTGTTGGGTGGGGGGAAGTTTGCAAAGAAAACTGGCTGGAATATGGGGCATTTGCAAATAGTGCTAGATACAGGTAGGAAACTCGAGCTCCCAGATCTTAGAATTGTATTGAGACAGATGAGAAGCAATGTCTCATTTCTTTGGCAGATTATTTTAAAATCCCATTCATCAGAGGACATATTTAAGTAACTGACTATTAAGCCAGGAGAAGATTAATGTAAAAACTTCTTTAAGAAGTGTTGCAAGTCTTAATACAATGAGCACATTAAATCCTTCTGGCTTGCCTTCATTAAGTACATAGAGGTAATCTATAATATATGAGAGAGAGAGAAAAAAAAAAGCATTGTATGAGTAGGCAGAACATCTAATTCTGATTACCCTCTGGCTGTGTGACCTTAAAAATTGAGTCTGTTCAGATTGCTGAAGCTCTATCAATTGAGGATATTGAGAGTATTAATATTTTACCATACATGGAGCTACTAATATTTGGAAGACAGTCAAGTATGTAATTTTAGCTAATTTTCACAATATTTTGAAAAAAGGATTATTACTCATATTTTTAGATGTGAAAACTTGCACAGTAATCAAACAGCTAGAAATTTGCAAAGCTGAGACAAATGAATGTCATAGAATAATTATAAGGACTAAATTAACTAATGCATATATAAATATTGTGCTATGTATTTTATTTATAACTCCATAGTAGGAACTCAATAAATATTAATATTGCATTCTGACCATTACACCACCTAAGGGTTTAGAACTCAAAGGCGTAGGACTTGGGTTTAAAGGACTTGGTCCTTAAGGCACTGTCAATATCAACATTTTGATTTAAACAGGTTTTTGTTTGCTCTTCCAGAAACTAAGTCACCACTTATGCTGTCAATTCTGTGAGAAAATGAATTCTAAATTCTAGGCACTACAAGTTAATTTGTATAACATATCATGTACACAAATCAAGTATTAATAATTGCCGTTTTACTAAGTGAAACTTTTACAATGGTTACAAAAGAATAAAAATGATAACATATTTGAGAAGCATCTTCTTTTCAAGAAGATGATACTGGGACCTCATGCTTTTTCTTTTTTCAAAATGAACTTTTGAACTGCAGAAATCTCTAATCAAATAATAGAGTAATTGTGTGGGTTTGAGAATTCTTATGGCTATATTTCTTCCATTAAAAAAAAAGTTAAGGAAGTAAGAAATAACTTTCCTAGTTGAATTAACTTAGTCTTCCCAAGTTGTGGCTTGGGAAATACGACACTTTTTATTTTTTGCCATTAAGTTTTACTTATGACTTTTTAAGTAAGTGTTTACATTTGATTTTGGTAAGATCAGCTATCTGATAAAAAAAATATATATATATTTTTGTGCTTAGGCAATACCCTTTTTGAGTATTAAGAATTTCTGTCTGAATATGGATTTCCTCTAAACATATTTTAGACTATTTTTCCTCAAATATACAAGGAATGTTTAGCATAATAGCCCAATGTTTTAAATAATAAAGCTATCTTTTTTCTCCTTCCAGAAAAGAATCTATGCTCATTGCATAATGGTCTTTTCCGTGATTGTTGATAGAGGAACACTAAATTCAGATGGTCTTTTGCCAAAATGTTTAATTATTGCATTTATTTCATAACAAAAGAGGAGAAGCTATTTCTTTCATTACCTTTATAATACCATGACACGAACATGAAATTAAGAGTTGTTAATAACTTTCATTTTGTTTATTTTCCCATGTAAAAGCTTTTTCTGGTTTGAAAAACTTTTTCTAGCTGTCTTTCTTTTTTTTAAGTAAAATAATTTTTATTTGGAGACAACCTAATTATACAGAAAATCCTACAGGATCTAGTAAAAACCTACTAGAACAAATGAGTAGGTTAGCTGTCTTTTTTTGTTTTAATTATTGATTTTAGAGAGAGAGAAAAGGGGGAGAGAGAGAGAGACAGAGAGAGAGAGAGAGAGAAACAGTAATGTGACAGAGACACTTTGATTGGTTGCCTCCTGTATGCACCCTGACTGGGGATCGAACCTGCAACCTAGGTATATGGCCTGACTGGAAATCAAACCCACAACCTTTTGGTGTATGGGATGATGCTCCAACCAACTAAGCCACCCAGCCAGGGTTAGCTATCTTTTAATATTATTTTTAAATTATTGAGAGAGCTTATAATGTGCAATTTACTGGTAATTTCAGACTCTATTTACCTAGTACTTTCAGTCTTTCCCTAAGCTAAATTGTGTTTAGTTATTTAAAAAGAGGAAGAAAAAAACTGATACATTTAATTATCTATTTTTTCTGTTTCTTGTTCTTTCCATGTCAGACTGCCAATATGTAAACTAAGGAAGGAGGAAAAGCAAGACTTCTCACTAAATTAATTTCCCTTAATTAAAACTGTATCTTTAGTTATTTTGTGCCTGCTTGAGTTAAAATTGATAGCATGATATCTAAAGATAGGCCGTACGTACAATTTATAATTTGTAAATCTTAGGAAGAAAATAGACAGTATTTTGATAACAAAATATGACAAGACATTAGAAAAAAAGTTAAATCAGTTAGCTAGTTGGCACAAAAGCACATCAGATCTCACTGGTTTTGGTCCCACTTAATGTTGGGTTTTGCTGATCCCTTTTCCCTTCTCAATTTTTAATTCTTTTTCCAAAAACCTTTTCTACTATGTGTTCATAATGTGCTTTCTTTTCCTAACCACATTTATGCTCCAATCTGGTAATTACCCCCAAAAATTCTTTCCATTTTTCTAGGTTTGTTAACAGAATTTGAAAAGTAAATAACTTAGTCTTGTCTATCTTTGCCTACTGAGGTTCTAACCCATTCTCCTTACAATTCTCAGGAAAAAAAATTCAAGTTATAGGATAATTGTCATTATCTTCATGTTTCTTTCATTTTTGAGTATTGATTATGTGCCAGACACTGCTAAGTACTCTGCGTATGCAATCTTTAATTCTCACAATAACCCTACGGAGTTTGGTATAATTGCCTTCATTTTACAAATCAGGATACTGAGGCCAAGATAGAATAAGTACTTAGTCCCAGCAAGTTACTAGCAGAGCTGGAATTTGAACCAAGCTCTCTCTGTCTCCTCAGGCTATGAATTTTCCATAGACCCTGATACCTCCCTTCCTGTGTCCCACCCTTCTCACCCTAGTCAGTGTGATTATAAAAGAGTGGAAATTCTGAAGATTCTCCACCCACTCATCTTAAACAAAACAGAACCTTTAAAAGGACATTTTGATTAGTACTTGTGTGACATAAATATGTACTCTATCTTGAGATGATACACCATTAAATTTGCTTTTGAAATATTAATAGCTTCATTTCAGAAAATATATTACTTGTTTATATTTTAATAAATAATTTTTAATGTTCAAACCTTGTCATAGTTGCTCACACCTATGAGTGTAATCAAGTCTGTAAGCACTTACACTGTAAGAAAATCTGAGAATTCCATTTGGATAGTATAAGATATGTGTAGTATATGCTTAGTTTCACTTAGTGCAGCTTAGTTCCACAATGCTTGTGCTTCCTTTATAATTAATTCTATATTCTTTTTTTCTGATATAATCCTCCATACTACGTTAGTACTTTACTAACAGCTAACTCATATCTATAAGGACTGACACCAGATGAGCAATTCTACCTTAAATTCTTTGTCAGTTTATCTCAGTAGTATAGATTTCTGACTTCAGTTCAAAATTCAGTTCTTTGCCCTTATTCTGTAAATATGAAGATGTGTGTCTTTGGTTCTTTCATTTCAAACCTATGGGTAAGTGTAAGTGATTTGTTAACAGGCCTATTTTTTTTTCCTTCCCTGCATTTATATTATTGACCTTTGCTTCAAAGAACATTCAGCAGTCTTTAACAGAGGGAGACCATGAAAAGGGGTGTTGTATAGGCTTTATTCTATAAAAGAAGTCATACAGGGAAAGCTTTATATTTACTGAGTGATTTAATTCTTATACATCTAGAGATTGGCCATGGCCATGAGTAACATGGTGGAAAAGCCTACTAGTGTAGCCTCACAGTTAAACTTCCCCACTCTATTCTGTATATTTTTTAGAAAGAAAGAAAAAAGGTATCACATTTCAAGCGAAGCATGGTGTCTAGACTAGTCAACTGCTTTATCAAGATTCATCCAGCCATTCATGGATTTTTTTTTTAAATCAACTAAGGAACATATACTCTAGGGAGAAAGATGCATGCTTAAATCAGTCTTCTGAGTGCCCAGAGCAGAATTATGAAGGGAACGATCACTTATAAGAATAGCATCTACTTTGAAAACACTGGCTATATCTTATATTAGTAATATATTATTAACAATTAACATTAATTAATTATTGTTATATTATTAGGTATTCCAAGATAACACATTTTTCTCATAGGTGATGGATGGGCAAACATTGTCGTTAATAATAACTTTTTATTCTTCTGTATACTGAATAATCTGTAGAGAAATGAGAAGCAAGTATATTTTGGTTAATATTTTTAAAGCTTTGGAAATTGGCTAATGAACTGTTGTTAGACATTCTCTGAAAGGTAAACTATATTCTTTATAATTTTCTGAAAGTGTAGCAATACTTAAATTGATTAGTTCCTTCTTGTTGAATTGTAAGATATTCCTGAATTTCATTTTGATAAATACACATTTACTTTGCTAGATCTTTAAGTACCTTGGGATATTTTCGAGTGAGACTGTGTACCTATATGTGGGTGGATTTTTTTCTTTTTAAATTTCTTGCATAGTTACTTAAGAGACATGGTTGCTAATGTAAATTTCGGTAGCACTTTAAAAAACAATGCTCATTTTCTATACTATGATCAGTACAAATTTTAATTAAGCTTTAACTAACCATCAAAATATTTGGGCTTGTGTCTTCTGAGAACCTTGGACTTTGCTAGGCTGCAGTTTCTCTTCAAAGCAGTAAGATCTCTTAGATTTCGTTAAGGAAGACCTGAAATTTAATGGCCGTAAGAAAAGAGATGGGGGTTAGTCTGAGCAAGGCAGAAAGAGCTCACTGGGGTTAGAACCTCTATCAATGGTGAAGGGTGGTGCTTGGAATCCTTTCCTGCATTTATATTATTGAAAGTGAAGCTTGATACCTAAGTGGGTGTCAAGTTGTTTGGCAGGCAAATATCTTGAACAAATTTAGAGTCAAACTTAGGGAAGGGTAGGTGGCATGGTATAATGAGAAAGTCTGTCTTTGTATAGATAATTAATAGGTGTGGACAATAACTTTAACCTTTCTGAATTTCCTCAATAGTATGATGAGGATTATGACCTTCACCTAGTAGAATTATTTTAAGGATTAGAGGGAGTATATATGTATTTACATAGTCTCTCAATAACTGATGGATAATTGTTTTTACCATCATCATAATCATCATCACATCTGCTTTCATTTTAGATATTCTGTAAAATTATTTGTTAGTCAAGAAACTGAATAACCCAATACACTAGGCAGCTTTAAGATGGAAACACAGATTTGGATAGGTTATTTCTCAGGATACAAGACTTTAAGATATGTTAAGTATTTATATAAGCCTGGCTTCTTTTCCCCTTCTGGACTGGTTTTGTTTGAGGAAAGCCTAAGAAAATATTCCATGAAGAACTGTTTTTCTACTCCTTTTTGGCATACTCTGAGATATTGCAGAGAACCATGATAAGTGTGAGAGAGAATAAACTTCAACTCCAGCTGCTCAAAATGCTTTTATGGGGATAGAAGGCAAAAAACAAAACAAAACAAAACAAAACTTATTATTTTACCCAGGGATACTGATGAAGAGAGAGGCATATCTCACATAATCAAAGCAATAATCCTTATGTTTATATTCCACAAATAGAATACACAGAATTAAAAGTTGCTTTACTTCCATTCTGCTAAGTTCCAGTAACTCTCAAATTTAAAACTTTTATTTTTACTACAGACATAGGAATATGGGAAGTAGTAGGAGATTTCTTTAACTGATGAAATGTGTAAGGGCTATGTAAATATTAACAATTTGAGCTTGGACTCCTGAACTAAAATTAACAACACCATAGGGACTCATTATGAGGAGCTGAATCTCTAAAAAAATTATGTTGAGAAGCAGTTCTACCTTGGATTGTCTCCCATTCAATACAACTGATGCCAAAATCTACTCAGATGAAGCCTAACAAATTGAGGTGCAGAATGAGCATGTAAAGAAGGGTTACACTATTGGGAAAAAAGGAAGAACTTTAGCTGTTCTCAGAATCCTGGTAACTAGTGTAGCCCTTCATCTTTCTTTTTCCCTTCCAGTACTTAACTCTAAAACTCAGTTTGTGTATATATTAAGAGCCTACAGTGAACCAGGCACTATATTAGACTGTAAAGATATTAAGATGGCTAAGATATGGTCCCTGAACTCAGCAAACTTGCCAAGTAAGATGTATGAAATGAAAATAGTTATAGTACACTATCAGTAGGCTTGTGCTATGTCTTGAGGATAATTAAAAAAGAAAAAAAAGGAAAACTGCATAATGCAGTCTTTGCTTCAGGTCTTTGACAATTTAACTAGAGAAACAAGAGTTACATATATGAATGAATATAGGACCAGACCATAATGAATTAAGGTTAAAATTTATGGTGTAGAGAATGTGATGTCAGGAAGCCAAAAGATCTCTTTAGATCAAGCAGAGAAAGGTTTCATGGAAAAAGATGAGCCGGTACGGCTCACTGGTTGAGGGTCAAACCTATGCACCAAGAGGTCGCGCGGGTTTGATTTCTGGTCAGGACACATGCCCAGGTTGTGGACCCAATCCCCAGTGAGAGGCATGCAGGAGGCAGCCAATCCATGTTCTCTGTCATCGATGTTTCTGTCTCTCCTTCTCCCTTCCTCTCTCTCTAAGATCAATAAAGAAAAAAATATTTAAAAGAAAGAGAAAAAGATGAGCCTGATAGCAGGACATTTTTTGAGAGGTGGAGGAGGAAAGACATTCTGAGAGAGATGTTTGTAGAGGTAATAACAATACCAAGAGATATTTTGAAAGAAAATTTGATGTAAATTGATGATATATTGGATTTGAGTGAGTGATTGTAAGAGCATAGGGTAGAGAGGACTTGAAAATGACAAGAGATTTAAGTTTCACTGATTGAAAAGAGGTGATATTAATGTAATGGACATCTAAGAAAAGAAAATAGATTAATAGAAAGAGACTAAATTTTAAACTATTCTTCTTACTTTAGATTTTTAGTCCTTTTGGATTGACAGTCAAGAATTTTTATATGGATTAATCCAGAAAGTGATAAATGTCACTATTATAGTCATTTTACATAATTGTGAACTCCAGTTTAATTACCAGATATATTTTAATATAATTTGTACCTAAAGTAGAAAATTATATTGTTTCTAGCATCTAAATGGATATTTATTGTCACATTTATTAAGATCCTGGTCTTCATATTTTTCATCCAGAAGCTAGGTTGGGTGAAGTTAGGTGATTTTTCTTCTCATTTCCTGATTTTTCTTTTCATTTCCTGATTCCAGTATGGATGCTGATGGGGCTGTGGAATGAATCAGGAATGAGATGTAGCAGTACTATCAGTTCTATGCCCCAGTGGTTAATAAAGATTTCTAAACATTGAAACTCATATTCTCCATGGCTCCTTTATCATTTATTTTAAACTAGCTGAGTGCAGAGGATTAAATTGGCACAAATTATTAGTGTTAGTACTATGTTAATTGAATTTATATGGTTATGAAGCTGTTCAGTCTTCAGTTTAAACAATTCCTACATTAAGATTGTCATATAATGGGATGTTAGACAACAAAATTTTTAAACTTTTACTTTTGTTTATTGTCTTTGCTTTTATTTGCAGTTCTGGGAAATGCCAGTGTAAAGTGGGTGTCACCGGCTCTGCATGTGATCGATGCCAAGATGGATATTATGGCTTTAGTATGAGTGGCTGCTTGCCCTGCCAATGCAATAACAGGTCTGCCAGTTGTGATGCCCTCACAGGTACACACTCTTCTTACCTTTTTATGTAATTCATTCATTGTTCTTTTTATTTTGAGATCCTTCATCTATAGGTTTATTCTTTCCAAATAGATTATAAGAGTCTTTCTCCTCTAAGTGGGATGTAATAGGTCAGAGCAAGCCAAACTCCTGCAACAACAACTTGAAAAAAAATACATAAATTTCAAAAATTGTATTGGTTGGAGAGCTATGGAAGCAAGGAGGATGATATGAATTAAAATTCCAGAAAGGACAGAACTCTTCCTACATGAGCTGGTGATCACAACCATTTCCTTTCTAGGGGACATTTGCTGATTCTGAGTACAGGCTAAGGAGCAACGTTAGCCAAGCAAAGGAATTATTTAGGAAAGAGATACAAGAAGAGCTTTTAGCAGTCATTTGGGGCTTGTGTGATGGATTGGAAACTAGAGGAGCCCTAAATACAAGGCCAGTTTTCTCTTAGCTGACTGTGTAGGAGATGGAAGGCTGGTAGAAAGAAATCTCTGTCTTGTGGTGGTTAGGAGACAAAAATCTCTTTAAAGAGGGCCTGCTGCAACATACAACCATCTTTCTCTCAAGACAACGCCAGATTTTGAAGGTGTGTGGAGTAGGACCTAGGCACAAATCCCCAAAGGGAAGTGCTGAATCTGTTGCAGTCTTTCAGAGCTGAGAAGACTCAGGCCTGTTAGGTTTTCAGTTAAAAGCCTTTGAAGGCCATGACCAAGAATTCTCATGAACCAGTGGTGAACTGACTCATACTGAAATTGCAGCTCGTCCTCAACTCATCTCAAATTCTGATTGGATTGAGGTGATCCTCTTATCGTATTTGCCTAACACAGGAAAGGGGAGTCATCTGTGGTTCTTTTGTAAACTGTATTTGGCATACAATAAAAAATACTAGACAATGCTGAGGCAGAAAATTTTGACCAATAATAAAAAAAAAACAATGGAAGCAGATCCATAGGTGATCTGAATGTTAGAATTAGCATATGACTTTAAAATAACTAAAATTAATATTTTAAGAAAATAGAGGAAAAACTAGACAAAATAGATGAAGTGAGGCAAAATTTCAAGAGAATTGGAATCGATTAAAAAAAAAAGAGTTGATTTACATTGCTCCCTAGATCTTTTGCGGTACCAGGAAGCAGTCTACGTTGCTGATTGTCACTTCTCATTTTCCTTGCAGCAATGAGTTAGCCCTCTTTAATGTTAAGTAAATTTCAACCTCTCCTTGCTCTGGAGATAACTTAAGGCAAAAGGAATCCTTTTCATGGCTATGATTCCTAAAAACAACTAGTAATAAGAGAAATATATGGTTTCTCTGTTTTGAAATATAATAAAAGTGGAATCCAATGTGAAGGATTGCCAATACTTGATTTAAAACTGTAAGCTTAACCCTGGCCAGTTTGGCTCAGCGGTTAGAGTGTCGGCCTGCGGTCCGGAGAGACCCGGGTTTGGTTCCCGCTAAGGGCACGTACCTCAGTTGCAGTTTGTCCCGGGCCGTGTGGGTGGCAACCACTTGATGTGTCCCTTTCACGTCAATGTTTCTCTCTCTCTCCCTTCCTCCCACTCTATCTGAACAAAATATCGAAAAATGTTCTCGGGTGAGGATAAAAAATAAATAAATAAAATAAAACTGTAAGCTTAATATAAAATCAGTCTTCTGTCTTAAATGCGATTTTTTCCCCAAGAGTGCTGTGATACGGTTGCCCTCTGGTGGCCACTTGTGATATTTTCATAGTCCTTATTTTTCCCCAGGCTAGTCTTTCTCTATTATCTTGTATTTTAGATTGAAGTAGATTTTTAAAGTAACTTTTTTGGTGATAAGATATGTTGGGGAAACATTTTGGAAAGTAAAATGACAATGTGTATCAGAAGTCTTAAAAATACTTCCTTGATTCAGTAATTCTGTTTCCAGAAATCTATTCTGAGAAAATAATTCTGAATTCATAAAAAGCTTTATGTTCAAAGATGTTCATCAAAGTGGTAGTTATAATTCTAAAAAATTAGACCACCCAATTTATAACAGGGAATGAAGCAAATTATGTTATCTAGGCACTACATGATTAAGAGCACAGAAAGTAAAATCTTTACCTGTACAAGTTACTTATCCTGTTTTTTTAATCTAGAAATTTGGGATAATGGTAATTGCCTAATGGGTTGTTGTGAAGAGTCAATGCAGTACATTTATAAAGCCCTTAATACGGTGCCTGGCTTAGTATAAGCAATCAATAAATGGCAACTATTATGTTATCATTAAAATGTTTTAAAGAATGATATATAACAACACGAGAGTGAAAGAAGCACGGTATAAAATGACATGTCAGATATGTTTAGATTATTTAAAAAACAAAACTCAAACCTCTATATATGGAGATTGCAAGGAAAAGTATTCAAAATCTTAATGACAAATTTCTTAGAGTAATTATTTTTTCTTTTTACTCTTTTGTATTTTTCTAGATTTTCTTTTTTGAACACACATTTCTCTTAAAATGGAGGTGGGGGGACTGTTATTTTTTAAATTAGAACTTTATGTTCATATTGTGTACTTTTTAAGAATTCGGCTCCTTTATGTATTCATAATGTTCTATGGAGAGTAACTTGATCTTGATAGCTTGACCTGAGTTGACCACTTCTTCACTCCTCAATGACTTTCTTCACTTTAGGGTATCATACTTTCCTGCCCCTGCCCCCCTTCAGTTGGCTCTGCTACATCTTTCTCTGTTCTATAAGCACTGGAGTGCCTCAGAGCTCAGTCCTTGGCATGCTTGACTTATTTATTTATGCACTCCCTAAATGATCTCATTCAGTCCCCTGGATTTAATGTAAATGCCATCTACACATGTGCTGATTACCAGATTTACATTTCTTCCTTGATCTTCACACTCTAACAGTGCATTTGACATCTTCCTTTGAATGTTTTAATTGGCATCATAATCCTAACACATCCAAAACAACTCTTTATTTTACCCTATAAGTCAAGCCTGCTTTACTCTTAGTGTTCATTTTGGTGACTGGCACCATTCACCTAGTTGCTCATTTTATTTATTTATTTATTTTTATTTATTTTTTAATAAGAATTTTTATTTATTTTTTTGTTACAGATATTTTACCTTTTTACCCCATTGGCACCCCCCACCCCACCCCACCTCCGCCCCGTCCCCGGCTTAGTTGTCCATGTCCATTGGTCATGCATACATGCATATAAGTTCTGTGGTTTATCTCTTCCCACCCCCCACCCCCATCCCCTCTTCTGAGGGATGTCAGTCTGTGCCCTACTTCCATGTGTCTGGGTCTACTGTATTCCTCAGACTGTTACGTTCATTATATTCCATATATAAGTGAGATCATGTGGTATTTGTCTTTTTCTGCTTGGCTTCTTTCACTTAGGATAATACTTTCCAGGTCCCTCCATGTCGTCTCAAAGGATAAGAGATCTTTCTTTCTTACCGCTGCATAGTACTCCATTGTGTATATGTACCACAGCTTTTTTATCCATTCGTCTACTGGTGGACACTTGGGCTGTTTCCAGATCTTAGCTATTGTAAATAGTGCTGCTATGAACATGGGGGTACATATATTCTTCCTGATTGGTGTTTCAGGCTTCTTAGGGTATATTCCCAGCAGTGGGATCACTGGGTCAAATGGAAGTTCAATTTTTAATTTTTTGAGGTAGCACCATAGTGTTTTCCATAGCGGCTGCACCAGTCTGCATTCCCACCAGCAGCGTATTAGAGTTCCCTTTTCTCCACACCCTCGCCAACACTTGTTGTTTGATGATTTTTGATGGTGGCCATTCTGACAGGTGTGAGGTGATACCTCATTGTTGTTTTAATTTGCATCTCTTTGATGATTAGTGATGTTGAGCATTTCTTCATATGTCTTTTGGCCATTTGTATGTCCTGTTTGGAGAGGTGTCTATTCAGCTCCTCTGCCCATTTTTTAATTGGGTTCTTTGTCTTCCTTTTGTGGAGTTGTATGAGCACTCTATATATATTGGAGATTAACCCCTTATCTGATACATCATTGGCAATGATGGTCTCCCATACAGTGGGTTGCCTTTCCATTTTGATGATTGTGTCTTTTGCTGTGCAGAAGCTTTTTAGTTTGATGTAGTCCCATGTGTTCATTTTCTCCTTTATTTCTGTTGCCTTAGGTGATGTATCAGTGAAAATTCTGCTCCATATGATGTCTGAAATTTTGTTGCCTACATTTTCTTCTAGAATTTTTATGGATTCACGGGTCACATTTAAGTCTTTTATCCATTTCGAGTTTATTTTTGTGTATGGTGTAAGTTGATGGTCTAGTTTCATTTTTTTGCATGTAGCTGTCCAATTTTCCCAACACCATTTATTAAAGAGGCTGTCTTTACTCTACTGTTACTGTATGCTCTTGCCACCTTTGTCAAATATTAATTGAGCGTATTGCCTTGGGTCCATTTCTGGGTTTTCAGTTCTGTTCCACTGGTCTATATGCCTGTTCTCGTGCCAGTACCAGGCTGTTTTGGTTACAGTCGCTTTGTAGTATAACCTGATATCTGGTATTGTGATCCCACCTACTTTGTTCTTCTTTTTCAAGATTGCTGTGGCTATTCGGGGTCGTTTTTGGTTCCATATGAACTTTTGAAGTATTTGTTCTAGTTCTATGAAATATGTCATTGGTATTTTGATGGGGATTGCATTGAATCTATAGATTGCTTTGGGTAGTATGGACATTTTAATTATGTTAATTCTTCCAATCCATGAACAGGGTATGTGCTTCCACTTTTTTATATCTTCCTCTATTTCTTTTTTCAATGACCTGTAGTTTTCTGCAAATAGGTCCTTTACTTCTTTGATTAAGTTTATTCCTAGGTATCGTAATTTTTTTGGCGCGATGGTAAATGGGATTGTTTTTTCAGTTTCTCTTTCTGTGAGTTCATCATTGGTGTACAAGAATGCCATCGATTTCTTGATGTTAATTTTGTATCCTGCTACTTTGCCAAATTCATTAAGTCTAATAGATTTTTGATGGAGTCTTTAGGGTTTTCTATGTACAATATCATGTCATCTGCAAATAATGACAGTTTCACTTCCTCCTTTCCAATTTGGATCCCTTTTATTTTTTCTTCATGTCTGATTGCTGTGGCTCAGACTTCCAGTACAATGTTAAATAAGAGTGGCGAAAGTGGACATCCCTGTCTTGTTCCTGTTCTTAATGGAAATGTTTTTAGTTTCTGTCCATTTAGTATGATGTTGGCTGTAGGTCTTTCATATATGGCCTTTATTATGTCGAGATATGATCCCTCTATTCCTACATTGCTGAGCGTTTTTATCAGAAATGGATGCTGGATTTTGTCGAATGCCTTTTCAGCATCTATTGATATGATCATATGGTTTTTATTCTTCATTTTGTTTATGTGGTGTATCACGTTTATTGATTTGTGAATATTGTACCAGCCTTGCATCCCTGGAATGAATCCCACTTGGTCATGGTGAATAATTTTTTTGATGTATTTCTGGATCCGATTTGCTAATATTTTGTTCAGGATTTTGGCGTCTATGTTCATCAGGGATATTGGCCTGTAGTTTTCTTTCTTTGTAGTGTCTTTTTCTGGTTTTGGAATTAGAATTATGCTGGCTTCATAGAACGTGTTTGGAAGTCTTCCTTCTTCTTGAATTTTTTGAAAGAGTTTGTAGAGAATGGGTGTTAGTTCTTTTTTGAATGTTCGGTAAAACTCCCCCGTGAAGCCATCTGGGCCTGGGCTTTTGTTTGCTGGGAGAGTCTTGATTACCTCTTCAATTTCCTTAGTTGTTATTAGTTGCTCATTTTAAAAGCCTAGGAGTCATATTTGATTCTCTTGTTTTCCTACTGTAAATATCCAATCCATCAGCAAGTTCTATCATCTTGACATTAAACTTAACACCCTTAATCTGACCACTGTTCATGACCTTCATTGCTATCATCCTTGTCTAAGCCACTGTCCTCTCTCTGCACTACTTAGACACTCTCTCATCTGATCTCTCTGGCTCTTCTTTTGTCCTCTCATCCCTCGACCCCCACTCACCACAGTCCAATCTCCATGTAACAACCAGAATAATCCTTTTAAAATGTAAAACCAGATAATGTCATTCCCATGCTTAAACCTTCCAGTGGCTTCCTATCACTCTTGGAATAAAATTCAAACTTCTTTCCACAGTTTACATGATTTAACATTTTTTGGCCCCTGCCTTTCTCTTTGATTTTATCTCTTGGTACTTTCTCCCTTATTCATGTAGGCTTGGCCTTCTTTCTGTTTGACAGGTTCAAGTTTTCCTTCTGCCCTGCAGATAGGATCAGACATTTTTCCTACAACATAGTCCCTTGCTATATTTCTGATAGGTTTACATATAAATTATAAAATGGCAAAATAAGTAAGGTGGTGATTTATGTTTTCAAAGCTTTGTCACTCAGTTTAGTGGGAAAGAGACCCTACTTTCTTTTCTTTGACCAGTTATTTTCTTGGTTACCACTACCAGATTTTTTTTTTTTTTTTTTGATACTTAGACAAGGAGCATGAGGTCATCTTCAGGAAACACTCATTGCTTCCTTTTTTTAAAAAAAATCCACTCCTTTGACTATATTTCAGTAAAGAGAATGTGAATTTTAAGACAGTATTGTTATATTATATGGGAGGTTCTAGAAAGACCATAATGAATAAAGTTAAACTTTAGCTAATTTTTGTATATCATTTATCATAAAAGAAGGATCCTCAAATTTTTTTAGTTTAAAGGAAACTTAGATCTCATCTAGTTCAGCTATCTTAATTTATAGATGAGGAAATTGAAGCATAAAGAAAATATTATATCCTGTGAATAGTCTTTCACTCTTTGAAATATTTACATTACATTAAATAATTAGCCAAAGAATTATTATCCTATTTAGCAGCTTAGAAAAGTAAAACTCAGAGAAGCAATTTGCTGAAGGTCACATAGTTGGTAAGAGGGTCAGCTGGGAATGGAACTCAGATCTGACATTAAATACCGTACCATTTTTCTTATGTTGTGTTGCCTCCCAGAGAGGAACTATAAGGTGTTACAAAAGCAAATGCACATTTTCAATTCCTACTGCATATGAGTTTTAAAGGTTATGATCTTTATTTTTATTATAAAAATTAATCTTCAAGTTTCTACATGAAATGTTTGAAAATTGCTGCAGTTCTTGAAGTATTTTACAATATGCCTGTCATATATTTTATAATTATTAGTCGTATAATCAGGAAAAAAAATCAAGATAATAAAAATATAAGTAATAGCCCTGGCCGGTTTGGCTCAGCAGTTAGAGCGTCGGCCTGCGGTCCAAGAGACCCGGGTTCGGTTCCTGCTAAGGGCACGTACCTCGGTTGCAGTTTGTCCCCAGTCCTGGTTGGGTTGTGCAGGTGGCGGCCACTCGATGTGTCCCTTTCACATCGATGTTTCTCTCTCTCTCTCTCTCCCTCCAACTCTATCTGAACAAAATATCAAAAAATGTCCTCGGGTGAGGATAAAAAAAAATATATGTAATATATGTATACCAGAGACAATATGAAAATTAGATGGGAAGAAAAACACTAAAGGGAAGGTTGGCCTTCACAACTATTATTAGCATTCTAGTGTATTTATGTCTGGTCTGTCTTTAACTTATTGATTTTCTTTCCCTATGCCCTATTCCAGGTGCATGCCATTTTTAAAGTAGTGTAGAGTGATGAATTTTTAAGAACTGATGAGTTTTATTGTTATACTTGTTTTCATCTTGACTTTTGAGATAACATATTTATCATGTAGGGTTATTTTTTTCTTATTTTCTCATTGCAGGGTATGTCTTAAAAGAGATAGAAATAAGAAATCCTTCTGGAAAAATATTCTAACATAAATAGTTTAAAAGAGTGAAATTATATTGTGATAGGAAAAAAATCAAGGATTTGGGGGGGGGGGAAGCGGTTGTATCTAGAATAGTAAAAAGCCCCCAAATAATAAGCAGGTAGGCCCAGCAGTATAGGAGCAAAGTTTTAAAAGTATGTGTATTTACCATTTTTTAAATAAGAGTAGCAACATGACCTTTTCTTCCCGTATTGCAAATGGCATGTTATTTGAATGCATCTTGCCCCAAATGTCCATATTCTGTTACAGAGCTGTTAACTTTTTTTGAGATATTTTTAGAGTAAAGTTCAATACTTAAATAGATCTTTTTTCCTTAAAAATTATTTCCATTGGACATGTTTAATAGGGGGAGAGCAGATAGACACATTTTATGTATAATGCAGGTTTTGATTTTTCCAACCTATGGAATGCTTTGACATTTAAGATTATTTTATTTTTAAAGCCAAAATCTGGAGTGTTCTAGTATGTCTTCTTCAGCTATTTTTATTGTCACAAAGCTACACATCTAAAGAAGGATCAGAATACAAAAAGATCTGGAGCCTAGCTGGTGTGGCTCAGTGGACTGAGTGTCATCCCATGGACTGAGAGGTTCTGGTTTGATTCCTGGTCAGGGCACATGCCCAGGTTGTGGGCTCAATCCTCAGTAGGGGGTGTGCAGGAGGCAGCCAATCCATGTATCTCTCTCACATGGATGTTTCTCTCTTTCCCTCCCTTCCTCACTCTCTAAAAGAGGTCAACAAAAATATTTAAAATAAAAAAAAAAACAAAAAAAACCCAAAAGATCTGGAAATAAATCAATACCTCAAGTATTTATTATTGTATGAGGATATACAACGTTGTTATATATGTATAAATATTAACATTTTGAAGCTTAAAAATTAGATGATGAAAAGTGATGATATTTGCAAGTTTGATTTAATTCAAATTTAAATGTTCAGATAATAGTCTTTTGAAGATACCTTTCCCAATAATAAGTTCATGAAGTTTTGGGGCATTCTGCTGTAATTGAATTGAAATTTGATAGGAAAACCTAGAAGAAATGGATAAATTCCTAGAAACACACAACTTTCCAAGACTGAATCATGAAAAAATAGAAAACCTGAATAGACAGATTACAAGTAATGAAATTGAATCAGTAATTTAAAAACTCCCAAAAAATAAAAGTTCAAATATTAACTGTGCATACCATCTTAGGTTGATATTTGGGTTCTCTGTTCTGTTCTATTGATCTATATGTCTGTTCTTGTGCCAGTACCAGGCTGTTTTGATTACAGTGGCTTTGTAGTTTAACTTGATATCTGGTGTTGTGATCCCTCCCACTTAATTTTTTTTTTTTTTTTTGGACCAGTCTCTTCATGCAAGGACAACGAAAGCAAAAGTAAACTAATAGGGTTATATCAAACTAAATAGCTTTTGCACAGTGAAAGAGACCATCAGCAAAACAAAATGACAACCTACTAAATGGGAGAAAATATTTTCAAAGCATATATTTGATAAGGGGTTAGTATCCAGAATATACAAAGAACTTAATATGAAAAAACAAACAAACACATCCCGATTTAAAAATGGACAGGAGACTTGAATACATATTTTCTCAAAGAAGACTTAACAGATGGCCAACAGGCATATGAAAAGATGCTCAACATCACTAATCACCAGAGAAATGCAAATCAAAACCACAATACCTGTCAGAATAGCTATTATTAAAAAGACAAAAATAACAAGTGCTGTTGAGGATGTGAGGAAAAAGAATGCTTGTACACTGTTGGTAGGATTGTGGAATGGAGGTCCCTCATAAAATTAAAAATAGAGCTATCATATGATCCAGCAATTTCACTTCTGGGTATTTATCCAAAGAATACAAAAAAACTCATTTGAAGAGATATCTGCACCCCACTATGTTCACTTTAGCATTATTTACAGTAGTCAAATATGGAAGCAACCTAAGTGTCTATACATAAATAGTATGTGTATATAATGGAATACTCAGCTATAAAAAGAATGAAATCTTGCCATTTGCAATAACATGGATGGACCTGCCAGGTATTATGCTAAATGAAATAAATCAGATAGAGGAAGACAAATACCATATGATTTCATTTATATGTGGAATCTAAAAAACAAAACACATGAACAAACAAAACAAAGCAGAAAGATTCATAGGAACAGGAAACAAACTGTGGTTACTAGAAATGGGGTTGGGGTGCTTAGAGGGTGGGTGAAATAGGTGAAGGAGATTAATAGGTACAGACTTCTAGTTATAAAATAAGTCTCGGGGACATATGTACAGCATAGGGAATATAGTTCATACTATCGTAATAACTTTGTATAGTGATAGATGGCCACTAGACCTATCGTAAATATCATAATATCAAATCATAAATATCAAATAAGCCAATGGCACGGCTGCCACATCAGTGATGTGAAGCAGTGCTTATCTCTACCAGGCCGCTACCCATTACACCGGCAGTAGCTGCAGCCCACGCAGACTGGGAGGGTGAAAGTCAAGGCAGCTCATTGAGGTGGGGTGGGGTGAGCAATGGGTCGGACCCATTCCTGTGGGTCTCGGGTTATGGAGGAACTGTGTGGTCTCAGGAGGAAGAGGGCGGCGCAGGCGGCGGTGAGGACAAAGATTTCAATTTGATAAAACAACAATGAGGTATCACCTTACACCTGTCAGAATGGACGCCATCAACAAATCATCAAACAACAAGTGTTGGCGAGGGTGTGGAGAAAAGGGGACTCTAGTGCACTGCCGGTGGGAATGCAGACTGGTGCAGCCACTATGGAAAACAATATGGTGTTACCTCAAAAAATTAAAAATTGAACTTCCATTTGACCCAGTGATCCCACTGCTGGGAATATACCCTAAGAAGCCTGAAAAACCAATCAGGAAGAATATATGTACCCCCATGTTCGTAGCAGCACTATTTACAATAGCTAAGATCTGGAAACAGCCCAAGTGTCCACCAGTAGACGAATGGATAAAAAAGCTGTGGTCCATATACACAATGGAGTACTGTGCAGCTGTAAGAAAGAAAGATCTCTTACTCTTTGAGACGACATGGAGGGAGCTGGAAAGTATTATCCTAAGCGAAACAAGCCAAACAGAGAAAGACAAGTATCATGTGATCTCACTTATTTGTGGAATATAATGAACATAACAGTCTGAGGAATGGGGTAGTCCCAGAGACGTGGAAGTGGGGTACAGACTGACAATCCCCAGAAGAGGGAGTGGTGAGGGAGAGATAAACCACAGAACTTATATGCATGTATGCATGAACAATGGACATGGACAACAAAGCTGGGGACAGGGCAGGGAGGGATGGGGATGGGGGGAATCAGTGGAGGAAAAAGGAGAAACATCTGTAACAAAATTAAATAAATTAATTAAAAATAAATAAATAAAAGAAAAAAAAATATTTCAATTTGAAGGGGCTGGCTGGAGCTCCAGCGGCCGGCGGCTGCTGAAGGACTAGCCCACCGGCATTTAGTGCTCTGGTTGTCAGATGTTGAAGGCAATAGGGCGGCATATACTCTCCGTGGTTTTATATCCGTCCTGGGGTTCAGTGATTAAAAGTGAATTTTGGTTCCTGTAACTCTTGCCCGTGTCCATAGAGTTAAGCTGAAGCTTTGTTTTAAAGGATAAATAAAGCACAGCCTCTCTCACCTGGACATAAATGGATCTAAAGACAGCAGTATGTATTTCACACAGCTCGGGATGGCAAACTGACTTCTCACCCAGTTGTTAGCAAGCAAATCCCAAGAGCAGATTTCCTCCTTTATCTCTGAAAAAACAAATGGGGCCATGCCTCTTTTGATGGTGGCCAAGTTAGGGCACCTTGACATGATGGAATTCCTCCTAGAGCAGTGCAGTGCCTCCATAGAAATCGGGGGCTTGGTCAGTTTTGATGTTGAAACCATTGAGGGGCTCCCACTTTGTGGGCCGCTTCTGCAGTAGGACATCTGAAGGTGGTTCAGTCTTTGTTAAATCATGGAGCATCTGTCAACAACATGACTTTAACCAATCCAGCTCCTCTTAGAGCTGTCTGTTTTGATGGCCATTTGGAAATCGTGAAGTACCTTGTAGAACACAAAGTGGATTTGGAAGTGTCAAACCGACATGGGCATACCTGCTTGATGATTTCATGTTACAAAGGACATAAAGAATTGCTCAGTATTTTTTTTTTTTTAATCCTCACCTGAGGACATTTTTCGATATTTTTTTCAGATAGAGTGGGAAGGAGAGAGAGAGAGAGAGAGAGAAATATCAACGCGAAAGGGACACATCGAGTGGCTGTCACCCACACGACCCAACCAGGGCTGGGGACAAACTGTAACTGAGGTACATGCCCTTAGTGGGAACTGAACCCGGGTCTCTCCGGACCACAGGCCGATTTTCTTACCACTTAGCAAACCGGCCAGGGCTCAGTATTTACTTGAAAAGGAAGCAGATGTTAATAGAAAAAGTGTTAAAGGTAACACTGCGCTACATGATTGTGCAGAATCTGGAAGTTTGGACATTATGAAGATGCTTCTTATGTATTGTGCCAAGGAAAAGGATGGTTATGAAATGACTCTCCTCTCAGCAAGTGTGACTGGTCACACAAATATTGTGGATTTTCTGACTCACCATGCACAGACCAGCGAGGCAGTGCAGATCAATGCTTTAAAGCTTCTGGGAGCTACATTTGTAAACAAAAAAAGGGATCTTCTTGGGGCTTTAAAATACTGGGAAAAGGCATTGAACATGAGGTACAGTGATAGGACTAATATCACTGTAGCAAACCAGTACCTCAGACACTAATAATGGCTTATGATTATGCCAAGGAAGTAAACAGTTCAGAAGAGCTAGAAGGTCTTATTGCTAATCTTGATGAGATGAGAATGCATGTACTATTAATTAGAGAACGTATTCTTCGTCTTTGTCATTCTGGTATCTCTTACTGTATTAGATATAGAGGCACTGTCTATGCAAATTCTGAAAACTTCAAATGATGCATCAACCTATGGAAGAATGCTTTGGATATGCAGCAGAACAATTTGGACCCTTTAAGCCCCATGACTGCCAGCAGCTTATTATCTTTTGTAGAACTGTTCTCTTTTATGCTACAGGATAGGGCTTAAGGCCTGCTAGGCACCACTGTTACATTTGATGATCTTATGGGCATATTGTGCAAAAATGTCCTTGAAATAGAGTGAGCTAGCAAACAGACTCAGTGTCCAACTGACCCATTACAGTTAAATAAGACTCTTTCCATTATTTTGCACTTAATTTTCTTGTTAGAAAAAGTTCCTTGTACTCTAGAACAGGGACCATTTCAAAAAGCAGACTATATACAGATTTCTTAAACTGCATCCAAGGGGAAAAAATAACTTCAGCCCTCTTCATGTGGCTGCGGACAAGAATACTACATGTGTAGGGCGGTACCCTGTTTGTAAGTTTCCATCTCTGCAAGTTACTGCCATACTGATAGAATGTGGTTCTGATGTGAACGTTAGAGATTTCGATGACAACAGTCCCCTACATATTGTTGCTCTGAACAACCATCCAGACAGACATCATGAATCTCCTTATCAAATCAGGTGTACATTTTGAAGCCATGAACATGCACAAAAAAACTGCTAGTGACTTGTTGGATGAGAAGAAAATAGCTAAAAATTTGATCCAGCCTACAAATCATACTGAATTGCAGTGTCTTGCTGCCTGTGTCATAGTGAATCATAGAATATATTAAAGGGGCATATCCCAGAAAAGCTAATTTAAAATAAAAATAAATAAACAAATATCAAATAACTATGGTGTATATCTGAAACTAATAAGATATTTTATGTCAATTATATGTCAATAAAAAAGAATTGAGATTTGACATGTATGTTAATAACATTTTCATTCTTTTGCTTTTTCAAATCTTGCTCCAATTGTCAGACCATTTTATTTCACAACCTCATTTTCTCTCCCCTTTTTAGTAAATATTTTACTAGTAAGGAAAATAAAATAAAACTGTTATGAATAGTTTCATGTTGATCTGTATTTAGCTTATCATGTAAAATTCATTGTATTCCTAGATTTCTATGTAGAGTTTGCTCACTTATTTCTGTAATAGTTCTGAGTGTTCTCTGAATCTCTGTGGCCCCCTAAAGAAGAAATGTAAATTACACTGTACTTTTTCATTTCCTATTTTCAGACATTATGTCGCTTCAGTGCTTGTAGAATGTCCTTACTAATATGGTACCAAAAGAGTATTATTACAAAACACATAATTTTATCTCTTCTTTTTACTTTTTATTAATTGATTTAATTTTTATTTAAAATTTTTAAATATAAAATTGTATGGGGAACAATATAACAAATATCCATGTAGCCACACTTATATTTTTAATTTTTAATTTTTATTTTTTTATTGTTGAAAGTATTACATATATCCTACCTTTTTTCCCATTGAGCCCCTCCTTCCCGCTCTCACCCCCGTCTTGCCTTCCCCAGCTTAGTGTCCATGTTGATTGGTTGTGCATATAGATAGAATTAATAAATAAACATTTTATTTATTTTATTATTATTTTATTTTATTTTTTTTATCCTCACCTGAGGATATTATTTTCATTTATTTTCAGATAAAGTGGGAGGGAGGGTGGGGGGAAGGGAGAGAGAGAGAAACATTGAGGTGAGAGGGACACATCGACTGATTGCCTCCCACACAACCCTGACCAGGGCTGGGGACGAACTGCAACTGAGGTACATGCCCTTGACCAGAATCGAACCTGGGACTCATTGGTCCGCAGGCTGATGCTCTAACAGCTGAGCCAAACTGGCCAAGGCAAATATTAATATTTTAATGTTTTGCTTAGTAGTTATACATATGTATATATAGTTATATATTTGAAATAGAGAATTTCAGATACAGTTGGAGTCCTCCTTGTTTTCTTCCCTGGCCTCATTTTTCTCCCTCCACAAAGATAAGCAGAGCATAAAATTCACCTGTACCCTCTCAGTCTACATTTAATTTTTACTACGTATGTGTATTCATTTGCTTAGTGTAGTCTGTGTCTGTTTGCTTAGTATTGTTTAGTGTGGTTCTTAAAATTTTACAAAATGACCCTGGACAGGTGGCTCCTTTGGTTGGAGTGTAATCCAGTACACCAAAAGGTTACATTTCTGGTCAGGACACATGCCTAGGTTGCAGCTTCGATCCCTGGTTGAAGTGCATATGGGAGGCCACTAATGGATGTTTCTCTCTCTGTGTCTTCCTCTCTCCCTTCCTTTCTCTCTCAAATCAATAAAAACATATCAAGTGAGGATTTTAAAAATTTTTACAAAATAAGTAAGTGTTCTCCTTTCATATGTATCATTCTGCAATTTGCTTTATTCAACCAACATTGTTTTTAAGATGTATGCATGTTCATAACATATAGATCTATTTAATTTATTTAACTAAGTATCCTAATGATTAAAATAGTATAGTTTAGCCCTGGGCGGTTTGGCTCAGCGGTTAGAGTATCAGCCCGTGGTCCAGAGAGATCCGGGTTCAGTTCCCACTAAGGGCGCATACCTTGGTTGCAGTTTGTCCCTGGCACTGGTTGGGTCGTGCGGGTGGCAGCCACTCGATGTGTCCTTTCACGTCGATGTTTCTCTCTCTCTCTCTCTCTTCCTCTCTCTCCCTCCTGCTCTATCTGAATAAAAAAATGGAAAAATGTCCTCGAGTGAGGATAAAAAAATATATAGTATAGTTTATCTATTTTCTTTCAATGATTTTTAAATTGTTTTTATTTTATTTTATTTTTTTGCAAATAGTTGGCCTACTTTTAATATGTAGTCAACCAGTCAACAAGGGCTGATTGCAACTTTAGTCACCTTTCTCTAAAGAGTTTACAATCTAGTAGGGGACACCAAACTTAAAAACCTGGCCAGTGTAGAAGTAAGATGGGATAGAAACTGAACTCTGTCCAGTCTTCATTGGGTAACTTTTTCTGGTTGACTCTTAAGGTCTTTTGGTTGCAGGTATGCTTTATATAAAGTTACTATGCTTTCAGAGTAAATCTTTAACTTCTTAAAATAATTTGTTTCTTTTAGGTGCTTGCTTAAACTGCCAGGGAAATAGCAAAGGGGATCACTGTGAAGAATGCAAAGAAGGATTTTACCAGAGTCCTGATGCCACTAAAGAATGTCTTCGCTGCCCTTGTTCAGCAGTGACATCTACAGGCAATTGTATCATAAGTAAGGCCTTTCTTTAAATTTTTATTTTTAGAGGAAAAATGAGTGAATCAGTTTTCAATAGGTATACAATATGTTGATAAATAAAGTTCTGGGTGCTGTAGATGAAAGAGAGTTATAAAAAGAGCAAAGCTTTCCTTTCTAGGAATTTGCAGTGAAATACAAATACATATATGAAATGAGACTTGAGGGAGGGATGAGGAACTTTTTGTTAAAATCATATTTTATTTCATCTGTTATGACTAAAGAGGAAAGGATAAGGAAACTGGGTGCTTATCCATTGTAATTATTCAGGTTTCTTATGTGAGCATATTTATTTTGTTCTGAATAGGTTCTCTGATGGCCTCATCATGCTCACGATAAATTTGACAATTAATAAATAAGAGGTAGATTTTTAGTTTGATTCCATGTGTCTCTTAAGTTTGAGAGAGATAGTAAGGAAAGCTTATAACCCTTTTTGAGAATTAGTAGTAGTTTTGCAATTTCAGTTGTAGCTTGATACTGAACTAAATTATTTTGATGTTCTCTCTGTTTTAGAATTGGGTGAAGTGGAACCTAAATGTGTCCAGTGTAAAGAGGGTTACACAGGCCAGAACTGCAATAAATGTGAAAATGGCTATTACAATTATGACAGCATCTGTATGAAGTGCCAATGTCATGGTCACGTGGACCCAATTAAAACTCCAAAGATTTGCAAGCCCGAGAGTGGTGAGTGCATCAACTGCCTCCATAACACCACTGGGTTTCGGTGTGAGAACTGCCTAGAAGGTTATGTTCGAGACCTCGAAGAAAATTGCATCAAGAAAGGTAAACTTCACCTAAGGTTGTAAATTTAATATCTAAGCCTAGCATTGAAAATTTCAGGACAGCTACCTTTAGCTTTGTAAAACCTTCCAATCCCACAAGAGGAGTTCTCTGGAAATAGATTTTGATAGATATTTGCCGAAAGAGATTTCTTTCCATTCCTGCTGCTCTCCTGATACTCCAAAGTGAACTTCAGAAATGTGAGGACCAACACCAAGTCATTGCAGTGTTTTCACATTTTCTCTTCATCTACTTTTATTTTTATGTTAACAATTTAAAAGTCCTATCATTTTTTTTTATCCTTTGCTTCCTGTATTCTCATCACCTCCAGTGATCACCAAAGGCTTTTTAAATAGGGACCTATAATCTGGTTAGAAGTTCCAGCTGAGAAAAAAAGAGATCATTCTAGCATATATCCTAACTTTGGGCCTAAGTTTTCCCATGTGTGATAGAGGAAATAGTAATAATATTCCTTTTGATTTTTAAAAGAAAAGGTTATTCATATGGCAAAATGTTTCTTATAGGGAGGTTCAGTAAGGGTTTAGATACAAATTAATGATTAGAAATTCAGGACGAATTAAGAATATTCAGGCTTTATTAGGTCACAGAGAGATTAGATCATGTTCTTCTACAAACTACCCTTTGATATTCTGACAGATGCTGAATACTGGGCTGATGAACACTTGGCCTGTGGCAAGGGTTGTCCTTCTGCCATTGTCTTGGTATCCTTGTTCTGTTGTGATCAATGCTAAAAACTCAGATTGAACCTTATCACTAGCCTGGAGATCCTGTCACTTAGTTCTCTTTCCCATTCAGAGGCATACTTTGTCTATACTTAGCTGTAGGATTGTGATGATTTTTCTTATTAGTTATTAAATAATTAAAAGCATGCCTCTTTTTAGGATAAATTGATGTGGCTGATTGTGATGAAGAATTATAAAGATAAAAGTAATAATTTTGTTGAATGACTACTATGTGCCAAGCACTGTAAACACCATATATAACAATGTTATATAGTATGTTATTGCATTTAATCCTTCCCAAGAACTTTGCAAAGTAGATATTCCCATTTATAGATGAGAAACCTCAGTTTTAAAAGGATTAACTGATTTACCTATCACCACACAGTTCTACTTAATTCCAGAGCCTTTCCACTGAGCTGTGCTGCATTAGGAGTACAAAGTGCAGTACATTAACTGTGAAATAGCTCTAATCTACACAGAGTAAGAGTTCCTACACATGAAATGAAAGGAAGTCTCTTTTCTCTCTTGACTGACGTCAACTTTGGACATTTAAATTGTGTTATTCAGAAATAACTAGAAATACAATTTTTTTTCTATTTTGTTTTTGCCTCCTTTGAAGAGAAGTTTGCCCTTATGAAATGCCGTCAGACATACTGCACTTATTTCAAATGATTGTCATCTATCCTTGTCACATTTAACCAAGTGATTTAGGACTCAGTAGTGATATATTTACTGCCTTTTTAGGAATTTGTATGAATCTATCCAAGAGTAAAGAAGGATGGAAAATTCCAACATTAGAATTTTTCCAAAGATTTTAATATAGATATTACACATTTTGAAGGATATAATAATCAAGCTTTCTAGACCCTGATTCTTTTCACTATATTTCTCTAAAAATTATTTTTAACTTGTATGATCTTAAAGTAGAATATCATGTCAACATGCCATATCAACTTCCACTCCCATGTATTTCTTTTATTGTTTCTTAAAACGAGATAATTTTGTCTTTTACATTTCATTCTCTGTTTTTATTTTCAGAAGTTATTGTTCCAACACCTGAAGGTTCTACCATTTTGGTTTCCAATGCCTCTTTGACCACATCAGTGCCCACCCCTGTTATAAATAGTACACTTAGCCCCACAACCCTGCAGACTACCTTTTCAGTAAGCTCTGCTGAAAACAGCACGTCAGCTTTAGCTGATGTATCATGGACCCAATTTAACATCATCATTTTGACTGTCATCATCATTGTGGTGGTGCTGCTGATGGGATTTGTGGGGGCTGTATATATGTACCGGGAGTACCAAAACCGGAAACTCAATGCCCCCTTTTGGACCATCGAACTGAAAGAAGACAATATTAGTTTCAGCAGCTACCATGACAGCATTCCCAATGCAGATGTGTCAGGATTGTTGGAAGATGATGGCAATGAAGTGGCTCCCAATGGGCAACTGACCCTGACGACACCCATGCATAACTACAAAGCCTAAAGAGCTAGAACTGTTCACCTGGATTGTTAGCCAGCATCAGCCCCTGGGCCAGACAGAGCCTGGGTAGAGTTTGCTGAGAAAACAAAGACATATAGCGCATCAAAGTTTTCAGATACAGTTCATAATGCACTTAGCCTGTTACTTTTAGTTTTCCCATGAAGATCTGAAGCAGTCACTGTCAATAAGGACTTGAAGCAAAGTATATTTTTGTACAAACCACATGGGAATATAGAAAGGCTGAACCCCATAGTGCAGCCCTAATCGCTTTGACCTCCAAATAGACTCCTGGGGAGTGTTCACTCAACCAGTGGAAACAGGATGATGGATGTGGAGGGGGAAAGGACTGCCGGAAGACTTCATCTCCATTCCTGAAACATTTTTTAAAAAGGAGGGTCAGGGACAATATTAATTTTATTGTACTAAAAGACATCATTGAGGAAAAGTTGATGTCTGGGCTGTATCACAACAAACAATCTTGATTGTTTCTAGAATAGGAGCAGAAAAATCTCAAGAAGGTCTTTAGAAGGATTTCATTTTTCCTTCCAGAATTCTTGCTCAATAATAGGATTAAAGCACAGGATAAGCTTCTAATGGTACAGAGAGGAAGGCAACATGTGGGAGCAGGAAGATGATAGTCCTCCTTAGTGTAAATGATAAATTGTCTAAAAATAAGGAATATTCCTGCCTCTAGAGACATAAGGTGTATATAGTTAATGTAGCATATCTGGTCAACATTGTATTTGTATCTATTTGTAAAAAATCATGTCATATTTTATCATCTAGAATGTATTTGTACAGCAGTTAATGGCATTGTAAAAAGAAAATGTGGGGATTGGTTAAAATAATGTAAAATAGATGGCAATATTGCTAGAGCTGGGACTCTGGTGAGCATCAGTCATTTTTAGTCCCTCTTTGGACATTGTTGAAATTTATAAGAGGTTGAATGTTTCTAATCTTTCTTTCCCTTTCTCATTCTAAATGTAGAATTATGTGTTCTTTTACTTATAGATTCAAGCAATAGATTTTGAAGTCAGTGATTGTTAATCTGGGACACAGGCTGTACTCTCCAAGCTACTCAAACATTAGCCACTCTCTATATTTTATATAAATTAATGTAGAACATATCATCATTAAAAATGTTTTTAATTTAAAAGATAGTCTTCCAAAGGAATTAGAAATACTTTAGTTCCAAAAGAAAAGCCATTATATCACTTGGTGTCCCATTTTCATGCCTGTGAAAAATTTATATTTCTCCCCCACCCCAAAAATATCTCCTCCACTTGAACATAGCCTGTCACTCATACACAAAGGTATGTACCATTTCTCTGCAGGGCTACAGTTCTTCTGTCCTTCTTGTCCAGGTAAGACTGGCACTGTAGTTGAACAGATATGGTTAGTTCTTGCTTTTAGGTGCAGTTTTTCCCTAGAGGCCATTCGTTGCTGCTCTCATTTATTATGATATTGACAGATTGTGGATTAAACAAGTCAGGAAAAGCAGCCAGAAGACAACTATACATATTTATTAGGCAGAACATAAAACTATTCAAGTCATTAACAAAAAGAGTTAATACTTATTAGACCTAGGAGATCTAAGTAGACAACTTTGCCAACTTCCCCAGGGAAAATACGGAATTTGGCTATCCCTCTGAAGACCACCACTAAGTTGTTCTCAGGGTTTGGAGATGATGCTCTGAAGGATGTACAGGCAGATAATCTACTTCTGGTAAACTAAGGTGCTCCCAATATTTGGCCATTTCTCATGAGAGTAAAGATTACATTATGTTACATCATATTAAAATAAGTTAATATTTCTATAGCCCTTTGTTGTTTGCAACGCATCTTTCCACATTTGTTTCTTTTGTTCCTCACAACAGCCCCCTGAGGAAGTAATTGCCGTCCCCATTTTATAGATGAGGTTAAATGTCTTGGAATTGGGCCTCCTCGCTCTGAAGCATATTTTCTTTCAACCATATGCTAATGCAGAAATTGCCTAACCACACTCATGAGAAGGCTGGGAAGAAGAGTCCCATCTGTGAATGTTTCTAATTTTTTAAGGTGCCATCTAGGACCATATGGCTATGAAGGACTATGTGGAAAGAACACAGGAAGATTACTATTTGAAGCCAGTATTGGTGATAAGAGAATAAAAATACCAGTTCTTGCTTCCTTAAAGTGAACTAATCCTTCTAAACAGGGAGAGAAAACCTGCTTTCCCCAGCAGCTGCCACATATGTGTGTATAGACTGTGCATTGCGCATTTTCAGGAGTGGTGCAAAGTGGCATACCTGCCTTTCTCAAGATTGCCACCCCCTCAAAGCCAGGGATTGATGGTGAGAAATAAACATTCGATAAACAGATGTTAATCCAATAGAGAAAGGGGTGTTTATTGTGGTCTAAGAGTCAAAGCCAAATACTCCAATTTCTGGCCATGTACAGATTCCTTGAAACAGACCTTAGAAGGTATTGCAAAAATTGAATCACAAAGAATGTTTACCTTTAAATACTTATAAATAATCCTAGATCATGTTTTCAGTTTTTCCCAATGAAAAACAAAATTGAAGACTTAAAAATTTTTTAATAATATTTTATGTCCTTTCTTTTTTCTGGTGGAAATAATTTTGCTTTAAAATTTAAGTCAATCATGAAGAAAACTAACATGGAATGCATGACACAGTATTCATTTCTCTAAAGTCATGATCCCATGAACTAGGGCATTTAGCACGAGGATCCCATCAGTCTTTTAGAAAGACTAACGTTGGAATCGTTTGTGTCTAAAGATTAGGAATGTGTTTATTTTCAAATAAGTCTAGTATGAATCTTCTTGATAAATGACAGATATTGCTATTAAGTGATACTGTTATCTTCATTGATTAATTTTAGCAAGCACATAGCATTTCTGATAGTTAGGTGCCCTAGGTAGTTTTGTTAAATATTTCTGTCCTTCCTTGTTTTTCCCTCCCTCTCTCCCTCCCTCTATCCTCTAGCTCCCAGAGGTCTTTTATTAATGAAGTTTCTTAAGTTATAGAGAAAAATGATAATAACAACTAAGCCTCATTTATACCAAGGTCCTATGGACTTAATGTGTTACTCTTAGGGATACCTAAAATTTAAGAGAGGATAAAAGAGTAGACATGGGATGGGAGGAGAGAAATTTTGGGGAGAGAGGATTTGTAGAAGCATCACAATATATGGCTACTTTCTAACCCAATGTCCACAGGAAAATTGACCATTAAAGCAACACTCACTGACCCCAAGTTCATTTCTGTCAGCTGAGTTGGTCATTTTGGAGGCATAAAGTTTTCGAAACAACAGTGCTTCCTTTTAACAGCCTCCATTGATCATATTATTCCATTATTTACATTAGCCCTATATTTTTTGTAGGACACATGGTGAACATAACACCACTTGTAATGAACATTCCCTGGGTCATACATGTTGAAGTATATAGGTAGGAATTGAATTTACACATCTCAAGGAAAGCTCTCTGACTAAAGTTCAGAGAAGTAAAAAGCAACCCAATGTAACCAGTTAGAGTAAGAAAGCACTTCTGGTCTCATCCACAAAGAACCTTTGGTCTGTATGATCTTGACAGTAAGGAGTTTGGGAGCTAAAATGAGTTTGGTGTGTGCAGGGGAGTAATAATGGAAGGTTAATGCAAGTTTTCTCTTTAACCCTGAGCCAGTGACTATGCCAAAGGGCAAAGCAGGAAGAACACGCTGATTCATCAGAAGAAGTCCAATAATATCAAATGGACTACAGGTTATGGATCATTAAAATGTCAGTGGCTGAATGATGCCTTTTCAAAGGCAGTTGGGAATCTGTCTTACGCGCAGAAACTGCAGCAGCAACCCTGGAATGTGAGCCCAGGGCTCCAGATTTAAGTTAATGCAAAAGCTAAACGATTTAAAGTTAAATTTTAATGCTAGGCACAAGCACTCTGTAATACATTAAATTCCAGCCTAAGCAATTAGGGAATGTTTCTGAAACATTAAACTTGTATTTATGTCACTAAAATTCTAACACAAATTTAAAAAATGTGTTCTCATACATATGCTGTACTAGGCTTCATGATGCGTTTCTAAATTTGTGTATGATTTGAATATATAAAAGACTTTATACAAGAGTGTTATTTAAAATTATTAAAAATAAATGTATATAATTTGTACTTATTGTAGATTTGTTGTTTTACTTTTTTTATGTGGTCAGAGTTGTTGGAAGTCTTTTTTTGTTAATCCTCACCCAAGGATATTTTTTTCCATTGATTTTTAGAGAGAGTGTAAGGGAGTGGGGAGGGGAGGAGAGAGAGAGAGAGAGAGAGAGAGAGAACATCAATGTGAGAGAAACACATCAGTTGGTTCCTCCTGCATGTGTCTTGACCAGGGTGGGATTGAACCCGCAACCCAGGTATGTGCTCTTGACTGGGAATTGAACCCTCAACCCTTTGGTCCATGGGCTGACACTCTAACTGCTGAGCCACGCCAGCCAGGGCAGGAAGTCTTTTGATATATGTCACAGATCATTTATTTTCAAACCATGTCATGACAACCTTGAACCCTTCATTTGTTGACTATGCTTTTTGTTCTAAGAAATTTCTTCTTAAGAAAGTTTTCCACTTTAGGAAAAAATGCCACATAAAGAAGATTCCCCCTTCTTTGAATAAAAAACAAACAAACACACACACCCTGAGGGATAAAACTCACATATATTAACATATATTCTTATTTGTGCTTTTGTTTGTTCCCTCAGATCCATTGGGATTTCCATGGAAATGTTATGGGAGAAAAACTTGCTCCTTTTGTATTGCCTTTTCATACATGTAAAAAAGTTACTTTTAATATAATTTTGAAGGGCCTGCAACCGTGTTCTACATGTTTATTAGATAGCTGGTAATGAGAGTACATCTTTATTATTTTGAGGTACCCTTGAAGATCCTCTGTTTTGACAAAGTTCAGTGGTGTGGAATGGGATGCCACTTGGAGATCCAGGGGGCACTTTGAAAAAGAAGGAAAGCTACGGCTATTCTTTGTGGTGACAGCTTTATAAACATCAACTGGTTTATTCAAAGCCAGTTGATATTTAAACTTTATTACCTTGTTTTTCTTTTCTAGTCACACAAGAAAACAAGTTTTATTAATTTATAATCTCACCTTATAGTTTATACATAGGGTTCTATACATGTAGATCTATGATGTCCATGAATTGGGTATTGTTTAAGAGAAGAGAATAAGCATGGCAGAAATCCAAGCAAATTAAAATTTTAAGAGAAAGTAAAGACAAATTTACAACAGCAAGAGGAAAAAACATTACTTTTATAGTATTTTAGTCATACTTTTCATGAAAGTCCATCAAGTAAAGACTTTTTCTAGATTGCATTATCAAAATTGGTTGTATTCATTTTCCATAGAAGTATAAGGTGAATGTGTTTTTTAAAATCTTCGAATTAAATCAATAACTTCAAAGTAGCAATTATGCTTAGTTACACTTAAAAAGTTAAGCTAAATTCAAAACCACACAATGTTTTTTCATGAGATGATAGTACTAGGAGTGTTAATGGACAGGCTAAAAAGCAGCATTCTCAGTGAATGTTAAAAAATCATAATTTTACCTATGTTAGTTTTTTAGGAGTTATTTATGAAGAAATTATTGTCATAATTATTGTACAGGCTTCCTAATACTTCTGCTTACCAATTGCAAGCCACCAGACAATGTGAAATTTAAAATGTGTTGCCCGTTTGTATTAATAGGGAGTTTTGAACCTTGTATGTTGAACACCGAACTTCAGATAGCTGCAGCAAAAACAAGCAAATTGTTTCTTTGTATGTAGTAAGAATAGATTTGAGTAATAAAGGAAGTATTTGGGAGGAAACCTTCTTTTGTGGTTTCCTTTGTGTTGTCAGACCAACTGCTAAAGTCTTATATGACAATGTTTTTCTTAGTCTCTGGCCCAAACAAGGAAGAGCTTTAGCTTTTCCTTATGTTCACTACCATGCTGACCCAACCAGGTTCAACTCATGTATAATTTCCTGTATCTGCCAAGTCACACGACGTGCCTCTCCCTTTGCTGGGCTGTTTCTTCTATCTATAGCATCCTGGAGACCGCTTCTTCATTCTTTGCAAAAGGAAGTTGATTAATCTGTAATTTGTATCTCCACTTTGTCTAATGAAAACCTCTCTCTCTCTCTTTTATTTTTTTATCCTTTTAAAATTTATTTTAAAAAGATAAATTTTTGCATTTATCTTCAGATAGAGCGGGGGCAGAAAGGGTGGAAGACAGAGAGAGAAACATCAATGTGAAAGAGACACATGACCCCAACAAGGGCCAGGGATGAACTGCAACCGAATTACATGCCCTTAGCGGGAACCGAACCTGGGTCTCTCTGGTCCGCGGGCTGACGCTCTAACTGCTGAGCCAAACCAGTCAGGGCTCACTGTATTCTTTTTAAAACTATGTATGTTTATATACACACACATATACTCTAGTATATATGTAACATTTCATAGTGAAATATTTTAATACATAAAATGGTTTATACAACATGATTTTGACTATGGTGGAAAATACAGAAGATGTTTGGAAGAAAATACCATGACTTAGTAATATCTGTACTAAAGATAATGGTAAAACAATAAATTCATCAGGAGGATATAGCAATCCTGAATGTTTATGCACTTGATAAAAGAGCTTCAGAATACATGAAGCAAAACTGTTAATACGAAAAGAGAAATAGGCAAAACTGTAATCACAGTTGGAGATTGCAACCCCTCTCTCAATAACGTATAGAATAAGTAGACAGAAAACCAGTAAGGATATAGAATACGCGAATAACAGTATCACCAACTTGACCGAATTGACTTAGATCAGTCACCTGACAACAGCAGGGTGTACATATTTTCAACTGCTCATGGAACATTTACTATGATAGAGCATCCACTTGTCCATAAAATAAATCTTAAAAAAATTTTAAAATATCCAATCATACAAAATATGTTTTCTGATCACATGGAATTAAATGAGAAATTAGTAACAAATATATCTGGGAAATTCTGAAATACTTAAAAACCAACATACTTCTGAATAATGCATAGGTCAAAGAAGAAATAAAAAATTAGGATGCATTTGAACTGAATTAAAATGAAAAAATGTTTCAAATTTGTGGAATGCAGCTGAAGTAGGGCTTAGAGGGAAATTCAGAGCACTGAATGTTTATATGAGAAAAGAGGAAAGATCTCAAATCAATGACCTAAGCTTCTATATTAAAAAACTAGAGAGGGAAGAGTAAAACCCCAAACAAGCAGAAGATAAGAAATAATAAAGATAAGGGCAGCCCTGGCCGGTTTGGCTCAGTTGTTAGAGCGCCCGCCTGCGGTCCGGAGAGACCCGGGTTCGGTTCCCGTTAAGGGCATGTACCTTGGTTGCAGTTTGTCCCCGGCCCTGGTTGGTCATGCGGGTGGCAGCCACTCGATGTGTCCCTTTCACATCGATGTTTCTCTCTCTCTCTCTTCCTCTCTCTCCCTCCCACTCTGTCTGTACAAAAAATGGAAAAATGTCCTTGGGTGAGGATAAAAAAAAAAAAAAAAGATAAGGGCAAAAATAAATACAAAAGAAAATGAGAGAAAAATCAGTGTAACTAAAAGTTGTTTCTTTGATAAATTCAATAAAATTGGTAAACTTCCAACCAGAATAATCAAGAAAATAATAAAAAGAGAGAAGACACACAAAAGCAATACCAGGAATGAGAGAGGCATTATAACTATAGATCCTACAGCCTACAGACATTAAAAGAATAATAAGGGAAGTTCAGCCCATAAATTTGATGACTTAGGTGAAATGTACAGATTCTTGAAAGGCACAGACTAGCCATGCTCACTCAAAAATAAAATAAAATAATAAAATAAAATAAGTATCCCTTTATCCATTAAAGAAACTGAATTTGTATTTAACAACCTCCCACAAAGAAAACACTAGATCCAGATAGCTTCACTGGTGAATTCTATGGAACACTTAAAGAAGTAACACCAATAGCCAGGCCGCTGTGGCTCAGTGGTTGAGCGTTGACCCATGCACCAAGAGGTCGCTAGTTCGATTCCCGGTCAGGGCACATGCCCAGGTTGTGGGCCAAATCCTTAGTGGGCGGCATGCAGGAGGTGACCAATCGATGTTTTCTCTCATCTAGTTCGATTCCCGGTCAGGGCACATGCCCAGGTTGTGGGCCAAATCCTTAGTGGGCGGCATGCAGGAGGTGACCAATCGATGTTTTCTCTCATCGATGTTTCTAGCTCTTTCTCCCTCTCCTTTCCTCTTTCTCTAAAATCAATAAAGAAAAAGAAAAAGAAATAACACCAATTAAACACCAACTCTTCCAGAAAAATCAGTAGGACTAGCATTGATTGCCCTGACACTAAAACCAGACAATGACATCAAAAGAAGGAGGAGAAGGAGAAGGAGAAGCAGCAGCAGCTGCAGTTCCCTAAGATCAAGTCACTTGTTCAATCTGAGGGCTGGGACTGTCTTCATCTTTTAATCCCATGGCCAAGCACAGACCCTGGTACCAAAAAGAGCCCAATAAATGCTAGAGAAAGAAAGAGCGAGTGATTGAATCAGCTGTGTTGCAGTTTTTACACTAGTAAATACGGTAAAGACATATATTGCAGTTAGTAGGCTTTGAATTAATTAGAGCAAGCCTAAACCAAAAAACAAATATACTGTTATTTGGGGAAGCACCAAAGTCACTTGTAAGTAGGGATGTTTTTGAGTGACCCTAGGAACAAATAGCACAAAATTTCCTGCAGTGGCATGGTGCTGATGAAGCTCATTCCTTCAGCGCAGAGAGACCTCGCCCACAGACTGGATGGCATATCCTCAGATGCTGTGGCATGTGCTGAGTGGGTAGGAAGCAGACTTAGTTTCCTACACGGATACTTTTGGTGCCCTCCCCTTCCTACCTTTATTTTCAGTAGCTTCGGAACTAACAGGCTATAGCTCAGCTTTTTCATTTCCCCCAAACATTTTCTAAATGAGCCATTATTATCTTTTATCACCATAGCTAGGGGATTATCCAGCTTCATTTTAAGGGGCTATTTTTATCAAGAGATGAGATTCTTCCAGACAAGGATAGAAACACTAATGGCTGTCTATTAAGATTCTGTTTAGTTGAGATAATAATTTTGGGGTAATTAAGCAAATTGTATAGCCTCCAATGGGCCATTAATCCCTAAAAGAATCTTGTGAAACAGAGAGGCCTTTAAATTCTGTAGCAAGGATCAGAGTTTGGCAACAGTGACATTCTGACTTCCTTTAGTGAAAATGAAAAGGTAGCAATGTTAACAGGTATTGGTCCTGTGTAAAGAATTGACTTCATTTACTTATAATCTGTACCTCACCTTGTTGCATTAAAAGAGATCATTACACCATTAAAGTAAGGTTCAAATATCAGTTAAGTACACCAAACAGGAGGTAGAAATACACCAGCAACCCTGGGCTAAAGGTTACATTGGCAATTGACACCCAAGTTAGCTGAGTTTCCCAGCAACCAACAACATGGATTACTTAGCTCTTACTATACTAATTAAAGGGTGCACCCTGGAACAACAGAAAACCTGTTTAACTGAGTGCTGAAAAACAGTAGTTTGCAGAACAGAGAGCATCAGCATGGAAGCAGAGCGATATGGACTCCGGTGCAGGCCTAACAAACATAGGACCTTGGGCAAGCTAATAGATGGCTCTCAATCCTACTGTCCTAACCTGTAAAAGGAATAATGGTGCTGACCTCTTAGGGTTGCACCGAGGCTACACGAAATCTTATATGTGAAGCACCCCAGCACATGCCATGTCTACAATGAATGATAATTTCCTTCCACTCTGCATTTTATTGAAGAAATCTTATTTTTGAAAAAGCTTTTAAAAATTGCAGTGAGATGGTTCCAGAACCGAGGAGGAGAGAGGCAGTGCTGCAGATCTCCTCAAGCTACTTCTGTCTTTCCCTAAAATGGAAGAAACTACAAAAAGTCATTTTACTGAAGTGGCAGCCCACCTAACCAATCTGCTCGGTGTTTAGCTACTGTTCCCGAACGCCTGCCAGACACACTTGGTACAGATGTCTTTGAAAATAAGTGGAAGCACTCAGCCAAAGGACAGCATGGGGAAGAAAAGACAGCTCAAAAGAGGAAGAAAACTGCCCTGGCTGGTTTGGCTCAGCGGTTAGAGCATCGGCCTGTGGTCCCAAGAGACCCGGGTTCGGTCCCCCCTAAGGGCACGTACCTCAGTTGCAGTTTGTCCCCGGCCCTGGTTGGGTCATGCAGTGGCAGCCACTCAATGTGTCCCTTTCACGTCGATGTTTCTCTCTCTCTCTTCCTCTCTCTCCCTCCCACTCTATCTGAACAAAAAATGGAAAAATGTCCTCGGGTGAGAATAAAAAAAAAAAAAAAAGGAAGGAAACTGAAACCGCAAAGAACTGTTTAATGAACATTAGGAACAGAGTACTATCACCCTACTTCACCTCTGAATTGAGCAAGATACCCCAGAGTTAGTTTCCTTATCTGGATACTATTTTCAAAAATGTGCCTCCGTTTACAAAAGAAGGTGAAGATTCAAACAAAACAGCTGTTGGAAATACATACGATCTTTATCCAGATCCCCAGCCAAAAGAACTTCTAGAACAGGAACCTCAGGTATGCTGGTTTCCAAAATGGAAGAGTTTTGTGGATATCAAGGAGTCCGCTAACCAGAAGCAAATAAAAAATTTAACAAATTCCACTGCAGAACCAGAATTGTGTGTGCCCGAGAAAATCTGAACCCAGTTATTGCTGCTGGGTGTTTCAGGACAGACAAGGAAGAAGAAAGTGAAGTTACCTTTCTGTTTGCTGAGTTCCAAGCCCATGTCTCTACCTCTTACAAAGGCACAAGATTCTGTGGGTGGAAGAGTGAAACATCCTCTGTTGCATCTTCTACCACTACTAACCCAAACGTATCCCCTTTTGGACTCCATCTTCTCCCTCTGTTACCAGGGAGCCACAGAGTGGGACGGGGCTCTCCCCTCCTCCACCTGTGTCATGCTCACAAGAAAGGATCAGATGAGTGACAGAAAGCAGTATTGAAGCAAATACTATTTTATTAAGGAAGTTTATTAAGGAAGCAAAGCAAGCAAATTTATTAAGAATGCACTTGGCATAAAGCACAAGCAGGCAACTCAGCTATTCTGAGGTGCCCCACTTGGTAGGGGTTTAAGGGTTTTATACTCCCCCCCCCCCATAGGTTTCAGTGTTCCCCTGCTGGATATCTTGGGCAACAGACTACATTTCAAAGTCCTTTTTTTATATTGCTGTGGCTTTTTCTAGAATGTATGAGAACATCTGGTGATTTTATCTTGGCAAGTCCCTAGATAGCTGACTTCTTTGTTCAGTGGGTGAGATAAACTAGCCTCCGCCACCTTCCTGCTCTAGCAGCTATCTATCCTTTCTAACACCTCCATCAGTGAAGTTTGGGGTGTTTCCAGAAGGGCACACCTATGAAAGCACTGTCAAGCTCAAGGATGTTGGAGTGGACTTCCGCAGGGTTAGAGTAAAGCAGCCCCCACCCAGCACAGGACTGAAAGTGACCTACAAACCTGGGCCTGTGGCAGCTGGTTTTGCAGGTAAAACTAAAAGTGGAACTATTTGCCACGGCTGTGAGCAAGGACAGTGCCAAGGGATCCGCTCACCTCGCTCACAATGTTGAGATCATGACTGAGCATGGCATCCTGTTCTTATCTGTGGAAGCGACAGTTATAATGCAGCAATTGTGATAAGACACCAAATGATTTTCCCTGGGGGGAAAAATTCCCATGGTCCAGAGGCCATCTACAGTTCCTTCCTCTGCTCCTGCGTCGTCATGTCCCATAAAGTCTTCCCCCAGTAGGTCCATTTCTTCTCGGTATAGTTCAATAGCCTCCGCGGTCCTCTCAGCCTACACACATGACGACAAAGGACAGAAGTCATCACAACACACTCCTTCATCCCAGAACACTGCACCTGGAGGGCTTGATTAGAAAATCACCAAATAGCTTGACCCAGTTTACTAAAGATATGCCAATAGAGTGTCAAAAAAAAAAGGCAGTGAGTGGAGAATTGGACCAGGTACCAGGAGGCTTGTTTTCTGACCAGTACTGGAGTAAGGCCACGCCTAGGTTTTAGTATATTTGGAATGAAATGAGATACCTAAGTTGAATTGCTGCTATTTCTGTGTTTTCAGGTGGTCGGTGGTCTGGCATCCACAGGAGGCTGAAGTAGGCAGCCTGGCATCTTGCAGGCGTCCCTGTGGCCCACAGGGATGCATGAGAGTTGCCTGGGGGACATGGGTGGGCACAGCAGTGCCCCCTTATCTGTGGTGTCATTTTCTGAGGTTTTAGTTACCTATAGTCAACCGTGGTACAAAAATAGTAAATGGAACATTCCAGAAATAAACAATTCATCAGTTTTAAATGATGTGCTATTCTGAGTAGCACGATGAAATCTCGTCCCACCTGGAGGTGAACCATTCCTTTGTCCAGTGTAGCCATGCTGTCAACGTTTCCGCCTGTCACTTAGTAGACGTCTCTGTTATGTGAGAGACAGACAGAGGGAGGGAGGAGCGAGGAAATGTTCACACCTCTCATCGCAGCATTTCGTTATACGGGGGTGGGCAACAGTAGGCTTACAGTTGTGAGTACGTAGAACAGTTTTCTCTTGTACTATTATTAATTATTGTATTATTTATTTGTATTACCACTGTAAACCTACTTGTGCCCACCCCTGTAACTGTTCTATTACTAGTTATTGTTTTTAATCTCTCACTGTGCCTAATTTCATAGGGATGTGTATATAGGAAAAAACAGTAAATATAGGGCTTGGGATGATCTCTGGTTTCAGGCATCCACTGGGGGTCTTGGAACAAACTGCCCGAGGACAAGGGGGACCACGGCGCTGTGAAGTGAGGAGAGCGCAGGCCTGGCTGTACCCACCTGTTAGAAGTTTACAGTAAACTGGGGCAGGCCACTGGCCCATCAAGGTCTCGGGTTCCCCATGGGCACGTGGAAGAGAGGGAGCTAAATGGTCTTTGAGGGCCTTTTCCTCCTCTTGTATTCTATTAGGTGGGGAGAAAAGAGTGTCTGGGGTAAGATAATTAATTCTGATTAAGATTAATGATTTCATTCTTTCACCAACTTTTATTAAACACCTGTTATTTGCCGGACACTGCAATAGACCCTATGATACAGAATTAAAAGTCCCTGCTCTCAAAAGAAGCCAGACACAAAAGAGTACCTATTGCATGATCCAGGTATGTAAATCTACTGCATGATCCAGGTATGTAAACTCTAGAAAAGATCCATCTTTCATGACAGGAGGCAGACCAGTGGTTTCCTGATGCGGAAGGGAACTGACTAGGACCGGTCACAAGGGAACTTTTAGGGTGATGGACATATTTTATATCTATGCCAATACACTAGATACTAGCCTCATGTGGCTATTTAAATTTAATTAAGATAAAATGTTAAAAGTTTCGGCTCCTCATTCACAACTCCAGTGTTCAATAGCCACATGTGGCTGGTGGCTACTCTACTGGACAGCGCGGGTTTAGGACATTCTCACTGTCCTGGAACGTACCTTCGGAGAGCACTGTTCTGTACCTTGGGGTTATATGGGTATATAAGTTTACCCAAACTCATCAGAATGTATACTTAAAATAGTGTATTGCATGTAAATTATGTCTCAGTAAAATTGATTTAAAATACAGCCCTGCCCTCAAGAAGCTCACAGGCTGACAGAGGAGACAGTCAAGCTGACACACAATCATAGAGCTGAGTAAGTGCACCAGAGAGATAAGCCCAGGGTGTTCTGGAAGTCCAGAGGTGGGGCAGCTATCTGGATAGGGTCCCAGCACTTTCTCTTAAACTGTGGTTGGGGGAACTCAGGAATTAGGCAGAAAGGGGGACGGAAAGGTATTCTTAGAGTCTGTAAGAACCACTAGCATGGAGTGCCTTTGGGCGAGTTAGAAAAATAGGCCCCTTCTTTGGTATGGATCAGCTTGGGACACAGAGATGGACTGGATTTCAAAGGATGGGTGACCACCTGTGCAGTGCACTGGAGGCCTGCCAGACTGCTCCTGGCGTGAGCAGAGGCCAGGAGCCTGGCATTCATCCCTTTGAGGAAGCAGGTGCTGCAGACACTTACCTGTGGTCCTCCCCTGGGAACTGACCTGCTCTCTCAACAGAAATCCACCGCATTTAAGGAAGAGGCAAGTGAACCACCCCCTCCTGCAAGTCACAATCAGGACACCGGTGCTCCTTTTAATTTGCAAAAAGTCCAGACAGTTAATTAATTCAATCACCCTTCTTTGCCTACAGCTACTGCTGTTTTACATATTCAAATGTGCAGCTGGGAAGGGTGCTCAAAAGCTCGTTCTGGCACTTTTGGAGAGTTTCCCCAATAGTCTTTTTTTTTTTTAAGTTTATTTTTATTGTTGACACTATTACAGATGTCCCCAATCCCCTGCCCCGCTTTGCCCACCTCTACCCAGCCTCTGGCCCCCGTCCCTCTGGCCACCAGCACACTGCTGTCTGTCTGGGTGTCAGAGTGCGGTGTTATTTACCATTGCCAAGGTCTAGAAACAGCCCAAGTGCCCCTCCGTAGATGAGTGGATACAAAAGTTGTAGTACATCATTGCTTCTCTCTCTTTCTCCTGCTTCCCTTCTCTATAAAATTCAATAAAAACATATCCTTGGGTGAGGATAAAAAAAGAAAAAAGCCTGGTACATTTACACAATTGAATACTATGTAGCCTTAAAATAGAAGGAAGTCTTATCTTTTGCAACAGCATGGATGGACCTGGAGATTATTACTCTCAGTGAAATAAGCCAGTCAGAGAAAGACAAGTACCAAATAATTTCACTTATATGTGGAATCTAATGAACAAAATAAACTGGCGAACAAAACAGAAACAGAGGCCTGGATACGCGGAACAGACTGACAGCTGTCACAGGGGTGGTGGTGGTGGGGGGGGGGGCGGGGGGTTGCTCCCGGATGAAAGAAGGTGAAGGGATTTCCCAATAGTCATTGACTTTCTCATATCCAACCTCTGGGTTTCGACGCATGGGGATCTGGCCACGGCACTGAGGATGATCAATTTGGGCAGGGAGATCTTGATTTGGGATGTATCCAGGCCTTCTGTAAGTTTCAAAAAGTTCAGAAGCGCCAGATTCTGAACCCCTCAACCCCTCAACCATAATGACTCAGTCTCTTCTCTTTGTGCCCCTGGAATCTTACTGCTATTTTTCTCGTAACAAGAAAGTATTTGAAGATGTTTTACTTTGATTTATAATTACTTATGTGCATTTTAACCAGCTTATTGAAAGCAGGATAGCAGCAACTCAGTGAAAGGCACTATGGTGTAGCGATTATGAACATGGGCATTAGATTGAAATCTGGGTTCAACCCCTGGTTCCACCACTGAGCTGCTGTGTGGCCAGGCAAATCCCTCTCCTCTCTGAGCCTCCATTTTGCCAACTATAAAATTGGAGCAAAATTGGTCCCTATTGTATATGGTTATTGTGAGAATTAAATGTCAAGTTTAACACAGTGCCTGGCACATAGAAAGAGCTCAACACATGGTAGCTAATGTCAGTTATTCCTGGAATGTCAGTGTGGAAGGGGGTGTCAATGTTGTAGTCTAACGCACTGAGTTTACAGATAAGAAAATAAGCCCAGAAAGTTGAACTGGCAGGTCTAAGTTGATACCATGTTGATGTGTGTTACCCTGGCTGGCCCAATAATATCCATGCTGTTGCCTTGATAGGGGCAGTTCTCACTCTTCTTCCCATCTTCAGAAAAGTCAGGACTTTGAGTTAATTTGACAAACTGGCCTTGAGCACCCGTTATAAAAATAGCCTGAGGCTAGACTAGATGTTGGGCCTAGAAGGTGACTGGCTTAGTAACCCAGCACTCTGGAGAAGACAGTGGATACCTCTGGGAATCGGTCAAGTACTGCTGATGGTGAGGGCTGGCTGGGAAGAGTTCTTCAAAGTAAGGGGGCAGGGGGGCGTGCTAGAAAAACTCTGACCTTGGGACCAGACAGACCTGGGTTTGCATCTTGGCACACCTATGTATTTGAAGGGAGACTTGGCCAAATCTAGAACAAACCAATAACACAAGAAATAACGATAGTAATAGATTATAACTGAATAATGGGGAGAACAGAAAGCTCTCCTTACATTAGAATTCTAACTAATAAATATAGAAGGCATGATGAAAATAGGAAATCGCCAACTGGCAAATACCACCGTAATCATTGTTTTGGGTAAGAATTATCAACAGATGATAAAATTAGTGGGTGAAAGTTTGATTAAAAACAAGCTATTGACAGGCTCAAATATCACCCCCAAGATGCTTATTAATTATAAGAAAATAGTAAGTTTGCCAGGAAGAATCTTGGCAGATACCACCTTAACCAAGAGATTAGAGTTAACATCACCAATTAATGAGACATATTATAACATCATCTGCCTCCCGATACCCCGAGAAAGGCATACATCACTTTTGTGTTATTCTTGCCAAAAAGTGCATTATCTCAATTTAATCAGGAGAACACCACATGAACCTGAATTAAGAAACATTCTATCAAATAACTGGCAAGAAATTCTACGAAGTGTCAATGTCATGAAAGAAACAGACAGAGGAAGTGTCACAGATGAGTGGACAGCAAGGAGACATGACAACTAAATGAGGGTGGAATTCTGGGCCAGAAAAAGGGCACTAATGGGAAACTGATTAACTTTAACTAAGGTCTGTAGTAAATCACCCAATAAAATTGTATCAATGTAATTTCATATTTTTGACAATTGTGGTATGGTTATATAAGGTGTTAGAATTAAATGTCAAGGTGTGACATTTATTTTAGGAAGCTGGGTGAAGGCAATGTAGGGGATTTTTGCAACTCTTTTCTAAGTCTGAAGTTATTTCTAAATGGGAAGCTAAAAAAGAAAGACAGGCCCTGGCCGGTTTGGCTCAGCGGCTGGAGTGACGGCCTGTGGACCAGAGAGTCCCGGGTTCGGTTTCCGCTAAGGGTACGTACCAAAAGAAAAAGAAAAAGAAAAAGAAAGACAGGAAAAAGGTGGCCTTTGGCAAATCTCTCTTTTCTCCGAGCCTTAGTTTTCTCATCTGTAGAGCAGGGCAATAATTCCAATGGACTTCACAGAGTCATGAGGATAAAATGCAACAATGTGAAGTAGCAATGTGTATGTAGTTATCTTAGACAAAGGTATTCTTGCTGTTAGTAGTGGCAGCTCATGTGTCTTGATGAGATGCTTGAGCTGCTAAAACTTCAGGAGGGTTGCCCCCTAATGAGAAACATCTGGCTGCAAGCTACTTCCTCACAGCCATTCGCTATGACCTTGCCCAAGGAAATAATAATGCCAGCTTTGTGGCTGGGCGGCTGTTGTCAAGGAGATGGCGCCAGATAGCCCAGACAGCTGGTGGTAGTGACGTCACCTCTAGGCTTGGCAGAAAGAAAGGCCATGGCGAGACAGAGACAGGGCAAAGGGCTTCATCCCTGACTATGAAAACAGGAAAAACAACTTCCCAAATAGCCTATCCTTTGTATGATGGGTTCTATTTTCAGTTTCCAGGTTCACGAAAGGGCTTAGCACACAATCCAGGAACATAGTCATTTTTCTGAATGGGGCAATGGACTAATCATAAGGAGAACTCCCTCATAGGCTCTTATTTCTTTATAGTTTCCCAAGTATCTAATCAGATAATGCAAGCGTATGAGTGCAGCATTGTCTGCCCCATTTAACACATGGAGAAACTAAGGAGGAGCAAGGGCAAGGTATTCCAGGTCACAGGACGTCAGAGGACTCTCAGAGTCCACTCTACATCGTAGTGTGGACAGTCTGATTGCAGACTGGTACCCAGACCCCCAGTCTGCAGTCAGACTGTCCACACTACGATGTACCTTGGGGCCACCTTGAAGCAGTTGCCCAAGGAGTCTGCTGAACACATTCCTGAAATACTGGTGTCTGGATGTAGATCTCACCTCTTAATCCTAAATTCTCAAGCGGAGAAAAAGAAACAAATAGGGAAGACAGGCTGCCTGAAACAATTAGTGCATTGGCGTTTAGAGAGACCTAAGCTCAAATCCCAGCTCTGCTACTGACCAGCTGTGAGACCTTGAGAAAGTTATTTTTACCTTTCGGCCCCCGTCTTCTCATCTGTAAGCGAAATGGGGATAATAGCTGAGCTACTCCAGAGGGTTGTGGGAGGGTTACATGAGGTGGTACGTGTGATGTGCCTGTCACAAGTGGCACGTAAGAGAGGCTCAGAATTGTCCTGGCTGGTTTTGCTCAGTGGTTAGAGCGATGGCCTGCGGTCCAGAGAGACCCGGGTTCAGTTCCCGCTAAGGGTGTGTACCTCCTCGGTTGCGGTTTGTCCCCGGCCCTGGTTGGTTCGTGTGGGTGGCAGCCACTCGATGTGTCCCTTTCACATCGATGTTTCTCTCTCTTCCTCTCTCTCCCTCCCACTCTATCTGAACAAAAAATAAAAAAATGTCCTCTGGTGAGGATAAAAAAAAAAGAGAGAGAGAGGCTCAGAATGTGTAAATCCTCTTCCTTGTTTCCTTTGTCAAGAGCTTTTATCTGCTGGATGGAAAGTTAGTTCCTTCATTTGAGAAGTGACGATTTGTAACTCAGCCTCCCTCACTAGAACATAGTTGGTTGTGCATTAGTAGCTTTGAAAAACACACAGAGAAATTGCCTCCAGAGCTGTGAGGTCCTGAGACATCCATTCCGTCCAACCCTCTTATTTTACAGATGTAGAAACTGAGGCCCAGAGAAGAGGAGTGGTTGGCCAAAGATCACAGGCAGTCAGTGGCAGAACCAGCTTCCTGCTTTGGGACACACTCGTCTCATGATGGAACTTAGCACTGCCAAGGATGTTGGTTCCAGGGCTCCCAGCACTGCCTCCTCCCTGAGCCAACTGGTTCCTGCTCACTCTTTCAGGGTGTGTTGGTTTACTGCTGATTCTGGGGGTTGTTGAAGATCTGGGAAAGGAAGAGGGACAGGCACAGGACCATGTGCTTTAGTAGCTTCAGGGACACACACACACACACACACACACACGCACACACACACACACAGAGTGAAAACGAGAGAGAATAAATATGGGCTATGTGCAGTTACCATTGACTGAACTGTTCCAGGTATCTCAGGTCATCCTCACATCCTTGCAGGATGGGTTTTTAGCCCCATTTCCCAGATGGATTGAATCATTCAACATGTATTTTGAAACACTTGCTGAGTGGCAGCCACTGTGAGAGGTGGTGGTGGTACAACAGTAAACAACTCAGAATATAGTCTCTGCTCTCGTGGAGCTTCCCGTCAGGTGCAAGAGGACGACACTGAAAAACAAGCAAACAAACATGGAAATCTATACTTGCAAAATGTGGTAAGTGCCACCGAGGAAAAACACCCTTACCAAGGATTCAAGAAAGAGCTTGATGAATACTGGAGGATTAGAGAAGGCCTCTTTCGGAAAGTAACCAAGTGAAGACTGAGGAAACCAAGGCTGAGGGTCGACTTATGCGTGATTACAGGGAAAATCACCATCAACTCGCTTACCCGTCTTTTCAGGTTATTTTTATCCAGGACTCTCCTGACAGCCTGCAGAGGAAGGCAGAGGACCCGACAGGGCAAGGCAAAGGTGGGGCCCCTGGCCAAGCTCTGCCCCATCATGCAGATGTTTGGGACGGCTGTGCTTTAGGAAAGGCAGCAGGGTTAGCAGGGCCCCGAGGCAGCGGCTGGAGCCCGGGACCCGCTCCAGTCTACAAGCTACTGTGCACGACTCTGGGCGAGTCACTGTGTCTCTCTGGGCCTCAGCTTACTGATCTCAAGTGCGTCTGAGCCCCAAAGGTATTAAAGAAATCACCAGGAGAGACGGGAGAGTAAGTGTTGCTGACCGTTTGGCTCACAGGAATGAGCTTGTTTCCAATTAAGTGTGCAAATTACTACTAGAGTTGGGGTTCTACAGGTAAGATTTTTCTAAAGAGAGGCAACACCGGATTATCTAATGAGTTTCAAGTCCAGGCGGAAAAAGGTCTTCCGGCAGAACAGACTGCAAGGTTCGTGGTCATGATTCAGAAAAACACGGAGCAGATTACCCACTCTGAAGGTCCCTGAGCGGCCGGATTCCCAATTCCCGCTTCAATTAACGGACCAAGGCCGACCTTAGCCCTCAACAAAGATGGCGCCCGCCCGGCCTCGGCCTGGCTGCCCTCACCAAACATGGCCGCCGGACTCCCTTTCCTTAGTCTTGCTGGTCCTGGACGTCCTGCCCTTAGTTAAGATGGCGCCCGCCCGCGCTGGCCGGCCCGGCTTCGGTCCCGGCTGGTCGGCTTCACCGCGCGCGCCTCGTTGACCCCGCCTCGTTTCCGTAGGAAGAAGCGCCGGGAAAGATGGCGGCGGCTGCGGTTTGAATTCCAGCGGCGCCGCCGGAGTCCGAACAGGAGCTGGATTGGAGGGGGCGGAGACCTGCAGAGCCGGGCGGGCCGCGCGCGACCGCAGCGGGGACCAGTGGTGTCGCCACCACAGACACCAATGCCACCACCTCCTCGAAGTCCGTGATGGACTCGGTGTTGGAAGAGGACGTCACCCTCCCCGGGACGCTCAGCGGCTGCAGGTGCGGCCCGGCTTTAGGGGGTTCACGGTAACCGCGGCGGGGTTCCCGCTGATGGGGGTTCTCCAGCGGAGAACAGGGGTTTGCTCTTGAGGATGTGTGAGGGTTTCAGGTGTGGGGTCGCTTTCTTTGGGGACCCATCAGCTGATAGTGTGGGGGGCTGGGGGTCCCGACCGCACCACACTCGCCTTTCGTGTTTCGGGACATTCTCGGGAGACGGGGTGAGGGACAGGGGAGGCTGCTCAGGGGAGCGGGCGGAGGGGGCCCCCAGGGGGGCCCTTAGTGGGAGCTGGTTGAGGGGCAGGACCCTGAGGGCACTTGACGGTTCATTCTGGTTTGGGGGTTTGCTTTCATTATGGGGAATGCAGTTGGTCTGTCCAGACTTTGCTTGTGGGGTCACAGAGAGGCCACCAGGGCGAAGGCAATGGACTGCCATGGTTAAGAACCTTGGCTGGAGTTGAACAGAATTGGATTCAAATCCAAGCCCTTTCAGCTGTGTGACCTTGGTAGAGTGACTTCACCTACTTTCCCATCTGTAAAATGGGGCTAGTGGTAATATCCACCCAACAGACTTGGGGTGAGGATTAAAGGAGAAGACGCTTTCCCAGTCATTTGCTTGGCAAGTGTGGTGCCTGGCACATAATCAGTGCCTAAAAAACGATTGTGTTGCCATGGTCGTCATCATCAATAGTAATATAAATTGGGGAATGCTGACAGGCCCCCCAATGGACCTGTCCCAAGAGGCAGATGGAGTCCACATTGCTGGTGGGGCCAGGGTCTCTCCTTCCGGTGGGAAGGCCTGACAGCCTTGCACTGCCCTAGGGCCGGGGCCCTTTGGTTGTCCTGGGTTCCTGGTTGGAGAGTGGTCCCGGGATGGGGAGGAGAGCCTGACTGGGACAGTGCAGTGTGTATCCAGGTCTGCTAGGGACAGGTTGCTGCTTTTAGTTGGCAGACCCTAATTTCTTTTAATCCTGACCCGAGGACATTTTTCCATTTTTGTTCAGGTAGAGTGGGAAGGAGAGAGAGGAAGAGAGAGAGAGAGAGAGAGAGAGAGAGAGAGAGAAACATTGACATGAAAGGGACATATTGAGTGGCCATCTCCCGCATGACTCCAACTGGGGCCGGGGACAAACTGCAACCAAGGTACGTGCCCTTAGCGGGAACCAAACCCAGGTCTCTCTGGACCGCAGACCGATGCTCCAACCACTGAGCCAAACCGGCCAGGGCAGGCAGACCCTAATTTAAAGGGTGACCATATTACTTGTGAAACCTGGATGCTCTGAAGAGTGAAATGGGCACAATTAATATTTATGTTGGACAGCAGGTCTAGACAAGCCCTGTCTTGGGCAAACCTGTACAGATAGTTACTTTGTTTATTGAGAATCTACTATGGCCCGGCCGGCCGGTGTGGCTCAGTGGTTGAGCATCCACCCATGCACCAAGAGGTCGCCCGTTCGATTCCTGGTCAGGACACATGCCCAGGTCGTGGGCCAAATCCCCAGTGGAGGGCATGCAGGAGGCGGCCAGTCAGTGTTCCCTCTCATCGATGTTTTCATCTTTCTCACCCTCTCCCTTCCTTTCTCTAAAAATCAATAAAGAAAAGAAAAAAAAAGAGAGAGAGAATCTACTATGAATAAGGCAGAGTCAGGCCCTTTGCAGCTTAATTGAATCCTATGGTAGTTCATCATGTCTCGTTCTCTTCCTCTTACTACCACTGCCCCAATATATTGTGTTGTGACCTGTTACCCAGATAGTCCAGTTTTCCTTTACGCCTCTAATATTAATTGAGTATTCCCATATATTATCATTCTAACTTGTAAGTTCTTGAAAGTTCTTTTTAGACCATCACAGTCTGATGCTTTATATGTTTAATGCTTCTCATTGCCATTAAGATAAACTCCATGATTATTCTCTCAGATAGCTTTTCTCATCTCGGTGCCAGTTGGCCAGACCCAGCTGGGTTACAGTCCCAATTCTGCCACTTAACAATCCTGTGACCTTGGATAAGTCACTTACCCTCTGAGCCTCAGTTTTCATCATCTGTAAAGTGGGTGAGTCTAGAGAGGTTTAGCCCAGTGTCTCACCCAGGTTAGTAACTCATCAAATAGTCTCCCCTGTTCTCCTTGACTTCACAGGACCCAGGGGCTACATACAAATCTCTCATTCACATGCTTCAGACCCTCCCTGGCTCCTTTTTACACCCAGGATGAAGTTCTTTAATGGGGCTTCCAAGGTCCTTCCTAATCGGGCCCCATCTACTTCACAGCCTCCTTTGTCCTCCCTCTCCCTACCCTGTCCCCTTCCCGGGCTCTTCACTCTGCCGGGCTGCCAAACTCTTTGTCATGAATGATCTCACCTTGTTCTTTCTTACTGCTCGGCCTGTGCACTTGCTCGTCTTGCTGCCTGGATTGCCCTCCCTACGCCCCTTAGCCTTATTAATGCTTATTATTTTTTAGGTCTCACTTTAGATGTCACTGCCAGAAAGTTTTCACTGACATTCCCCCATCCCCACCTGGGCCCTCTCTACTCTAGCCACCCCATCCATCACTGACCCTTTCTCAGCCCTTACTGCCTCACTGAATTTTCTTGACTAGCGCTGTCCAACAGAAATATAGCTTGAGCCACATATGTGATTTAAACTTTTCTAGTAGCCAAATTTAAAAAGTAAAACAAAAACAGGTAAAATTAATTTTAATAATGTGTTTAATTTAGTTTAGTATTTTTGTATATTACCATTCTAACTTGTAAACAGCAGAAAATTATTAATAATTATTAAAATTATTTTGTATTCTTTTTTATCTTATGGAGTCTTTGAAGCCCAGTATGTATTTTACACTTAAGTAGTTCTCAGCGTGGATTGACCACATCCGGTGGTACATGTGTCCGATGAGTCCCGTATTGGACATTGTAGGTACCCTGTTCACTTGTCCATCTCCCAGATTCGGCTATGACCTGTTTGAGAGCAGGGGCTGTATTTTGATCATCTTTGTAATCCTGGTTCCTAACTTGGTATCTAGCTCATAAATGGGGCTCAGTAACTCTTTTTTAACTTACTGATAAACAATGCTTTTTTGACAATATTATCCCTATTTATAGGTGAAGACACTGGGGCTCAGAGAGGTGAAGTGAATAGTCTGGGATCCACAGAAAGTGCACGATCAAGTCTGGACTTATATCTAGGCCTATTGACTCCAAAGCCTGGCTCCCAGTACCCTGTCCTGCCTTCTGACTAGTTCTGTGTACCTATTCTGAGAGGATTCTAGGAGGATTTTATGAAGCCACTGGTACTTGAATTGGCCCTTAAAGACTGGCAGAAAGGTTGTGTGAGAGAGCTTCTACACTAGGTGGTCACAGTGGAAGAGAAAATCGTCTGGAATAAAATCACCTCATCTTCTGCTAGTATGAGCACTCTTCTGCTTGGTCATTGCCAAGCCCCAGTTTTAGAGACAAAACTGGATTCCAGTTTGTCCTTAGACTTTTGTTGAATTAAGTTAGTGTGTGTCATTTTCTCTAAACCTGATCACCTGTGGGTGCCCCAAAACACTCCAGCCCTGTGACATTTAGGCTCAGATCCCTGCCCCAGGAACCTCATCCAAGCTAAGGCCCCTTATTAAATCCTGCCTGGTGGTGTTGCAAGAAACCTGTGCTTTGTACAGGGTCTGAATCCTGCTTCAGCTAGTTGCTAGCTATATCACTTGAGTAATTCACTTAACCCTTCTGAGCCTCAGTTTCTCTTTGGTAATATCTATTTTATCTGGGTGTCTGTAGATGAATGGAGATTGTGTATTGCCTGGCACCTACTGGGAGTGCATTAAATGTTAGCTAATTTTGTTATATTGTTTCCATGTTACACTGTTTTCTGATCAGATCCTCTGTGCCTACAACCCTGGCTCCACCCTTTTATTTTCATGCCCAGGATTCTGCCTCTCCCTAACTGGGAGCTTCCTAAGACCTGTGCCAAACTAGTTCATCTATAGGTCCCACTAGTATATGGCCACTAAGTGCTTGCAGTCTGCTTACGGGCAGACCAAAAAAGAAATGTTTTCTTATAAGTTTGTACTTTCCCAAAAGTTTGTACACAGGTTGTCCTTTATCAGGCAAAGAGTGCCTTCATGGAATTTTGTAAAAGGAGTTTGAGAAAGGGGATGGTGGAATGAAATTTTCAGTGAAGGCCTAAGGCTGACTTTGGATCAGGGGTCCTGGTAGACTGTGAGGTTTGAGGAGAGCACCCCTCGCCATGTGTAACTCTGAGGGCAGGAAGCACATCTGGCTTGTTGCCCACTGTACCTTTAGACCCAGAACCATCTCTGACACATAGTAGAGGCTCAACTAATATTTGTTGAATGAATAATTTATTTTCAGTCTTTGTTTGAAAAGCTAAATACCATGTAAACGTAGGTCCTATATTGAGTAGTGAAATGCTGCTTTGGAATCACTGAACAAGTGCATATACAGAGTGTCAAGTGGTACAGTCTTTTTGGAACACAGTTTGGCATCTATTAACATTAAAAATGTGCCGGTCTTTTGTTTTTTTGGTTTTTTTTTAATCCTCACCTGAGGATATTTTTCTATTTATTTTCAGATAAAATGGGAGGTGGGGAGGGGGTGGAGAAAGAGAGAGATCGATATGAAACACATCGACTGGTTGCCTCCTGCACAACCCTGACCAGGGCGGGGGATGCACCTCAACCGAGGTACGTGCCCTTGACTGCAATTGAACCCTCGACTCATTGGTCTGTGGGCCAATGCTCTAACCACTGAGCAAAACTGACCAGGGCAGCCTGTGAGTTTTTTAACAGCTTCATTGAAATATAATTTATATGCTATAAAGTTCACCATTTAAAATGTACTATTTAATGATTTTTCAGATATTTAAAGAATTGTGCAACCATCACTGTATTTTAATTTGCAAACATTTTCATCATCCAAAAAAATATGCCTATTAGTAGTTGCTCCCTGCCTTACTCTGTTTAGGCTGCTGCAGCAAAAATACCATAGATTGGATGAGTTATAGACAATAGAGATTTACTTCTCATTGTTGTAGAGGCTGAAAGTCCAGGATCAGGGTGCCAGCATGGTCAGGAACTGGTGAGACCCTTATCCAGGTTGGATACTGCTGACTTCTCCTTGTATCCTTATGTGGAAGAGTAGAGAGAGGAAGCAAGCTCTCTCTCATCTCTCATAAGGGCACTAATCCCATTCATGAAGGCTCCACCCTCATGACCTCATCCAATCCTAATTATTTCCCAAAAGCCCCATCTCATAATACTATCACATTCATTCATTGGTTTGTGACATTTATTTGTACACAAGTTTTTATGTGGACATATGTTTTCATTTCTCTCTAGGTATATACCCATGAGTGGAATTGCTGGGTCATATGGTAACACTATATTTAACATTTTAAGGAACTGTCCAACTTTTTTCCAACGTGGCCACATCATTTTACACTCTGATCAGCAGTGTATGAGGATTCATATTTCTCTATAGCTTCACGAACACTTGCTATTGTTTGTCTTTTTCACTGTAGCCATCCATGGAGGTGTGACATGGTATTTCATTATGGTATTGGTTTGCATTTCCTAATGTAATGTGGAGCATTTTTTCATGTGCTTATTAGCAATTTGTATATTTTCAAATCCTTTGCCCATTCAAAAAATATGAATATGGCCCTGGCTGATGTGGCTCAGTTGGTTGAGCGTTGTCCCATGCACCAGGAAGTCACTGGTTCGATTCCTGGTCAAGTCACATGCTGGGGTCATGAGCTTGATCCCCAGTAGGGGGTGTGCAGGAAGCAGCCAATCTATGTCTCTCTTTCTCTCTCTCTCTCCATCTCCCCCCTCCCTCTCTTCCTCTTTCCCTCCTTCTCCCTTTCTCTCTCTCTTAAAAAAAAAAATCAGTAAAATCATATTAAAGTCCTGGCCAGTTTGGCTCAGTGATTAGAACATTGGCCCATGGACCAAACAGTCTTGGGTTCGATTCCCAGTCAAGGGCATGTACCAAGTTGCAGGTTTAATCCCCAGCCCTGGTCGGAGTTGCGTGAGAGACAACCAGTTGATGTGTCTCTCTCACATTGATGTTTCTTTCTCTCTTTCTCCCTCCCCATCCCGCTTCCTTCCCTTCCTCTCTTCAACTCTATCTAAAAAAAATATCAGTAGAAAAATATCCTTGGGTGAGGATTAACCAAAGGGGAAAAAAAGTGAATTGTTTTGGACCAGCAGTTCTACTTCTTGTTATCTCTCCACAAGAAATCCTCATGCATGTGCACAAAGAGACCTGTATGAGGATTTTTGTATAGCATTATTTGTAAAAGGAAAAACTTGGAAACAAATTGAATTACCATCAGGGGACTGGGTAAATATAGATCCTTTCAAAAGTGTCTTTCAGACTGTGACCCATGGCAGCTCATGAAATTTAATTTAGTAGGTTGCAATCAGAATTGTATAAAATGGAATAGAACAGAATAGAAAACATTTCAAGAATGAAGGGTAATGTGTATCCTTTTGCGGGTTGTGGGCAATACATGTTGGAAAAGAGTGCTTTGCAGGAGTTAAAAACATTGAGGGAGATCTATTTGTTCTATGATGGAAATATCTTTAGGACACATTAAGTCAGGAAAAGATACTGCAGAATAATATAAAGTTTGAGTGCATTTATTTTTAAGCTACAAAATAAAATTATGTCTCTGTGTATAAATAACGTAGAGAAATGTCTGGAAGGACTCATGTCTTGTTGGCAACAGGGGTTACCTCTTAGGAGGGGACTGAGATGGGAGCGAGAGGTAGTTGAAGAGAACTGGGCTTCTCTATTTTTGTATTTCTATATATCCTCTCTAAGGATAAATAACATAGAGTGACAAATTAATTGTTGAAAGGCAAACAAAAGTGCTCTTGTTGGTGTAATTGTTTTCTGAAAGTGACGCCCAGTCCTATCCACGGCTCTCATAACACTTTACCAATGAAACGCTTAGGCCTAGTTGGGTCTGTGGTATAAATGGACAATTGTTGCTGCCTTATACAGACACAGAAACATCGCTCCTATTGAGTGGCCACTCCTATTGAGAGCAAGATAGCAGGATGAGATGGTGAAGCTCAGGTGAGTGTCCATTCATTCACTCAACAAGTGGTTGACTAACAGCAGTCTTTTGGGGGGAGAGGGGGTGCTCTGCATTGTGGTCAGCGAGCACTGGAAATCCTCTGCCTTCATTCATTCGGACCTCACCACAGCCCCCTGGAGGAAGGTGTTAGGGGTGCCAGGGTGGTGTGGAGGTTAAGAGCATGAAGTTTTAAATCCAGCTAGCTTGGCTTTTGCAGTTTATTCACTTTTTCTGGGCCTCTGTTTTCTCATTTAAAAAAAAAGGCAACATTTAAAAACTGCCACCTACCACAGAAGGGCTGTGGTGAGGATTAAATGGGAGGCTGCCTGTCCTGTCCTGAGTGTGGTGCCTGCTCAGCATGGTGCTCAACAGGGTAGGCTTGTTATGGTCATGCTGGAATTTGCTGGATTTGGTCTCAGCTTTGCCACTAGGCTTTGTGATTTTGAGCAAATAAGTTCCTTCTCTTTTCTGGGCCTTCATCTCCCTGATCTGTACCATGATAAAACCGTATCTAAGCCCCCTTTTCTTGCTTGTTTAGTTTTGATTTCTCGTGAGGCTCCATGAAGCCCCAACCTTAGTTCTCGGGCCAAAAATGAGTGATCAGAACAGGAGGGAGCTACTTAGAGCTGGAAGTGCAGTTGGAACTGACTGGAGTGTGCAGGTGACAGATTCATAGCATTTTAAAAGTGGTAGGTACGCCCTGGCTAGGTGGCTCAGTTGTTTGGGCGTCATCCTGTCTACCAAACATTGCGGGTTTGATTCCCAGTCAGGGCACATACCTAGGTTGTGGGTTCAATCCCCTGTTGTGGAGCCTATGGGAGGCAAACTGATTGTTGTTTCTCTCTCACATCAATGTTTCTCTCTCTCCTCTTTCCTTCTTCCCTTCCTCTGTCTAAAATAAATAAAAAAAACAAAACAAGCAAAAACCCCCCCCACATATCCTGAGATGAGGATTATTGAAAAAAAAAGAATGGGTAGGTAAAGCCCAAGTGGAAGGAATTTCTGGGTTACATAGTGGTTTCTTCTAAGAGTTGGGATGTCATATGTTATTTTTCAAATTTAGTGTTTGCCTATTGGAAACTTATCTAAGACAAAATTCTTTGGCTTTGCCTACCTGGTAGTTTTCAACTGTGATTGATCTTGGATTGAGTAATTGATAGGCCATTTCAGCCAGTGGGAGTCATTCAGTGGCTGTGGTGGGGAGAACCCCATTGGGAATGTAGAGACTAGACTAGGCTGAGCTTGACCAGTAACCTGGTGGGCCTTTGGGCCACCCTCTGCAAAAAGTGGTGATTGAACTTGATTTTGATTAAGAAATTAAAGTTTAGAAAATAGAGTTTGTCCTAGTGATGCTTATTGGAAGAAATAGAGAATTATAGAAAATTAAAAAGAGGAAAATATCTCTCATTTCCACAAATGATGATTTTAAATATTTCCTTTATCTCATTCTGTATTTATAGCCTACCTCATTTCCAAGAAGGAGTAGAGGTGACTATAGTGTATATGTATATTTTTAAATAACTGAGTGCATATTCTACTTAAGTTTTTTTCAGTTAATTTTATAGCAGACATATTTTATGTAATCATTTTCTTTTTTTTGGTAATCATTTTCTTGATGTTGGAATTTTATATCCATTATTTTTGCTTGGCACTCATCTTGGAAGTGCATGCCAACTTGAAGTTTGGTCATCAGGCAAAATTGTCTTCAGAACAGAATGGATTTAGATTTAGAAGCTAAGGTTCCATCAACTCCTAGTTTACAGCTGGGGACAGGGACGCATCATTGGGGGTTAGACACAACAGGCCTGGATTCTGGACTTGGTTCTCTGCTTAACTACCATGCGACACTGGATAGGCCACTGAAATTACCTGGATCTCAGCACCTTCCTTTGAAAAATGCATGGACCCTCAGGGAATGGGGTAGCTCTCATGAGAGTAAAGCCTTTATAAATTATAAAGCACTGTGTTTCTAGGTGACAGTGATGTTTTGCTTTACACAATATGCATGTACCTTGCTGGGCACTGTGTCTTGTTTACTTGTCAGTTACTCCATGAAATGGCTGCTGTCCTCCTTTCACGGATGAAGGAAGCAAAGCCTGGAGGAGTATGTGGTAGAGCTCAGACTAGAACCTAGGGTATTGTCTTTGGTGGTAAACCACTCCTCTTATGATGCTTTAGTTTTCTGGCAATGTCTCCAGATCTTCACTGAACCTGTTTTAGTAATCCACCTGGTAAAACTTCTTAGATCAGTGAATTTTGCATTTTTATTTGATGTTCTTAAAGCCTGATTCTTAGAAGCTTAATTTTTTTTTTCTCACCGGACGTTTTTCCATTTTTTGTTCAGATAGAGTGGGAGGGAGAGAGAGAGAAAGAAATATCGACGTGAAAGGGACACATCGAGTGGCTGCCTCCCGCACGACCCAACCAGGGCCAGGGACAAACTATAACCAAGATACGTGCCCTTAGCGGGAACTGAACCCGGGTCTCTCTGGACCACAGACTGACGCTCTTAACCGCTGAGCCAAACCGGCCAGGGCATGAAAGCTTAATTTTTGGTTGTGATGGGTATATTAATAATAGTAATGACAAAAACAATAGTTGCCACTTATTGAGTGTTTACTGTGTACTGTGTTTATGTACGTTAACTCATTTAACCTTTACAGTGAGAGGGTGGTATTCCCATGTAACAGTTTAAGAGAGTGAGACTCAGAAACTTAAGTAGCTTATACTTGGCTCAGTGTCTCTGCACCTACCACATGTATGGCACATAGAGCACTTGATGTGTGCGTGATTAAATGAATGAATGACCAGCTTTACTGAAGGTCACTCAGCTACTGAATTCTTAACCTCTGCACTGCATGATTTCCAGGTGGCTCAGCTGTGTGCACCTCATTGGCTGTGGTCTGATGGTTGTCATCTGCAGTCTTAACAGTCTCTGTTGTTCAAACACTAACCCATCTTTTATGCACCTGTTCTCTCTTAGTGGCCTTGTTCCCAAGTTACCAGATGACCTGGAAGGCATCAGCCCCATTGCTGGTTTGGGAAATGGTGGTAAGTACACAAAGCTGGGCATTCTCTTGAGTAAGAACAAGGGGAGTAGACACCAGACCATGAGGCCCTGAGGCCTTGAGCCTGGGCTCTGATGTCTCTGGGGCCCAGAACTTACCCTGGCCTGGCTAGGTGTTCCCAGTAGGTGCTCAATATTTTATATATGTATTGATTTATTATTCACCTCCTTTCATAAACACAGGACTAGAGGAATTGATGACCGTTAGGCCCTATTTCATGAATTTTCCTACTTTTTAAATATGTTTTATTGATTTTTTTAGAGAGAGAGATAGAAACATCTATGTGAGAGAGAAACATTGATCAACTGCCTCCTGCATGCCCTCTACTGGGGATCGGGCCCAAAACCCAGGCATCTGCCCAGACCGGGAATTGAACTGGGACCTCTCAGTCCATAGGATGACGCTTAATCCACTGAGCCACACCAGCCAGGCTCTTTCTCTCTTTTTTTTAATCCTTACCCAAGAATATGTTTATCATTGATTCTAGAGAGAATAGAAGGGAGAGAGAGAGACACATACATTGATGTGAGAAAGAAACATTGATCGGTTGCCTCATGAATTCACCCTGACTGGGAATTGAACCTGCAACCTGGGTATGTGTCCTGACTAGGAATTGAACTTGTGATCCTTCAGTGCATGGGATAATGCCCTAACCACTGAGCTACACCGGCCAGGGTCGGTTTTCTTTCTTGCTATTAAGCTTGTAGGGATTCAATCTATGTTTGCTTAACTGAATGACTGCATGGAGGCTGGACGTTGAATTGGTGACTAGTCAGGCACGGAAGATCTGTTGGCTCCCACTGCTGAGTGGCTGGAGACCGAGGAGAGCTGCTGTCTGATCTTTTGTGTGCCAAGGCCTTCCTGGCAGGCTGCTGGATTCCATTTGCTGGTGGAGGCCCAGCATTCCTACACAGGCCTGCCCTTTGGAGACAAATGGCTGGTTAGACCGCAGGAGACGGTGCCGAGTAAATAAGCATCTATTGTGGTGAAGCTGGATTGTGAGGAGACTTTCTGCTTTGCAGTGTGCATTTTGTGAAGCACTCTTCATACTTTTTGTTTTTGAAAAAAGTGCAAGCTACCATAAGTATCTGTGGGAAGTGCTAATAATTTGACTTGTTGAAATATCTTGGAGATATTTTGACTTGTGTTTTATTCTCTTCCCCAAAGTGATGAGATATGTGCAAAAGGGAGACATTTTTAGAGCAGATCATATAAATGTCACAAGGTTTATTTCTGGAGAATACTTTAGTTTATAGGCCACCGTTAGGTTTTCCTTCAGAATATGTTAACTTTTAACACAAAATCCAACAATTCAGGCTTCTGCTTTTCCTGCCCACAGGCAATTAGAAACAGAAAATTGGTAGGCCTGCTCCTTAATTCAACCCATGTGTACATTTGCTTCATGCCAGGCTCTGGGCTAAGCCCTGGGATTCAGCCTTGAATAGGTTACGGTCAAGCCGAAAAGACAGAAAATTAAACAGAATTATGATGGTAAATCATACGATGAATGTAATGAGTGAAGAAGGGTAAGGTGTTGTGAGAGGGGTAAGAGGGAATTTACCATGGTGAATGGAGGAGGTGGGTTAGGTAAGAGTTTCCTAAGAAACTGATATTGCAGCCAAGACTTGAAGAATGGGTAGGACCTAGATAGAGACACAGGCACAGGCGACCCAGCATGGCCATTTCAGGAGCAGGGACACACATCTGTGTGTCCTGAGTCTGGCCCTGCCCAGCCCCTGAACATCTTTTCCACTGAATGGTTCAGAGCACCGTGCCCATTCCCACCTCTGGGCCTTTGACGGGACATTTCTTTTCCTTTTGCCCCCACAACTGCCTGCTGCCTCTTTAAGACTGAGTTTGAAGCCCGGCCAGCGTGGCTCAGTGGTTGAGCGTCGACCCATGCACCAAGAGGTCGCCGGTTCAATTCCTAGTCAGGGCACATGCCCAGGTTGTAGGCCCAATCCCCGGTGGGGGGGCATGCAGGAGGAGGCCAGTCTATGTTCTCTCTCATAGATGTTTCTCTCTCTCTCTCTCTCTCTCTCCCCCTCTCTTTTCCGCTCTCTCTAAACGCAGTAAAGAAAAAATATTTGGAGGAAAAAAAAAACAGATTGAGCTTGAAGCTCACTGCCTTCCCTGGCTCTCCTCAGGATGACTTAGATGCGTCTTTCTTTCTGAAAGTTACATATTTCTTTTCATTGATTCCTGTTAGCTACTTAAAAAATATCCAGAATTAGACCACTTCTGGTCACTTATACTTCTGCCACCCTGGTCTAAGCCACCCTGATCTCTGGCCTAGATTATCCCAGTATTAACTGATCTCCTTGTTCCTAAGTACCTTTCAGTCTGTTCTCAGTGAGGCAGCCAGAGGGAGCCTGTAGAAACCTGAGTCTGATCATGTTACTCCTTAGCTCAGAATCCTCTGTTGGCTCTCGGAGTCCTGAGAAGAGCCTGCAGGGCCATCCACAGTCTGTCTCCCAGTCCCTCGCTTACCTCCTCTCTGTCCCGTTTAGTCCACTGGTGTCATGGCTGGTCATCAGGCCCCCTAGACGTGCTCCCACCTCAGGCTTCTCCCTTTGCCCTTCTCCAGGTCTGCACAGATGTCACTTTCTCAGCGAGACCTCCCTTAATTTAACCACCTTACTTAAAATTGCAATCTTGGTCTTTTTTATCCTTATCCACTCTATTTTTTCCCACAGCATTTATCATATTTTAACATGCTGTGTAATTGCCCTATTATTTTGTTTATTGTCTGTCTCCTCTTTCTAGAATATCAGCTCTATATTTCTGTTATGTTTCCTGATATAGCCACATCCAGAATGATGCCTAGTGGCGAAGAGGTCCTCCATGCCTGTTTGTCGGAAGATGCTTTCATTCACTCAGCACGCATTTACTCAGCAGCTAAAAAGTGCCATGCGCTTTGTGCAGCATCCTAGTTTGTGTCCATCTCTGTCTTGCCCACTAGGTTGGGAACCTCTTTGGCTCAGCATCAGTGTCTCCTTCACTGTCGTTTCCCCAGCACCCTACACACAGTAGGGGTGTAAGAAAAGTTTGCTGAATTAAAGAAGCTGTGGACAAATTTGGATTTTGGAAGAGTCTTTAATCATTCCAAAGCAGGGATCAGCAGTTTCCAACCCAAAGCCTGCTTTTGAAAATAAGCTTTTTAAAAAAAAAAATGTTTTTATTGATTTTTTTTAGAGAGAGAGAGAGAAACATTGATGTGGATAGAAGCATCTATCGGCTGCCTCCTGCATGCCCCCTACCGGGGTGCAAGCCCGCAACCCGGACACGTGCCCTGACCAGGAATCAAACCAGATTGATGCTCAGTCCATTGAGCCACACCGGCTGGGATGAAAATAAGCTTTTATTGGAACACAGCTTTATTGGTTTATAATTGTCTGCGGCTGTTTTTGTGCTGCAACAAGAGTTAGTAATGTAACTGTCTTATATTTGTAACAGATTTTAGACTTTATGTATGGCCTACAAAGCCTAAAATATTTGTTGTCTGGTGCCTTAGAAAGTTGCCAGCCCTTGCTGTCAAGTCAGTTAGGCATGCTTTGTTTTAATTGCTGACAGGTGGGATGATATTCCTGTTCAGCAGAATATTTTTATACAAAGAGTGAGGAGGTACATATCAGGATGGTGCTGCTTTGCCACATGCCTAGTGCATTTTCTGAGTTCATCCTCTGACACATACATTATTACATTGGGACTAGTGTAAGTAATTTGTAAATACTTGAAATCTAATGGTTTAGAGCTTTCCCTGGACTCAGATCAGTAAATCACAACAGACAGAAAGTACCAGCAGAATATACTGTGGAAGCTATTCACGTTTTCTTCCCTGGCTGCTATATCCGAGTAGGGATGATGGGCGATTTGCATACCATGATGTTTTGTCTATTTCACCTCTTTATAGTGCTCCCAAAGGTGTCAGAAGAAACGGTGTCTCCCACCAGAGCACGGAACATGAAGGACTTTGAAAATGTAAGTAGAGATACCAAGTTACTGTCCCTGACAAATCATGCCTACTGCCGCTATCTGAGCAGACCCTGGAGGGAGCTGTATTTCTTGACAAGTGTCTAAGCTGGATAATGCCACAGTTTGGAGGAATGCCGTGTCTCGTGGGCATTCTCTGTGCAGCTGTTGCATACCTAGGCAGTTGGCCCTTTAATACGTAAACCAGGTATGGCTTCCAACAGGATCGGCAATTTCCAACTTGGGGGAGGGTGGTGTATTTCTGGTGTTCCAAACTTGAGGATATTACCATATTGCACAGTTGAGAGGAGCTTTCTTATAATGTCTTGTTTATGGTCCCCATTTAATCTTTGCTATAACTCTGTGAGGTATTTTGTATTATCCTCATTTTACAGATAAGGAATCATGTAGTACTTAAGTGGCAGAGGTAGGATTTGGATCCAGGTTTTTAATGACTTAGAAGCTATTATTCTTTTCACCACATTGGGGCGACTCCTTGCATTTTGTAGGGTTCATTTTTGTTGCTGTTGAATGAAACGCGAACAGCGTGGACCCAGCGCTGTGTGGTAATTGTCTGAGGATGGATTACGTGGTGATAGATTTGGTTCCTATGCTTAATGTCTTTTGGTACTGTGTCTTTCATTTGTTAGTAGAGGGCATTTGTTGTCAAGTAACAGGAAAATAAGGTTATTTTCCCAATTCCGAATCTCCTTAACAAGTTACCTGTTCAATGCTCTCATTTATCATGGGAAGAATTAGACCCTTCTTCATTTGTAACCAAATGAAACCCATACTATGCAAGATAGGGAGATATTTATCGGAGAGAAGATGAAGGATCAGAGAGAAGGACGTTCCACAATTGTTTCTCTCTCCCCAGTTGTCTTTACAGAACAGAGCAGTACTGTTTCTGGATTTAATTTAGAATACTCATTATTGCTAATAGTTATCTGCAAGCCACCAGTGACCAATTGAAGAAATGACTTGTCAGATCTCTAATGGAAACAAGTAATTTCTGAGCTTTGAGTTGTTATAATTTCAACTGTACAGCTTGATCTATGCTGTGGGGTCTGGAGCCGTAAACGGATGAGATTTGATTATTTCACGTTGTGTATAATTAAAATGTGCTCTACTATTAAATGGTTGTTGCTGTTTTTCATAAGAGTAATACTAGCTACTGCTTATGGAGCTCTCGCTCTGAGCTGGGCACTTATATGTTAGGCTCTTCATCTACATTACATTAATGTTAAAGCAGCTCTGTAAGATATAGTTATTTAATTTACAAAGGGCACAGTTTTGAGTTGTATTTCTAGATGGAAAACTTAATAGAATCTTAGAATTTTTATTTCACTTTTATTGTTTGCCATGTGACCTGGGAGGAATCAGTTGAATCCAGCCTTCTTTAATATGTGTAGGAGAAATTGAGGCCCAGAGGTGTGATGTGGCAAAGCTGTTCTCAGTGGAGCATAGCCTCTGGAGCCAGGCTGCCTGCTCATCCACCCCGTTGGGTGACCTTGGGCCAGTAACTTAACCTTTCTGTACGTTTCTTGTCTTGACAGCCGGCATGGTAATAGTTTCTATTTGGTAGTGCTGTCATGAAGATTAAAGGAATGAATGTGTGTGAAACACAGGTGCCTAACTGAGTTCATCCTATGTGTCAGCTGTTGCTCCTTCTTATTATTGGTATATTTATTATTGTGGTTTTTTCCTTCTGTGCATGTGATTTAAGTTTCCCTTTGCTCAGATGTGCTCTTGATGACCTAAATACTATTTTCTTAAAGGCGAGGGAGGGCCTTCCATGCCAATATGTTTTAGGATTTATGTGGTTTTTTTTTGACTGTGGTCTTTTGGCTGCTGTCAGGTTTTTATGGCATTAATATTTTTTACTGTAGCGTTTTCAAGAGCAGATTCTTCAGTTGAAATCGAAACACTGTTTTCAGTGTTTCCCTTTTAGGTCTTTATAAGTCACTGAAATTTTTCATCTGACCTGAGCTACCCAGTTCATGACTACTGTGTTGAGGTAGTCTGAACTTTCTGTGGGATGCTTATAGGAAATGGTCTTGGCATCTCATGCTAGTTTTAAAGTCAGTATGCATATTAAAGAGGAGGCTGGAATACTTTTGATTTAAAGGGAAAACTTATGATTCCTCTTCTTCTAATCTCAGATGATGGTATCCGAACATCAGGGTCTGTTAGCTAGCAGCTAGCAAGACATAGGCCTTGTTCTGTTTTTGCTCAGAGTTCATCTGTTCATCAATAAATATTTTTAGCCCTGGTGGTTTTGCTCAGCGGTTAGAGCGTCGGCCTGCAGACCAGAGAGGCCCGGGTTCGGTTCCCACTAAGGACATGTACCTGGTTGCAGTTCGTCCCTGGCCCTGGTTGGGGTCGTGTGGGTGGCAACCACTCGATGTATCTCTCACATTGATGTTTCTCTCTCTTTCTCCCTCTCTCCCTCCCTCTCTATCTGAAGATAAGTGCAAATGTCCTCAGGTGAGGATAAAATAAAAAATAAAATAAATATTTTCAGATATATACCCTGTGCCAGGTTATGCTAGGGACTGGGGAATTTGTAGTAGGTTAATACCGAGTATGTTTCCCTGCTAGACTCCCAGTCTACTTGAGGAGATGGAGAGGAAAACGGTACAGTGATAGAGATAAGGACAGGGCACTGTGGGGCACGGAGGAGGGGCCCTGAACCTGGCCTGGTGGATTCTGGAAGCGTCCCTGGAGGAGTTGTTCCTTGAGTTGATATTCGGGGACAAGGAGGGATTAGCCAAGGCACGAAGACTGGGAGAGCATCCCAGACAAAAGGACTCACATGGGCAGACCTAGAGAGAGGCATGATAGGCTGTGATGAATTTAGAGAACTCTAAGTTCCCTTTGGCTGGAAGGAGGCTGTATGAGGGGGCCGGAGAGAAGCTTGGCCGCTGAAGCAGGCAGGGGTCAGATCCTGTGTATTACATTGCTCTGTCTGATTTTGTCCTGAAGATGAAGGGGGGAACCAGTGATGGATTGATCTGGGAGGGAAATGACTAAATTACACTTTCAGATCACCCAGGCTGGTGACTGCAAGGAGGGAGCAAGGCGGGGGCAGTGTGATCAGTTAAAAGGCTGCTGTGTGTGGTCTTGTGGAGAAGGGGGTGATGTTGGAGCTAAGGGATGGGGTCATGAAATGTTTAGAAGAAAGTCAGAATTTCAGAGCCAGAGAAATGCCAGGAGTCCCTTCATTTGACACCGGACTCTGAAGCCCAGAAATGAGAGGGACTTCTTCAGGCTTTGAACTCAGGTCTCCTGGCCCAGGAAGTCTTTCTACTCCACTCAGCTATTCTGCAAGGCCTCACTCGGACATATGAAAACCACATGCCTTCTTTTGGGTCTTTAAACTGGTAATCCATTGCCTAGCTACCTTCATTAGCTGAAGGTATAACCACTTCTATGGCCGACCTATGGTAGGAAGTTGGCAAATCAGTTTGGTCTGCAGTGGGGGCCTGTCTTACTGGACCCAGAATCTGGTTCAGCATATCCAGTTAGTCCGATAGCAATCTTTATTCATTTATAGAAGAGTTAAATCTGGCTTTTCCTGTGACCTTCCTGACAAGGAATGACGGGTAGCTTTCTACCTCCATTAATACTATTGATGGGTAGTATTATTTAATGACTGTCTAAAGTTCATGAAGAGATTAAAAGGGATGGATTGAACCACAATTTGCATAATCTTTTATTGTGGGACATTCCAGATTGTTTCTAATATTTCGCTATTACAAACAAAGCTGTGATGAATGTTTCTGTGCACATGTCCTTTTGCAGTTATGTGATTATTTTCTCAGGGTAAAGTCTGCTGCTCGTGTCTCATACCCAGTTGCCCTGCGGTGCTGGTGTTCTTGTTCTTTTTGTTGAAAATTCTTGGTTTCAGCTGAGACAGTTGGTCAAATTTAGTGTTTTATCTGAGGATGACTGGGAGGTCACATCTTCAAATTTGCTCTGTAACCTCTATATTACGAGTTACTTACTATTACCAGGGAATGATTCCCTTCACCCTCCCCACCCCTGCCCCATTTGTCATAAAAAATAAAACCAAACATATTCCTCTTGAGCCCATTAATTCATTTTGGGAAAACTTATTCTCAGGAAACAACTCAGTAGAAGGAAAAAGCTCTGTGTATGAAGGTGTCTATTGCTACATTGTATATAATTGAAAAATTGGGAACAAAGGAATTATATTTTACATGTGTCATTTCCGGGGCTTCCCAAATAAGCTTGTGAGGAAGGTATTTCACAGATGAGGAAGCTGAGGTTGGAGCGATTAAATGACTTGCCCATGAGGTTGGTATGATTGAGAAACTCAAAGCGGGCAAAACTCAAGCCCGGTCTTTTTGATTATAAAGCCCGAATGCTTTCCACTAGGTCACACTGACTGCACAGATGCCCAGTAGAGGAATGTGATATAATTGACAGTGAATCAGTTCAGTAGAATTGAGTGCAATCATTTCAAATAATAATTCTATGTAATTCTGCAACAACAATTTAAGAAATTAGGGGAAAGCAATGGAATATCCAAATTCACTTATGTTATAATTTTATTTAAAATGTATATTCATGAGTGAAAGCTGAAAAGAATATAACAGGAGTTGATTTCATAAGTTGATTTCATTGGATTCCAAGTACTGTTTCGGGTTCAGTTTTAAAATTCTGTTATTGCTACAGTACTGTTGTTGCTACTACTTATTGTTAATAAGGAGATGTTTGCCTGGAAACAGTTTTCCCGATGGCTTGAGGACACAAGGGAGAGTATTGGAGTCAGAAATGAATTCCAAAGTGTCCTCCTCATTTTACTAACCTCACTTGGCTGCTGCTGGCAGAATCATCATATATGCGGAGTGTTCACCAGAGAGGAACTCTGGACAGGAAGAGTTCATGGTTTTGTGATGTTCCGGTGAGTGGTCTAACTGTTTTTGGATTTTCAAAAATTGATGGTGGCCCAAAGATCTGTTTAATGAGGACTTGAGTGGAAGTGAATTCCTTTTGAAAGCCAGCCTTTGTTTCCTGCTTGCAAATGCCAGGTCCTGCCAGTACTTTAGCTTTTTGGTTGTCACAACACCCCTGTGAGCATAGTTGATTTTTATCCTTACTTTATAGATGAGCCAACAAAAATGTTAAATGATTTTCCCAAGGTCACAGGGCTCACAAGTGGCAGCATTGGAAGTTCAGTTCGTTCTGCTGACCCCAGGGCCTTGTTCCAAGCCCTGCTGCCTTGAATCGAAAGGCAGTCTGTTGGGTGAGCTTCAGCTTTGGTGGCCCAGGCTCTTGCAAGCCATTGAAACTGATTGCCGGAGTGAGGTCCCTGCTTAGACTTCAGTTAAGGCAGGCCTGGTTGGAGTTGCCCTGGTTCTTTTTCACATTGTTGATTTTTGCTTTTCTTCCCTTTCTGGTGGAGCTCTAGGCTAGACAAGGCTTTTGACAGGAAGTGAGAGTGGGAGGAAGCTAGGACTGAGGAGCAGCTCCTTCAAAGTGGGGCCCCTGTCCAGCTTCAGAAAGCGCCACCCGGAATCATGTTGCCCTTTGCAGACGGCTGCAGTTCCACAACACTGGGGCTCTGAAGGCGGGAGTGTGGCGGGCCCAGCTCTTGCGTTAGCTTACTGGTGAGCATTTGGTTTCTGAGTCATATTTGGTGGGTTTTCTATTTTGAGGTATTTATTCCTACTGTATGGTAAGTTGTTTTCAGTTTTTCCAGCTCAAGTTTAAAACATTCTTTTGAACTTGTTCTCAAAGGGAGAAGTTCAAATGAGAAGAATATTAATATGTTTTAAGTTCTTACACTGTGCTAGGCATAATACTAAACAATGAAATTAATTTCTTCTAATCCTTCTAATAGCTCTCTTATATATTCTTATAATCCCATTTTTATAGATAAAGGAACTGAGGCAAACGGGAAAATGAACATGACTAAAGAAAGTCATACAGCTAGTAATGCAGTCTGGATTGTATTTATTAATTAATTTATTCATTTATTTAACAAATGTTGATTGAGTGTCTACTATGTTCTAGGTACTATGCTAAAACCTCAGGGCCATGAACAGATAAGGTCTGTGCCCTCAAGAAGTGGGTTATAGTCATATAGTGAACATGATAAATAATAAATGTGTCAATAAATAAGGTGGTCGAGATGGGGACCACTTTAGATCGGATAGTTAGGAAGGGCCCGGGTGAGTTGATGACCTTTGAGCTGAGATGGAAAGGATGAGACTGAGCTGCCCTGGCAAGTGCTGCAGGAAGAGCTGTGCAGGCAGATAGGAGCTGGGCTTATTTGAGGACCAGAAAGGAGGTTAGTGAGGCTGGAACATTGTGAGCAATGTTGAGACTAGAGAGGCGGGCTGGAGCCAGGTCACACAGCGCCTTGTGGCCATGGCAGGGAGTGCTTGTCTAAGAGTGGAGAAAAGACATGGAGTGATGTGATCCAGATCTGTCTGACTGATGCCTGCTTGCATCGCACTACCTTTGAGAAAGTCCTACATGTGTTTGTCCACCCATCCAGCGGTTGGGTACTTAGTAACTTTCTCCTCTGTTTTAGACTAGAATGAACAAGAAGATATGGTTCCCGATGTCTTAGAGATGGTTTGGGAGAAAGGCACATAACCAGCTGGTACAATGCAGAGTAATAACTGCTATGATGAAGAAAGTGGAGGGTATATGGAAACATTTAGAAGGGTTCCCAGTCCAACCTGGTGGGGGTTGTCAGAGAAAACTTTACAGGGGAAGTGGTTTTAAGCAGAGAACTAGACTGGCATTGTTATGGAAAAGATAGTGTCTGTATTTCATTTGGGCCTGTCTGGCATTGGCAATGACCTTCTGAAGGCTTATTTACCTTTCTATTACTTTTTAAGAAAATGTCTTTACCTATAAATAGGACAAATATTCTTTCAAGTGTTGTTAAGAATTTTAGCAGTGTGTACAATGTGGGCATTCTAAGCAAGCTCCATAAATATTTTATTGGTAGCTGAGTAACAGAATAAGGTTTCTCTTTATAGGATGCAGCTGGCAGGGTAGACTTTTTTGTTTGAATGAACATTTTATGTGCTGTTTCCTTACGACATTCAAAAGGAGGCTTTAATGAACCTACCAATTGTTTCTTGTGCTGTTCTTGTTAGCCACAAAATTGTTAACAAGAGGGCCAAGGGCAGACAGTTTGAAAATATAATGTTGAGTAAGCTTATCATTTTCTTTTATCCAGTCATAAAAGTATGTTTGTTAAAATAAGTATTATATGCTATTACCAATTATTTTTTTAAATGCTGAAAAAAACAACAACCCAGTGAGTGTATATGTATGGGGATATATTAGGCATTCAAGTACAGCTATTAATATTTTGCTATATATTTTTTTGGTTATTTTAAATTCAACTTTATTGAGATATAATTTACATAAAATAAAATTTACCAATTTTAAGTGTTGGATGAGTTTTGGCTAATGTATACTCCTGTAACCTCTGTCATAATCAAGAAAAAAATATATATAGTTTTTTTTGTTTTTTTCATCCTCACCTGAGGACATTTTTCCATTTTTTGTACAGATAGAGTGGGAGGGAGAGAGGGGAAGAGAGAGAGAGAGAGAGAGAGAAACATCGATGTGAAAGGGACACATCGAGTGGCTGCCACCCGCACGACCAGCCAGGGCCGGGGACAAACTGCAACCGAGGTACATGCCCTTAGCGGGAACCGAACCTGGGTCTCTGTGGACCGCAGGCCGACGCTCTAACCGCTGAGCCAAACTGGCCAGGGCTATATAGTTTTTTAATATGTGTATACTGTTCTAGGTTCATGTGACCATCATCACAATCAGAATGTAGAACAGTTCCATGATGCCAGAATATTCCCACTTGTTGTCTCTTCGTGGTCAAACCCTCTCTTTACCCCAAACCTCTGGCAGCAATGCTCTGTTCTTCATCCCTATAATTTTGCTTTTTCCAGAGGTCACATAAATGGAATCATACAGTTTGTAATCTTTTGAGGCTAGCTTCTTTTCCTCGGTGTAGTAATGTCTTTGCAATATATTCATGTTGCTGTGTATATCGCAGTAGCTAGTATTATTCCATCATATGGATGTACAGTTTATTCTTTCACCTTTTGAAGGACATTTGGGTTCTTTCTGTATTTTGGTGCTTGTTAATGAAGCTGCAATAAACATTCACATACAGGTTTTTAGGTAAACATAGGTTTTCATTTCTTTAGGGTAAATAGGAGTGGAATTGGCGAGTCTCATAGGATGAGTGTAGTTTTTTTGGGTAAGAAATGGCCAAATTGTTATCCATAGTGCTTGTGCCATTTTGCATTCTCATCATCAGAGTTTGAGAATTCCAATGGTTCCATATCCTCATCAGCATTTGATATTATCAATCACAAATTTTTTTTTTAGCTATTCTAGTAGGTATATAGTGGTATCTCATTGTAGTTTTCATTTGCATTTTCCTAATGGCTACAGTTGTTGAAAATCTTTTCTTGTGCTTTGTCATCTGTGTGTTTTCTGTGAAGTTTTTTTTCAAATATTTTGCTTTTTTAAAAAATTGGGTTGTTTTCTTACAGTTACATTTTGAGAGTTACTTATGTGTTCTAGCTACTGTTTCTGTGTTGGATATGTGATTTGCAAATATTTCTCATATTGTGTTGCTTGTCTTTTCATTCTCTTAACATTGTTTTTTTTTTGTTTTGTTTTTTTATCCTCACCTGAGGACATTTTTCCATTTTTTGTACAGATAGAGCGGGAGGGAGAGAGAGGAAGAGAGACAGAGAGAAACATCTATGTGAAGGGACACATCGAGTGGCTGCCACCCGCACGACCAACCAGGGCCGGGGACACACTGCAACCGAGGTACGTGCCCTTAACGGGAACCGAACCCGGGTCTCTCTGTACCGCAGGCCGACGCTCCAACCGCTGAGCCAAACCGGCCAGGGCTTAACACTGTGTTTTTGAGAGCAAACGTTTAAAATTTTGATGAAGCCCAATTTATTGATTAAAAAAAGTTTTTTATGGATGATGCTTCACTGTTATAGCTAAGAACTCTACTGAGTCCTAGGTTCCAAAGACTTCCTCCTATGTATTCTTCTAAAAGTTATATAATTTTACCTTGCTTCTTTTGTGATAGATTTTTTTTTTTTTTTTTTTTTTTTTAATCCTCACCCGAGGACATTTTTCCATTTTTTGTTCAGGTAGAGTGGGAGGGAGAGAGAGGAACAGAGAGAGAGAGAGAAACATCGATGTGAAAGGAACACATCGAGTGGCTGCCACCCGCACAACCGACCAGGGCCGGGGACAAACTGCAACCGAGGTACATGCCCTTAGCGGGAACCGAACCCGGGTCTCTCCGGACCGCAGGCCGACGCTCTAACCGCTGAGCCAAACCGGCCAGGGCTGTGATAGATTAATTGACCATATAAATGTGGGTTTATTCCTGGGCTCTCTATTCTATTCCATTGATATATGTGTCTGTTTTTACTCTGGTACCATACCATTTTGATTACTGTAGCTTTATAGTATAGTTTGAAATCAGGGAGCATGATACCTCCAGCTTTGTAATTCTTTCTTGAGATTGCTTTGGTTATTCAAGGTCTTTTGTAGTTCATATCAATTTTAAGATTCTTTGTTCTAGTTCTGTGAAAAAATGCTGTTGATATTTCGATAGGGATTGCATGGACTCTGTAGATTGCCTTGGGTAGTGTGGACATTTTAACCATATGAATTCTTCCAATATACCATGAGCACGGTATAGCCTTCCATTTATTTGCACCTTGTTCAGTTTCTTTTATCAGTGTCTTATAGTTTTCAGAGTACACATCTTTCACCTCCTTGGTTAAATTTATTCCTAATATTTTATTGTTTTTGATGCAATTGTAAATGGGGTTGTTTTCTTAATTTCTCTTTCTGATGGCTTGTTATTTGTGTATAGAAACACCACAGATTTCTGAATATTAATTTTGTATCCTGTAACTTTACTGAATTCATTTATTAGTTCTAATAGTTTTTTGGTGGAATCCTTCCTCCTTACTTATTAGAGAGTTAGTTGCAGACATCTTTTTTTTTAATTGATTTTTTTTTAGAGACAAAGGGAGAGAGAGAGATAGAAACATTGATCTGCTGCCTTCTGCCTGCCCCCTTTTGGGGGTTGCACCCACAACCCAAGCATGTGCCCTGACCAGGAATTGAACCGGGACTTCTCTGTCCATGAGATGGATGTTTAATCCACTGAGCCACACCGGTCGGGCGTTGCAGACATCTTGATAGTACCCTCAAGTACTTCAGCATGTATCTCTTTTTTAGGACATTCTCCTACAAAATCATAATACTATTACCTAATATAAAGTTGTTATTCAAATTTCCCCAGTTATCTTCACATAGCTTTATCTTTTGAATTCAAGATTCACTGTATGATTTCATTGCACTTAGTTGTCATGCCTCTAGTACTTCCATTTATTTAGAAGAGTTCTATAACCATTTTTTTTCCTTTATTGATTTAGAGAGAGAAGAAGTGAGAGGGAGAGACAGATAGCAACATCAGTGAGAGAGAACATCGATTGGCTGCCTCCTACATGCCCCCCACTGGGGATTGGGCCCACAACCTGGCCATGTGTCCTGACCAGGAATCGAACTGGCGACCTCTTGGTGCATGGGTCGATGCTCAACCACTGAGCCCTACCGGCTGGACCCCTAACCATTTTTGACTTAAGATTGTCATTAAGAATTTTTTTTATTATTATTTTTTTAATCCTCACCCGAGGACATTTTTCCATATTTTGTTCAGATACAGTGGGAAGGAGAGAGAGGAAGAGAGAGAAGTATCGATGTGAAAGGGACACATCAAATGGCTGCCACCCGCATGACCAACCAGGGCCGGGGACAAACTGCAACCGAGGTACGTGCCCTTAGCAGGAACCGAACCCGTGTCTCTTTGGACCACAGGCTGACGCTCTAACCGCTAAGTCAAACAGGCCAGGGCATCATTAGGAATTTTGAAGATCCAACCCTGGCCGGTTTGGCTCAGCAGTTGGAGCGTTGGCCTGCAGACCAGAGAGTCCCAGGTTCGGTTCCCGCTAGGGGCACATACCAAAAAAAAAAAAAGAATTTTGAAGAGTCCAGACCTGTTGTTTTGCTAAACGTCCTTCAATTTGTATGTGTCTGATTGACAACTTTTTTTTTTTTTTAATCCTCACCTGAGGACATTTTTCCATCCTTTGTACAGACAGAGTGGGAGGGATAGAGAGAGAGGGAAACATCTATGTGAAAGGGACACATCGAGTGGCTGCCACCCGCACGACCAACCAGGGCCGGGGACAAACTGCAACCAAGGTACATGCCCTTAGCGAGAACCGCACCTGGGTCTCTCCGGACCGCAGGCGGACGCTCTAACCGCTGAGCCAAACCGGCCAGGGCTGATTGACAACTTTTGATTAGATTCAGGGTAGAAGTATTTTAAGTGAAATTGTTTACTTTCAGCGATTTATTTCTTTGATTAGATTCAGGGTAGAAGTATTTTAAGTGAAATTGTTTACTTTCAGCGATTTATTTCAGGAGGCCCAAGTTGTCAGATTGTCTCACTGGGGTGATATTAAATATAGCTGTCCCTCTGTATTTTGTGTTTTGCATTTGGATTCAACCAAACATGAATATATTTTGATTGAAAATATTTTTAAAAATGTAGGTTATATTCAAATACTACACCATTTTATATAAGGGGCTAGAGCATCTACTGATTTTGGTTTTCATGGGGGGTTCCTGGAACCCATCCCCCATGGATACCAAGGGACGACTGTATATGCTCTTGATTAATGTATTATCTGCTAGGTTTCTAAATTTTAAATGTACCTTTTCCTTTTGTAATTAATAAGCTATCTGTGGGGTGATATCTTGAGACTGTATGAATGAATATGTTGTCCAGTGATCTCTCCTCTAATGATTTTAGCATTGATGATTCTTTCCTGAGTCAGTTATTACTATAGTGATTGTGTAGTGGTGATTTTCTGTTCCTGTTATTCTTCTACATTTGTTAACTGGATTTATTTGTAAAGAACCGATTCCTCTCTTCTTTTCTTTCTTTACTTATTGTCAGTGTGGGGTCTTGAATTCTTTCTTTACTCGGTCATTATTTATTCTGATGCTCAGATTGTCCTAAATTTTGTTAGAAGAAACCACTTAATTCTGGGTCGGTACAATTGTAGCAAAAGTAAGCTTTCTCTAGTAGTATTTCACATTTGAATCCATTTGTAGTCTTGGAAGCTATGAGAATTAATGTAGGTAACATCCCTTAGACCTTACTTTTGATAACTCATCTGTGCTTATTTTCCAGCAAATCACTGAATTGAAGAAAGAAAACTTTAACCTAAAGCTTCGCATCTATTTCCTTGAGGAAAGAATGCAACAGGAATTTAATGGCCCCATAGAACACATCTATAAAACCGTGAGTGTTTCCCTTCTCACTGCCATCCCTGGGGTCTTTTCTCATAGTCCTCCAAGCAGAAATTCGATTAATATTTGTGCTCAGAGTTACCATGAATAGATAGAGCTGCTCTCATTTAATTTGAATTGATTATGGGGAGCATAAAGATAATAGGATGACCTTAATATTAAGCAAAGAGATATAAGATTAATTTTAAAGGAGTCTTTTTCTCTTCCTAAAATCAGACTTCTGATTTACTATATCTCAATTGCCATTTTAAAACTATTTATAATCTAGACAGAGACAGTGAAATGATAGAATATCTTTGGAATTGAATCTTATTGTTACCAACTCATTTATGTAACTGTAGGCAAGTCACTTCAGCTCCCTGGGCTTGCTCCAGAGTTAGGTGATAATCCCTGTGTCATAGGGTTATTAGTGTGGATTGAAATGAGGTGACAGATGAAAAGCCCCGTCATGCAGTCACGCAGTCGGTGCTGGACAGTGATCATCATTGTCTTAGGAGGCTTCCACGGGCAGCCGAGAGTTAGGATCGCCAGTGTTTCTGTGATGTGGCTCTTCTGTATGCTTGATGTGCTCACTTATAGCTGTCAGAAAAAGAGTGTTTTCATCTGAAGTCTTGGCCTGGAGGCCTCTGCCTGAAAACAAACCTTGGTTTTGAAAGTTGAAAAAAGAACTTGGCTTTCTTGAAGAGACATGAGTACAAGCAATATTTCAGTGCCTATTTCTTGGCTTTCTCCAGTAGATTAGCCCTTGGCCTGGGAATTATTCCATTTTTTCTCTTCTGAAGTTTGCACCAGTGGAAACTTTTGAAGGAGGAAAGGAACTCTGCTTGAGTTTCAGCGGATGAACTTAAATGGACTTGTCTTGAAGAGGGATTGTATTGTACTTCTGAGACCTTTTAAGAGTTGAAAAGCTCCCTTGTCCCTCAGGACACAATTTTTTCCTTCATCATGGGGGTGGAAAGACAATGAGGACATCCTTTTTTCTGGAAGGACGTGGTGATGTAATCAGATTTTTAAAGAAAAACCAATAGCCTAGAACATTTTGTATGTAAGTATGGTTATCATCTGTCTCAGAAGGTCTAGGGTGATAGGAAGTAAAAATGTGTTAATTGCCTTCTCTGTATCAGGCGCTGTCCTGGGCCTTTGTACGTCATCACCTTATTGTAATTCTCAAGATAGCCCTTTGCAGTGGAGATTATCCTCACTTACAGGACAGGAAACTGAAGCTCAGGGAAGTTCAGTAACTTGCTTGATGTAATGGCTACTGTGTGAGGTGGGTTTTGAACCCAGGTCTGCCTACTCATTGTACCATATTGTTTCAGCTATTCTTTCCCATTGTCTGATTAGAAGACCTGATTTTATTCACTTTTATTTCAATTTAAGTTTTTGTTTAGGTATACATGATTCAAAATTCAAAAAGCATGAAAGGTATACACTGAAAGACTTTCTTCTACTCTGTCTCCTGGGTCTAACCAATGTTGTTAGTTCATTAGGCAGAGACATTTTGTGTATGTACAAGCGTGTGTGTGTGTGTGTATACCCCCTTTTATATAAATGGAAGTATGTTCTGCTCTGTGTCTTGCATTTTTCCTTAACAATATCTTGGATATCTTTTCTCTAGAGTGGCCTAAGAGCTTTTTTATTCTTTTTTTTAGTCCTCATTTGAGAACATGTTTTCCATTGATTCTAGAGAGAGAGGAAGAGAGAAACATCTATCCATTGCCTCCTGTACATGCCCTGACTGGGGATTGAACCCACAACCTAGGCATGAGCCTTGACCAGGAATCGAGCCCACAACCCTTTGGTGTGTGGGGCAGTGCTCCAACCATTTATGCCACCTGGCTAAGGCTATTCTTTTTTTATAATGATATTCATTTTATGTTAATAAGGTGTCTTGATTTTTGGTTTAGAAATTATGATCACCATGTATATAAATTTATAACGAGGTATTGGGCTTGTGAAAAATAGTCTAGTGGACATGTTAGCTGTCTGTTCTTTTAAATTTGCTAGGCTAGAGTGCCAGTTGATTCATCAGAAAACAAAGCCCTCAGAATCTGTGATATCAGCTCTTATACAGCTCTCCGCCGTGCGGAGATCTGGCAAGGAATCCTCGGTTTGAAGGGTGTTTCTACAGTTTTCACAAAACCGCAGTTGAAGACATTGTGCACTGTCACTCAGCGTCCTTTATGCAAAAACCACTTTCTTCTGGAGCAAGTTCTGCTGGGTAGTTGACTTCTTTAGTTCCTGTTGTTTGACACTGAAGAAAAGAACACATTCTGAGCTTGTCTCCAGGCTCTTCTCTTGCGTTAGCTCACTTAGTCCTGAAAGTGCCCCTGTCAGGTGGGCTTTCTGCTTTTCTTTTGCCGCTTGGGGGATCTGAAAGGAGAAGCCTTGCTGTCTCACCTCCTGGACTCCTGCTTCTGTGCATAGTTGCAGGCTCACACTTCCAGGTTTCTGTTTGGTGTTAGCATGCAGGCAGGCTGTGTCTGCCTCGTTGACCATTGTCGGCGCTTGGCGCAGGGCTCGGCCGCCACAGGGACTGGCACATGTCTGTGAAGCGAAGGAATGAGTACACGAACATCTCCTGGCTTACTGCGGTTTCCTCCTGGTGAAGAGTGGAGGCAGAATTTGAACCCATGTCCTCTGGTTCCAAGCCCCTGACCTTTCCTTTCTGGCTGACCTCTCAACCTGGGGATCCCCCAGGGCTGTTTGGCTGAAAGGAGGGAGGCATGTCCTCTGAGATTGTTAATTTTACTGGAAATGCTATTTTTATTTAAAATGATACACATGTATTATGGAGTAGAATATAAAATTGGGATAAAATAAACAGGAGCAAGAGTTCAAAGAAAACCTAGATTTATAGCGGTTATCTGCACACTGCACCCAGACCCCTGTTTATACCATATGGATTCATCTAATATTCTGTCTGGGATATATTTGTGGACTGGTTTGAGAAGCCAACCACTGGCCCACTGTCTCATGTTGCGATCCACTTGTCAAAGACTCTGTCTTTGGATTCTCGTGTGAATATTGAGCCCAAGGCCATGTGTAACTCCCTTCCTTCTACTTGATTAAGAGGAAGACGGTGGTTTGGAGAACATTGTGGTGTCCCTTATAGACAGCTTGCCCTGTGCGGTTGTGGCTCTTTTGTAAGTGAGTACCCTGAAATCTTACATTGAAATGAGACAGGCAGTGATGAGGTTCCCATTTATCCATCCACATGTTTTATTTTTTTAAGCTGTAAAACATTTGCACTGCTACAACCAGCACATGCATGATGGTAAACAACCAGAAGTAATTGCCTTGGAATGGTAAAAGCAAACTGCAGAATTGCTTGTAAATTTGCTTGGTCGAGGGCAATTTTTAAATCGGCCTCTCTTGTATGACATTTATGCCTCGATGTTTGAATGCTCTGGCTGTTAGAAGCTTGGAAAATTTACATAATTGTTCCAAGTCTTGAGAAATCTGGGGCTTTCTTTTGAGACCACCAGTGTTTAATAATTCCCTTTTCCCTGTGCCCTGAGGCTAATGAGGTTCTGAATTTAACGGCTGCCTATTTCCAGCATGGTGGTGTCGGTCCACGCTGAAAGCAGTTTCCCCATGGTAGACATTCGTGTGTCCTGTATTTTTACTCTGTTGCTTTTCTTTCCTAATCTTGTTTGAAAGAATATCGAGCTCAAGGTGGAAGTAGAAAGTCTGAAGCGTGAGCTCCAGGAGAGAGAACAGCTGCTCATCAAAGCCTCGTAAGTACCTGGCGCCTGGCACAGCTTGTGGGGAGCCCGGGGTCTGATGGTGGCGGTGGGGTGGGTCAGTAAAACAGAACCTTGTGCTTTCTAAGCTACTTGTTCTCCAGCTGGGCTCTGAGGACCCCAAGAAGGTTTCATTTTTATTTAAATTATTTTTCAACAAACTTTTAAAGTTTATAGGAAAATGAGCAGATCTTATACGTATAGCAAAATAAATTTTTACTAAGCAGACATATCTGTGGGGCCACCATCCTGATCAGAAACCAGCACATTTACCAGCCCCAAGAAGTCCCCTTTGTGTTCCCAGAACTTACCCTTCTCCCACAGAGATGACCACTTTGCTGACCAGTAGTATATCACCTTTGCTTAGTTCTGCCCGTTTTTGAACTTTATAGAAATGGTATCTTATACTATGCCTGCACCCTTTTGTGTCTGGTCCCTTTCTTCAGCAATATATTTGGAGATTCATCCAGATTTTTGTTGTTGTTAATCCTCCCCCAAGGATAGTTTCCTATTGATTTTTAGATAGAGTGGAAGGGAGGGAGGGGGAAGGAGGGAGGGAGGGAAGGAGGAAGAGAGAGATATGTGAGAGAGACATATTGACTGATTGCCTCTCAAAGGACCCTGACAAGGGCTGGGGATCAAACCTGCAACCCAGGTATGTGCCCTTGACCAGGAATTGTACCCACGACCCTTTAGTCCTTGGTAGTCCTTGGGCTGACATTCTTAACTGCTGAGCCAGACTTTCCAGGGCCATCAAGATTTTTAAGTGTATCATTAGCTTATTCATTGGTAAAAACCCTAGGGGCTTAAAGGGATCTTGAGGGCCCTGGCCCAGTAGTTCATTTTGTTAGAGCATCATTCTTATATGCCAAGGTTGTAGGTTCGATTCCGGGTCAGGGTACATACACCAGTCAACGAGTGAATGCATAAATAAGTGGAACAACAAATCTGTGTTTCTCTCTCTTGCTCTTGCTCCCTTTCTCTCTTTCTAAAATCAATTAAAAAAAAAAAAAGAGGGTCTTGAGGGACTCATGTGTTAGGTGAGGTGGGGGAGTAGAGGTTGGGGCTTCAGTCAGGGTAGCTTGTTTTTCTATCTGTTTTGCTTAGAGAACATTTGAAAGCTATTATTTTAATTATTTATTGAACAACAAGCACAGTTCAGAGAATATAACCTATGATTCAACTGGTCATTCATTCATAAACATTTATTACATAATTACTCATGCTTCACACTGAGGGTTTTTAAGAGAGATAATCCCTTACTTCAGGCTCTCATCAGGGACTGGTGAAAACATACCCTATATACAGAGTGTAATGGGGTGCAGTGCCAGTGTGTGGGTACAGTGGGGACACCAGAGTGTGCCGAGTGTCACGTGGTGAGAGTGGAATAAGACTTCCCAGGGCTGACCCACCAAGGATCTAGTTGGAAGCTTATGTGGAGGTGCTTTGTCGTCATGGCAGTGGCGGTCCTGCTGGATGTGGGGCCAGGAGCATGGAGTCTTTAGCTTAGGGCGCAGCCGCACTGCTCTGGGCCGGGCCATGTGATTCTTTATTGCCACCAGGGCCAGTAGCTGGAAGTTAGACTGCTGTTAGCGTTCAGTAGACTAGGGGAGGTTCCCAGGCCCCAGCTGGACATTGCACACTTGGTATTTTCTGAGTGATTGAATAAATGAACGAATAAACCAGATTAACAAGTTTTTGTAGTTTTTTTTTTTTTTAGCACATTTTTCATCACCCTCTAGGCAGGGAGTCAAATCAACTGTACCAAGCCTGGGAGTCAGTAGTAGAATTCAGTCTGTTTCATACTCAGCGCCCTGCCTGCTGCAGGTCTTGTCCAGGACTTGTTTTCAGTCAGGCATGTGCACATGGAAGCTCAGACTCACCAGGGCTACATGCACTCCTCCTACCAGCACACAGGCTGAGTGCTCTGGGCGCTCGTGCACGTGTTCGTATGCATAGATTCTCCAGGCATGTGCACATGGAAGCCCAGACTCACCAGGGCTACATGCATCCTCCTACCAGCACACAGGCTGAGTGCTCTGGGCGCTCGTGCACGTGTTCATATGCATAGATTCTCCAGGCATGTGCACATGGAAGCCCAGACTCACCAGGGCTACATGCATCCTCCTACCAGCACACAGGCTGAGTGCTCTGGGCGCTCGTGCACGTGTTCGTATGCATAGATTCTCCAGGCATGTGCACATGGAAGCCCAGACTCACCAGGGCTACATGCATCCTCCTACCAGCACACAGGCTGAGTGCTCTGGGCGCTCGTGCACGTGTTCGTATGCATAGATTCTCCAGGCATGTGCACATGGAAGCCCAGACTCACCAGGGCTACATGCATCCTCCTACCAGCACACAGGCTGAGTGCTCTGGGCGCTCGTGCACGTGTTCGTATGCATAGATTCTCCAGGCATGTGCACATGGAAGCCCAGACTCACCAGGGCTACATGCATCCTCCTACCAGCACACAGGCTGAGTGCTCTGGGCGCTCGTGCACGTGTTCGTATGCATAGATTCTCCAGGCATGTGCACATGGAAGCCCAGACTCACCAGGGCTACATGCATCCTCATACCAGCACACAGGCTGAGTGCTCTGGGCGCTCGTGCACGTGTTCGTATGCATAGATTCTCCAGGCATGTGCACATGGAAGCCCAGACTCACCAGGGCTACATGCATCCTCCTACCAGCACACAGGCTGAGTGCTCTGGGCGCTCGTGCACGTGTTCGTATGCATAGATTCTCCAGGCATGTGCACATGGAAGCCCAGACTCACCAGGGCTACATGCATCCTCCTACCAGCACACAGGCTGAGTGCTCTGGGCGCTCGTGCACGTGTTCATATGCATAGATTCTCCAGGCATGTGCACATGGAAGCCCAGACTCACCAGGGCTACATGCATCCTCCTACCAGCACACAGGCTGAGTGCTCTGGGCGCTCGTGCACGTGTTCGTATGCATAGATTCTCCAGGCATGTGCACATGGAAGCCCAGACTCACCAGGGCTACATGCACTCCTCCTACCAGCACACAGGCTGAGTGCTCTGGGCGCTCGTGCACGTGTTCGTATGCATAGATTCTCCAGGCATGTGCACATGGAAGCCCAGACTCACCAGGGCTACATGCATCCTCATACCAGCACACAGGCTGAGTGCTCTGGGCGCTCGTGCACGTGTTCATATGCATAGATTCTCCAGCTGCCCAAACGAGATGCAAGACCCTTTGGTCTGATTTTATTTATCAGTTTATTCGTAAAGTATTTACTAAGCAGCTGTGCTGTGCTGGACTCAGCTCCTGAGAGTGGTGAGCTGGACAGACACATGGGCCTCCATTCTAGTGGGGATGATGGGGATAAATTACTTCGACAATAAAAATATCCATACAAATTGGGAGAAGAGCTGTGAGAAGAATCGAGGGCTGTGAGAGCAGCAGGAGTAGATGTATAAGGTGGGTCTGCAGCAGGGAAGGGACCCTGAGGAAGTAGCATCTGAGATGAGAGCTGAGGGCTTAGTGGGAATTAACCAGGGAAAGGCGGGTGAAAATGTTCAAGGGGTAAGGATGTGCAGGTCCGAGGAAATAGGAGAAGTCTAGGGGCCTCGGCCTCATCTTGCAGGGTCTGGAGGCCTCATTAGAGATTTTGGTCTTTATCCTAAGATCAAAGAGAAAGCAGTCATGGTTTTCAAGCGAGTGACACAATTAGTGTTTTGTTTTCTAAAAGGTCACTCTGGTTGCTGAGTGGGAAATGTTTTGTAGAGGGAGCGGGAGTGGAAACGGGACCAGTGTGGAGGCTCGTCTAGTCGCGTAGGTGACAAATGAGTGGCAGAGATGGATGGGTGGATTGGAATGACACTTAGGAAGCAGAATGAACAGGGCTTGGTAATGGATGGGAAGGGAGCTGTCAAGGATAGGTTTGGGGTCAAGATCATGAGTTCTGTTTAAGACCGTTCACAGTGACTTAGCTGCTCCAGCCCTCTCTCTCCACCAACTGTCCATGCCAAACACAGTTCACAGATCCCGAAAGGGCTGCTGGTCCTGCTGCTCTCACATTCCCTGGCAGACCTCTTCCCGTCCCGCCCCTCCCCGCCCAAGTGCCTTTCCTGTTGTCCCCCTGCATAAAAACTCCTGTTGAATCACGTGGCTGTCTGGGACCACATCTGTCTCTTCACAGACTTCTCTGGCATATAATGACAATCCCATATGTGTATAGCACTTTTCAGTTTATAAAACACTTTCACATCTATTTGCATTCCATCATTATCCTGAGAGGTGGTCAGATCTCGAGGAAGACCTCAGTGAGAGAGGCGGGAATTGTAGATTTGGAGAAGGGAAGGGCCGTGACTAATCCCATGCAGTGAGAAAGATCAGAGCTGGGATTAGAATTCAGGTTTGTGACTTCTGGTTCAGCATGAGGTTTCATATTCTTTTTTAAAAAAATGTTTGTGTGTGTTTCTCATTTCTCAAACGTGACTATACATCTTCTAAGCCAAGAGCCTCTTCCTTGGTGGAGTATAGTGCCGGTGAAGGGCAGGGGCTCTGGGTTGGCTCTAAAAATAGGGAGGACCGTGGCCTCCAAGTCTCGGCTTCTCAGCTGCTCCTACTTCCTAGGGCCTTGCGTGGACTACCTGCCATACGACGTGCAGACCTGCAAATGGGCTTTCCCATGGCCTCTGACTCCCAGCACTTGGCAGTGTGTGGTACATACTTGTTGATGGAAGAATAGTTTTTCATGAGTGCCCTCAACTCCCTTATTGAGTTTTATGATTGTATTTTTTTGCAAGGGTGGTGGGTGGGGTGGACAGGAGATATGGGAAAAGCCCCTGCTTTTCCCGGAAGAACTATAATTAGAATGGAAAGAATCCATTCTAATGGATGTTAGAAGAGCAAATGCTGATGTTACAAAGAGTAGTGAGGGTGGTGTTTATAGAGGGCTCTCTTTTCTATTGGGTGGAAGGCTGGATTAGACCAATTTCTCTCAGCTTTTCCTCCCCTTCGATCTTGCTACCTGTCTTGTCTGTTGGCCTAAATTCTATAAGGAAAGAAAGATCAGAGGGAAAGAACTAATGTTTATTGAGATCCTTCTTAGTCACTAACCCTGTGCCTGGCGCTTGAAATTCTTTACCGCATTTGATTTTACAGCAGTTGTGTGAGGCAGCCAGTATTCTCATTTGAGTCAAGAGGAAACTGAGGCTCAGAGGACTGGGGGAACTTGTCCAAGTTGGTAACAGAGCTGGGGCTGGTCTGTCTTGCTGTGAAGTAAGCATATAGGTTTGCTGTCTTTCCATTGTTTTCTTTCTTTTTTTGTTCAGGTAGAGTGGGAGGGAGAGAGAGGACCAGAGAGAGAGAGAGAGAAACATCGATGTGAAAGGAACACATCGAGTGGCTGCCACCTGTATGACTGACCAGAACCGGGGACAAACTGCAACCGAGGTACATGCCCTTAGCGGGAACCGAACCCGGGTCTCTCAGGACCGCAGGCCGACGCTCTAACCGCTGAGCCAAACCGGCCAGGGCCCATTGTTTTCTTTATCAGTTACCATAAGGGGACATTAAAAACAAAAGCAGACATATTGTAGGGAGTAAAATTTATCTCTGTAGCTTTAAAACACAAACAAAAATAATAATTCCATTAGTAGAGGAAAATTGCACCATACTGCTGAGTGTAAATTTTATTGCTACAGTAACTGTAAAATACAAAGATGATAAATGAAAAGTTGGAACATTTATTATTGGGAGTATATTTTATTGGTATAACTAAAATGAAAACAAACTGAATAATGCCAGTACTTGTTAAAAATTGGAGTCGGCCTCTTGACAATGTATGTGATGCTGACTGTAAAACACAAAGGTTTGATCTGGGCGGATAGGAGGGAGTCGGGGTGTTGGCACTCGCTGGGTGGAGTGGAGGGTGGGGATGGGTGATGGAGTGAGCCATTTTCTAGAGGAGGCTCTGATAAAACTCAAAGGCTAGAACATGTGTGATGGTTCGAGGAAATTCAGGATTGGAAAATTCTGTATTCAATACTCAGGAAGGAAAAGCCTCTAGTCCAGAATTCGTTTTTTAAAATTATTGTTGACACTATTACAGATGTCCCTCTTTTTCTCCCCCTTAGTCCAGAATTCCTGCGCCACGTAGAATGCCCTGTTGAGAAGTGACAGAAATGATTGTGAATCACTGTGAACTCCCCATAGTACTGGCCAAGAAATGAGCTGAGGGGTGGGCTCAGGACACCTCCTGGTATTCATCAGGAAGTTCAGTGGTGGCCTTCGTTGGCCAGCGGAGGGTCTGTTCTCAGCTCAGACACCAGCGGAGGGCAGGATGAGGCCGCTCAGCGTCTCAGCAGAGCCAGCGCTGTGGTGGCCTCGAGGACAACGGGCTGTCATGCAGCACTCAGATCAGAGAGGAGGGAGCACCGTGCTAATGGCCACCACACATGCTAGCACATTCGTTCTAAGAGGTCATCGCCTCACTTTTCAAATGAAGAAACTGAGGTGAAGAGGTGATTTACCCAGAGTCATACTGAGGACGTAATAGAGTAAAACTTTGGAAGCAGATCTGTTCAACTTCAGAGCCCATGTTCTTTCTTTGCAGTTCACATTGAATTCCATTAAAATGATATCATGACACTGGGGCCTTCTGAAGGCTCATTGGTGAAAGGACACAGATATGAATGAAGTCTTTATTTGCAGGCAATTCCTGTCTGAGACTTGAACAGCAAGTATGGCCCTCTTGACTTTCCATTGTTTTCAGTCAAAAATTCACATGGCCTGTACATGTGCTTGTCTGATCACATGGCCCGTGGTTGGAAAAGTCTTATATACCCCTAAAGTAGGGCTTGGGAGGCTGGTGGTGAATAGATTTGTTCTGTTGTAGTTTTTCTGAGAAACCAGCTTTAGGTGGAGCCATTTCCTTTATGTTATTCTGCCTCCTGGAAACCTGCAATCATTGTACATCTCACAAGTTCAAATCTGACACTGTTTTTCTTCTGGGGAGAACCAGAATGAAAGGCGTCAGTGGTTGTGGTTCTGGGTCTGATTTTGGTGTGCCATCCCCACCACTGCTTGTCAGGCAGAGAGAATATTTATTCCATGGTGCCACAGCGACATGAAGTCTACATTTTATGTTAGAGTAACGCAGGATGCTGGCTGCTGTGTACTCTCCTCATGCCCTAAGTGGTAGCTAGTGCTCACACAGATTGTTGTGCTGAATTTAAACTGCTTCCCCTCCAAGCCCTGGCTGGGTAGCTCAGTTGGTTAGAGTGTCATCCTGAATATGCCAAGGTTGTAGGTTCGATTTCTGGTCAGGGCATGTACAAGACTCAGTGAATGAATACATAAATAAATGCAACAACAAATTGACCTCTCTCTCTCTCTCTCTCTCTCTCTCTCTCTCTCTCTCTCTCTCTCTCTCAAATAAAAATAAACATAAAATGCTTTTCCTGCAGCTGGCAATAGATGAAGCATACAAACCTTTAATCCCTGATGAATTTTTGTTGCATCCTGTTTCTTTGTACATTGGTTTGTCAAAGCAGCTCGCCACCTTTTCTACCACTGTTGGAGGTTTATTTTTTTGGAAGTTTCTTGGTGGGAAATTTGGCAATAGCTGTCCAAAAGTCTTAAAAGAGGACTTACACTTTGGCCCAGAAATTCCCTTCCTAACAATAGACCCTAAGGAAATCACTGGGTAGTTTAGTATATACAAGGATGCTTTCATTATAACATTGCTTATAATAATAAACAATACCACTAACATTTGTACTGGCCACTGTTCTCAGGGCTTTATAAGTATTATTGGACAAATATGTAAAATCAGAAGCAATCTAAATGTTTTAAAAATAGGGGTTGTGCCCTGGCCGGTTTGGCTCAGCGGTTGGAGCGTCGGCCTGCGGACCAGTGAGTCCTGGGTTCGGTTCCCGCTAGGGGCACATACCAAAAAAAAAAAAAAATAGGGGTTGTTTTAATATAGTATATTTCATACAGCATGTTAATCTGTAGCCTTTAAAAATGATATAGATTTATATTTATTGACACAAAAGGGTGTTAAGCAATAAAATCAGATCACCGATGTGTACTGTATGATTCTACTTTTTGTAGAAATTGTCTGAAAGGCTGTATACTAAAATGTTAACTTAGCTATCCTGAGGGATGAAATTATAGATTATTTTTACTTTGTTTTTATTTATTTATTTTAATCCTCACCGAGGACACTTTTCGATATTTTGTTCAGATAGAGTGGGAGGGAGAGAGAGAGAGAAAAACATTGTCGTGAACAGGACACATCGAGTGGTTGCCACTCACACAACCCAACCAGGGCTGGGGACAAACTGCAACTGAGGTACATGCCCTTAGCGGGAACTGAACCCGGGTCTCTCTGCACTGCAGGCCAATGCTCTAACCGCTGAGCCAAACCGGCCAGGGCTTTACTTTGTTTTTAAATAATATGTATTTTTGTTGACACCTAATTGACATATAATATTGTGAGTTTAAGGTGTACAGTGTGTTGATTTGATACATTTATATATCTTTTTTTTTTTTTTTTATTATTCAGATAGAGTGGGAGGGAGAGAGAGGAAGAGAGAGAGAGGGAAACATCGATGTGAAAGGGACACATCGAGTGGCTGCCACCCGCACGCCCAACCAGGGCCGGGGACAAACTGCAACCAGGTACGTGCCCTTAGCGGGAACCGAACCCGGGTCTCTCTGGACCGCAGGCCGACGCTCTAACCGCTGAGCCAAACCGGCCAGGGCTTTACTTTGTTTTTAAATAATATGTATTTTTGTTGACACATAATTGACATATAATATTGTGAGTTTAAGGTGTACAGTGTGTTGATTTGATACATTTATATATCATATGGCCAGTGTTGAGTTATAAATATTAATTAAAATATTTAAAAAATCTCAGCACAGGTCCATGGGAAGATTCCTTGTTTCTTGGGGTGGTTGAAATTACGCCCCTGACTGTCACCCTATTTGCCTCATTTTGCAGCAAAGCAGTTGAGAGCCTCGCTGAAGGGGGCGGCTCAGAAGTTCGGCGGGTGAAAGCGGATGCTCAGAAGAAGGTGCAGCAGGTTGAAGATCTCCTAACCAAAAGAATATTCCTTTTAGAAGAGGCAAGTCCGGAAACCTGAGGAGAATGTGCTTCTTACAGTGGGTTAATAGCCGAGTGGGCAGAGTCACGGTCCTTTCCTCCTACACTGTCAGCCTCTGCAGACATGAGAGCCACCGTCATTCAGCATCGCTGGGGTTCCAGCCCCACTGTAGGCACTTGACATAAAGAACTTATACCCTTGCACCCTGCACACTGGTCACTACTGCCTCATTCCTATAGGTGAGGACACTGAGGTACAGAGAGAAATTCTAACCAAGTTTAATTCTGCACTTAAATGTATGACTGCTGACTTTAAACCCCATGTTCTTGCTATAACACCACTTAAAAAAAATGTTTTTATTGATTTTTTTAGAGAGGAAGGGAGACAGAAACATCCACGTGAGAGAGAAACATCTATTGGCTCCTTCCAGTATGCCCCACACAGGATCGAGCCCGCAACCCAGGCATGTGTCCTGACCGGGAATCATACCGGGGCTTCTCAGTCCATGGGACGATGCTCAATCCACTGAGCCAGCTGGCCTGGCAACACCACTTTTCTTATTATCTAGTTTAGTGCCTTTATGTCTCTGCAGAGGAAACTGAGGCCCAGAGAGGGAAAGCGATTCACCCATTAGCTAAGCCTGGAACCAGATTTTTTAACTTGTAGGCCATTGTGTATCCATGCAGCCTGTCCCCGCATCCAGCCTCCTTGCCCCCAACCACCAGTGTTGACTGAGTGCCTTTTCTCGGGCAGGCACTGTGTAGCTGCTCCTCCTCCTGATTCTCAGGTGCTTCCTGGGACCAGTGGGAGTCAGCATGTTTCTTGGTTAGAAAATATTGGCTCCTAGGTGTTAAAAAGGTTTCCTTCATTTAGAGCTAGGATTAATTGTAGTCGGCCCTTGTTTATTGCGGTTAATCAGTTCCAGAGTCTACTGCGATAAATGAATTTCCATGAAGTAGGATTCTTTTTTTTTTTTTGATTTTTTTGTTTTGTTTTGTTTTTTATCCTCATTCGAGGATATTTTTCCATTTTTTGTTCAGATAGAGTGGGAGGGAGGGAGGGAGAGGAAGAGAGAAAGAAACATCGACGTGAAAGGGACACATCGAGTGGCTGCCACCCACACGACCAACCAGGGCCAGGGACAAACTGCAACTGAGGTATGTGCCCTTAGCGGGAACCAAACTGGTGACCTCGGTGCATGGGTCAATGCTCAGCCACTGAGCCACACCGGCTGGGCTTTTTAAAAATTATTTTTATTGATTTTTAGAGAGTACTGTTAGCATATCTGCGTTGAATCCCTGCTGTGTCACTTACTGGCTTTGTTACCTTGGGTAGGGCGTTTGCCTTCCCTGAGCATCTGCCTCTTTCTCTGTAAAATGAGGCTAGTAATACCTGCTTTGCTGTAGTGATTATAACAGCAGCAGCAGTACTGACAATTTACGGAGGGCTTACCGTGTGTGAGGCACCTTTCTCAGCGTTTTACATGCACTGACTTAGGTAGCCCCCTCAACAAACCTAGGAGGTAAATGCTTGTCCCATCCTTTAGCAGCAAAAAGAAAAGCATGATGACGTGGGCACAGAGTGGCTGAGTCACTTGCATAAGGTAACAGGCTGTAGCTGCCAGTGGTCTGGCTGCAGAGCCTACTTTTTAAAGTGCATCACCTGTCTCTGTGCGTCATTTTTTAGGATTGAGTGAGGATCACAGATGATGTAAACAGAGCTTCCTGTAAAACCTGGAGTTGAGTAGGCTCTCGATGAATTGGGAAATGATTTTTTCCAACTGTCACTGAGATTGACAGGCAAGCCTCTTGGGGAGACACTGTTGGGGGAGGCACTGGAGGGAAACAGTGGGGATGATGAAGCCACACATTTTGAGTTTCCCATGATGCAGTAGGCATTTGACAGAGTCTCATAACAGTTCTCTGACGAGGTGATTATTAGGAAATTGGCTCAGAGACTACCCAAGATCACACAGCAAATAAGTGGAAGCTGTTTTTTTTTCTCTTTTTAAAAAATATTTTTATTGATTTTTAGAGAGAGAGAGGAAGGGTGAGAAAGAGAGAGACATTGATGTGAGAGTGAAACACCAATTGGCAGCTTCCTGCACACCCCTTACTGGGGATTGAGCCTGAAACTTGTGCCCTGATTGGGAATTTAACCGTCAATTTAGCCTGGGACGGCACCCAACCAACTGAGCCACATTGGCCAGGGCTGAAGCCAGGTTTTCAGCCCGGTTTGATTTGACTTTTATCTTTGTGATGTAATCAGAGGCAGTCGGCATAGGCAGTCGGCATGAGCAGTCGGAGATGCCTGTCTGCTCCCAGGTGACTTACATGAGCACCAGGGCCTTTTCCCTCACAGACACGGCCGCGTGATTCAGATACTGTTCTTGTTGGCTTCTGTGCGCTCAGGAAGAACATAGAGTTTTCACCACCTAAATCACTTTGCAGATATAGAAAATGTACTTTAGAATTGTGTAGTCATTATCTGAAAAAAAATACTGAGGGGGTGGTGGGGTGTGGGATGAATTTGTGTGGAGATTATGGTGACTCTTTGGAATTTATGTATGTTTAAGTATTGAGAGGCACATTTCTCCTTGTTCTCATTGAGCTGTAAATATTGATCTGATTTTTCAAAACCAAAACAGTTCTTATAGAGTTGAGTCTTTTCCATTGGAAATGCCTATTACTCTTCAGGATACAAGAAGGAAAGATGGCTGGCAAATGTATTTATTACCGATTCTCCCCATGCATAGTGTAATTCGGGGAGGGGAAATGTGCCGGAGAAAAAGTCATAAATATTTATATTTTAATCCAATTTCCTTTCAAAGTGTTCCCAATTGTATTGAAAAATTGCATCAAATGCATTTAATTTAACTCTAGGATGTAAAAGCCGCCCGAGCAGAACTGGAAAAGGCCTGTGCAGGGACAGAAGCGGAGAAGGCTCTTCGGCTGAGCTTGGAAAACAAGCTTTCAGAGATGAAGAAGATGCACGCGGGGGACTTGGACATGGCTCTGGTCCTGGAAGAGAAAGACAGGTCTGGTTCTGGTACAGTCCTGTGATACCCCAACAGTATTTATCTGGCAGCGTGGGAAAGGGTTGTTCTCTTTCTCCCCTTTCCCGTCCCTTTCCCACTTGTTCCCCACAGCAAGAAGAGAAGGAATATGAGGACAGAGAGAGGTAGTAGATCGAAATTTGTGCCGGAATTTTCTACTCAGATATTAAATTTAGCATTTGGTTCGGGCTCTAAGCTTCTTGGTAGCCAAAGGAAAAAGGGAAAAACAGTCTTGATGGACGAGATGAAACAAGCTAGGAACTCGGTAGAACCCCAGTTTTACTTGACCTTGTCAGAAATTTCTCTCGCGGATCTTCCTGAAGGGAATGGTTAGTGACTACATCCGTGCCGTAAATACTAGTGAATTTTGCGTGACACTTTCTGTCATATCTTTTATTTTTTTATCCTCACCTGAGGACATTTTTTCCATTTTTTGTTCAGATAGAATGAGAGGGAGAGAGAGAGAGAGAAACATCGATGTGAAAGGGACACATCGAGTGGTTGCCACCCGCACAACTCAACCAGGGCCAGGGACAGACTACAACCAAGGTACATGCCCTTAACAGGAACTGAACCCAAGTCTCTCTGGATCGCAGGCCAACGCTCTAACCGCTGAGCCAAACCGGCCAGGGCCCATCATATCTTTTGATGCAGGCTGAGGGCCCAGGTTAGTCAGTGCCAAAACAGTGTGCACCACATCCAGAGCTCTTCGATGGTCCAGTAATAAAATGTGTGCTATTTGGTCCAGAGAAATGGGTGGACCATGTGACCTCTAGGCAGTCTTGAAGCTCATCTAGCTTGGTGGGAGGAGAGGAGGGCAGGAACAGAGAGGTAATGGTTAGATGGGGTAAATACTGGGCTAAGTAAGTGCTTACCTAACTCAGAGGGATTGGGAAAAGCTTCCAGAAGAAGTGCTAGGATGAGGAGGAATTAGTTGGAAGAAGAAAGGGTATTCCAGGCTCTGGGAACCTTCTGTGCGAAGAGAGCCCAGAGGCAGAAGGGCACACTGCATGACCAAGGGACGGAAAGAAGTACGTCCTGCACTGTTGTGTTCTGGAAGGGAGGTGGGAAGAGGTGAGGAGAGGCAAGCTGGGACAGGTCTCGTGGGCACCACTGCCATCGAAGAGTTTGGGTTTTGTCCTTAGGGCATGTGAGAAGCCCCTGATGAGTTAGAGGTGGGGGTAGGGTGATGACAGGATCAGATGGAAATTTAGAGCAATCCCTCTGCCTGCCTCTGGAGGATGGATTGGCCCTGGGTCTGGGTGGAGCCTGGTTCTGTGGCTGATGTAGGAGCCCAGAGGCGATGATGGTGATAAGACTAAGGTGACGAACTAGGGAAGGAGAGGATAAGAGAGATTTAGAAGGTAGCATCAATCACATGTTGGCTGGAGGGGCTTGGCAGCTGATTGGATTTGGGGCTGAGGGGAAAGGCTGCCAAGATACCCCCTCACCCCGATGAGCAGTGCTGGGATGGTATTGCAGTTGCTGGTTTGGGGGAAAGGGGGAGAAAGATGTTTTTGGGTAGAGGGGGTGGGAAGATGAACTTTCAGTTAGGATTGTGAGCGTTCAAGAGGAGAGTCCAGGAGGTGCTTGGATATATGGATTAAGGCGTGAATTAGAGGAGCTCCAAAGATTCAGTCATTAATCACCTACTGAGCGTGGCCTGGGTTGGGTGCTAGGAATGCAGAGACAGCACTGTCTTCCTCACAAGGAGTTTTCAAGTGTGGGAGGGGACAGATGAAAAAAAAGATTGATGCTGGAGGTAAGTTCAGACTTCTGTGCTGTGACAAAAGTGAGGGAGTGGCCAGTGCTGCGTGGGCGTGGGGCAGGGAGGCTCACGAGGAGGAGTGCTGGAGTTGGGTGAGGAAGCCTTGCCTCCCTGAGGGACCAGCACAGGCAAAGGTGTGGATCTTGGCTCATTTCAAGGTAATTGCAGAGGAGAGCGGCCCCTGTTAGAATAGGCTGCAGAAACTTGGATTCTCATCTTTTTGGAAAAGGGAATTTGGGAAGTGTTAATGATTATTGAGTTCTTACTGGTCCAAGGGGTGGGTTTTCTATGGGTGTGGGTAGTCAGGTGAAGGCTAGAATCTTCGTCTACTGGGGTTTCCCAGTGGTCTGGCTGGATAGGCACAGAAACCAGATTTGTCAGCACTGTGAATGCGCCTATCCCTCGGGTAGAGGTGTCCCAGCCACACTCCCGAGACCAAAGCAACAGCCAGATGCCTACTCTGGGTTCCTGCTCATGCAGGGCGGGGTCCTCTGTGGTTGAGTGTTCCTGGGTCTAGGGTCAGTGTGTTTCCTCCCTGAAGGCAGCCTGTCTAGGAAGCTAAATCGATATTAGAAGGTGAGTGTTGAGTACAGAATTGGAATAAGGGTCTTGGTCATGCCCTGGTGAGCTGGATCCAGATTTGCCACATGGATTGTCTTTCTGGGTCCTCACCACCCCTCTCAAAAGTGCTTTAGCTACTTGATTTCCTTCAGTCTGACCTTAAAGCTGGTCAGTATCTCTAAGGCAGTTGACAGTGAGGAGCCCTGCAGGTCAAAGTTGGCCAACAGATATGTTTTATCTGTGTTTTCTTTTAAGTTTAACTAGTTGCTAATATTTAAAAACAATCTAATATTATGTAAGAGTCTGGATTTACAGATTCCCTTGAAAACCTGGAAGGTGTGGGAGGATAGGCCATGATGTTGCTGGAGTGCGGCCACTCCCTTAGGTGGGCCTGTGCTCCCTCTGGGCACAGTCCCCGCAGGTCTGCCCCGCCCACCTCCCTCCCTAGCTACCGTTTGCTTTAAGGGAACTAAAAATCAGTTTTTTTGAGGTGTAAGGTACACACAACACAACACATACATTTAGTGTACAATTTTACCTCTCCAGTTGATTATTTCAGTGGTGATTTCAGAGTTGAGCCCCTAGAGGGCACTCTTATTCCTCCTTCCTAGTATTGGGGGGCATGATGCTGCTGGTTCCCTCTGTATCCAATTGTCTGAGTCCATTTGGTGCCATAACAAAATAACACACACTGGGTCGCTTATTAACAATAGAAATATGTCTTACAGTTCCGGACGCTGGAAGTCCAAGGTCAGGGTGCCCGGGTGGTCAGGTGAGGACCCCTTTTAGGTCCTCTTTCTCATATCCCCCCCTGGCAGAAGGGGCAGGGATCTCTCTCTGTACCGCAGGCCGACACTTCAACCGCTGAGCCAAACCGGCCAGGGCGGGGCAGGGATCTCTAGAGCTTGTTTACAAGGCATTACTCCCATTCATGGGCCTTCCACCATCATGAGCCCATCTTTTCCCAAAGTCCTTCCTCCTAATGTCACCATTTTGGGGGGAGCACAAATGTTCAGACAGTGCACCAGCACGTTGCCAGGCGCTTGAGCTGCTTTTAGTTCTCCCCACCTTCACCCTGGGAGCCGGTCGTCTTTCTGCCACAGTGAGTTGTTTTTCAGGCTTCACTAGAAACACTCCGCTCTTCTTAGGGTCCTTTGACAAAATGCTAACCATTGAATGCTAAAAAAAAAGTAATAGTTATAGCAGCTGTCATTTGAGTTCTGCCACATGCCTGGAGCTGTGTAGGGCTGTTTTATTTTATTTTATTTTATTTTTTTTAATCCTCACCTGAGGACATTTCTGCATAGAGTGAGAGGGAGAGAGAGAGGAAGAGAGAGAGAGAAACATAAATGTGAGAGAGACACATTGACTGGCTGCCACCCACATGACCCCAACTGGGGCCGGGGACAAACTGCAACCGAGGTACTTGCCCTTAGCGGGAACCGAACCTGGGTCTCTCTGGTCTGCGGGCTGACGCTCCAACCCCTGAGCCAAACCTGCCAGGGCTGTAGGGTCTTTTTAAATGGCTTATCTCCATTCCACATAAGCAAGTTATCCCTATTTTATAGCTGAGGAAATGCAGACTTAGAGAGCTTAAATAATTTGGCTGTTGTCAGGGAGCAGTTGTAATTCGGTGGCCTGGAGCAGGGTGTGTTCAGCTCTCCCTGAGGGGGCTCTCGGGGTGTCGTTGGCAAAGCTCCCCTGCGGAGGATGCCTAATGATGTGTGGCGATGATGGGTGTTTCTCAGGTGGAGGGGAATGGCGTTGTGAAGGGCATTCTGGGTACAGGGAACCGTGTGAACAGAGGTCTAGAGGCTCAGCACAGCCTGGCTTCTGGAGAGAATGGAAAGGGTGGCTCCCGCGGGCCGGGTGAGGGCGTCCTGTGACGCCGCTGAAGCTGCCCGCAGGGCGATCTAGGCCTGCCCGCTCGGGCTCTGACTGCCGTGCCCAGGAGTTTGTTCTTTATCTTGAAAGCCAGGAGATTTCAGACTTTGCCCTGAGAAGCCTCGGAGAGTGTTCTTTTTTTTCCCTCCACATTTACTAGGATAGTTCTGCTATATTGGTCATGTTTGTTCAGTCTGCACTGCCAGATTTCTTTTGGAGAGAAGAATTTTTGACCAGAAACATTAGTAGTCCATAGCCGTCGGTGGTGGGGCCCATCTAACATCTGAGCAGGGGTGTGACTCAGCCAGACCATAGTCTGGCAGTTGGAGGTTGGATCGACTGGGGCCAGGCTGGAGGCAAAGGGACAGTTAATGTCACACAAATTCTGGCCCTTAATCTCCAACCTGCAAAATGCGATTTTATTCATGTTCAGTCATTGGACATGTCTACTTTGAAGATGCCTGGCCCCATTTCTAACCTCCTCCTGCTCCACTGAGCTGAGAGAACAACTTAGAATTAATATTTAAATTTTGTTCTCTTTTAGACTGATTGAGGAGTTGAAGCTGTCTTTGAAGAGCAAAGAAGCTTTAATTCAGTGCCTTAAAGAGGAGAAATCTCAGATGGCGTCTCCTGATGAGAACGTGTCATCTGGAGAGCTCCGAGGACTTGCTGCTGCTCTGAGGGAAGGAGAGGAGAGAGAAACTGAGGTGAGGCGACAGGACGTGGACGGGACTTTGATTAGCCCACCAGACTTCATGGGAAATGGGGTGCACATTCAGTCACCACGGCTCGCACGTAGTCTGCTCCAAATGTTCCCCTCTGTCAGCTGAGGGGTCAGCAGACACTTTCTCTGTTAGGGGCCCTGGCATATTTTTTCCCTTCCAGCCTTGTGTTCGTAGAGTTAGTTTAGAAAGCAGCTCTTTTACTATGTGTTCGTTTGCTCTTGCCCAGGGACTTGGCTGTCATCCTTTGGATTTTCATAGGATAAAATTGTGTTACTTATCCATTTCACCTTTTGTGATGAGAGGCAGGCTTAAGGCCAACTTTGGTCTGAAACTTCAGAGATAGTGAGGGCAGGGAACTACCCTTGAGTTGGGCCGGCCTGCACACAAGGGGGTCAATGTGCCATTTCGTCTAACCCTCCTGGCCACCTTCGAGGGAGGGTTCACGGGCTCTCAAGTTTAGAAACGGGCTCAGCTCAGAGGAGTTGTTATATTTTCCTAGGCTCCAAGAGGTGGGTTACTAGTGCCGACCCCAAAGCCTCCCTGGACCCCTCCCCCCACACTAGGCAGCCTCCACAGCAAGCTCTTTTGAAGAGGGTGGGCAGGACTGGAAGTGCAAGTAGGCCTAGCCCAGACCTTCCCATTCTTGTTGGACCACAGGTGCTGCTGCATGTGGTCTGTTCACCTTAGACGCTCTGGATGCTCATGAGCAGTGTTGATTTCGTTATGGAGCAGGGTCTCCTTTGTGCCTAACACAGCAGTGAATGCTTTAGCCTCACCAGTGAGTTTTTGGCTGTAATCAGCCTTCGTCTCCTGCCCCTTTGAACCCTCTGTCTCACTTCCTCAGCCCTGTCCTTTTGAAGGCCTTTTCATTGTCCAGTAGCTCCTTGGTTCACTCTCTGTGGGGCTGGTGATCAACTATGTCGGTTTGTCGCCTTTACATTTTTCTTCACTTGGGGGGGACTTTGGGTGAGACAGGAGTGGACACTTGCTTTCGTAGTTCCACAGCAGGGGAAACAGCAAGTAAATGAGGCGCTCATTCTAATTGTTCTGGGGAAGCTCTTGGATTGTGGGTCCTTCTGGGCACCAATTAATGCCTTTTTGTAGGCTGCACAAATGGAGCGCCAGATGGAGAGAAATCGCTTTGAGGACAGGATCCAGGTATGTTGAAATGATTTTAAAAAATCTGTTGAAGATTTATCCTTGCCTGTTGCTTTATTCTGAGTGCATTAGGTAATTCTGTGTGACAATAGGTGCCACTCATTGAGTGCTCCTGTCTGCCAGTCAGGCTTTCGGCACAGTGGAGAGGGTTTCCCAGGCTCTGTAATAGCTGGGAAGCAGGCCTGCCCATCCTGCGGATGTGGCATGTGAGGCCCACAGCAGAGTGGTTCCTTACAAGGTCACATGGCTTGGAGGAGTTAGAGCAGGGATTCAGCCTTGCCAGTGTGATTCCCAAGCCATCGCTCCACGGTCCCTTAGTCACAGCAGCCGGCATTTGTGTCGCACCTGCCAGCTTAGAAAGTGCTTTCACGTCCATTATCTCATTTGATCCTCACGACAGCCTGGGAGGGAGGCAGCAGTGATTATCTTTAGAACTGAACTCAGACTAAAATGTATATGTTCAGTCTCCATCAAACCACATTCTCTGCTAGCTTTTGTAGCATTAAGGAATGAAATTAATGATCTGTTGTTTCCCCCAAATAACCTGGTATGGTTTTAAAGACTCTGATGTGACTGTATTCAGATTCCAGAGGCATGGAGTCCTTCCTGCAGGAATAGCTGTCACTGTTTTAACTGATCTGATCCCCTTCCTCTCACTCAGTCCTGTTGCCGTGAGCGGTGATACAGTAACTTGGAACTGATGCCACTGCGTTCAGCTCTACTTGGAAACATTAATCACAGGCTGACAGGAATAAGATAGAATAACTGCATTTGAGTGTGCTCTTAAAGATATATACAGTGCATTTTGGTTGGAACACATCAACTTAGTGAATCTTTTTCTAATCTAATTTAGGCACTTCAGGAGGACCTGAGAGAGAAGGAAAGAGAAATTGCTACAGAAAAGAAAAATAGTTTAAAGAGGGATAAAGCCATTCAGGGCCTAACCATGGTATTAAAGTCGAAGGAAAAAGAGGTATGTCTGCTAGACCTCAAGTGAAATTTTTCTTTATTAGCTTCTGTGACTGGCCTGTCCTTCCCTGAATTTTTAGCTTTTAGTAAAAAGTGTATAAGAGAACTGAGATGACTGTAGAAAGTGGGGCAAGGGTCCTTTAGTGAGTTAGAAGTTCTTTTGGAGTGTCTAATCCAGCACTGTCCAATATAGATATGTGAGTTACATGTATAATTTTCATTTTTCTAGTAGCCACATTAAAAGAAGTAAAAAGAAGCAAGTGAAATTAACTTTACAAATATGTGACAAATATTATCATTTCAACATCTAATCAATAGAACAAAAGTAATAATGAGGTGTTTAACATTTTAAAAATATGAAGTCCAGTTGTGCTTACAGCACATCTCAAGCCAGACTAACCACATTTCAAGTGCCCAGTAGCCACAGGTGGCTGGTGGCTACCATATTAGTGCAGGTCCAGTCTTTGGAAAGACAACAGAATACTGAGATAAAGGAGTTTGGGGGGCAAGGCTGCGGTAGTTAGATTGCTGCCTGGGTTGTTGTCTTTGGCGTCCACGGTGGCCTTTGATTCCGTGCTGTTTTCTTGTGTCTCAGTGACTGTGCGAGGCACAGAAACAGAGGGAAACCCAGCTCTGCTCACAAGCCTAGTGGGGAAGAAAGACAGTGCAGGTGTGATTGCGGGAAGAGCAGGGGGCTGTGGAGGTGGAGCGAAGGGGACCTAATCCAGATGACGTGGTTCTTCGTGGAGCAGGTGTCTGAGCTGAATCTTAAAGGACGAGTAGGTGTTGGCTGGGAAGGAAGTCAGAGAGAGGCTGTTTCATAGAGAAGCATTCAGTGGGGAAAGAGCTCGGTATGTTTTTGTGGAACCAAAAGCCATTTGAGGTCGGCAGAGCATCAAGTGCAGAACTTCGGTGAGGTGAGAGAAGAATCTGGAGAGGTTGCAGGGGCCAGCCAGTGGTGGCGGAACTATTTACGTTTCACTGGTGGGGTGGCACTGCTTCACTGCTCGCTGAAGACTCTTGAGCAAGAGTGGTGTGATCGCATTTGTATTTTAGGGAGGTCGCAGCCTGTATCCAGACAGAGGGTTGTAGGAGGGAGAGAATGGAGGCAGGGAGGCCAGTAGCTGAGTGAGGTGAGAGCCACCTGATTCAGAAAGGCTGAATTAGAGCGGGGTCACAGCAAGCAAGAATGGAGGTGTGGGGCACATTCAATAAAATTAGAAATAATTAAAAGTATATGATTAATTATTATTAATTAAAAATTGGAAGTAAACTTGGGGGAATTTGATGGTTAGATGCAGGAGTGGTGAGAAGGAGCCGTCCAGGATGACTTCTGGCTGGCATGACTAGAGAGATGGTCATGCCACCGACGGCTAATGGTAGAAAATGGAGATGATGGTGGGATGGGAGGTGGTGATGAAGGTGATGACTCTTCTAGGAGTATTGGCTTGCAGGGGTCTGTGGACCATCCAGGTGAGATGTCCAGGAGGCAGATAGATCTGTAAGTCTAAAGCTTGGAGAGAGCTCATCAGGCCTGAGGGTGTAGATCTGGGTGGGAGTCACTCTTCAACAGATGTGAGTTAAATTCTGAGAGTTGATCTATTCAAGGAGAGTATAGAGTGGGAAAGAAGAAGGCTGAGGATTGGACTGCAGGGGACATCAGAATTCCAGGTACAGGAAGAGGAATGCACAGGAGACAGAAGGAGTGGTTGTAGGTGTACGGAGCTGACCAGGAAACTGGAGTTGAAGAAGCTAAAGGAGAGGACTAGTTTGAGCAGTCACCACTGTCAGAGGCAGCAGAGAGCTGGTTCTCAAGAATAGTAGCTGTACTTTGTATCATGTGTTGGGTGTTCAGGGCCCAGCTGAAGCTGGGGACCTTCAGTATGTGGTGGCATCAGTGGTGGAGCAGTTCTGGGTGCTGGCAAAGTCCAGGTGTGACCTTGGTAATTGTTGGCTAACTGTGTTTATGGGAGTAGCCAGGCTTGGTTGTTGTGTGGGTCATCTATATGGACAATAATAATGCAGTAACAGTATGGGCCAAACATTATTTTAGCACCGCTGCACATTACCTCATTTAACCAACAGTGCTATGGCTGGTGAGTGGTGGTATCCTCATTTTACAGTTGAGGGAATTGAGTCTCAAAGACATTAAGTTTTGTGTCTGACGTCATCCAGCTAGTAAACAGCCATACTAGAAATCTCACTTTTCTGACTTCAGGCTTTTTCTGACTACAAAGGCCTTCATTATAAGCACAATCCAGCAACTAAAGTAGTTGGGCCATGCAGAAACAGGAGGAGCCCAGTTGCATACTTGGCTGCTAGTCCTTATTTTTACCCAGGTTGAAGAACTTAACTCTGAAATCGAAGAGCTCCGTGCTGCCTTTGCCAAAGCCAGAGAAGCCCGCCAGGAAACAGAGACCCAGAAATTCCAGGTAAGTGTTCGCTTTGGTTGAAGAGGTTATTTATATCTTTGATCCCTACTCCTGGTAAGGTCAGTACTTTGAAGCTAAAAGGAACTGAGGAAAACTCAGGGGTTTATATTAATAGAACTGTTTCATTCTAGTGAAGGAAATTCTCTACCAGTTTGGGGTGCTTCTCCACCCCATCCTCAATATGATGATGATAATATTGATAATGATGACAGTTACCCCTTGGTTAGGAGTGCTGAGTTTACTCCGTGCAGGTAGTAGACTGCAAAATGTGTGGATTCTTTCTTAATTGTCACAACCCTGTGGGGAAGTATTTATCCCCCTTGTATCTTTGGGGTTTTTGCACTCAGTGAAGATATGCAGCTATTTTATTCACTGTTGCACAGCTAGCAAGCAGCAGGGCCAGGATTTTAGTGTAGTAATTGCTAATAATGACAGTTGGCATTTATTGAGTACATACTATGTGCCAAGACCTGTGCTAAGTGCTCTCCACAGATTAGCTCAGGGGATCTGCACAACAGCTCCATGAAGTAGTCACTGTTACTGCTGGGAAAATCCAGTCTCAGAGATTCAAGTGACTTGCTCAGGGCCACAAAAGTGGTGAGCCATCTCCCTCCCAAGCCTGTGTTTTACCTGTCATAGCTCCCCTCCCCTGGCTTCAGTCCTGCCTGCTCTCTGCCAGCTTTCTGTTCTAGGCCTTGATGGTTTGACCTGCCTTTTCTTCCCCCTGCAGTGTTGTATTGCATGGACTCCTGCTGGCCGTCCTCTCCATCTTCCTTTTCTCTGGCTAATTTCAGTTCTGGGTTTTTCATTACTTGAACATTTTCTTCTCATGTGTCAGTTTCCCTAGACAGTGTGTACCTATTACTAGTAATTTAACGAGTAACACTCTTTTATGTGAATAAGTCCACACTGCCTGAGTGTTTTCCTTCCACCCCTTCACCCGTGTTTTAGTTATAAAGTAGAAGTTAAATCTAATTTGAGACTGTTTGACTCCTAAGATTCATATCCCATGCCTTATCTTTTGCAGAGCTTTGGTTCACAATAAGAAGAATTGAGGTAATTTGGTTTAAATCCTGGTGCACTAGAAACAAACAGATCTCTGCTTTTGGACTCAGACTTGCCTTCCCCACCATTTGACAGTGGTCGATGAAATGGAGCTGAGATTACACTTTTCTCTGAGGTGTTTTTTTCCCCCTTGCTTAGAAAATGACAAATTTTAAAAGCTGAGTTTTTAGGAAAGTCATTCATATTTCCCATTGCTTGAAGAAAAAAATATATATGTTGGCAATTCACAAGCAGAGAGACCAGACATCCTTATAAGCATTGTGATAGTTTACTTAGGTTGGGCGTTGAAGGAAATTGAGTAGTTTTATACATTTAAACCTTACCCAGATTTATACATGCGTTTACTCAGTTTGTACCCCTCAGTCCTACTTGAAAGACCCTGAGAGTGATAGCTGAGGTTTCATCATGCAGGGTTTCTTTGTTGGCAGGGTTTCTTGTCTTGCCATGTGGCGGTCCGGTTCTCCATGCCTGGTTGGCTGATCTGAGAGCGCTCATTGAATTCTCACCCGCGAAGGTAGAGTGTGTACCCGTTTGACAGGTCATCAGGGCTTGAACTTAAGCCTGACTCTAGAGTCTTCTTTGTGCTACTCCGATTGTGTGTATGAGTCAACACACACAGGATGCTTATATTGGTTATTTCATTATGAGGTGTACGTAGTTTCCATGTTGTACGGACACTTTCCATGTTGTACGGACATTTTCTTTCATTTATTGGGATCTTTTGGGATGTCATATGGTTTAAACTAATTGCAGCATGAGTAAACTTGCCCAGACTCACGGGGTTGGCCTGAAGCCTGATACTAAAACAGCAGCTAGTAGTGTTCAGACTCTCGGAGTACCTGCCACAGTACAGAGACGTGCATGCCAGTCACACGTGAGACTCCATGACGGTTTTCCCGTGGGCCTGGGGTGGGGAGGAAGGAGGGGAATGGGGAACATCTGTAGTACTGTCAGCAATAAAATGAAATAAAAAGTACATTTTTTTTTCTCATTTAAAAAACATGTTTTCAAATCGGAAATAGCATTATTTCTCCTCCCCTCTCTTGGCTCTAAAAGTAAAACTGCACATTGTAGGACATTTATAAAGTAATCAAAATAGTGGAAAAGGTTGATAAAAGTCATCAATAAACTCAGATAGAAAGATGTTCACTATTAACACCTTGACTCTCTTATTTTTTTCACTTTTTTACTTTTTTGGTATGTGCCCCTAGTGGGAACCAAACCCGAGACTCTCTGGTCCACAGGCCGACGCGCCAACTGCTGAGCCAAACTGGCCAGGGCCACCTTGACTCTATTAATGCATATTTCTATATACATACATAAAACCCTTGAAAAATTAATAGAATCATAGTATGTACTTTGTTCTATAATCTTTTTTTCCTATCTAACATTCTTGCTATGGCAGTATATATAGATCTACTCTGTCTTTCTTTTTAATTTTGAGGTAATTGCAGACTTTCATGCAGTAGATTTCTGTATGCCCTTTACCCTTTAGGTAATGTCTTTTGTAACTATAGTCCAGTATCACAGCCAGGACAGTTGACATGGTGCACTCCATTGACCTTACTCAGACTTCAGTTTGACATGCCATTCGTGTGTGTGTGTGTGTGTGTGTGTGTGTGTGTGTGTGTTCTTTTTAAAAAACTTTAAACAGCTACATTTAGTCCGTTATATATGTATCATATTGTTTTTACTGGGAAGAACATGGTGTGAGACATGGATTTGAATCCCGACTCTGCTCTTCACGAATTGTGTAACCTTGCACATCATAAAGTTTGGATAATCACACTTAAATCACCTAATCCTTACAAGGATTAAACAAAAAAGTGTATCTGGGGACAGGTTGTAACTCAGTAACTGTTAACTCATCCTTAAATTGGGTGGAATATCTTCTGGCATAAAAATATAGTATTTACTTTGGTCTGTTTTTAAAATTCTCTACTAATCGTATTATACACATAGTTTTAGTTTGGAAACTCTCCAAGTGATGGAAAAGGGAACTAGGTTTATTTATCCTGCACCCACTGAAATGGAACTTTGTGTATCATTGAATCTCTACAACAGCCCTGTGAACTAGATAGCAATCGTTACTTTCACAGATGAGAAAACTGAACCTCGGAAAAGTTAACTTCTCCCACCAAGTCACACAACTGGAACTGGTCCTTGAACTCTCAGCTTTCTGACTCTGTCTTTATTAAACATGTCTTGTTTCTATATGGTGGGGAAGAAGGATTTGTTTTGGCCTTCAGTTTCTGACCATATCTAATTGGGCCAAATGTTTGCCACTGTTTAGAAGCATCTAACTGTTGAGATGGGATTCAAAAAGCAGAAAAAGGTAAAAAAACTCTCCAAAGTTTTTTGAAAGACCATTTAAAGAAATTTAATATGGGAAGAGTTTTTAATGAAGTGAATAGAATGTATGAATTTGTATTCTTTGAGCTTAGATTTTTAAAGAGGCTTTGTCATAATTTTCGTGATAATCCCACGAACATTCACCACTTTATAATAACTATTATTTTAATAATAACCATTGCTGTTCTGTGTTTAACAAGCTTCTGTGTTCCTGTCTCTGCCCCCCACACCCCTTGAGTTCAGTTCTTGTTTTGATTCTTGGCAGTTTTTGATATTAATTGGAGTCTGCGGTGGACTGGGCAAGGCAGTGGGAAGGACACAGGTTCTCAAGACATTCGAATCCCCGATTTAATCACTGTGGTCTGATGGCAGGAGAGTCGTTTGGCAATTCTGAGCCTCAGTTACTGAAACAGGGATCGTGATGTGTACTTGTAGGGTTGGTACGAGAAGTAGAGATTACTGTGTGTAAAGTTCCTGTTTTAGCTCTGCGTATACAATTAGTGTTTAATAAAAGGTAACTGTAAAGTTGTTCCAGATGAGCATTTTCCCAGTCATTGTTTATTTCCTGTTATTTTTTCAGTTTATCTAAGTAAGCACCACCCCAGATATATACATCTTTGCCCTTGACCTAGGTTTCCCATTTCTTCTTTTTTTATTTTAGTTTTAAGGGGAACCAAAACAGAAGTTTCTAGAAAACCTACTTTGAAATTTGAATGACTTTCTCCCTCAGTCTCTGTTGCTGTGTCCTAATTAGCAGTTGGGGAAACATGGGCCCAAATGGCTGGGCTGTATGTGCCTAGAAACAGCAGAGCCCCTCCACATCTGGATTAACTAGGTCGTAGCCCACCTTTCCAGAACAGCTAAGACTTACCTTTCAGTGGTGGTGAAGACAGATTTCCTGGAAAGGCCCAGAAGTTGGAGCCGCCCCTTTACTACATAGTCTGAGCTGTGACCTGACAGCTCAGGTGTTCCTTGCTTTAGAATTTTTAATTGTGGCCCTCAGTCTAATTCAAAGAACTGATTAAAAAAAAATAGGTATGTTTTCTCCTGATTACAAGTATTATATATGCTTCAGTTTTTTTCCCCTGGAAGATTAGAAAGAAGGAAAAAGGAGGAGAACTAGGAAATCACCCAACCACTATTAGCATTTTGATATTTTTCCTCTAGGCTTTCTTCTATGCATGCATTTTATTTTTTAGGTCATTTTCTATTTTTCCATGTAACATTGTGACTTAGTAATATTCCCATATTATCAACTCAAATACAGTTTTAGGATTTGATTGTGCATCCTTATCATATTTTAACCATTTTCATATTCTTGTACATTTAGGTTGTTTCTTATTTTTCACTATTCTGAGTAATTCTATGATGAGTGACTTTGTGTATAAAACTTTTATCCTCCCTAAATTTTGAATTCCCCTCCTGAGATTGAATTCTAGGAATAGAAATTTTGGGATGAGTGTAAACATGTTTTTGTGATACACACACACTTGATACATATAATCTGTCCATCAGAATTATATCTGTTTACATTCCTGCTGGCATATTTCCTGGCTTCTAAATGCTTAGTCAGTTCTTGAAAAGCAAATATTAATTGTGTCATTTCACAATAAGCTCACCAGCACTGAATATCCTCATGAAAACAATCTCACTTGTTAGATGAAAACTTGTTTCAATTTGCCTTTTTTTTTTATCTTCACCCATGGACATTTTTGCATTTATCTTCAGATAGAGCAGGAGGGAGAGAGGGAGGAAGAGAGAGAGAGAAACATTGATGTGAGAGAGACACATCAAGTGGTTGCCACCCACACGACCCCAACTGGGGCCAGGGACAAACTGCAACCGAGGTACGTGCCCTCAGCAAGAACCGAACCCGGGACTCTCTGGTCTGCGGGCCGACACTCTAATCGCTGAGCCAAACCAGCCAGGGCCAGTTTGCTGTTTTTGATAATTGGTGAGTTATAACATTTTCATATGCTTGATAATCACATTTATATTTTATCTCTAGTAAAATGTGTGTTAATGAAATAAAGTTGTACTTGACACATTTAGCCCTTGAACTTTGCAGAATTTATAGCCTCTTGAGGTGGCCATTAGACTACTGCACTGACCACTTCTTTTCTCCCTATGTCTCTGGATTTGAGCCGAAATTCTAATGTAGATAAACATTGCCAGTGCTTGAATCCATCTCAGCTTTTCAAATGAAGCTGTTTATTCTGCCTTTTTAAAATGACTTGAATTGGCCCGGCCAGAGTAGCCCAGTTGGTTGAGCATTGTCCTGTGCATTGAAAGGTTGCCAGTTTGATTCCCGGTCAGGACACATACCTGGGTTGCAGACTCTATCCCTGGTTGGGGCATGTATGGAAGACACCCGATCAGTGTTTCTCACGTCAATGTTTCTCTCTCTCCCTCCCTCACCCTTCCTCTCTCTAAGCATGTTCTCAGTTGAGGATTAAAAAATTTATACACACACACACACACACACACACACACACTCATATACATATATATAAATTAAATTAAATGGTTTAAAAAAAAAAAACATTAAAAAAGTAACATACGCACTAACCTTAGAACATTTGAAAATACAGAGAAGTGAAGGAAAAACGTCAACTATATTTCCATCCCATGAAAGACAGTTATTGTTAATTTTCTGTACTTTTCCTTCTAGTTTTAAGAAAAAAAATTTTTTTTACACAGTTGTAGCTTCCCTCCTTCCCTTTAACATCAACAACATAACATAAACATTACCTTGAGTTATTTCAAAATCTTCATATTATTTGTGCTTTGGGTCCTGAATGTTGTTTATATTAAATGCCCCCACCCATACCCCACCAAGGTAAAAAAGGAGCAGATTTCTTGGTTTGTTTATTAAGCAATGAAAATTGGCTGTCTCCCTTCTCTCCTTCTTCCTCTAGGGGTCTGAAGATTATGAAGCTGCTCTGTTGGAAAAGGAAGCCCTTTTGGCTGAGCTTCACTCAGAAAACCTCACCAAGAGTACAGAGAACCACAGATTGCAAAGGAGCATTAAGAAGGTCACCCAGGAGCTGTGCGACTTGCAGCAGGAGAAGGAACGACTAGAGAAGGACCTGGAAGCAGCCCATCGAGAGAAGAGCAGAGGAGACTGCACCATCCACGTGAGCACCCCTGTTTCCATCTGAAATAGTGGGCGGTGCAATGGGCTGTGCTGTGCTGCTGTTTATGGTCTTAGGGAGATTCATTGCAGAAAACTTAGAAAACCTGAGAAACATTAGGAAGAAAATGCGTCATTCATCTGATCACTTAGAAATGACCAGTTGATGTCTTAACTAGTTGATTTCAGTCCTTTTATACACTCTTTCTCACCCCACCCCCCAGGCATTATCAATCTGCAAATGTAGTTTTGCATCCATTTTTTATTTTATTTATTTATTTGTTTATTTATTTATTTTTGTTAGTCCTTACCCAAGAACATTTTTCCATTGATTTTTTAGATAAGAGTAGAAGGGAAGGAGGGAGGGAGGGGATGAGAGAGAGAGAAAGAAAGAAAGAGAGAAACATCAATGTGAGAGAGACACATCGATTGGTTGCCTCCCAGATACATGCCCTTGACCGGGAATTGAACCTTTGGTTCGAGGGCCGATGCTCTAACTCAGTGGTTCTCAACCTTCCTAATGCCGTTACCCTTTAATACAATTCCTCATGTTGTGGTGACCCCCAACCATAAAATTGTTTTCGTTGCTACTTCATAAATGTAATTTTGCTACTGTTATGAATCGCCATTGGAAATATGTGTTTTCCGATGGTCTTAGGCGACCTCTGCGAAAGAGTTGTTCCACCCGCCAAGGGGTCGCGACCCACAGGTTGAGAACCACTGCTCTAACTGCTGAGCAAAACCAGTCAGGGCAAGTTTTCTATCCATTTTTAAAATTCTGTGATCTTTCTTTAGTGTATTGCCATGTTATGAATTTTCTTCAAAAACATGTTTTTTTGTGTGCAGGCATAATATTTCATCCCTTGGATGTGCTACAGTTTATTTAACTAGTTTCTTATTGTAGGACTTTTAGGTTGTTACACTTTTTTTGGCCTTACAACAAATGCTGTAGCTAACATCCTTATACATAAATATTTATCCACTGATTTTTTTTTTTCCTGATAGAGGTATAATTATTGGGTAAGAGAATGTGAACATTTTAAGGCTGTTTTAGAGATATATTCAAGTTGTTCTCCAGAAAGATTATAGCATGTTTCCCTATATAAGCGATTTTTTTAAAGACTACTCTATTCAGCATCGGGTGTTAGCATCAAAAAATTCTCTCTGCACTTGGAAGAAAATAATTTATCTTAAAACATTTTTATTTTATATGTACGTATATATATATTTTTTCTTCTTTATTTTTAGAGAGAGAGAGAGAAAAAGCGATGAGAGAGAACATCGATTGGCCGCCTCCTGCATGCCCCCCACTGGGGATTGGGCCCACAACCTGGGCATATGCCCTGACTGGGAATTGAACTGGCCACCTCTTGGTGCGTGGGTCAACGCTCAACCACTGAGCCACACCAGCTGGGCAAAACAAAAAATATTATTATATTTAAACTTAAGTATTTAGCATCCTGAGAGTCAAATGCTGATACATAAGCCTTAGTGCTGTCAGGTAGGAGAACGTTTGAGTCTGAGTGATCATTGATACTCAGGTCATTGACACTCAGATTAGTTGAATTACCTGCACAGTATCTGGGGCAGAAAGAATCATTAGAGTAGAGAACTCAGAAGAGAGCCCAAGGTATCAGAGGTTAGTTCTCTGGTGGCTGCTGTTGGCAGGGATGTTAAGATCCATAGTTTGAAATCCTGATGGTAATGCTGATGAAGGAATTTAAATACATTGTAGTGAACATGAGAGAGCAATAATGGAAATTTAGAAAAAATAAAAAATCATAACATACCATTCTAATAAAGTAAACTTGTTTATCAATATCATCCCTCAGTGCTGGTGCCCCTGGATGCCAGTCTAATTAGAGTCTGAATACTGTCTTTGTTCTTTGATCACATGGGGCATCTCCCATGTCACTTCCTCTATCATGGACATCTCCCCAGGTCACTTCCTCTATTGTGGCATTTTTCTAGGTCACTTCCTCTGTCATGGCATCTCCCCATGATACTTCCTCTATTATGGACATCTCCCCAGGTCACTTCCTGTATCATGGACGTGTCGCCATGTCACATCCTTGATCATGGACATCTCCCCATGTCACTGCCTCTGTTATGGACATTTCTCCAGGTCACTTTCTCTGTTAAGGCGTTTCCCCATGTTGTATAGACTCCGGAGTGATTATGTTGAATGGTGCACACTCCTCGAATAGATTTCACATGATTTACTTAATAATTTCCTCCTCTTTTGGACATTTTGGCCGTTTAAATAATGCTATAGTGAACATCTTTGGTCATAAAGATGTTTTCTCTTTAAATCCGTAGGTAGATTCTCAGGAGTGAGATTACTGGGTCAGATGATAGAAATATATATATATATATATTTTTTATCCTCACCCGAGGACATTTTTCCATTTTTTGTTCAGATGGAGCGGGAGGGAGAGAGAGGAAGAGAGAGAGAGAGAAACATCCACGTGAAGGGACACATCGAGTGGCTGCCACCCGCACGACCAAGCAGGGCCGGGGACAAACCGCAACCGAGGTACGTGCCCTTAGCGGGAACCGAACCCGGGTCTCTCTGTACCGCAGGCCGACGCTCCAATCGCTGAGCCAAACCGGCCAGGGCAATAGAAATATTTTATACTAGTTAATCATGCTGCCAAATTATTTGTCCAAAACGTTGATTCAGTTTATGTTGCCACCAGCAATATTGGAGAGTATCAGTATATTGCATGTTGTTAGAAGACCTGTTCCCTCTATTTATTCAATGTTATTGAACACCAAATATACCTGGTTTTGATGCTAATGGAAATACAAGGCATGGCCTCTGAAAGTTTTGTTTTTTTAAGGGAGTTGAAAGTGTTATACATGACAAAATGCAAAGTAGTTTGGAATCCACAGCTAATTAATGTAGACTGTGTAGTCAGTGTAAATGATCTTTGTAGGATGGAGTAGTCAGGGATACCTTCCAGGAGGAGATGATCCTTGAGTTGATTGAAAAGAGTGAGGTCTAAATAGTGTGCCTTTATGGATGAGGTAAGGACAGAGGGTCCTTTTATAGAAGTACAGCTTTCATAGTCTATTTATATCCCTCACAAATTTTTTTAGGTTTATAAAACCTGTGGGGTAATAGGTTTTATATATATTTTTTAGTTTAAAATAGTTTGTTCCTTTTCTTCTTCATTGTCTTCTTAAAAATATTCAATAAAATTTGGATGGGGAATATGTATAGATATATAGGTATATGCAGGCACACATACACGTATTCATATATAAAATATGTAGTTTTTTTACATTATAACTTACTCTTGGCAATAAATAGCTAGATAGCTGCATCAAGAGGGTGTGCTGTAATTTATTTACCCGTCCCTCTGTTGTCAGACATTGTCGGTTCTATAATTCACTTTTCCATGCAAACTTTGGTGTTTCTAAAATAATTTTGGGCTGTAGTTGATAAAAAGCTGCATTCTTAGGCAAAAAGGGACATTTATTGTCTTGTAACTAAGCTGCTGGATGGACGGGTGACTGGGACACTGCCAGGACAGGGCCTGTCTCTCTGAGAGGAGGCTGCTTTCTCTTGCATCCACTTCCTCCAGTTCCAAGTGGCTGGAGCCATCCTGCCAGCTCTGCCGGGGTCACCTCTTCCCAGTTCCTCACACGGAGGGAGGAGGGCTCACACGCTGCTGTCCCCGCCGTCTCCCTGAGGACGGCCAGAGGGGTGAGCTACCGAGCGGCCAGCGTGGGTCACATGCCCATTCTTCTTTGTCAGAAGTGTGTGGCGCCGTCATTGTCAGATTCCCCAGGAGCCACATGTTTGGGGGGGATGAGGGTCACCCAGAGGAAGCGCTGGGCAGACCAAACCCACAGCTGTGCACTCTGAACGCTCCCCTCCAAACATGTGTGCCTGTGACTCGGAGCTTCCTAGCATCCTGAGACAACTTTTCTACATCAGGTCACATTTGTTTCTGTCAAGATGATGTGGCTGTGGTTTCTTTCTTTTTGCGTGTTATTGCATCACAGGTATTTCTGCTTGACTTCTGGTTGTATTCTAAGAATCTGGCTGTGTCCATCTCATATGGATGGTTCACGCCCGATCTTGGGGTCACTGGCTTGTTTGGAGTCTGGGGAAACGTGGTGGGGTGGTGTTTTTGCCTTAGGGTGCCAGGGTACCTGCAGAGGAAGAGCATGACCACCCACCTTGCATATCCGATCAGCTTTTTCTATTAACTAGGCTCTTCAGTTAACTGCAGCCTTCCACTCACCAGCTGCTGCTGCTGGTGGTGGTGTTTTTGGACTGAAACAAATAAACAGAAAACAAGACCTTCTAGTGTTTCTGCCCTGGTAAAGGAAAGGAACCATTCACACATTCAGCAGGCTCTTGACTTGGCATGGGGCAGTTCCACACGGAGGCACAGACAGAGTACCATGGGAGCACAGAGGAAGGGAGTGGCTTGCAGGACCAGAGCAGGCTCTGGGGAGAGGGACTTCTGAACTGGCTCTGAAGTTGGAGTTTAAGGTTGTGAGCGAGGCAGGGGTGAGGAGGGGGCTTTGCACGGAAGGTGAAGGTGCAGAGGCGTGAGAGTGTTGTTTTGGGGGAAACAAAATAAGGACACCCAACTTGAAGTATTCTGGTTATTTGAAGCTTTGAAAATTGTAACATTTCTTTCAGTGTTTTAAAAGCATTTTCAGGGTTTTATAGATAGTTGTGAAATTAAATGAAATGAAAAATAAAGATAAAGGCATTAGGGTGTAGGAAAGATAAGGGTGACTGGTAAAATGAAGTCAGTGAGTACGTAGAAATGCACGTTATAATACCCCTCGCAGTACTGAAGAGGGGACTTAACATTCAGCTGCTAGCTCCTGGCAGCACAAGTGAAAAGGGAAATTCAGTTACAAGGTCTCCAGTGTCTGTAAGATGAACATGTTAAGATAAAAGGACAGCTTTTGCCAGCACTCAGGCCTGAGGGAAGTACTGCCTCTGGTGGGTTTTTATAAAGAGTTCTCTGAGCAGTATACAGAGTCTTTGACAATACCCCATTCAATAAAAGCAATTTTGCACAGGGCCAGATCAATGTCATCCAAGTCAGTAAGCTTGTAAGCATTAAGTTAAGGTTTTCAGTCCCTGGGACTGTGTCTGGCTGTTGCCCATTATTCTCGTTTCTTGGACAACTACAAAATCAGTGGGAAATACTGCAACCCTGTTTATAGATGTGCTCTGATGACTCAGAGCCTTTGCAGTGGTCCCCTATCAAGCAGCACTAGATTTTATAGCATTTCCTTAATTCTTTCTGATGGTAAGCCAACCAGTTCTCTTTTGGATGTGATCAAACCATCCTTTGCTCTTGCCAAAAACATTTATTGCAGTCTCATTGTGCCTGCTTTTAAGCATTTAGAGGGAGACAATGCCTGTCTGAAAATGCAGTTTGGATGGAGGCATATGAATTCACTGTGTCTGATTGTGCATGAACACAGAGAAGTTTGGCCATGAGAGTCATTTTGTGTTTGTTTTAATTGCCTGTGATTGCAGTGACCCAGTGCCAGTTGACTCAGCACGTGTTGTAATTTGCAGTTAGTTCATTTGTTTATTCAAGGAACATTTATTGCGTACTTGCAGTGGTGCAGACACTTTGCTTAGGCTCCAGTGAATACACGTTTGGTTCTTACTTTGGAAGTCTTTTTACAGTAAGAAATTAGGTCAAAAAGTGAGGGTCTCACAGATAGATCCCCTTCATTGTATTATACCTCCTTGCCACCAGAGGGACTCATATCCCTTTGAGGAAATTCAGCAGGCTTTCACAAAGTCAAACAAAAAACCCCTGGTATTCCCAAGTCAGTGACCTTATGTGATGTTTAAAGTGTCCTAGCTTCTGTGGTCTGTGATGACAGGTGTGCTGCTTGGATTCCCAGATCCTTGCCCTCACATCTCTGACTTTGATACATTGTTTGGCTCCAGAAACTTAAGGCTCTCCTTTTAGTGTGTGCATGCACATGTGTGTGCTTGTGTGTATGTGGGTGCGTGTGTGCGTGCATTTGTTGAAGGGGACGGAGAGCAGGACATCTTTATTTTAGATTTGCTATCTCTGTTTCAGGCGTTCTGTGTGCTATGGGGAGTTCGTGGGGGAGATGAGCAAGTCCTAGTCTTTTTCGTCTCCTTTAGAAGCAACGTATATTAGACATTGGTTTAGCATATTCCCCAGCTTGTCTCATAATGCTCTCATCTGTTACAAGATCTGTCATCCGCTGCTCTGACAAGTGTGTGTTTCAGTACCTGGGCACTTAGCTCTGTGGGGATACATTTGCTGGCTAAAGCCCAAAAATCTAATTAAAGTTGTACCTGTCACCCAGCTGGCTGATCCCGTGTGCTTTGACAGGAGTGGGTTTAATTTCAGGGTAGTTCAACCCGAACCCCTCCGGTTCTCACATGCATTTGTTGATGGATAGCTCCAAATGAGATTGTGACAGCATTCAGAACATCTCTTGGTGAACCGTAATCAAAGCATGGCCCTTGGAGACAGTGTCTGTAGGCTGGCTGCTTAGGGTTAAGATCACAGACCTGAGGCAGTGTGATTTTTACCCAGGGTCAAAGCTCTCTTACCCTTTTTTGTTTGTTTTAATCAGGTGTAAAGATTTTGAGTTGGTATCTTTGTAGAATCACATGCAGTTTAAATGTCCTGTGTTGAAAGAAGTTCTGTCTTTGTGAATTCCAGTTTCTTATAAGAAAGGCTGAATGCAAAGACTTGGAGTCAAACTAGATTTGAATTCTGGCTCCATTACTTGTGAGCTATTGAACTATGAGCTAGTCACCATGCCTTTCCAAGCTGTGGTGTCCATTTCTTGTCAGAAAAACAGATTAGTTGTAGGGATTATGGGAGATAGGGTACATCACTTAGCATCATCCCTGGTACATCATAAGTGTTTTAATGATGGTGATGGTGCTGCTACCTTGGAGCTAGAAACTTAGCAGTTTTAGTAGGTGTCTTTGGAATAGTGGAAAACAGGGCTGGTCTGGAGTTGGAATCGCAGCTTTAGCAGGTGCTTAACTCTTAAGTCTGTAAGTCAGTTACTTAACCTCTCTAAACTTATGTTTTCTCCCCGAATGTGGGATTGAAATCTACTTTAGGATTAAATAAATGAATAATATAATGCATGAGAAAACACCTACTAGTTCTTGGCACATAAAGGTAGATGCTCAGTGTATTACATTCCTTCTCTCCTTTCCTCTTGTCCTGTTTTTAATTGTGTAGCACGTGCTGGCTCTGGACTTTGAATGACAAACCACTGGCTGTGAGAATCTAATGGACACTGCTGAGTAATGAATGTGGTCTGCCCTTTCACCAGTCAAGCCAACAAAGCTGGCCATTTCTTCTTGGTCAACTCACCTCTCCTCTGATGAGAGTGCTTGTCTGTTCCTTTCCAGCTGATTGGTCCCCCAGGAAGGGAGTCGGAGCCCTTCTGGAGTGACACTCGGAGTATCTCAGTGTGTCACCTGTGGGGCTGCTAGGGGAGCTGGTTTCAAAGGCCGTTCCCATCAGTTTTCACGTGGAATCGTTCTAGTCTTTCCGGGGCACATACAGAAAGGCTTTCCCTGATCTCTAGTTCTTATTTTACAATTTCTGTGCCAGGCTCTGTCCTGGGCCCTGGGATACAGGACAGAATCAAATCAGACGGTCTCCGAAGGAATCCAGTAGAGAAATATGATAGAAACAGACAGAGAGCTAATTGAAGTATAGCATGATGGGTACTGATAGAGAGATGGACCACAGGCTTTGGGAGCACAGAGAATGGGACTGTGCTAAGAGGGGAAGGGGAGGGAGGGAAGGCTTCACAGAGGAGGTGGATTTGAGCCGAGACGTGAAGGGGTCTGGAGGGGCAGAGCATTCCCGGTAGAGGAAAGGCTTCTGTAAAGGCTTGGGGGGCCTGAATGAGCCCGGCACAGGGAGAGTGGTCATGGGGCCGGAGGAGAGGGCAGGTATGTTCCATTGCGTCATTCAGGTGGGGTTTTAGAGAGATGTGGTGCGTTGCCTGTTGCCTGATGGCTGTTAAGTGACTCAGCTGGGCCCTGACCCCTGCACAGCTTCCTTTCCTTTGTCTACTATTTCCGGCTTTCTGGTGAAAGTTACATTGAGCTCCTTGCTCAGAATCGCTGCAGTCCTCACCAACAGTAACACACGTTAGTTCTCCTTGACAAGTGCTGCCTCATCCCAGTGGCTTCTGTTTGTTTATTTATCTTTTTTTGTGTGTGTGTGTGGTACGTGCCCCTAGCGGGAACCGAACCTGGGACTCTCTGGTCCGCAGGCCAATGCTCCAACCGCTGAGCCAAACCGGCCAGGGCTGTTTATTTATCTTTTTAAGCATGTGGATTCTTTATTCAAAATAACTCTTCTGAGAGAAAACATGGAAAAGTAGAATTGCTGCCCTGGCCGGTTTGGCTCAGCGGTTAGAGCATCGGCCCATGGACCAGAGAGTCCTGAATTCGGTTTCTGCTCAGGGCATGTACCTCGGTTGTAGTTTGTCGCTGGCCCCGGTTGGGTCGTGTGGGTGGCAGCCAGTCAGTGTGTCTCTCTCATATCGATGTTTCTCTCTCTTTCCCCCATCTCTCCCTCCTGCTCTATCTGAAGATAAATGCAAAAATGTTCTTGGGTGAGGATTAAAAAAAAAAAGTAGATCTGCTCCAGGTGAAGTGAGGTAGGAAGCCTGGTACTCCCTCCTCTCCCTGCCGTGTCCTGCTTCTGCCACTGTCCCCCGGAGCCACCAGGCTCCACAGAATGGGGCTTTGACACCACTGCCTCATACCAGTTCCGGGAATGCGTACGTCACTGAGTTCCTATACCTCATTAAGATTTTGGAGGGTTTTCTTTGTATATTTAAAGGTAACCACTGAGCACTTTGACAAGCTTTCTCACAGTGAACCTGATAAGGTAGAAATTTGATGGATGAGAACCTTCTCATTCTCCATCTGGCCAGAGATAAAACAAACCAGCTGACGAGACGGGAGTGCGAGGGTCTGGCTTTCATTTCTAATGTGATTCTAAGATTATAGGGATAGTTTGTTTTTCAAATAATCCACTTTTTAAAAACCAGTCTGCTCTGAGAGAGCCCTGATATGCAAAGACACTTAGCTCAGTGTTGGTCGAGAGTGTACCTGCAAATCTTAAAGGAAAATTGCCATTAGGATGGAAATTGAGGCCACTCAGTTGCTGCCATTATACAGATCTTGCTGTGACGGCACTCACTTCGCAGCTGGGTGATGTGGGAGGGGGTTTCTAAACTTTCCCCCTTGTTCCTGTGCTCAGAAGCACCTGAGACAGGTGCACCCAAGGCACTGGCAGATTCCTGAGGATTGTGGCTTCTTTCACTAGAAACGAGGACACATTTTCATGCTTTCCCCCCAGTTGACAGAGTCAGTTTCTGGAGGAATGTGTAGTCAGATGACACGGAGTCACCAGGATTGGGCATTGCTAATCCTAGGGCTTCTTGAGCTCGGTTTGAAAAACCACTAGTTTAGTGAACACACAAACAGACCTGTCTTTAAATCCTGATTCCAGCACCCTTTACTTCAGTTAAGTTGCTTGAACATTTCACACTTCAGTTTCCTGACCAGTAAATGGGTATAATCAGAGCATCTGCTTCGTAGGGTTGTTGTGAGTTGAATGAGGGGATGGTGTTTTCACAGGACAGTTGCTGAGGTAGAATAGTCAGGGAGGGCTTAGTGGAAGAGGTGGTGCTTGGTTGGATCTTACAAGATAAGCATGCTGTCTCCAGGCAGAATTGGGGGAATTTTATTTTTCTAGTTGGAGGAGCCTGGGTAGGTACAGGTGCAGGGCCTGGAGAGCGCTAATGAAGTGGTTGGGTGAGATGAGGCTAAAAGGCAAGCTAGAGCATCCGGCGGGAGCCTGGAATGACTGCTTGTTAGGTAGCTCCTTCTGCAGTCAGCTCGGAGTCACTGAAGGGTTCTGGGCAGAGATGTAATGATCAAGGGTGTGCATGGGATTTGGTGGGTGAACCCAGAGACAGGCAGACTAGTTAGGAAGCTGTTGAGGTTGACCAGGTGACAGCTAAGCTCTGAAGAAGACAATGGCAGCGGGATGAGGGAGAAGAGGGATCGAGTGTGCAGGGAGGGACACTTCTCCCCAATACCTCGGCCTCTGCCCTTCTTCCTTTCTAATACCTCCTCAGGGGAGGGGGACTGACTCATCTGGTTATTCAGAGTCCAAGATATTTATTGGACATCCTTGCAAGTGGGTGGGTTACATGTTCCAGATTCTTTTGCTTTCAGCCTGCAGACCTGGCCTGGCCTGGCCTTTGTTGGGTAAGTGACTGGCTCCCTTAAGCTGCATACATCCTCCCCATCCACACAACACAAACAAAAGCAACTCTCATTGTTGTCAGAAAGCCCTGCTTTGGGTATGAGATTTTTAGTCTGTGATCGTTTCTTATGTTCACCTCCTTCGAGAACTCTGCGGGTGGAAGGGGTGGTTGGCAGGGCAGGATTTGGCACTCATGTCCATGTAAAGGCACCAGATCTTCCCTGCTCATCTTTCACATGCTGTGTATGGAGGATGTGCTATCCCCTCAGGCCTGGGTGATCTGTTGGATGACAAGGTGCGTATGAGAGGGAGTGGGGAGGGCTGAACCTTGCGGCTAGGGGGATGGTGTTGCTGTGGCCACAGAAGGAAACCTGGGAGTAGAGGTCAGCCTGAAGGATATGCGTGGGGAGAAGGGTGGTGACACAGTACTGTTTCCTGTGCACCTGCTTCTGTGCTGGGCACCCATCTTGCATTCTCTCATTTAACTCTCCAGGAACCCAGGAGTTTGTATTATCATTCCCACTTACTGGAAAGGAAACAATCACAAATATGTAAATTATCTGTCTTTAGCCACACAGCTTTCTAGCAGTAAAGGCTAAGGGATGTAAGGCTAGTCTGCCTGTCTTTATAGTTCTGGAATATTAAAGGAGGTTTGGGGAAACCACCCAAGATTATCAATTTTCAGTTCTGATTGTTTTGCTCAGGCGAGACATGCTGTTTCCATGCCTCCCCTAAACATTTATTACAACTCCTCTGGTGCCAAGCACATGAGCCCGTTGGCTGTCTTTGTGTTTCCATGGTAGCTGCTCCTCCTCAAGGCCACCTGAACACACATTTCCCCCCTCCCTGCAGTGGTCCTTTTACCTCAAGCCTTCTCTGACTGCTCTTCACATGAGGTCCAGGATCACTGGTCCTGCCCCGCTCACAAGCAGGAGGGCCTCAGCCCCAGGCTGGGCATTCCGTCAGTCCTGAGCCTTGAGAAACTAAAACATTAGCTCAGGGTGTTGAAATTATTGCCCATGTCACAGAGTGGTTGTATATTTCTTTGGTTTTGACAGTGCAGTTGGGTGGAAAGAGCACAGAATTCAGGGTCAGTCTGACTTGAGTTGGAATTTAAGCACTGCAGCTTGCTTGTAAAGCTTTGTGAAAATCTTTCAACCTTTGTGAGCCATAGTTTCCTTTCTGTAAACACAGGACTAATAATACCATGCAGGCAGTCATTAGGGTTAGAGATGTTTTATGTAAAAATGCCTCGGCCCATGCTCAGCTCATAGCTGGTGCTCGGTAAATAGTTTCTATTACTAATGCTTATAATGGGTCTCAGGACACCAAAATGCACACACGCAAATTTGTATAGGTTCCCAGGGGCCCATTCAATGGACTTCAGGTTAAGAACCCCAAATCTTAGGAATGACAAAACTACAAGTCCTCTGTAGTATTCTAGAACTTGGTTGGGTTGGGGGACATGTGGAAGAAATGTGATACAACATTAATAGCTTTTCTTATTTAAAACATGTAAGATGTTCTTAACCTAGGTAGCTGAATTAAAATTTTATAAGTGAATGAAATGGGGAATGGAATAAATTATTGGTGAACACATAAACATAGACATGCTAGAACTTGAACCAAACATCATAATCTGGGTCTGATAGGTGTTTGTTTAAAGGAGGGAACTGAATCTGGGAAATGATGTAAGTGGACCTGTGGTTAATGTGCACATGGATGGTACATGTGCCTTACTTAGCATAATACATAAACATTTTAAAATTAAAAAGTCAGTATGATCTTTATTGTGAATTTAAAGATGTACCTAAATGGCTTACATGGATTTTATGGTTCCTATTCTCTCACCAGTTTTTAGGGAGAGCTTTCAAAAGTGAGTGTCAGGTGAATGTGTAGTGGGTTGGGATCATTGCAAGAGAAATCCAAACCCTTGTCACAGTGTGGAAGTGAACTGGGAGTCTTGAAATCAGAGGGACCTAGGATCAGGCAGGTGCTGTTCCTTAGTGGCTGTGATCTTGGATAAATTACCTTTGGGGGCCGGTTTCCTCAATCATTAAATGGGAGCATCCCCATCTACCTCATCCTTCCACTCAACCATCCAAACAACAGGTGTTTATTAGGTGCCGTTCTGGTTACCCATTGTTGCCGGACAAATGATCCCTAAACTTGGTGTCTTAAAACAACAATAATCATTTTATTATAGCGTGATTTTTGTGGGTCAGGGATTTGTGTAAGGCTCGGCTAGGTGGTTTTCTGCTCTATATGGTCCAGGTCACAGTATTCAGCTAATGAATGGGCTGGTCTGGAGGATCCATGACTCTTCAGTCACATGTCTGGTGTCTTTTGGGGAATGGCTGGAAAGCTAAGCACAGCTGGATTATCAGTTGCATTAATGTTGCAAGAGACAAGAGTTGGAAGCTGCCAGCTTCTTAAATCTAGGCTTAGAAGAAACTGGCACAGTGTCACGACTGCTGTATTCTGTTTGTCACAGTGGTCACTGCATTGCTCAGATGATAGCCATAAGAGGGAACATAGACTCCACAGCCGTTGATAAGAAGGTCAAAGAACTTATGGCTATCTTTATTTTGCTACAAGTGCCTACTGTGTGCCAGGTACCATTCTGGGTGCTGGAGATACAGCAGTAAACAAAACACAAAACAGTCCCTGCCCTTGTGGAGCTTACATTCAGGTGATGGAGACTATAGACAAAATCTTTAAATTAAATAACTACTCTGTTAGAAGATGCCATCAGGAAGAATAATGAAGGGAAAGAACAGGGAGAACGAGGTTGCCATGGGGCTAGTGGTTATTTTAGGAGGGATGGCCAGGGAAGACTGGACTGAGACATGACATTTGAGCACAGGCTTGATAGAAGTGAGGAAGCAGGAACTTTGCCGCCAGAGAGAACAGCAAGCGTAAAGGTCTTGAGCTGGGAACATACATAGTATGTAAGAGAAAGAGCAAGAAAACCAGGGTTGCCAGAGCAGAAAAGGCTGAGGGGCGAGCAGCAGGAGACAGGGTCAGCAAGGCAGGTTGTGACGATTACTAGGGTTGATATGAAAAGGCCCAGCACTGTGCCTTTAACTGTGGTGGCCAGTTGATGCACGGTAGCTTTTATTACCAACAGAACCAAAGTGAGGGAGCTCCCAGGTCCTCCCCACTCCATGTCCACCCACAGCAGTTCCTCTGCACCAGTGCATGTTCTCATTCTGATTAGTAACAGCTCAAAAAACACAGCCAGGAAGGCAAAAAATAATGAAAGGTTATGAAGGTGAATCATATTCTGCCTCTTCTTTAACAGCATTAGTAAGACAGATGGACTTTGTCCCAGTGGCTTTTCTGACGTAGGGGGACAAGGAGTTTGTGTGTGTGCTTGTGTATGCACACCATGGGTGATTCTTGAGAGATCAGCTTTGCATTAGAACCACCCTTGAAAGTATGTTTATTATGGCCAGTGTGCGCAAGGGCAAATCCAGACAGTAGTCAGTATGTAGAAACATGGTGGCTTTCAAAGAAATGCAGATTCAGACTCTTGTGAAGAACCATTCTGTACCAGTTAAATCAGCAAACATTTAAGAAAATGTCAGTGCTAGTGAGAAAGCAGATCAAAAGTTAGAAAAGATTTGTTTTATGCACAGAGCTATTCTTTGCTCTATTTCCTGGAGACAGTGGGGAAATAGATAAACGAATTATGATCTACTCATTGAAATGGAGATACATGAAGATTGTGTCTTTCCCTGAGCATCACCTAGCAACCACATCTTGCCTTTCCCTTGGACTAGCAGGACTAGGAGGAGGAGGAACGCCCAGTTGTAAGCTCAGGTGTACCACTCTGTAGACCTTTCTCATCTCTACTTTTTTTTAAATAACTAATTTCGTGACTTTATACTCTTAAACTTCTTGTTTTATAATTATTCTTCAAATGTGTCATTATTTAATGGGGATGTGCTGTTTGTAGGTTGTGGTGTAATGGAATGGGAACAAATTCAGACCATTTAAAATTGTATAAAAATTATGGCTGCACATGGACAAGGACCAATAAGAACATGTACAGTTTGAAAATGGTTTAATATGTTGGCCTGACACTAATGTGGGAAATGTTCTTAATTTTTAACTTTAGAGTTCTGTTAATGTCACTTTAGTATTATTTGTAGAATATAAATAAGCCCATCTTTCCTCCCTCTAGAATTGAATTTCTATTTACTGACATTTACAATTCATGATAGGTTCTTGGTCCAGTTGTTTTGGATTAAAGGTTTAGGGCAATCTTAACATCATCTGTTTGCCCAAGAGAAAAATTAACATTTAATTTTTAAGGAAGTTTCTTTTTAAAAATGTTACTTTAAAAATGTTTCCCCTTCCATTATGAATATAGTATATGCTTAGTATAAAATATTTTAAAAATAGAGAAAAAATAACATCATTAAAAAAAGCATTTATAATCATGTGGGTTGGTATTTCTTACAGGTTTTTAATCAGTGCTTTACAAAAATCACACAACTGCTTATTATGGAAAATTTTGTATACACATAAAATGAGAGAGAATGAACCTCCATGTACTTGTCACCCAGCTTTAGCAGTAAGACAGCTAACCTTATTTCATCTATACCCTTCCCCACTCCCTCTCTTTCTTCTTCTTCCTTTTTTTTTTTTGTTAATCCTCAGGCTAGGGTCTCCCTGTCTTTCAATACTGAAGTATTTTAAGCAATTCCCAAACGTATTGCATCCGTTTTTCATTGTGTTCTTTTTTTCTTTTTATTGAATTTATTGGAGTGACATTGGTTAATAAAATTATATAGTTTTCTTTGAACAAATACCATTTTTACTTCAGAAAGGTAAATCTCTTAATATCACTAAATAGCCAATTAATGTTTAGATTTCCCTGATTGTCTCATTTAAAAATTGTTTTATCCTCACCTGAGGACATTTTTTTTCCTCCCATTTTTTGTTTAGATAGAATGGGAGGGAGAGAAAGGAAGAGAGAGAGAGAGAAACATCGATACGAAAGGGACACATCGAATGGCTGCCACCCGCACTACCATCCAGGGCCGGGGACAAACTGCAACCAAGGTACATGCCCTTAGCGGGAAGCGAACCCGGGCCTCTCTGGACCGCAGGCCGACGCTCTAACTGCTGAGCCAAACCGGCCAGGGCTCATTTAAAAATTGTTTTAGCCCTGGCCGGTTTGGCTCAGCGGTTGGAGCGTCGGCCTGCGGTCCAGAGAGGCCCGGGTTCGGTTCCCGCTAAGGGCATGTACCTTGGTTGCAGTTTGTCCCCGGCCCTGGTTGGTCGTGCGGGTGGCAGCCACTTGATGTGTCCCTTCACATCAATGTTTCTCTCTCTCTCTCTCTCTTTCCCGCTCTATCTGAACAAAAAATGGAAAAATGTCCTCGAGTGAGGATAAAAAATAAATAAATAAATAAAAATTGTTTTAAACAGTTTGCTCAAATCATGATTTAAAGTATACACATTGCATCAATTCATATGTCTCTTAAAATTTTTTTGAAATAATTTTAGACATAGAGGAAAGATAATAAAATAATACAGAGTTCCCATATGAACCTTCACCCAGCTTCTCATAAAGTTGTCATCTTACATAACTATAGTACACTCATTGGAACCAGGAAATTAACACCATTGCAATACTATTATTTACAGACTAATTGAATTTTTCCAGTTTTCCCATCAATCCCCCTTGCCAGTCCAGGATTCAGTCTAGGGTCCACATTGCATTTAAGTGTCATATCTCACTGGTCACTTATTTTGTAAATGTCTCTTAATTTGGGCTGGTCTGATGTTTCTTTTGATTATATCAAGGGTATACATTTTTGGTAATAGTACAGATGTGATCTGCTCTTATCAGTGTGTCATATCTGGAGGTGCATAATATTAACCTGTCTTATTACTGGTGAGGTTAGTGTTAGTCACTTGGTTAAGGTGGTGGGGAGATCTCCTGAGTTTCTCCACAATATAGTTACTACTTTTTTCCCTTTGCCATAATTATTTTATGGGGAGATACTTTGAGTCTTTGTAAATATCTCATTTCACATCAAACTTTTAAGAATCTTAACTATCCATTGACGATACCTACTACAATTGTTACTGTGGTATTTGCCTAATGGTGGTTTTCTATTTCCGTGATTTCTTGTACACTTACTAGCTGTAATCCTACTGTCCCTTCTCCTGCATTTACTTATTATGTACTTATTTGTTTATATCAGTATGGACTGATGGGTATTTGTTTTAGTCCATAGGTTGTAAGCCCCATTGACATCATGATTTTTTTTGTTGCTTGCACTGTCCCAGATTTGACCATTGAGCGCTCCTTCAGATTGATTCCTGTGCCTTTTAACATGCCCCATCATTTTTTTTTTTAAATGAGAGCTGATTAACAATAGGAGGCTTTTGCTCTTATCAGTAATGAAGATTTAAAAAAAAGATATTACTGATTTTTAGAGAGAGAGGGAGGGAGAAGGAGAGAGAAAGAAACATTGATGTGAGAAGAAAACATTGACGGGCTGCCTCCTGCATGTGCCCCACGGGGTTGGAGCCCATAACCCAGGTGTGTGCCCTGACTGGGAATCGAACCAGCAGTCTTTTCGGTGCATGGGATGACACTCAACCAATTGAGCCACACTGACCAGGGCCATGCCCCATCATTTTTAAAACATGTTTTTATTGATATTAGAGAGAGAGGAAGGGAGAGAGAAACTTTGATGAGAGAGAAACATTAATTGGTTGCCTTCTGCATGCCCTCTACTGGGAATCAAGCTTGAAACCCTGGCATGTGCCCTGATCTGGAATTGAAACGGTGACCTCTCGGAGCATGGGATGACCCTCAACCAACTGAGCAACACCGGCCAGGGCTGTGCCCCATCCTTTTTGATCACTTTCTTACTTTCCAGGATCAAAGTTGCCCTGGACTCATCTTGTGTTTTCCTGCAATCAATCATGTCTTTAAGGATCTCTTGTTTCTTTTATTGGAGAGTGATATTTAGAAACCAAGATTCAAATGACAGGTGTCTTCATTGCTACTGGGGTGTCAATATTTCTAGGCCTTGTCAGTGGTCAGAGCTTGGAAATATATGTATGTATATCCTGACACATATGTATACACATCTATACTTATTTCTGTGTCCAACTCTGTGTGTGTGTGTGTGTGTGAGAGAGAGAGAGAGAGAGAGAGAGAGAGAGAGAGAGAGAGTATAAAGTTAGGGAAGGCTGGAATGAATCCTGTGGAATCAGTATGAATTTATGAATTCACACACTAACCTTCCCTAAGTTTTTAAATTAATATTTAATTCACAGGTTCTCCCTCCCCCCTTTCCCCCCATATAATTTATTTGTTGAATAAGTTGGGTCATTTGTTCTTTATAGTTTTCTGTTCTGGATTTTGCTGATTGTGTGTTTGTAATGGCATTTAACTTGTTTCTCTGCTGACTCTCTTTCTAGTAAATTAGTAGTTATGTAAGATGCATGATCAATTTCAGGATTTATTTTTTGGCAAGATTTACATTATAGATGGTCATTTGTACTCCATTAGGAGGTATATGTATTTGGTAGTTCCTATTTTTGTGATGTTACCATTTGCAAAATGGTGAATATTTAATCTCCTCATTTCTTTTCCATTTATAGCTAAATACTTCTATAAAGAAAAACTTATTTTTCATCATCTATTTAGTTACTGTGGGGCACAGTTCATATAGGAAAGACAAAATAAAGAATTCACTAGAATGCTCCAAAGGTAACTCACTGTATTAGTTTCCCATTGCTGCTGTAACAAATTACCATGACCTTGGTGGCTTAACACAGATTTACTTTATAGCTCCTAAAGTCAGAAGTCTGAAATGGGCCTTACCAGGCTAAAAGCAAGGTGTCTGCAGGGCTGCATTCCTTCTGAAGGCTTTGGGAAAATCCATTTCCTTGCCTTCTCCAGCTTCTGGAGGCTGCCTGCATATCTAGAGCCCTGGCCACTTTCATCTTCATAGCCAGCAGTGGCTGCTGGTGTCTTGTGCTTCTCCTCTTTCCTTTTAAGGATCTTTGTAGCTATATTGGACCCACCTGGCTAATCTCTCTATTTTAAGATCAGCTGATTAGTGACCTTAGTTCCATCTGCAACTTTTATTACCTTTTGCCTCTAACATATTCACAGATTCTGCGAATTAGGATGTGAACGTCTTTGGGGGAGTGGGCATTGTTTTGCCTATTACAGTGATCGAAGGTTTTTTGTTTTAGTTTTAATATTATATTGCCCTGGCCGTTTTGGCTCAGGGGTTAGAGCGTGGGCCTGTGGACCAATGAGTCACGGGTTTGATTCTGGTCAAGGGTACTTACCTCGGCTGTGGTTCATCCCCGGCCCTGGTATGGTCATGCAGGAGGCAGCCAGTTGATGTGTCTCTTTGACGTCGATGTCTCTCTCTTTCTCTCTCTCTCACCCTCTCTTCCTCTCTCCCTCCCACTCTATCTGAAGATAAATGAAAAAAAATTTTTTTTTCAGTGAGGATTAAAAAAAATATTATGAACTCATATTTTTAACATTTTTTATTCATTGTTATTATCCTTGATGTTCTAATTGTCCTATCTTTGGACAGTGGAAAAGCTTATTCAAGTTGACTCCTGAGTTCTTTTTTTTTTTTTTTTTAATCATCAGAGGATATGTTTAGAGAGAGGAAAGGAGAGAGAACAAGAGAAAGAGAGAGAGAGAGAAACATTAATAGGCTGCCTTCCATACGTGCCCCCACCAGGGACCGAACCTGAAATCCAGTATGTGCCCTGACCTGGAATCAAACTGGCAACATTTAGGTGCTCAACCAACTGAACTACTCCAGCCAGGCCCTGAGTTCTTCAGACATGATCGTTGAGTCTTTGATAACTTCCTTCCTTTCTGACATAGGAAGATGTCTGGGCTCACATTGTACATTGCTGCCTGAATCTGGAATCATCCCCTCCCGGGGCGGGGGTGGGGGTACAATAATTTTCATTTGCAGTTTCCAGGTGGTGTTGATAACGCTGCTGTAGGGACTACACTTTGAGAACCACTGCTTTAAAGAACCCTGGTTCTTTTTGGTGGGAAATGGTACTTAGAGACTACAGTCTGGATGCTAGGAAAAGTAATGATTCTAGGCCTTCTCAGTAAAGGAAGGAAAGAACAGAAAATATAAGTTTATATTGATATTGCCAATTCAAATTTAGAATTACGTTTTAACTTCTTTTATATTTGTATTTGTTTTCTCTTAGGCGTAAAGTCTTGTATTTTATGGTAGTAATAACTACTTATTTAATAAATATATATACAGTTTCAGAATAATAATACCAATATCATTTCTTGCAACATGATGCTAAAAACAGTTCAAGATTTTTTTGCAGCAGTCCCTTTGTCCTTGGAAAATTATCCCATTAGGGATGCACAAATTACATGCTTTAAAGTTACTGAAATAATTACTTTCTGGTTGGTTAACCAGTTAACTCGATACACAGATTCACTTTTTGTTTTTGTTCTGCTTTCAGTTTTAGGGAATTTTAAAAATAAGTATCTAAACATTTAAATGGTTTCAATGTGGTATCTATAAAATGAGTTCTCCTCTCTATCTCTGTCCCTTCTATCTTATTCTTTTCCTTATAAACTACCATTTGATTTATTTTATGGTTAAATAAATGGCAGTATGCTATACATTTTTTTCTCCTGGGGTCTGCTTCCTTCCCCATTCTCCCCTGCAGCAATATATTCTAAAGAGTACTTTAGGGCAGCATATTTATAGAGAGAGTAATCATTCCTTTTTCTTGATAGCTTCAGAGTTCTCCCTTGTGAGCATGTACCGTGGTTTATTCCTCCATTGGTGTACATTTGGGTTGTTTCCACCCTTTTGCTATTATGAATAGTGCTTCAATATTACAAATGGTACATATTTTGAGGTAGTTACAATCACTGAATACTCTTTTCTGTTTTTTTTCTTAACATTGTAACATGAGCATTTCCCTGTTATTGTGTCATAATTTAAGACAGTTTTTTTCTGATTATGAAAGTAATATAGACTTTTTAGAGATTTTTAGAAACTCCAAAAAAGTCAAATTAAAAATCAATTGAAAATTACCCACAATCCCTCTCTGTAGGTATGCTGGCATTATTTTGGTGTGTTCCCTTATAGTCTTAACATTTTTTTTAAATTGTTTTGGGGGTGGGGAGAGGGGGAAAGAGGGAGAGAGGGAGAGAGAAGTCTTAACATTTTGTGTGAACATTTAGAAAACAATCAGCATCATAGTACATAGTATCCTGGTTTACTTTTATTCATAACTCTGCAATTTTTCATACCATAATCTTTTTATAATTAATTCCCTTTTGGTGCATATTTAGTTTCTTTCCGTTTTTTCAGTATTATAAATAATGTGATAACATCTGTGCATAAAGCTTTTTCCAAATATCAGGTTATTCTTTTTTTCCCCTTTAAAAAAATTTTTTTTTTCCTTTATCGATTTTAGAGAAATCGAGACAGCGGAAGGGAGAGGGAGAGAGAGAAACATCGATGAGAGAGAACATTGACTGGCTGCCTCCTGCTTGGCCCCCACTGGGGATCAGGCCCACAAGCTGGGCATGTGCCCTGACTAGGAATCAAACCAGCAACCTCTTGGTGTATAGGTTGATGCTCAATCACTGAGCCACACCAGCCGGACTTTCTTTCCCCTTTTTTTGATTAATTTATTTTTGTAGATGTTTCTCCTTTTTCCTCCATTGACAACCTCCTTACCCGCTCCCTGCCCCGCTTCACATTATTGTTGTCTGTGTCCATTGGTTACACATACATGCATATAAGGTCTTTGGTTTATCTCTTCCTGCCTCCCACCCTCCAACGTTTGTCAGTCTGATCCCTACTTCTATGTCTCTGGGTCTATTTTGTTTGTTACCTTATTTTGTTCATTATATTTCACATATAGGTGAGATCATGAGATACTTGTCTTTCTCTGACTGGCTTCTTTTGTTTAGCATAATATCCTCTAGGTCCCTCCATTGTCATCTCAAAGGATAAGAGATCATTTTTTCTTACATCTGCATAGTATTCCATTGTATATATATACCACAGCTTTTTTATCTACTCATCTATTGATGGACACTTGGGTTGTTTCAGATCTTAGCAATTATAAATAGTGCTGCTATGAGCATAGGGGTGCGTATAGTCATTCTGTTTGGTATTTCAGGCTTCTTAGGATATATTCCTAGAAGAGAGATCACTGGGTCAAATAGCAGTTCAATTTTTAATTTTTTTGAGGAAACACCATATTGTTTTCCATAGTGGCTGCTCCAGTGTGCATTCCCAACAGCAGTGTACTAGGGTCCCCTTTTCTCCACACTCTCGCCAACACTTGTTGTTTGTGGTGGCCATTCTGACAGGTGTGAGGTGATACCTCATTGTTGTTTTAATTTGCATCTCTCTGATAATTAGTGACATTGAGCATTTTTTTATATGTCTCTTGGTCATTTTTATGTCATGTTTGGAGAGGTGTCTATTTAGTTCCTCTGCCCATTTTTTAATTGGGTTCTTTGTCTTTCTTTTGTTGAGTTGTATGAGTACTCTATATATTTTGGCCCTTATTCAGGATATTCTTAAAGTTGGTTTTTGTAAAACTTTATTTATTTATTTATTTTTTATCCTCACCCGAGGACATTTTTCCATTTTTTTGTTCAGGTAGAGTGGGAGGGAGAGAGAGGAATAGAGAGAGAGAGAGAAACATCGATGTGAAAGGGACACATCGAGTGGCTGCCACTCACATGACCAACCAGGGCTGGGGACAAACTGCAACCGAGGTCCATGCCCTTAGCGGGAACCGAATCCGGATCTCTCTGGACCGCAGGCTGATGCTCTAAACCCTGAGCCAAACCGGCCAGGGCGGTTTTTGTAAAACTTTAGATGAGAAGGAAGTACACACTTGTTAAATACATCTACTAGCTTGCTCTCTCTCTAGCACTAAGGTAAACAGGTGAGAGGTTGTCAACTTTAAATTTTTGTCAAGTAAATTCCAATTTTTTCTTTTTCTTCTGGTAGGACCTTAGAAATGAAGTTGAAAAATTACGCAACGAAGTGAATGAAAGAGAGAAAGCAGTGGAGAACCGTTACAAGAGTCTGCTGAGTGAAAGTAATAAAAAATTATGCAGTCAAGAGCAGGTGATCAGATGTCTAACTGAAAGTACCAGTCAAAAGGACAAGGACTTGTTGCTTCAGGTACCAAAATCTTTTTCTTTTGTATTTAAATTTCGACTTGGTGTAGGTTTTCTTTTTTTAAAATTATTTTATAGGAACATTTATATAAAAATAAGGCTGGCAAAAATGATTATAGCCTTCACTGCTATATATCAGAGCACTTTAGAGCTTTCTTTATGCCATTGGACCTCAGCCACCAGGGTGGTGAGTTTGGAGACACGGAAGCTCAGCAAAGGGAAGGGACTTGTCCTGGGTCCCATGAATAGTAAGCGGTAGATCTGGCTCAGGTCCTGACTCGTTTTGCTCTGGCGCCCGCCTGCTTCCCTGAGCATGTCTTTTGCCAGTGCTTGCTGTTCCTCATTCGTGCTGTGCCCTTTCACCCCGCTGGACTTTCCTCACTGCTCCTTTTTGTCTTGGAAGACCCTTGTTGATCATGTTGGATTCCGCTCACGCTTACAGGGACCATGATGGATTCAACACGGGTGTTTAACTCTGCTTCCTGCCAAAGCCTTGTTAACATGCAGTGACGGGGGAAAAAGGTATAAACCCATAGGCCCAGAGGGGGATGAGTGTACCACGCAGGCTGCTGTCGGGATGGAAAGTGGACGGGCAGGTGGTAGCTGCATAGGATTCTGCTTCCTCCACATTGCTGCTACATGCTTTGGGATGAAAAGCTAAGAAACAGAAAGCTGATTTCCCTACAGAACCCAGAAATACTCAGTAGGCAGTGGAGGTATCTGATGCCTTAGTAAATAGGAGATTGGGCTAGAATGCAGGACAGTTTTGTGACCTGTTCTTGTCACTATCAGGAAATGCAGCTTTACTCCCTGGTGACCTTAAATGCTCTGGTCTGGGGGTCACTGGGTACATCTGAAAGCAGAGTGGAGGGAGCAGAAGTGTGTATACCCAGAGGGGGGAAAAGACTGTAAGGTGCCGACGGGGTCTTCTGACAGGACACCGGAGTCCCCACCTGGTCACATCCACGAGGCTGCCAGTGATATGCCCTTTCCATAGTCACAGAGCTTCTGAGCAGTTTAACACTTACAATTGTTGGATGGCTTAAGTTCATCAAACAGGAGAAAAGTATCTAAGAGGAAAGACAAAGACCAAACCAAACAGACAGAACAAAGCTACGTAGAGGGAATAGAAACAGTGGAGGCTGGAAGAAAACTAGCACAACAGACTCAACACTAACCTGCTAGATAGTAAATGAGATCGGGCTCCGATAACGAAGATACTGGGGAAAAAGGACGACGACCTGTTGGAGATTGGAAGTGTAATTATAGATATAAAAAGTTCAATAGAAGAGTTAGAAAAGTTGGAAGATAAGGAGTAAGTTTTTCAGAAAATGGAATTAAAGAAACAAGCAAAAAGATGGGAAAATGGGAGAGAAAAGAAGACATTAGAGCCTCGATTGAAGAGCTCTAGTGTGGACTAAGAGGAATTCCAAAAAAGCAGAGGGAAGGAAGTTTCCAAAGTGGAAGGACAGATAGCTCTACGTTGGATGGGCCTACTCTGTTTCTCGTACAGTGAATGGAGGACTGCTAGCCCAAGGCATGTCTCTGTGCAAGTTCAGAACACAAGGACAGAGAGAGCGTCCTAAAGGCTTCCAGCGAGGAAGAATCTGGTCACATACCAAGTTTTCGACATGACAGAATCCTCAGCAGAAACACTGGAAGCCCAACGACAGGAGAGCGGTGCCTTCAGATTTTTCAGGAAGAGTGACTTCCAGTCCAGCAGTCTGTGCTCACAGCACTGTCAGCAAGCGTGAGGGCAGACTGCAGGCATTTCCAGATGCTCAGTGTCGGAAATCATCTGCCTCCCATGTGCTCCTGGCAGGAAACGTCTGGAGGATGTTTTCCTACCAACGGGAAGTAACCAGAAAAGGAAGCATGGGATCCAGAAAGCAGGGAGTTCACCTGGGATGTGAAGTCCAGGCGGACAGCAGAGATGTGGGGAGCCTGGATTCGAGCTGTTGAGGGAATGCTTAAGTTGGGGTTTCTCCCAAGAAACTGAATGGAATGTCGTTTACCTGACATATCTGACTCCATCCAGAGGAATTTTTAAGTTCTTTAGAGAGTTTGGAGGTAAATTAACATTAAATACATAATTTAATTTTATGAACTAAGGAAACAAACAGACAAAGCAGTTGTTATTAATTCCAAGAAAAGCAAAGAATTGAAAATGAAAGGAAATGTAATCACAGAACTCGATGTAAGGCTGAGCCGTGAATAGTATTTGTGTGGCCATAGTAACGTAAATGTGGAATATTGATTTAGCTAAAATTGTGATATAACTACTAGGAAAAGTGTCGGGGGGCGCAGAAGATGTAAGAGCTAAAATTTTAAACTGACAGGAGCCAGTAGATAAAATCTAACCATAAGAAATCAAGAAATGTGAGAGTAGGAACATAATACAGAAACATGGAAATAAATAACAAGAAATAGCTATGGAGTTGAAGGTTGTTTTTTTCTGGGGGTGGGATGCAGAGGAGAGAAGTGGAGAGGGGTAGGGACAGCTGTTTTCCATTTCAGCCTCACAGTACTGTTAGCAATGTTAATGTATAATTGGACTTTAAAAAACAAAACACAAAACACGTGACTCAAGCACAACAGTATGATGGCAGTTCTAGAAATTCAGTGTTGGTTATTTGATTCCTAGTTCTTCCTGTTACAGGTTAGTGGGTTTTTACAAAAATTTGTCTCCGCTACTTTTTGGTTGTTTTTCACCCAAGTTCTTTGACGAGTTTGACATGATGAATGAATTCTGATAGCTAAGGAATAAGATGTGGTTCTTGTCCTGAATTTCTGACAGACAGTGCCAAAACCTAGTTCAGGACTTACAGGTGTTAAGTAGGACTAGATGCTATGCTTGAACTTGGGCACAAGACCAGAGAAATGGTTCCCAGCCCTGTTGCATGTCAGGCCTTCTGAAGGAGACAGTGAGGGAGCTGTAGTGTGTGTCAGTGTGAAGGGGCTTTGCGCGTGTGGCCAGACCCCAAAGCAGTGCCTGCAGTCTTGCCCTTTTCTTCCTGGAAGTCAGATCTCCTCACAGACATGGGTGGTTCCAGTTTTGTCAGACTTACTTGTAATGTTTCAAGGGAGATTAAACTTTGTTGGTTGTGATATAAAATCTGCTTAATCACTGCAGCAACCCCGAAGGATAGGAAGGAGACCCGGAGGTCACACCTGGTCAGGGGGACTCAGAATTTGAACCCAGACCCATGGGGCGAGAGCCTGGGCTTTGTCCCCCGCACCTGCTAGCAGGCTGTCACAGTGGCGGGAGGGTTTGCAATGACCGCACCATGCTGGCAGGCTGCTCTTCCGGTTGTAACAACATATTGGAGTGCATTACAGTTTGGTTAGTAATTGGCAGTATTTGGGGATGATGGAAGTGACTTAGAGGACATGTAGGTATTGTGAAGAAAAACAAGTATCTTCCCTGAAAGATTTGGGGATAATCTCTTAATATATTTTTCTTGATGAAAACTTCCTTATGATTTGTGTGGTATCTTTAGAAATCCAATGAAGAAGATTCAGAAGCAATACAGCAGAATCGTTATTTAATGACTGCGGAAGATCTCAAGTTCAGGAGTGAAGACTTAATAACAGAAAAGTGCTCTTCTCAACAGTCACCAGGCAGCAGAATCATCTTCTCTGAGGTGAGCATGACTGAAATGGGACATTCACATGCGAATTCATATTCTTTCCTGACACATATTTGGTAATTCCTTTGATCTAGAGAGCCTCAGATGCCTTCTTGCTGATAATTGAGCTTACAGCAAATAAGAGGAGGGGTTGTGAGTCTACCTTACAGATTAGTATCCCGCAGCTGAGTATTAGTGTTTGCACTGCACAGGAAACAGAAATCACAGCTCATTAAAAGATGAGCCTCATATTTGCTCTCCCAGGGTTCAGCTCTCAAGAACTATGTAATCTCAAGTGTTCAGAACATTTTTCTGTTTAAATGCACATGAAAAAGGGCACAGCAGGCCCTTCCTTATCTGGCCCCAAGTTATCTTTCCTGTCTCATTTTCTTTTTCTCCCCATCATCACTAACAACAGCTAACTTCTTGCAGATTCCTGAAAATGCCATTTTTGTACATCTTTGTGCCTTCGCACATGCTGTTCCATCTCTTGGAATGCCCTTTACTTCCTTGTTTACCTGGTGACTCCTGAACATCCTTATGCCACTCTGCTGTCTGCTTCTCTGTGGCATCTTCCCTGGACTGCTTAGTAGTGATGTCTCCTCTTCCTCTCTGATGCATAGCGCTTTGCTCACCCATCCGTTGTAGCACTTAGTTCTTGTGTTGACATTGCCGGATCCACCTTTCTGTCTCCTCACTTGAGCCCCTGTGCACCATGGGCAGGCACCTCAGAGGTAGAGAACTGGCATTCATGTTTGAATTCCAATGTCTAGTCCAGTGCCTGGCTCAGTAAGTGCTTGTTGAGTGAATGAATGACTCTGTTGTTGGTTTGTGAGAGATGTGTAGAGATTGTTCTGACCCCAGCTCGAATAAAATGCAACTTGGCAGCCAGATAGGGGAAAGGAAAGGTGTTCACTATAGGCCAAGTTTTGTTTTTTTAAACCTGACTTTAATCAAGTTCATACATCTAGGACAGAGAACTCTTACGTAAATTAGTTCTCTGATGAATGGCTCTGATCATGACTTGTGGTTTTGCAAAGGGTGATTCTCAAAATAATTAACTGGTGCAGCACAGGCCCAGCTCTCGGGACAGACTCAGGCCGTAGGGCCGGAGCAGGGTCCTGGAGGCCTGCTTGTGTGCCAGGGACCAACCCTGTAGTTATTGGTTCTTGGAGAGCTCTGTAGGAGTCTACAGGGAGGGGCTGGGATAGCTGGGCCAGTTGGTGTGGATGGATCAGGGGCTGTTTTACAACTGGTGTAGAAGTATTTCAGTATTTCATCATCAGTATTAGCCATGGCACTGCGTGTCGGCTCAGTATCAGCCCCAGTCCAGAGGGCATCATTGGCTGAGCTGTGGGAGCTCGTTCTTAACTTGGATCACTTGTGGATTTGCATTTTCCTGTGTCTCTGGAATAAGAGTGTCAGCATAGACCAGTGAGGAGCCCTAGAGCCAGGCCAGGAGTCTGGAGGCCTGGATTCCCCTCTTGGCGCTGTCAGTTCTTTGGGTAAGTATGATAACTAAATCTCACAGGGCTCATAATTTGTGATTCTAACTTACATATAGTTATTTGTTTTTGACCTGAACATTGAGTTGGGTGTTAGGATATAGACTAACCTGTACAAGCACAGTCTGTTGTGAAACAAGACAGCACCCTATCAGGTGTTCTAGATGGACAGATCTTCACTGATTTGAATACATTTGGTTAAACTTTGTTATTTTAAGTTGTGTTTTAGTCATGTAAAAAGTATATAAATGTTGAATAAAATGTTTCTAAGTCTATTGCACAGGCTGAGTTTGATGATTGGTACCACTTTGGTTTTAGTTTTTTTTGCTGTGTGATGTCTGTGCTTTCCCAAAACTGCAAGTATAAAGTCGTATCATGGGCATCTCCGTTATGTTTAGATCCTGATGTTTAAACTGTGGAGCAAAATACCAAGGGTTTTAGCAAAGGTTTTTTATTTTTTAATTTTTTTTCTTTATTGATTTTTTAGACAGAGATAGCAAAATTGATGAGAGAGAACATCGATTGGCTACCTCCTGCATGCCCCCCACTGGGGATTGGGCCCACAGCCTGGGCATGTGCCCAGACTGGGAATCAAACTGGTGACCTCTTGGTGCATGGGTTGATGCTCAACCACTGAGCCACACTGGCCGGGCAGCAAAGGTTTTAATTTTATTCTGCAAGACGGATTGCAAATTGTGGATAAAGAATTATATGTTATCATTTAGGAATTGTACATTTCTAGGTGTCAGTTTAAGAAATCCCAGCTGTTAGAGGCTACAGTCCCATGTCATGTCATCATCCCCCCTTCCCCTCACCCCTAAAGGTGTACTTTTCAGATTGCAGTTCTTTCTTTGCAGAAAACGTGGATTTCTTCTGCTATACCCTTGGCCGTTTTATGTTGATTTAGGTTTTATCCTCTGCCTATTTCTATGAAGAACTTGAGGCTGTGATGATGTACCCATCTACTCTGGACAGTGTGTTTTCCTTCTAATTATTGTGTGATCCTGAGAATTAATGCTGGATGATCAGGGGATTGAAGAAAAGAGAGTAAAACACACTGACCATATTTAACTTGCTGCAGCCAGAGATTCAGAGCTTGGCTATTGACATGGTTGGGACATCTCTGCTGAATTTCCTGAGTATTAAAATAAATGTCTTTGTTTCAGGGTTGTGACATTGCTACCAAGGTAGACACCATCCATCTACCAGGCCACTAAATTGCCCTACTTGTCAAAAAGCGAGCCATTAAGTCTTCTTGTTACTCATCTTCCTAATCTGTAAAAGGGGGAATTCTATGCTAATTTCCTGGGAGGATTAGATATAATGTAAGTGTGTTAGTAAAGGTTTTTCGGTTGCCATCTATAGAATCCAACATTGAATAGTTTGAGCAAAACAGCAGTGAATAGGAGTGTTTATTGGGAGCATACCGCTGACTGTCACTGATGCCAAGGGAGTGTCGAGCTGCCCCGCCTGGGGGGAGTGAAACTGCAGCAGCCCGTGGACAGCAAAAGCTGCACACCCTAGGGCTCTGTCTTTGCATGAGTCACACCCGGAGACTCCCAGACTGCGGGTGTTTCAGTTTACATTTCAGAATTCCTGGAGAGAATCGTATGAGTTTTGTATGGATTCGGGCTGGACTTGCCCCTGTGTTCTAGGGTCAGTTCTCAGATGGGCCAGGTGGATGGTGGTTAGCTGCGTGGCCATTCTCGGGCGGTGGAGAATAGACTGCAGTCAGACACAGTAGATGCATGGCCATTGTAAGTCTCCAGTGGGATGAGTGGCCTGTGGTCTGGGTTGTTCCTTGTTTGGAGGTGCAGAGTGGAGGGTGGGAGTTGGTTGTGCCTGCTCAGAGGTGCTTCTCCTTACTGTCCTCTGGGTACCCCTCTGCCTCTATGCTGAGGAGGCCCACTGGTTTGTCAGCTCTGGTGACGGAGCCAAATGACTTCATTTTAATGGGGCATGATTCAGTGCAGGGGAATAGGTGATTGATGAAATTGGACCCAAATGGCTCCGAAGAGTTCATTTATTTAACATGGGTGAGCAATTTGCTTCTAGGAAGACGTTGACTCACTCCGACTTCCATTATGCAAAATATCCACAAGACTCTGTGCTCTTACGATTTACTTGAGTCCCTGTGTTGCCTCTTAGCGATTTAATCATCAGGTCAGCAAGTATAGTGGCAACGTTTGATCTGTGTCAGGCACTGTGCTGCCCACAGGAGCCCTTGGACCCATGAGCAGGTGGCTGGGACACCAGCTCTGGGGTGAAGTGAACCAGGGTGCCATGGGGCTGGAGGAGGGCATCTCTCTCAGTCAGGGATGGCTTCCTGCTGAGAGTTTGGCCTAAGCAGATCCACAGAGAGGGATGACTGATGGCTGTGGTCCCCGAAGAGGAGTGAGGAGTTTCCCGCTGAAGCTCAGAGGGAGGGGTGTCTGTTCCACAGAGGTGGGAGGGCAGGAGGAAAGCAAGTGCAGATGTGGTCAGCTGGCAGGTGGGGGCGGGGCCAAGGGGAGCGATGACCTGAGAAACCTGGTGAAGGTTTGGAATAGCTTCCAGAAAGAAGAGACGGGTGCTGAGCCAGGCACCGGGCCCTGACATTGCAGTGGGTGGTCCTCGGTCTTAAGGCCTGGCCCACAGTGATCCAGGGTCCTCTGGGGCAGGATTGTTTCACTGGGCACATACATTCCACATCTGGAGTCTACTCCATCTACTAGATACCTATTTTTTTTTTTTTATCCTCATCCGAGGATATTTTTACATTAATCATCAGATACAGCTGGAGAGGGAGAGGGAGGGAGAGAGAGAGAGGGAGAGAGAGAGAGAGAGAGAGAGAGAGAGAGAGAGAGAGAAACATTGATGTGAGAGAGACACATTGATTGGTTACCACCCGCACAGCCCCAACCAGGGCCAGGGACAAACTGCAACTGAGGTACGGGCCCTTGGCTGGAATCGAACCCAGGACTCTTTGGTCCACGGGTGGCGACATTCTTAACGCTGAACCATACCGGCCAGGGCCAGAACTCTATTTTTATCGGATTTTTTTGCTAGCCTTTCTGGGTTGGTTTTGAAGTTACATACCTAAGCACAAATTCTGACTGTCAGTCATTAGTTGAATGGACTCAAACAAGTTAACCTCTGCTCTCAGAGAATCAATTTCTTCATCTTAAGAATGGAAAGAATAATACACCTTCCTGGGTTGTTGTGATTAAAGATGATCCATGTAAGAGTATCCAGCATTGCCTGGCCAGTGTGGCTCAGTGGTTGAGCATCGACCCATGCACCAAGAGGTCGCCGGTTCGATTTCTGGTCAGGGCACATGCCCAGGTTGTGGGCCCAATCCCCAGTGGGGGGCATGAGTGAGGCGGCCAGTCGATGTTCTCTCTCATCCATGTTTCTCTCTTTCTCTCCCTTCCTCTCTCTCTAACATCAATAAAGAAAAATATATTTAAAAAAAAAAGTACCTAGCATAGCACCAGGGCATAGAAATAGTTATGGCTATTTATCACATTTTCACTCAATGCTAGGAGTCATGATGAGAGCTTTGTATAGATTAACTCATTTCACCTCCTTGCCAGCCCTATGACATATGTAGAATTATTAGCTCCATTTATAGGTGAGGATATTGAAGCACAGGGAGGTTAACTTCTTCAAGGTCACACAGTTAATAAGGTCACACACTCTTACCCACTGCTTCTTATGGTAGATACTCAAGAAGCAGTAAGTTTTCTTATTTTCTTTGTCACTGTTGGCTGGTTTTATGTGGCTGACAGTGATGATGTCGCCCCTTTCAAGCACCCAGTGCTTTGTAGTATCCATTATGGAGCATTGACAGGTGGACTTGGAGCTTGGCTGCCTGGGTCCACACCCTGCCTCGCTGCCCTGGCCTTGGGCACACTGTTCGCCCTCTGTGCTGCAGTTCCTTCCTCACCAAAATGGGGAGAATGGTAACATTGAGCTCACTGGGTGGTTGTGAGGGTTAGAGGAGAAAATGCCTGGAAGGCACTTACACAGTGGCTGGCATGCCGAGGGCTCAGTAGCCTTTTTGTCTTGGTATCCTGTTGAATTCTCTTCTCCGGGACCCTCTGTTCCCACACAAGGCGTGTACAGTGGGAGCTGAGAGAATCCCATGTGACATTGTTACTTGTGCACGAACGGCATTTAGGAGCTCCCTGTGCCAATGACATGTGGCAGGATTTACAGAAAGGCCTGACATTTCTAGCAGCCTTGGTGACTAACTCATGTTGAGCAACCGGTAGTTCAGATTAAAAATTTTTAATTGGCTCTGGCCGGTTTGGCTGAGCGGTTAGAGTGTCGGCCCGCGGACCAGAGAGTCCTGGGTTTGGTTCCCGCTAAGGGCATGTACCTTGGTTGCAGTTTGTCCCCGACCCCAATTGGGATAGTGTAGGTGGCAACCAGTCGATGTGTCTCTCTCACATTGATGTTTCCTTCTGAAGATAAAAATGCAAAAGTGTCCTCGGGTTAGGATAAAAAAACATTTAATTGGCAGATGGTGCCTTTGCCTTGTTTTGGGGCTAGAAGCACACAGTGATCTCTTAAGTCAGGGTTTGTAGCCAGTTTTGTTCTCTGCTTCCCTCTGGTAGTCTGCTGCAGCCAAGGCCTCTTCCTTGGAGAAGTACTTAAATACATAAAATATATGCACAGAAAACCAATTATTTTGAAATTTGGTTATTGAAATGTTTAAAAATAAGCTAAAAATGGGACTTTTTTTTTTATTAGTGTGTTAAATAACAAGATCTTGTGGTGAGCATAGTGACTGCTATAGTTTTGAAGTAGTGATAAGAATAAATATTTTGAGATATCCACAACATATACACACTATTATTTTTTTTTTTTTTTGATGCCAGAGTCACAGGGAAATACTAAAACTACTGTGGCTTGTAGCAATAGCATTATTCTGGCAAGTCATAATGGAAAGAAATGCCAAATTTCAGTTAGAGGTTAGTGAGAATAAAGATGTAACTTTTTTCCCTGTTCATACTCATATTCATGCAGCCCCTGAATTTTAGTGTCAGTTAAGAACCCCTGTCCTAGGTAGTATCGTAACTTTCGGAGAAAGCTAAGTCCACGTGAAGTACAAGGGCTGCTTGCCCCTCAGGCTCTCCGTTAGCCTTCTCCCTCCCAGGACTGAGAACATCTAGTCTGTGCTAGGCATTCTGCATGTGTTAACTCTTTATTTTAACACTGTCTTCTTATTTTGAAATATTTCAAATTTGTAGGCTACTTAAGAATAAAGGCTTTGCCCTGGCCGGTTTGGCTCAGCGGTTAGAGCATCGGCCTGCGGTCCAGAGAGACCCGGGTTCGGTTCCCGCTAAGGGCATGTACCTCGGTTGCAGTTTGTCCCCGGCCCTGGTTGGTTGTGCGGGTGGCAGCCACTCGATGTGGCCCTTTCACGTCGATGTTTCTCTCTCTCTCTCTTCCTCTCTCTCCCTCCCACTCTAACTGAACAAAATATGGAAAAATGCCCGCAGGTGAGGATTAAAAAATAAAAAAAGAATAAAGGCTTTTACTTTACCTGAGCCATCTGAGAGTGAGTTGGCCAGGTGAGGCCCTGTCACCTCTGAGTACTTGACGTGTGTTTCCTATGGGCAGGGGCGTTCCTCTGTTTGTCGTGGCCCCGCCACCACAGCCGGCAGTCAGCAGAGGCGCTTCACTCCCTGTAGTCCCCAGACTCACTCCTGTCACCGGTGTCCCTCGGAGCCCCTCGCAGCAGAGGGTCCAGTTCAGAACCATTCGTCTTGATTCTCCAGTCTCCCGTCTAGAACAGTTCCTCTCTCTTTCCTTGGCTTTTATGGCCTTGATGCCTTTGCAGTGTCCAGGCCACTCAGACTGTAGGGTGTCTTTGAGTGTGGGCTCTTGGTGATTGGATTCAGGCTAGGCAGCTGTGGCGGGAACATCTCAGGAGTGGTGCTGTGTTCCGTGTGTCCTGTCCGATGGCACGCGATTTTGATTTGTCCCGTTACTGATCACACTGACTTTGATAACTATGAAGATAGTGTCTACAGGTGTCTCAACTGTTCATTTATTCTCTTTTCCTTTGTAATTAATAAATATTTTGTATGTGTGTGTGTGTGTGGGGGGAGGGGATTTGAATCTATGTAAATACTTTGATCTTCAATTTTTTTTTTTATCCTCACCGAGGACATTTTTTCCATTTTTTGTTCAGATAGAGTGGGAGGGAGAGAGAGGAAGAGAGAAAGAGAGAGAAACATTGATGTGAAAGGGACACATCAAGTGGCTGCCACCTGCACGACCCAACCAGGGCCGGGGATAAACTGCAACCAAGGTACGCACCCTTAGCGGGAACCGAACCTGGGTCTCTCTGGACTGCAGGCCGACGCTCTAACCGCTGAGCCAAACTGGCCAGGGCTGATCTTCAAATTTTTACCCCTTAGTTTCCTTTTATGTTTCTTGGCTGAATTATTAATTCCCATGATGGTCGGCAAGTGGTGAGTTTTCTAATTCCATCATTCTTTCTACATTTATTAGTTGTTATTCTACTATAAAGAAAAGCCCGCTTTTCTTCCCATTTATTCATATTTATATCAATATGAACTCATGAATTCATATTTTATTCAGTAGGTTATAATCTGTTACTATTGTTATTTATTTTGATGCTCTGATTATTCCAGACTTGGCTCCTCTGTCCTTCTGACAACACACTCCATCATTTAAGCAATTCCATCTTTTCGAGCATGAAAAATACTGTCGCCCTATCTTGTATTGTCTTTGATTTTCTTGCCCCAGTACTGACATTGGCCATTTCTCTCGGGATCCCCCGGTTCCTTATAGAACACATTTAACATTATCTGCTCCATAACTGCGTGTGGTCCACCACTTTACAGGTGGGAATACCAAGGCTTCAGTGAGTAATTTCCTCAGGTCCCAGAACTGGTAAGTAGTAGAGCCAAAATTTGAACTTTAAAAAAAATGTCACATTGCCCTGACTGGGTAGATCAGTTGGTTACAGCATCTTCTCGACATGCCAAGGTTGTGGATTCGATCCCTGGTCATGGCACATACAAGGATCAACCATTGAATACATAAATAAACGAAATGACAAATTGATGTTTCTCTTTCTCCCCCTTCTTCTCTCTAAAAAAAAATCCACATTTGTGAATGCTGATTTATAGAGTTAATCCCCATTTCATAAATGAGGAGACTAAACTCATAGAGGTTTTTTAAGCTAGTTTCCTTGTCACATAGCTGCTGGGTTCAGGGCTCCACCTCAGATCGCTTAGCATCACTCTGTTTGATGCCTGCAAAGCGTGACACACTTCACTTCCTCTCCTTGAGTGTAAGTCCCTTGTCCCTAATGCTTGTCAGGTTTTGGTTTCGGATTTTGTTTTTGTTTTTTAAGCAAGAACAAGTGTGGAAAGGTATTCTTTGCAGTGTTGTGAAAATGATGACCAGAAGCCCTGAGGGGTGGCTATTTCATGATGGGCAAATAGGGTAACTGGGATGGTTCTTTATGGCAGCTCTCTAGTGTTGGGAGCATCGCTCTCAGCTTCATTCTGAGGTCAGTGATGGGCAGTCATTCCTCACTCCTCCTGCAGGTGGTGCTCTCTGACCATGGCCGGATCCAGAGCCTTGCGCTGGGGATCACCTTCGTTTGGATTTAGAAACCAAACCCACATATGTTTGCATAAGGATGTGTTCTTTGAAAATTTTTCTCTTAATGTCCGATGCCCGTTGTCATTTCCAGGAAAAGCAGCAATTAGACTATGAAGAGCTGATTCGGGTCTTAAAGAAAGAGCAGGACATCTATGCCCACCTGGTAAAATCTCTGCAGGACTCAGACAGGTAAGGGTTTCTGTTTGGACATTACACACAAGTGAGTGTGAACACATGCACACACATATTTTGAATAAGTGCGTGTTTTTTCTAAGGCAGCAAAGTTTGCTCAGTAAGCTTAAAGTGCTTGGATGGTGATTGCCTTGTTTAAGTCAGATATACCTATTCTATCAAGAATTATCTGACTTTTGCCCTGGCCAGTTTGGCTCAGCGGTTAGTGTCGGCCTGTGGTCCAGAGAGACCCGGGTTCAGTTCCTGCTAAGGGCGCATACCTCGGTCGCAGTTTGTCCCCGGCCCTGGTTGGTTGTGCAGGTGGCAGCCACTTGATGTGTCTCTTTCACGTCGATGTTTCTCTCTTTCTCTCTCTCTCTCTCTTCCTCTCTCTCCCTCCCACTCTGTCTGAACAAAAAATGGAAAAATATCCTCGGGTGAGGATAAAAAAAAAAAATTATCTGACTTTTGACAGCAAACGTAGGATAAAAGTATAATGATCACTTAGATTTTTATAATGCTTTATTATAGTTTTAGAAGGTACTTCTATGTATTATACCTAATGACCCTCACAGCTATTCTGTGAGGTAAGTAATATATGTTACTGTTTTCCATAAGAGAGGTTGAGCAACTTGTCCAGTCACATGGGTGAGGAATGACAGAACCCCACAACTCACTCAATGCCTGTGAGATGTGGTGAGGAGGCTTGATTACAGCCTGTGGTCTTGTTGTAGCCCTAGCTCTGTGCCCACAGGCAAGAGGCCCACTCTGGGCCTCTGTTTGCCCATCTGTAAACACAGGCAGCTTCAGTGACTTCCCATATTAGGAAATCATCTTTCTGCACACTGGGGCAGTTACAGGTGAAAGGAATGACGTCTGAGGTTCATTTCAAAACAGTGCAGAAGCAGAGGGAGTGGAGAGGGATGTGGTGGAACAAGATGCTCCCTGGTTGTTCGGACTGACGCAGGTGAGATGGGAGAGGGGCTCATTACATTATAGTTTGTTTTCTTTTGCATATGGCTAAGATTTTTCATAATAAAAAAGAAAATAAAAGAAAAAAAATCATGCTTCATTACTCCGTCTCTTATTCCCTTCCAGCCATAAAGTCTTCATTATGTTGTCCCTGGGCCAGGTGCTCTCCTTCACATGGGTTTCCACACCCTCTGTATCTCCCTCGAGTCCTTGAGATTTCATCTTGAGGGTTACCCTTGTCAGGAGGCCCGTGATAATCCCCAGGAAAGTTACCCCATGGTGACCTGCCTCCTTGTCTGGACTGTGAGCTCTCTCAGAGTGGGGATCCATTTCCTAGCGCCTGTCACGGGCTGGTATGGAGTAGGCACTCGGGAAATGTTCACTGGATGGATACCCACCCCCATCTTTAAGTTGTGCCATATTTCAGATTTTTTAATCTAAAATGAATTTCGAGAAAATGAAAAGATGCTGATAAAATCCTGGGAGTAGGCATCACTCTCTGAAAGAGTGTTTTCAAGGATCCTCGGCTGCTAGTCATTTTCACTTGGGAAGGGGGTTGAGTGATGCTGGGAAACTCAGAGAGGGAATGGGCAAAGTGAGTGTAACTGCACTTCTCCGGGTGGGAGCCAGATCTGTTCTGGGCACGGACAGGCCCTGTGGGCGGGTATGCTGCTGTCAGCCCTCAGCCTCCCGGAGGGCTGTGCGTGTCATAGACTCTTTATCACTGTAGGCAAATGTGGGACGGGACCAAGATAGGTCAGTGCTGTGACTGACAAGGATACTTACAAGGTTTCTTGTTCATCTTCAGAGTTGAAATACCTCTAGGGTGAGACAGACCTGGGTCCAAACCCCAACTCTGCCACACAGCACCTCTGAGTTCTGAGCTAAGTCACTCTTCACCCTGAGCCTCAGTGTGTATGTCTGTACCACTGGGGTTGGCTGGCCTACCTCTCTGCTTACCTACCTACCTGCCTACCTACCAACGTACCTCCCTTATAGGGTGGTTTTGAAACAAGAGGTGACAGTGTGTGAAGTCCTAATCTTGCCTGACATATAAGCACTCAGTACATGGTAACACATGAAGAGTGCAATATGAAAAGCTTCCGTCTGCCTCAGTTTCCCAGTACGCATACACTTTGTTGTAGGGGGTTTTTGAATCCTCAGTTCTTGCCATATGCAGAGGATAGGACTGTGGGCTAAGGCAGGTGGTGCCCTTTTTGGTAAGGTCAGCAGCACTCACTCCCTGGGAACGGGCAGTAGAAGTGGATGGCTCTGGAGACCTGTGCCATACTTGTAATTAAGATTGGAAAGGGAGGTCAGGGAGGAAGGAAACTGATCATGGGCAACTGTGCCTGGTCCTGTCCCTTTGACTTATTTATTCCTCACAGCGGCACTGAGACGTCAGTGACTTTGTTCCGTATTACAGGAGTGGAAATCTGCTCTCGGTGGTGTTCAGGGTATTGTCCAAGCATCTACGTGTAGGAATGACCAGAGCTCAGACCTCCCTGGCTCCTGAGCCTAGGCCCTTCCTGAGCTGTCTCTCATCTTGAGAACACGTACAGTTTTCACTTCCCTGTGACTCAGGCTTTCTGCCCCTCAGCACTGCCGAGATTTGGGGCTGCGTACTTTTTCGTTAGGAGGGGCTGTCCTGTGCATCATCGGATGTTTAGCAGATCTCTGACTTTCTCCAATACATGCTAGTAGCACCCTCCATGACCCAGATGTGACAACCGTCAGTGTCTCCAGATACTGCTACTTGTGCTGTGGGTGCCAGAATTTGTTTCCAGATGAGAATCACTGTTGTAATTCATGAGAATCAGAAAATTTGGTTTATAAATATGATCTTTTTGGGGGGAGTTTTTAGGACATGTGGAATGAAGGAAATGATGTGTGTTGAGCATCCAGTATGTCTTAAGCATGATGCTACATTCTTTCCCGTGTGACATCTCATTTAATCCTCAGAACAATCTTGAAGGAAAGAAACCACCCCAGTGACAGAGGAAGAAATTAGGACTAAGGCCTGAGGTCATGGAGCTGATTGTCGGTGGTTTGCCAAGGGTCTCTCTGACTGCTCCTTTCTGCCTCCTTCCCCACCGTGGTCCAGAAAGAGAAATGCACAGGGCGTTTGCTTCCTGCTCTTCTTTTGTTGCACCAGCTCCCCCCCCTTGCAAAGATTCTGGAGTTGGGGAAACATAGGTAACGGACAAGGGCGCAGCAGCTGTGTGCTTTTCGCCCTGTTGGAGAATGGAAGAGGGAGGGAAGCAGTTAGCTTTCCCAGCCCTGATCACAGGAGCTTTGGTAAAACAATCTCCTTTTTTCTTTTTTCCTGGTTAAATGTGTCTGCAGCCCGCCTGCTTCCAAGCGAGTGCTGTGCTGTGACACCTCTGGAAGGTTTTCCATCAGCCTTACAAATTGGTCATTATGATTGTCTTGAAATGGAAGTAGGTACAAGTCGCTGGTAGGGCCCCTTCCTTTGCAAGAAGACTGCTTCACAGTGAGCCATCATCAAAGCAGCAAGCATAGAAGATTAGACATAATGGTTTATTTTCCTTCCAATATATGTTGATTTATGTGTGCAGTCCGGTGGATGGAGCTGGAAGAAATTTCTGAGGGAGAAGTGGGTCTTGAGTCTGTAGCACATATATTTAGAGCAATAGCTCCTACCCATTTTGGGGTATGGACCCCTTTTGAAAAATCTGTGGGAAGCTAATGACCCTCTGCCTAGAAAAAGCCACATAGACAGTTCCAAGGTGCTGATGGACACTCTTAGGGAACCATAGGTCAGATGCTGGACAGGGACTGATGTATGTCTTGGTTATGTATAAAAGGAGGCTTTCTGATTTGTTACTGTGTTTTGGTAGTCTCGAAAAATGTTCATACTGTTTGACCCAGTAATTGCACTGCTGGGAATTTGTCTTAAGAAACTAACCTGATTGTGGAACAAGGCTTTAGGCACAGAGTTCAGATGCCTGCTGGGGTCCCTGTTCCTCTGAGAGCTGGTGTAACGGGTTCAGATCCCTGCCCGGTGCACATCAGTTGAAGTTTACAGTGCTTGCGGACATGCGTGGCTCAATTAGTAGCCACTAGCCATGTGACTATTTAAGTCTAAATTCCCCAAAGTTAAGCATTTAGTTCTTTAGTATGTTAGCCACAGTTTAAATGTTCAGTAGGCACCTTTAGCTAGTGGCTGCTGTTTAGTGCAGATACCGAACGTTATTGTTGGGGGGATTCTGTTGGGCGGTCTTTCCCAAGATCAATGCCGATTCTGGGAGGAGTGCATTTTCGGGGCCTCCTCTGAATCCTGGGTTGCTCTCTGCAGCTCAGCACTGTATCACAGTGACCCTGACATCGGACTTGGCACCTCCTCCCAAAATAACCCATTCCACTATGCGGAGTTCTGTTGGTCTCCAAATTGGTCCTTCCCTCCTTCCTTTATTTGACTCACTCTTTGTTCTCTTTTCTCTTCTTTCCTGCCCCTCACTCTCACCCCAGAACCACCTCTTTTTGGAGTGACACAGACATTCTCTCTTGTCTCCTCTCTTCTGAAGCCTTGGTGCCAGGTGACAGCCATGCTCTGGAGAGCCTCCCTATTTCTACCTGTGCTCTCACAGGCGTTTTTCAAACAGGAACATTCTGCAGAGTTCAACTATTTTTACTTATTTATTTCTGTAGCAAAAACTTGGAAGTGATTTCGATGTGCACTGGTAGGGGATGAGTTAATGATACCTATTAAAAAATGATGTTTGCAAATAATTTCCAAAGATGTAGGGAAGTATTTAAGTGAAGGAGGAATGCCCAGTTTAGCATTATATATCTATTATTAGTTCCACTTTGTAAAAATACTCGGAAAAAGATTGGGAGGAAATCAGTCTACAATGTGTTAATTGGTACTGGGATCATGGTAATTTTTATTTTCTTTATAATTTTGTCTTATATTTTCAAGTTTTTTTCTTTATTGCTTTTAGAGAGAGAGGAAAGGAGAGGGAGAGAGAGATAGAAACATCCATGAGCAAGAACATGGATTGGCTGCCTCCTGCATGCCCCCCACTGGGGATTGGGTCACAACCTGGGCGTGTGTCCTGACCAGGAATCAAACCGGCAACCTCTTGGTTCATGGGTTGACACTCAACCACTGAGCCACACCAGCCTGGTTATATTTTAAATTTTTTATAGTAAACATATATTTACTTTTATAACCAGAAACAAGCACAAATGACATGGAAATCAAAGGAAAGGCTGGCAAGGTTTTGCATCTTAAAGTGCAAACAGGTCAGTTTTAAAATTTCTTGTGTTTTGTTTTCCCAAGTGTCAAGAACCTGCAGGCTGAGTTAAACAGCATCTTTGCCCTGCGTAAGCAGCTGGAGCGGGATGTGCTCGCCTGTCGGAATTTGCAAAAGATGCTGGAGGAGCAGATCAGCGAGATTCGGAAGCGAGAAGGTACACACTCTTGTATGTATCTCCCTTTGGTTTCTGCACTTAGAGGCCTTGGCTGGACTCTGAGGGAGGACACAAGGCCCCCACAGGAGTTCATCTGGGGACACTTTTGTGTGGTGACTGTCAGTGTTGGCTCTCCCAGCCTGTATCTGTCTGGCTTCAGTCTTCACAGCAGGAGACCCAGCAGACTATGAGTTCTGCAGAGGTCTGCTGCAGCACTGCTTCCTGCTGCCTCTGCTGTGCTCTGTGGCGTTTGATACTTCTAGCTCCAGGTAACCTTGGGACCTCACACTCCCCTTTCTGGGAAACAGCCCTTGTTGCCCAAAATGTCTGGGCTCTGCCTCCCGCAGCACCCCAGGCAGAGAGCCCAGACTGCAGACCTGCGGGGGTGAGATTGCTGCTTCATATTGGACCGCTGCTTTTCATGACCACACGTGGGTTCATTTAGGGAGGGCTGCAAGGTGAGGGTCCTGTGCTTCTTGCATTGCCGTGCTCCTCGCAGTAATAACTGGCCCTCTCCCTTCCTGGAGCCTGAGTTCCTTAGAGTCTGAGTTAGACTCTTCTTCCTTGCTGTATCTCTAGCCTGGCATGGGTGGTAAAAACTGGTAATAATGGTGGGTTTGACACTTCTTGAGCAACTACTGTGTACATGGCACAGTGTCAGACACTTAACTTCTCATCCCTGATCCTGACAGCCATCCCGTTAGATAGAGTAGGTATTGACGTCATTTTACAGGTGAAGAAACTGAGACTTGGGTGGGAGTGGGAGTGGATTTACCCAAATGTGAGCCGGGACGTCCTCCTTTGACGTGTAGCTCTTTCCAATATATTAGGTGTACCAATTTTCAGCCCCGTGTGTTAGATGAGGTCCTGTTTGTGGATTTGTCTCGCCCCATAGACGACCAGCCCTGCCCTGCATCTTCCCTTCCTATTTGAATGCGACCCTTGTGGCCAAGCAGCGAGTTTTAGCTGATCATCTCATGGCACACAAAATGATTAGAATTTGTGGCACACCAAAAAAAATTTTTTTTGCTGATCTGCCAAAAAAAAAAAAGATATAATTTTGGTTCATTCACACTGGACAGCTATTGTGTTTTGGCTGTTGTCATTTTTTAATTTGCCAGTCTAAGGGAAAAGAGGTCAGTGCCCTGACCACATAGGTGTTGCATGTTTGAAAGCTTCTTGCAGCACACCGACTGACAATGGCTGGTGCAGAGGGACCCTTCTGTAGGTGACCAGATTCTCTCATCTGAGATCTAGCAGGCAGTTTCTGCACTCAGTATGCTCGCTGCCATGGAGGGCTTGGGCCAGTGAAAAATACATCAGGCACTTATTTCCCTTGAGTTCTACCCTTGAAGTCACATCTAATTTTCCTGTATTCTCACCTAAATAGAATCACTCCCTCATTTAAACTGAAATCACCATTTTCTTGTGCCAGTCAGAATGGTCTCCAGGCGCAACACTTGATATGCAAATGATAATTCAGAATTGGCTACAGTGGAAGCTTATACAGCCCATGATGAAACCATATTTTGAGATATCAGCCTGTAGAGAAAGAAGGGAAAATTGCTTTTGCTCCTAAGCTTAGATTCACTCTGTACTTCTGCCCCCTAGATCCTCCCCCTTCAAACTGCCCAAGATAGATTACACTGGGATTGATCTTGGGAGGACCTATTTCTGATTTTCTTTTTCTCTTACCCTCCCTCCCCCCTTTTTTTGGTCTTTTTATTAGATGAACCATTTTCATTTTATAGTGATCAAACATCTTACCTGAGTATTTGCCTTGAAGAACACAATCGGTTTCAAGTGGAGCATTTTTCTCAAGAAGAACTTAAGAAAAAGGTATTTGCCTATTACTTACAGTGCTTTGTTGGTTATTTGTTCTCTCTTGGGTTCCTGATCACAGGTATAAGATTCTCAAACCCCCTTTTTCTCCTTTCTTCCCTCTCCCTGTTTGCCTTTTCTCTTTCTACATTTGTTCCCTGGAGTTCTCTCCTCATGTCTCATATGCTCCTTCTCAGGTTGGAGGACCCACCCAGACGCGATCTTCTCTGGGAAAGCCCTCCAGTCCCTCCACGTAGTCAGCCGCCTTTCCCCTCTTCTCGTACCAGTCACACTCATTCCCTTCTCACGCGGGCCTGCACAGTCTGGGTGGTTGTCTGTATCCTCTGCTCGACTGTGAACATCCTATTTATTTCTGATTTTCCAGTGCCTGGCACATGTAGTGGGAGTTAATAGATGCTTTTTGAAAGAGTAAATATTCAAGTTTGAGCAATAAATCTTTTTTAAAACTGAAAAGGTTTTTTTTTAATCTGTTGATTGTTGGTGTGGTTAGAGTGGCTTAGTATTTCAAGATTCTAAGAGCCATTGATAAGAATAGGAAGTGTGGCCCTGGCTGATTTGGCTCAGCGGTTAGAGCGTCGGCCTGCGGTCCAGAGAGACCCAGGTTCAGTTCCCGCTAAGGGCATGTACCTTGGTTGCGGTTTGTCCCGGCCCTGGTTGGGTCCTGCATGTGGCAGCCACTCGATGTGTCCCTTACGCATCGATGCTTCTCTCTCTCCTTCTCTCCCTCCCACTCTATCTGAACAAAAAATGGAAAAATGTCCTTGGGAGAGGATGAAAAAAAAAAAAGAATAGGAAGTGTGAGCTCAGAGGAGACTGTTTTATTGTAAAATTATCATACATGTATGACAGATTCAGTTTCTGTTTTGGAATAATTCGCATTCTGTTAGAGTGAGTAGGCTTGTAAGTAATTGTAATGTGGAGTGCAGGGGTTGCTGTAATAGGCAGATGTGCAAGGTATGGAGGTAGCAGAGAAGGAGAGGTTAACTGTTGGGGTTGAGGAGTGCTCGCTGGATCAGAGAAAGTGTCTCAACAGAAGTGAGGCCTGAAGTGGGTTTTGAAGGATGAACAGGAGTTTGTTTGGGTAGAGGGCTTTTTCAGCAGAGAAAGAGAAAATAGCCAGTGTAAGGTATAGAAGTAAGCAATGGAAAGGAGAACTATACAAATTTCAATATTTTGGGAGGAGTAAATCAAGCAGCATTGAGGCATTGAATTTTTTTTTTTCATCCTCACCCGAGGAAATTTTTCCATTTTTTGTTCGGATAGAGTGGGAGGGAGAGAGAGGAAGAGAGAGAGAGAGAAACATCGATGTGAAAGGGACACATCGATGGCTGCCACCCCCACAGCATACCAGGGCTGGGGACAAACTGCAACCGAGGTATGCACCCTTAGCGGGAACTGAACCCGGTCTCTCTGGACCGCAGGCCAACGCTCTAACCGCTGAGCCAAATAGGCCAAGGCGAGGCATTGAATTTTTGAAGGTAAATAAAATGAGGATGATAATAGCTGCTGCTAGTACCTACTGTGGCTGTGTTGAGGGCAGGAAGTTGTTCACTTGGTTGGTGCTTAGTGTTTATAGAATCAGAATGTCTTGTATTTCCCAGTGTAACCCTGAGGGTCAGGTTCAATTTGTGCTCATATTTTGATGTATTTTGGACATCTGCTATGGGCAGCCTGGGTGGGATTTCCTACTTTATTTGTGGGGCTAATGATTAGCACATTAAGATGTCTTTAGAAAATTACTGGCCATTGGCATTTGAAACTTCTGGAAACGAAGGTGGTGTCTGCCCAATTGCTTATGTATCTGGCCTATCAAGACCTGCATCTTGAGGAGGAGCACTGGGCTGGGAGTCCCTGGAGTCAGCTCCGGCGCAGGCTGTGCCTCTGGAGGCGTTGCCTTTTCCCACGTGGCTAGGCAAGCTGGCTGTTACGTGGCATCTGATTCTCAGGCAACCCCAGTGGTGGGACCTTGGGCAATGAAACTTCTTGTATCTCAGGCTCTTCTTTATAAAATGGGGATAATCATACTAGCCTATCCACCTCCTCAAATTTTTTGAAAAGAATGATCAACTACAGCTTGTGGGAGTATTTTAGTAGCTGTAAATTGCTATGTAATGGAAGACTATTATTATTACTGACATTGCAGTAAGTGTAGAAAGAAGGCGATGCTATAAAATAAGGGTGTCTGATAGTCTCAGAAACTTCAGTCTCGGCCATTTTCCTCCCGAGGGTCTTATGTACAAGGCAGGGATAGCATTAGCTGTCATTAGACTGTACCAAGGACTGAGTGCACTGTGACCACTATCGTCTTCATTTCTCACAGGAACCCCTTTCACAGATGAGGACATGGAGGCTTAGCTTAGGCAGCTTGCCCAGGCTCTCTGCCTTGCAGTGATGGCTGCGGGATTAGGGTTGTGGGCATGCTAGTGAAAACAGGTTCACTGGACCTAGGGTAGCCTGAAGACTGGACTCAGGCCGCCCGATTCTCCGCAGCGGTGAGGCCGAAAGGTCTGCTCAGTAGGAAGGTCGGTGCGAGGGCTGTGGCCCTGGGAAGCCGAGTCTGCTTGTGGGTATCCAGTCCTCCAGCCCCTCTGCTCTTGTTTTCCAGGTCAGTGACCTCGTACAGCTAGTGAAGGAGCTGTATACAGATAATCAGCACCTGAAGAAAACCATCTTTGATCTCTCCTGCATGGGTTCCCAGGGGGATGACAGACTTGAGTCAACAGAACAGGCGGAGGTAAGAAAAGACATTTTTGTTGTCATGTGCTAATTATAAAAAAATAACAACCTTCCAAATTTCTCAAGACTGCATCTGTCCTAGGGAGTTTGGGAGAAATCCCCTTTGCCGTGTTTGGGGTTTTGAGGACCCTCGTGGGTTAGCAGGTCTGGCCATAGGCTTTCTTGAGCTTGGGCCATGCCTGCGTGGACACATCGGGTATGTTGCGATGCTTTTGACTCCAAGTCAGGCCCTGGATCTGTGCTGCAGTTGGCACATCTAGAAGACTGGTATGGTCTCAGGGGTCTGGAGAGTGGCCAAGTCTCCCAGATAATTTGGGTAGTGAAGATGCATCATTACTGAATTCATCAACATTGAAAAACAAGCAAGCCTCTGAATTTGGTGCATCTTCTCTCCCAGCATCTGGACTTTTGGATTCGACTGGGCGTGTGCTGTTCCCACACATATAATCGGGACTCCTGCACTTTGCCATGTATAGTGGATACAACAGGAACAAACAATCAGTGTCCCGTCAGCCCACAAGTCAAGGTTCATGACTGGGACATTTCGCTGGTGGCATTGAACAGTTCTACAGGGCCCGGAGAGGTTAAATCATGAGGTCTCTTTCTGCATGGCCCCTAAGCGGCAAGTAGTTCGCTGGGCATGTGTGCTGAGGGTGAGAGGCCTGTTCTGTTAATTCAGGAAAGGACCAGGGAAACCTTATTCACCCTGATGACTTTGGTCTCTGACTTTCTCTGTTCTCGCCCGTGCTGACAGTGGGAGGACCCTGCAGTTGTGACAATGAGGAAGAGCTTGTCCCCTTTAGCCCCTAACCTGGCCTAACTCTCCCACTCGGAGAGCCCTGCTCCCTGTGTCTGTGGGCCTTTTTCAGAAGGCCGAACTGTGCTCATTATGAAACACAGGTGGGCCTGTTTGTACTTGGGTTCCCTGGAATCTTCTTGGTTGGAGTTGTCTGGAACACAGCCTGGTGTGCCAGGTCAGTGGAAGTCTCATTGCCACATCATTTCTAGGCAAAGATTTGTCAGCTTTAAGCTGTCTCCTCCCACCTTCCAAGTGGGAAATGCTCAAAGGTATTTAAGCTGCGCTCTGGCCATCTGCTCTCTTTGCAGAGGGAATGTTATTGATCTAAGTCTCCAGGGCTCCAGATCATTTTGAAAACCAAGAATATCTCCAATTCATTTAGGGAGAAACAAGTCTCTTGGCTTTTTTTCTCCAAGGCAGCATTTTTGATAAGCAGCTCATTCTTCACCTGCTTTATTTGAGTCATAAATGGCGAGTTTGTTTGTTCATTTGCCCTTTGAAAAAAATCTGTTAAATGTTCCATTGTGTCCTTTGGAGAACAGAGGCTTTTTCCTCTTCCCACTCCGAGATCTTAATACCAGCTGATTCAGAGTTGAGTCATTTGTCAGATTGTGCTTCAATTTGATGTTCCCTATGAATAGCCTTGTCCTTTGTAGCACAGTTCCCCACCTCCCCCCGACGGGGAAGGTGGTGTTCTCACAACAGCCTTGGGCCGAGGGAGCAGAGGTTGTTAGGGCGAGAGTGGGATGGCAAGGAGGGGCGGCTCCGTCCCGGGCACGTAGCTGCCCTGTGGGGAAGGAGGCAGGGGCACTCTGGCCGGCTTGTCCGCAGCCTCACTGCGCAGCAGGCTTGCAGTCGGGCTGGCCCGTCCCTGCTCTTGAGGGGCCTGGAAGTCAGAAAAGGGAAAAAAAGCGAAAGCAAATATAGTTTGTGTTTTAAAATTTAGTATTTTTTCTTCAATGTTTAATTAACTCACACCTAATACTTGGAAAATAGAGAAAAGAAATCACCCCTAATCCTGTCACTTTAAAACACTTAATTAACTAACATTTTGGAATCTTTCCTTCTCTGTTTGTGTACATGAACATGCTGCCCACAAAACATATACAGATTTGTTTCTTGTTTTTTCCCCAATCACTGTTATGTTATAGCATCTTATGCCATCATGAAAGTACTGAAATTTAAATAACTGCTTCACTGTTGCTGAAGGTGGAGGTTGTTTTCAGTGATTCACTATTTTAAATTTACCTGCTGAGTGTCTTTGGACTCAGCTCTTTCTGGGCGTAGGATTTTTTCCCCTTAGACTGTATTTCCAGATGTGTAGTTAGTTACTAAGTCAGTAGTACAAATAGATATAGGTATAAAATAGGCATATCATTTACTTCTATATACCCCTCTGCTACAACTTTTAATTTGACAAAGGGGTCTGAATAGTAGGAAGCCCTTGATAACAGATTGTCAGTTTACCTTCAAAATGGTTGCGGCGGCGTGGATTCCCTCTGCTGCGGCGGCGTGGATTCCCTCTGCTGCGGCGGCGTGGATTCCCTCTGCTGCGGCGGCGTGGATTCCCTCTGCTGCGGCGGCGTGGATTCCCTCCGCTGCGGCGGCGTGGATTCCCTCCGCTGCGGCGGCGTGGATTCCCTCTGCTGCGGCGGCGTGGATTCCCTCTGCTGCGGCGGCGTGGATTCCCTCTGCTGCGGCGGCGTGGATTCCCTCTGCTGCGGCGGCGTGGATTCCCTCTGCTGCGGCGGCGTGGATTCCTCTTCCCTCTGCTGCGGCGGCGTGGATTCCCTCTGCTGCGGCGGCGTGGATTCCCTCTGCTGCGGCGGCGTGGATTCCCTCTGCTGCGGCGGCGTGGATTCCCTCTGCTGCTGCAACCTTGCTGGTTCCCTGCGTGTGGCCAGTTACTCCAAACCACCCAAACCAACAAAAGACCAGGCACAGGTCTTCTTTTGTTTTAAAGTGCATTTAAAATCTTTCATGAGGCTGCCCCTATTTCCTTATATTTACTTATTGGTTATTAATTTATATATTATAGAAAAATGTGGTTAAGAATTGACATACGGGCCTGACCAGGTGGCTCAGTTGGTTGGAGTGCTATCCCATACACCAGAAAGGTTGCAGGTTTGATTCTGGTCAGGGCACATACCTAGGTTACAGGTTCGATACCAGTCTGGGTGTGTTTGGGAGGCAACTGATCAGTATTTCTCTCTCTCAATCTCTCTCTCTCCCCCTCTTCCGGTCTCTCTAAAAATCAATAAAAAAATCCTTAAGCAAGGACTAAAAAATAAAGAATTGACATATGGGAGTGATTTGAGCAGACTATTGTCAGGGTCGTCTCACCACCAGATTCTACTGTTAACATCTCCTGTCCATCATCGCTCCAACTGATCTTTTTGATAAATTTTAATGTACAGACATCAGTACACTTCCCCCTAAATACTTCAACATGCTTATCTTTAACTTTAATATGTTTTGTAGTTATTTTTTGTTTTAAGGTTAAATTTGCCTAGAGTGAAATGAAGAAATCATGCCTACGTCTGCTAAGTTTTACAAATGTATATACCTGTGTATCCCAAATCCCTAGCAGGATCGTGTCCCTTCTGGTCAATTCCCACGCTCACCCCTGGCCACTTTTCTGATTTTATTCTACCATGGATTAGTTTTCCCGCTACATTTATGATTTACATAAATGGAATCGTAAAGGATGTTTTCTTTTGTATAACATGTTTTCACTCAGCATTTTTTTGAGAATTCACCCATGTTACGTGAATCAACAGTTTATTCTTTTTTTACTGCTCGGTAGTATTTCAGTGTATGAATATATTCCAGTTTGGTTATTCATTCTGCTATTGATGGACATTTGGATTGTTTCCAGTTTTTGGATATTATGATAAAAATTGATATGAATATTTATATTTAAATCTTTATGTGGACATCTGTTTCCAGCTTTCTTGATGAATACCTATGAGTGGGATTCCTGGGTCATAGGGTTATTCATGTTATAAGAAATAGCCAGTATTTTTTCCATAGTGACTTACCATTGTATTCTCTTACTAACAAATTTAATAGTCCTAGTTGATTTATGTCACTGAGAAAGTTTTGTTTTGTTTTTTAATCCTCACCCGAGGATATTTTTTCATTTATCTTCAGATAGAGTGGGAGGGAGAGAAAGGGAGAGAGAGAAACATTGATGTGAGAGAGTCACATCGACTGGTTGCCTCCTGCATGACCCCGACCAGGGCCGGGAATGAACTGCAACCTAGGTATGTGCCCTTGGCCAGAACTGAACCCGCGTGCCTCATTGGTCTGTGGGCTGACACTCTAACCGCTGAGCCAAACTGGCCAGGGCACCGAGAAAGTTTTAATAATGAAGGAAGAGGCCAATAGCAGGAGAGGGTTCTTACCTATATTTAGAAAATTTTATGCCCTAGTAAGTATACTAATGCATGTTTAGTCTGTTGCTTGATAATACAGTAAGATCTGATTTGCGATCATCGGTTCTCTTTGATCCTTATTGCAGATTTGGATGTGGTTAGATCGAATATGTTCTGGTCCTGGGAAGTTTTCTACAAAATGACTTTTCTGATATCAGTTTCTGTGTTTTGCTTTTCTTCTTCCAAAACAAGGATTTCCTCTAAAAGGAAGATTAGAAAAATATAAGTTGGTCTGGGAGAATTCTGAGGTAATTGACTAAATGTAGGAATTCATAGACTAAAACTGTGGTGATAGAACCCTAGACATCTCATATGTACAACATGTCCAGTGAGTGACTCCGCACTTAGTTTGTGGTTTTAACATGTTGGTGAAATGGGGTTTGGTATACTTTTTGAAACAGCTTTGACTGATTCCCTGTCCTGGGTGTGGCTACCTTTCCTCTCCTGTTTTACTTGGTTAACCAGGTATCCTGTGATTGGAATTTTTACTCTTCCAGACAGCTGAGATCTGGCCCTCTTGAGAACTTTGTACTGTCCGTTCTGCAGAATGCAGAACCTGTGGGATTTACACTGCTTTAAAGCATTAGGGATTTATGTACTTTTTATAAATAACTGTCCTTCGTTTTCAAAAGCATGAAGTTATCAACAGGCAAGCCTGATATCCTTTATTAGCCACGAGGACTTTTTGTCAGCAAAATGGCAGTGTTGCTGGGACTGTCCATCTCAGATGTGTGACAGTCCAAAGAGAGGTTGTTGCCCTGTGCTAAATCGGAGTGGTGCATAAATCAGGCGCACCATAAATTTCATTTACCGCTTTCTCGCTATTTGGTTTTTTCAATTCCATCAATAGCTATTTTCCAAAATCTTGTTACTTTTCTATAATCTGAAAGTGAATTTAGCAGTGGCAGGAATGTCAGCAGCACAACAGACAGCGCATTCAATTTACGGCAGCTCAGGGAAGGCCGTGCAAGGGCAGGGGAAACAGCTTGAGTTATTTCTTGAGGAGTTGGTCCTTAAATTATGCCTGATCCCAGGCAGCTGTGTGTGATTTCCAGAACTAGCAACTCTAACTTTAGTTAATTTTTATTTCATGGCTTTGGCATTTGTTTCTGCCTCTTTTTTTGGTTTGTTTTTGTTTTGCATTTAAAAAAAAGCCATCACTTACTTGTTCATACATATTCATGCTACATCTTTTTTTGGGTTGCATTTTCACACCATTCCATGCACCATGTAGCTTCCAGCCAGCAAGGAGGACGAGGACACAATCCGAATTGGAGAGGATGATGAGAATAGTTTCCTGAGTGACCAGCATTCGGAGCAGAGTAACAAGGTAAGAACGTGGCAGTTAACTCCTTATTCCATCTGCCCTTCTCTGTGCCCAGGCCAGTGTTCTGGTCTGGGATGAGTCTGATGGGTTTTCTGCTCATCCTGCCTGTACTGAATGCCTGCTGTGTGCCTGTGCAGAGTCAAGAGACTCTTCCTTCTCAGAAGTTTCCGATTGGGTGGGAGAGCCGGTCAGGAAACAACAAACACATACTTGCAAATAAAAATTGGGCTTTAAAAGGAGAATGATGGACATTGGATGTTGGATCTGGACAGGTCTTTAGAGATCTAACCTGACACATTGGTTGTTTACATTAGAGGCTGAGGCCTATGAAGGGATGGTCTGTCCAGGGCGCAGAGTAAGTCAGTGACACGGGCCCTTCCCTCCAGACTGCTGTGAACGCCCAGATCATTAGATTGTGGTGTGAGGAGCACTGATAGAACCCAACTCCCCTTCTCAGGGGCCCTCTGCCACCTCTTGATCTGGAACCCCGCCTAGTGTCGTCTGGGCAGAAGAGAATTTGACTCTGTCCACATAGAATGTTCCTCTAGTCAACTGATACTGAACATTTGGAGCAAACACTGTCCAGGTCTGAAAAGGATCCTAAAGCCTGGGATGTGGAGGGAGATAGAAGGCCGTGGATTTGACATTTGTGGCCTTCAAGGTGTTCAGGTTTGTGGACCCGTGAATGAGACAACATTAACACGTGGATAGTTATGGAGAGCCACACAGTTCAAAGTGGGGGCTTTGGAATGAGATCTGATTTTGAGTGTTGGTCAATATCTCTGTGACCTCGGTTAACCCTTGCTTAACCTCTAAGCCTGAGATTCCCCATCAATGGTAGTAATACTTCTTGTTAGGATTGTTGTGATATTTAAATAGAAATGTATGTATTTAGTGCTCAGTAAATGATAGCAATGACTATTTTTGTTATTATATTCTAGACTTTTCCTTCTTGGGAGGTTGCTTATTTAGATGGATTTAATAACTAGATTGGTGGCAAACAAGACCCTATAAATAACAGCTCATTTGTGTAGGTCTTGTCTTTCATTTAAAATCGTAATCATTTTACAAGTATGGAGAGAGGGGTGTGATGGCTAGTGTATATATCACCAGCAGTAATGAAGTCAAGGGGAGTTATTTATAGATTGGTAGGAAAAATTTACAGCTTTGGAAAGGAGGGGAAAGAATGCTAATTGCAGCACCTTAAGACATGCCCAGCGCAGGCTTGAACTAGACGCATCCTCGGCACCGCTCCTCTGGGACCCCCAGTGACCCAGGAAGGTGGATCCATAAATAACATCTCCCTGGGTATTAAGAACTCACCACTTTCCTAATGAGACAAATCAAAGTTGCATTAGTTAGAATGTATCTGTAAGGAGCAAGTGGCTTTCTGTTCTGTAATGGGGAGCATACATTGCAGAAGTACACATATGTCCAAAGCACTGTGAATGGCTTGGATTCTGTGCCCTTCTTAGGAAGAACTTCCAAAGAGCGGGCCGTGGGGTGGGGGAACATGCCACAGCGAGTAAGACCCTGAGCCACACTCTTAGATGAGTCAGTCATCTCATTTTGTTCCATAGTCACCTTGGGAGGTGGCACTACTGTCCCCGTCTTATATAGGAGGAAACTGATGTAAACACCTTTGTGCTCTTGCCAGAGCATCTCCCTGCCATAAAGAGACTGTGTGTGGTGTCCCTCTCTTTTCTCCCTCATTCATTTTCTCTAGCTTACTGGTACTCTCTCTCTCTCTCTCCTCATGCCCCCTTTCCCTCCTCCAGAGTCCATTATTTGATCAAATACTTTGATTTACAGATTACTGAGGATTATTACAAAGGGGGCTACAAAAATGGATATTTAAGGCACACGGATTCCAATATTTTATACTACGATGGAGCCCATAAACCTGGCTGCCCTGGAGACCCGAGTCTAGAGGAAGGCGAGCTCCTGAACCTGCTTGCCCCTGTCTTCAACGAGAAGGCCACATCGTTGCTGGAATCCAGGTAGACGTGGGGCCAGGCATTGCTTTGTCTCTGTAGTCTGAGGGGAGAACAGACTCTCATTTTGCTAAATGGATGTCGAGGATGGTGCTGTGTAATTTACCTGAGAGCGCTCCTGAAATGACTGGGAAGAAATCTTGCCAGTCATGCAATTAAGTAATTAGGCTGCATGCTAGTGGCTGTGAGGGGACTTGAGCAGAGCCTCCTGCAAGCCCATTATAAAGAGGAGAAAGCAAGTTTTCCTTTCGAATTATTCCTGCGAGCCCACACAGGGCTGTCTGGATGTCAGCGAGAGAAATCGGCCCCAGCGAAACCTCTTCCGGTTCGACAGCAGCTTAGAAGCTGCCATTGTCGTTGTGACTCTGCTGTTGGATGTTGAGCTTGAACTAAAATTATCTTCTCATTATATCTGCAGGGAGCCATTCCTGCATGAGGAAATACTATAGGGTGTTTTTTAAAAACAAAAGTGGAGAGACATTTGGTATATTTGTATTTTGAAAATTAACCCTTTAGGAGCCAGTTTCCCCCCTTTCACTTCTTTCTGTTTCATCGGCAGCTGCTTGGGCTTTGGAGCCAGAAAGAGCTGTGCCTGCATCGCTCAGCGCTCCCGCTTCTCTGGCCCCGCAGGGTGCTGTGAGGACCGAGACGAAGCACTGTGTGCAGAAGTGGCTGGCTCGTGGGCTGTGTTCAGTCACAGTTTTCAGTTAGTTCTCTCCCAGTGTAGATGGAGACTTGGAGCTGGTGACTATGGCCCAGGACTCCCGGCGAGAGTCAGGGACCTACTATTGCTGTCACTGGTGCACTAAGCCTTGGGGACAGTCCTATAGCTAAAAAAGGCTTGAGGTGTTCTGTGTTGGTGAACTCAGGCAGGTTAACCCTTCCCCAGCCCTGACATCTGCCTAACATTTGTTTATCATGAGTCCTCTGGGGGGCATGCCCAGTGGCTGTTTGGTTTATTGTCACTGGGAGTTAGGTGACCACAGTCAGTGCTTGAGAAATGGAGGATTTCCTCAACATCAGAGTCCCAGATGTTAAATCGGAGTTAAAAGATGCATCCCTTTCTCTCTCTCTGTTTCTCTCTCTCTTCTCTCTCTCTCTCTCTCTGTTTCTCTCTCTCTCTCTGTTTCTCTCTCACTCTCTCTCTGTGTCTCTGTCTCTCTCTCTGTTTCTCTCTCTCTCTGTTTTTCTCTCTCTCTGTTTCTCTCTCTCTGTTTCTCACTCACTCTCTCTCTCTCTGTCTCTGTCTCTCTCTCTGTTTCTCTCTCTCTGTTTCTCTCTCTCTCTCTGTTTCTCTCTCTCTGTTTTTCTCTCTCTCTGTTTCTCTCTCTCTGTCTTTCTCTCTCTCTCTGTCTTTTTCTCTCTCTCTCTCTGTTTCTCTCTCTGTGTCTTTCTCTCTCTGTGTCTTTCTCTGTATCTTTCTCTCTCTCTCTGTCTTTTTCTCTCTCTCTCTCTGTTTCTCTCTGTCTTTCTCTCTCTGTCTGTTTCTCTCTCTGTCTGCTTCTCTCTCTCTCTGTTTCTCTCTCTGTCTCTGTTTCTCTCTCTGTCTCTCTGTCTCTCTCTCTCCCTGTTTCTCTCTCTGTTTCTCTCTCTCTCTCTCTCTCTCTCTCTCTCTCTCTCTCTCAGGACGACCTAGAGTGTACCTGGGTGGTGTGAGCTGGGAAAGGTCGGTGGATGTGGTGGGAGCAGGGGAACTGGGGTATGAGTGTTCCTTCTAGTGGGCAGGAACTTCTCAGCCCCAACTGATTGTTGTCCTGCAAACACGTGGGCTCAGAGCTTCCAGTCTTTCAGTAGAAGCTCTAAAATTATATTCTAAATCTCTTGATTTTTAGAAATTGAGACCTAGTTATATTTTTAAAGAAACCACTTTATGGGCCAACACCCTGCAGGCAAGCTTGTGACATCTGCGATTCAGTTCCCTATTCCCTGTAGGTTCCAGAGGTTTCCAGGCCATCGCTGGCCCATTCTAGTATTACACGGCACGCCTGCCGCCCCTGTCTTATGATAGCCATCATCTGAGTGCACCACTGAGTTCCATGACAGGGAGTCGTGGCTCGAAGGGCCCTCCTGAAGTCCCAACTGGCACCCACGCTCTGTGCCAGGGCCCAGGCTGGCACTTTTAGTAAAATGCTTGATCTCATTTTACCATCATACCAGCTTTGCATGCTGCTGGTCTTGGTTTTACAGTGTGGGAGCTGACATTTGGGGACTTGACATTTCCTTAGCCTAGTAAATGGTAGAGCCATTGCAGAGTATTGTGGAGGAGTCTTTTAAAACAGACTGACAAACCTCAGAGGGAAGGGGAGGGGCGGGGGGGAGATAAACCAAAGAACTTCTGTGCATATATGCATAACCAATGGAAGCAGACAACAGTGCGGTAAAGGCTGGGTGGGGGGTAGGAGCAGGGAGGAAGGTGTCAATGGGAAAAAAAGAGAAGGATATCTGTAATAGTTTCAACAATAAAGATTAAAAAAAAGCCTCCCAGGATTCTTATTGGTCAGAGAAACACCAGTCTTCTTCCTGAGAATTCCCACCAGGAGGTAGGTTATTTCGGTGTACTGGAAAAAGCAGCGTTGTGGAGTCAGACAGACCTGTGCTCCAGTCCAGCTATGTCAATTAGACCTGTGACATAACTCCCCACCTTGGCTTCCTCATCTGCAACACCAGGGATGATGATGCTCATCTACCCCATAGCTATCTTTTGAGGATTAAGTGAAATAATGAGTGTAAAGTATAGATCCAGGTTGGCATTGAGTGGGGTTTTGGTGTTACTACTGCTTAAATTGTGCCGTACCGATTACTCCTACCCTTTCCCACTACCCTCTGGTAAGGTTCATACCATATGCAAGGCAGCCGCCAGCCCGTGATTTGTGCCTCTGAGGTCATTGCCGAGCCGTGCCTGATAATCCCGGCGCAGAATTTCCATGGATGTAGGCCTGGGACGTCCCTTCAGCTTTTGAGCTCCCCCACCTTCCAGCCGTCCATCCTAGGGCCTTAGGGGCTGGCAGAGGAGCAGACCCCCAGAGAACTCTGATTCAACTTGCCCATCACTGGATTGGAATAAGGAGGCAACTTGTCCAGTGGTTACCAAAGCCTAATTAGTTGTCTTGCAGTTGACCAACCAGAACAGTTGACTCTTTGGAGGTGGAGTGAAAGGGTCAGTCAGGCCCCACCTGGCCCGTCCCTCCTCTCCTGCGGTATTCACTGTGTGTCTGATCCCAGGCCTCTTTCTCTGTGCTTCCAATTTGATTTGGCCCCATTCCCTAGAGGACACGGTTTAAGATTTTATCATCTCAGTGTTTGGGTCTTTGTAGCCAAAAATTAGGTGTGAAATTTGATATCTGAACATCTAAAAGGGGAGCCCTTGGGGATTATTTTTTTAAAAAGCTGATACAGTCTTGAGCTTAGGTAATAGAAGTGGGGTAGTTATTCCTAGAACATCTGAGTCTTCTCTGCTGGGCGTGGCTGCAGGGCAGGGCAGGCGCCACCAGAGAGATGCTGGCGAGGGTCCAAAGAAGTTAGAGGTTAGCACGTAAACAGCTGAAGAGACTTGGTGTGTGCAGGCTGCAGGGGAGTAGATGTGGCAAGTGCCTAAAGGTGCAGTCCATGCTGTGGAGGGACCAGATCTGGGGTTCTAGACAGCACCCCAGAAACCAACGGTCCTCCTCGATTCTCCCCTTCACTTTTCAAACCTAAGTCCTGACCATCTGCCTCCTAAACAGCTCTGAATTCACATACTTCTCATTATCCCTGTCGCCTCCTGACATCCTAGCTCCTGTCAGGTTGCTCTGAATCATTGTAGTAGTCTCCTAACTAGCCCCTAGATCAGTAGTTCTCAACCTTCTTAATGCCGCGACCCTTTAATACAGTTCCTCATGTTGTGGTGACCCCCAACCATAAAATTATTTGTGTTGCTACTTCATAACTGTAATTTTGCTACTGTTATGTCTTAGGCGATGCTGTGAAAGTGTCCTTCAAACTCCAAAGGGGTCGCGACCCACAGGTTGAGAACCGCTGCCCTAGAGACTCTCCACTTTTCTTGGGACCAAAATCGTTTCTCTGGCCAGTTTTGCTCAGTGATTAGAGCATCAGCCCACGGACTGGAGGGCTGTGGGTTTGACTCCCAGTCAAGGGCACATATCTGGGTTGCAGGTTTGATACCCTGCCCTGGTTGGGCTTGTGTGGGAGGCAACCAATCCATGTGTCTCTCTCATAGCAATGTTTCTATCTTCCTCTCTTTCCCTCCCTCTCTCTTCCTCTTCTTCCCTCCCTCCCTCCCTTCCATTCTCTCTAAAAAATCAGTGGACACCAAAGAACTTATATACATATATGCATAACCAATAGACACAACAGTAAGGTGAAGGTGGGGGTTGGGGGAAGGGGAGGAGGGTGTCAGAAGGAAAAGGAGGGACATCTGTAATAAAAAATATTAATAAATTAAGTATTAAAATAAAAATAAAAATCTGGGAAAATATCCTCAGGTGAGGATTAACCAAAAAGAAGACAAAAAAGCAACGTTAACGTGGCCTGCTAGGCCCTGCGTGGCCTGGCGACCCTGTCCTGCAGCTCTGCGCGTGGCTCCTGCTTTCTGTGCTTCGGCCACACTTCTCTCAGTCCCTGGATGATCTGCCTGCTTCGGAGCCTTTGCACATGCAGAGGACGAAGACTCCCTCCCCAGGGCATGGGTTTATCCCTGGGTATCTGTTGCATCCAACCCTTTCCTATGACCTTGACTTGGCCAGCTACTCATGTTACGTGCGATCATATGACAGACAGATTATCATCACTAATTTCAAAATGAGCACTCGGTGTTGCCCAGCATAAGACTGTTCTGCAGTTTTTCGTCTCCCCTCCCTGACTGATGACCTTGCCTTATACTTGATGGAAAAACAAACAGTTGAACTCAAGTTATTTCTGTTTGCCCACCATGCTGCCAGCTTGTGGGCCTGTATACCCACAAACTCTGGCTTCCTGTTGTCGGAACTGAAGAAAGAAATATCCTGCTCATGTCCAAGACCGACCCTCCCCCGGACGTGGCTCCCTGTCCTCTCGGGGTGCCCTGTTTTCTGCATCATTAGTATTTTCCTGTTACTGAATTATTTCCATCAGCATAAGACAAGCATTAATGTCAACCATCTGGGAGAAGTTCCCCCTGCACTCCCCCTCCCCAATTTCACCGAGCTACTACCCCATTTCTTGATTCCCCCCAAAGGTAAAATTTCTTGGAAGAACTGTTCATATTTACTGTGTCTACTTTCTTTCCTTCCATTCTTTCTATCTCATTCCTACGACTTTCATACCCTTCACTCCACTTATCAAGGTCAGTGACAGTCTCCAAGTTGCGAAGTTCAGTGGCCAGTGTCACCCTTTCAGCAGCAGCTGCCTGCCACGCTGTTCAAGACCCTCCCTCCCTGTCTCTTTCTGCCTCTCGGGGCCTTTGCAGTGGCCATTCTCTCCACCTGGAATGTTCTGTTCTTGTGTCCATGGCTGGTGGTGTCTCAGCTGGATGTCAGCTCTGCAGAGGGGCCCGCTCTTCCTGACATTCTCTCAGAAACCCAGCTCCTACACAGCGCCGAGGACGTCCTCCCTCCCTTCTTCCCTTCTCCCTCCCTTAACTCTTAGTACTTGTCGTTGCTGACATGGTCTTACTTCGTTATCAGTGCCTGTCTGTCTGTCTGCTCCTTAATGAAATGTCAGCTCCATGATATTTTTTCTTCACCATGAATTTCCACCACCCTACATGACACATGGGAACGCGCGATAGGTACTTGAGTGTGCAGACAAGTAAGCACTCAACATCCTAGCAGCAGATATGTTTTTATTTATTTATTTATTTATTTATTTATTTATTTATTTATTTAATCTTCACCAGAGGACATTTTTTGCATTTATCCTCAGGTAGAGCAGGAGGGAGAGAGGAAGGAAGAGGGAGAGAGAAACATCGATGTGAGAGAGACACATTGACTGGTTGCCACCCACACGACCCCAACAGGGGCCGGGGACACACTGCAACCGAGGCACATGCCCTTAGTGGGAACCGAACCTGGGACTCTCTGGTCTGCGGGCCGACGCTCTAACCGCTGAGCCAAACCGGCCAGGGCAGAAGGTCTGTTTAGAGACCTGGGAAGAGAGCAGTGCTTCTGTGGATTCCGAACGGCCTGAGCTTCGGTCCTTGCTCTGCACTTTACCAGGGGATCTTGAATCTTTACAAGCCTGTTTCTTCATCTGTAAAGTGGGGTTGATATCAGTCCCCATCTCACAGTTTCACTCTGAGGACTAAATGTATTTAGTGTATTTAAAGGATCGGACACCGTAAGTGCTTCATAAATGTCAACTTCTTTCCCCTTGTACCTTCTGTGTGACAAGATGCTCAGGAAGGTACATAAACAAGGTTTGGGCCTCTGACAAGACCCATGGACTGAACCATTAAGAAGGTCCTGATCACAGTGACAGCTTAATGAATCTCCTGTTCAGATTTCTAGCAAAGGAGCACTTGAAATGTTTTATTTAACAGTATACCACTTTAGTATATTATAATGGCCTCTTGCACCACCTTTTACTACCCATTCATAAAGTCTTTTTCTTGGGTTTTATTGTGTGTTGTTTGGTCGTGAGTAATGGTCCTCCTTTGGCTAACTGAAGAGCAATTGTCATGAGTTTAATCTATATTAAGGGAAGGAGAGGGAAGGAAAATTTAGTTTAACATGCTTAAAATACTAGAAATATTTCTAAAGTCTGGGTTTACTGAATTTTAAGATGGTTTCTGTAGTCTAGATGATTTCATATTAGAAATGAAAAATGAACCATACATTTTAATTTTGTTTTTTTTATACCTTTTTTACTCTGTTTAGTGTGCTGTAGCTGTTTCATTTGAATTGAATCGACTCTGCCCCAGAGCTAGATGATCAGAATCCAAGTATGAGTGAGACCTTGCCCTGCCCAGTGGGGAAGGTGAAACAGGGATCTTGTCGCTTCTAGTGGCAACAGTCAGAGCAAGGGAAGCTCAAGGGGTGTTGAAGGTGTTGGTAGTAGCAGTCTGTCTGTCTTACGAGGATTTTGGAAATGGGGCAGGCAGGAGAAATTGCAAAGCGAAGGAAAAGGTCTAACACTGCGAGGGCCTGTTTTGTCCCCTCCTCACTGCTGACCGCCACTGCTCATCCTGCCCCGTGTCTGCCTTTCCTGGGAGACAGCAGTCGCTTTCCAGCCTCTGCCTCTGCCTTGCTCCCCTCCACGTTCTTCTTCATCATTTTCTCTCTCAATTTTATAACCTCCTCTTCTTTTTTTTTTTAAACGAATTTCTTTTTCTCTTATAGTTTTCTAATTTAAAAGTGCTAACTTAAAAATCTCCACATTGCTTTATTATTTTTATTTCCTTGAGTGTGAACTTGCATTTGTTGGTTAATCTATCTTTTGTAATACTGGATTTTGTTGGCAAGTTTGGTTTGTCTGTGATAAGCCCTGCTCAGTCCCCACCCGTGCTCTGCCCTTCATGGTGGTTTTGCCACAGCGTGGCTGTCTGGATCTTCCTGTGGGGCTGATGAAACTCGCGTGGTTCTTCTACCGTGGCAGTTGAATCTCTGGTCCCACTGCTTTCTGCAGATGCCCTCTTCTCCTGACTTTGGGTCTCTACTGTTTTCTGACCTTTGGATACCTTTTGCCTTGATTTTTGAATCCTGTAGTGCACTTCAAAACATTTTTGTTCTGTATTTTTGCTGCCCTTTACATGTGTTTAGGGCAGAGTGGGAGGGGCTCCTGTGTGTGCTGACACCACCCTCTGGACAGGACCTCTCGCCATTCAGTCTTTATACCGCAGCCAGCCTGAGCTACCTTTGCAGAGCACGTGTGGCCATGCTGCTCCCTCGCACAGAGCCTCGCGGTGGCTCTTCTTTCCTCCACGCGGCTGGGTTCTCCCTTGCCTCACTTCCAGCCTCACCTCCCTGCTCTCCACTGTGTCTTGTCTCTATTCATACTGTTTTCCATACCTAGAATGTTCCATTGTCCTTTCCCCCAGCCAGCCTCTGTCGACTTGAGAATCCTTTTCTGACGTTCTTCCTGCCACTACGGTCTGGCCCCCTGGGATTGCTGTTCTGCAGCCCCCCAAACGGGCAGTGCCCTGTGTCACTCACCCTGGGAGGGGTGACTCGCGTGCACCCCTGCCTCCAACAGCAGGCTAAGTCTTTGCAGGCAGTTTTGCATCCCCAGTGCCCATTGCAGGGCCTGGCACAAGTCATACCCTCACGAGGGGTTCTTCTCGAATGACTCCATAGTCGTTTACGTGCGGGCTTAGTTTGAGTTCCCAGGAAAACAGAGCCTAAGATAAGGACTCGGGTGCAAGTGGTTTATTTGAGATATTGATTCCAGGGAGTAGGAAGGAGGGATCAGGGAGAGGAAGACAGAAATGGAGGCAAAGCCAGTAAGGGTACCTTATTGTTCCAGTTACTGCTGCGGGCAGCTGGGGCTCAGTCCTACTGGGCACCCTCTGAGGGACAGCACAGAGTGTGCCTTGGTGTTGTCTCTCCAGAGGAGGGGAGCCTGGGACATTCACTCAACGGCTTTCCTCCCCACTGCTTGAGGGTTTTCTCTGGCACAAACTGGCCCCCACTTCCCCACTGCCCTGCTGGCTGGCTCAGCAAGCTCTGGAAAAGGTCCCAAGGCAGCAGGGAGATGCAGGGTGTGCTTGACGTAGGACTGCCTGTGTCTACGAGAGCTGTCCGCAGGGCTAGGGCTGGAGTCCGAGGGAGGCCAGGGGTGTGTGGCAGGGGCTTGAAAAGCATCTGCTACCCATGCACTCTTGTTCTGTCCTCATGGTTGCCCTGTGAAGGAGGGCTCGCCCTACTTTCAAAGCATCCCAGGCAGAATTTGAAGCCGTTTTGTCTGACTTTAGAGCCAGTGCTCTTTTGATTAAGAGCAGTTTACAGCATTGAATCTATTAAATGCCTAGTTACTGAGCACCAGTTATGCACCATGATGGAGCAGGTTACTGATGGATCCACCAGATTGGCCAGATTCATCCAAAGCCATACTTGCCCCCGGATGTAGGAACAGGACCGGGGGAAAAGGGGAACCTTGTGATGTCATGAATACGTTACGACCTTGTTTGCTCCTTTCTTACGCCCAACCTGCACCCATATAGCCATGTGGCCCCTTCACTTGCTGTGTTACTTGTGTCAGATCAATTCTCTTCTTTTTATTCATGAAATGGACTTGGTAGTACCTACCTTGTGTGGTTCTGAGGTGACATGGGATGAAATACTTGGCGTGGGTCCTGGCATGTGGTGGGTGTTTGCTGTGTTTAGTTTAAATAGAACCTGGGCCAGTCAGTGAGGAACACTTGGGAGACAGGTAGGGGACAAGGCCCTAGCAGGAAGCTTAGTTCTCTCATTTCTTTCTCTTTTGGCAAAACAGGCCAGACCTTCTTAATGTGCTGCGTGATCTGCTTCTGGAACGAATACGCTTGCCAGAGCAGGGGGTTCCCGGAGAACACCGTGATGGTGCCGCCTGCAAGACACTTAAGCACATGGCTGCTCAGCCAGGAGGTGAGCTCGGACACTCCATCCATCCCAAGCCCCACGGTGAACTGCAGTTGTCGGGCGGAGCCCAGCCAGGAGAGGCGGATGAGCTGTCTAAGGTGGAGCTGAAAGATGCCTCGGTGCAGACTGTGGTCATGGAGGGCAACACGCTCAGATTCCATCATGAAGGCAGGAGGGAGGCTTGGGAAGAGACACTGACAGCCGCTGCCTTCTGCACGGAGCATCAGCCGGAGAGCTTGTGCAGGAGGCCGGGGCGGGAGGCCTCTCCCCTCTCCTTTCCCCGTGGGACTGACAGAGTGAGTTTTTCCATATATTACTTATTTTATACAAACAGGACACTTAGAAAATCACCTGTGTTTGTCTAAACCTGGATTTATATAAAACCCAGTGTCTCCCTCTGCCTGCATTATCCTGGCCTCTACGTAGAGGTGTGTGTCTGTCCTAACCTTTCCCCAAGTATTACTGTCATTTCCCCTTCTGTCTTCCCCTATCCCAGCCATAGCTTATTTATCTGTTTATCATGGCACTTACGTGTTTTCCTTATAAAAATAGTCCTGTATGTACATTTGTCTGTAGCTTTCTCTTTCATGTTTTGCATTGGGAACATCTTTCCTCATAATGGCTGTGTATGATTGCACCTGAATTCATATAATTTTCACCTATTGCTGGACATTTACTTTGGCAGGTTGTAATAAAATTGTAACAGCCAGACTTTAGGGGTAGGGGTTTGTGCAGACTTTGTGTCTGAGAGGTACAATTCTGTGGGCTGTGTCTGCATTCTGCTATCCTTACGAATCAGAGATGAGGAAGCCAGATTCCAAATGCCCGTGGTTTGCGCACAGTGAAGGGGCTATGCGGAGACCTCACTGTGCCTGAGTGCACAGCCATGCCCTTTCCCTGGGTCAGGCCACCCTCCAGCCCCTGCTGGCCTGAAGTGGTAGGGTCTGGCTTTGTTGAGGAAATGTATGCATTTTGCTTCAGTCAAGATGCTGTCCCTCAAATACCATCAAATATGCCAGCTTATTAAAAACCAGACGCTCTTGGCAATGTTTGATTGGAACCTCTGCTGAAATCCTGGGAGGAGGGGTTGGGGATCCCTATGGCCGGGAGAAGGAAGTAGGTCATGTTTCTGAGAGCGCTCCAGTGATGGCTCTTGGTGTTCTTGTTTGTGATGAGTGTTTTGTGTCTGAGAAATCAACTGTATGTACTGCTTTATAGCATCAGATTGGAGAATTAAATTTATTTTCTGACCACTGAATTACTGCTTTTGTGTATACCATAGAGAGTTAGATAGATCATTAGCAAAATTGCTTTTGATTGTTTTAAATTATGCACCAAAACTGTAATTTCTAGAAAAGGGTTTTCTAAAGATATCAGTAGAGACAAATATACATATATATATATAGACACTGCCACTATATTAATGGTACTTAAGATGCAAATTTGTGCATTTTGGCTAGAATAGAAATGCTCTCATCTGCCCCAGCTCCTTTAGTTTGTATCTATATATTAGGTAAATTAGACCCCCCCCCCCATTTGTATGGGAGATATCATTCTATGTTCAGGAAGTTTGGATAATTGAATGAACTTAATTTCCTTCCCTAAATATAGTGAAAAACATTTGTTTACTTTGGAATTATCCCTTTTGCTTGTGTCTTCAAAAGAAAGGTAACTGTACTTATTTTATTTTATTAAAACATTTTTTTTTGCCCTGGCTGGTTTGGCTCGGCAGTTAGAACATCGGCCTGCGGTCCAGAGAGACCCACTAAGGAACCGATGTGTCCCTTTCACATCGATGTTTCTCTCTCTTCCACTCTCTCCATCCCACTCTATCTGAATAAAAATGGAAAAATGTCCTCCATTGAGGATTTAAAAAAAACAACAAAACAAAAAACATTTATTTTTTCTTTATTGATTTTTTTTAGAGAGAGAGGAAGGGAGAGGGAGAGAGAGACAGAAACATTGAAAGAGAACATTGATTGGCTGCCACCTGCATACACCCGGCTGGGGGTTTGGCTCACAGCCTGGGCATGTGCTCTGGGAATCAAACTGGTGACCTCTTGGTACATGGGTCAACGCTCAACCACTGAGCCACACTGGCCAGGCTGTACTTATTTTATAGTGTCTTCTCTGTGTGCCAGGATTGTGCTAGGTATCTATACAGACATCATCACATTTAATCTTCTCAACAAGCATATGAGTTAGGTAGGTATTACCTACATTTTACAAAAGTGTAGGCTGTGAAAGGTTCAGAAAATTGTCCAGAGTGACTCGGCTGTTAAGAGGAGAAGGGATGTAAACTGAAGTCCTGTTTTAGAGGTAGGCAGGGTTATTATAAACCCACCTTTTTCAGGAAGGGAGGAACCCTCTTATCACCGTAGTGACCTTCATTCTATGCAAAGTAGAAAAAAATTTAATGATTTTCTTTGTGGTCTTTGGTTAGTCAATGAATCAATAATCCTAAGGCTTAAGCCAGATCACTGTTATCCTGGTGAAAAGAACATCATTGCAGCTCAACAGTGAAACAAGGAGGTGGATATACTTCCAGTGGTTTAGTTTTAGAGGGAAGAGGATGGACTTTACAGATATGCCTGTAATTGCATTGGGCCTGGCCATTTAGCTACTTTGAGTCCTTGGGTAAGTCACCCAGCCTTCCTCAGTGGCTTGAATGAGATCAGTGTGACCTAGAACTCGAGGCTGGCATGATGACTATATGAGGACTTGTGTGGCAAGTGCCTTGTACAGGGTAGGAGCTCAGTGTGTGTGCTTTCCTGGTTCCTTCCATTGCCAGGTGAGAAGTTCCATTCTGACATCTGTAATAAGGTGGTGGGTGGGAATCTGTTCAGGGTCTATAAGGTAGCATTTTCTGCAGTGTTATTTCAGAACCGGCACTAGGTTGACTGACAGCAGTCTTCCAGCCTGGAATTGGCTTTGGCATTTGTGCACTCGCAGATATCTTTTCTGCAGCCATCTGACACACAGATTTGGATCCAAGAATAAAGATTGGTGGAGACAGAGGACCAAGCAAATGACTGTTATTTTCCAGTCCTCTTTGACAAGGCATCCACCTCCTCCCAGCTGGCCCCTTTCACCACCACAAGTGTTCTTGTCCTTGAACCTGTTCTTGCCTCTTCCCTGGAATTTCAGGGCAGGAAGTACCTTACTTTTCTTAACTGAACCGTAGAATCTGAAGAGCTAGTTTGAGGTCCAGCTGTCTAACCTTGTTGTGTGACATTGACTGGTTGTTGACATCTCAGTTCTTTGCCTGGAAAATAGGCATGATAACTTCTATTATCCTGTGAGCTCTGGGGATACAGAGTTTACTTGAGGATTATGAGAGAATGTGCCTGAAAGCATTTTATATCCTAGAACGTGCAAGAAGGGGTTTTTCCTCCTTTTTCCTTCTTGAGAGATCTTGCCGATTTCCTCATTTCCTCACTCCCAGGGTCTCAGATATTTCTTGTTTTCCTCTCAGGTTCCTTCTCCACCATTAAAAAAAAAAGGTTTTACTTAGACATAATTCATATATCGTACATTTCATTCATTGAGAGTGGGTTGTTAAAAATATATTTGAAGAGTTGAGCAACTATTACCAAAATCAGTTTTAGAACATGGCCCTAGCCGGTTTGGCTCAGAGCGTCTGCCCGAGGGCCAAAGGGGTTATGGGTTCAGTCCCGGACAAGGGCACATAACTAGGTTGCAGGTTCGGTCCCTGGCCCTAGTTGGGGTTGTGTGGGAGGCAACCAGTTGATATACCTCTCTCATATCGATTTTTCTCTCTTTCTCTCCCTCCCCCTCCCTTCCACTCTCTCCAAAGGTCAAGAAAAGTATCCTCAGGTGAGGATTAAAAAAAAAATAGAACATGTTATGATTCCAGTAGAAACCCTGAACCCATTAGCAGTCACTTCCCATTTCTCCCCACTTGCCCACCCCTAGTTGTAGGTAAGCATGATCTCCTTTCGGTCTTTATATATTTGCCTATTCGGGATTTTCATATAAATGGAGTCATATAATATGTGCTCTTCGGTGACTGGCTTTTTAGTGTAATGTTTTCAAGGTTCATTCATGCTGTAATCTGTATCTCTACTTTATTTTTATTGCCAAACAATAGTCCATTGTATGCATATGGTACATTTAATTTATCCATTCATTAGTTGATAGACATTTGGACTGTTTCCTCTTTTTGGTTTTTATGAATAATGTTGTTGTAAACTTTCATGTATGTTTTGGTGAGTACACATGTTTCATTTCTCCTGGTATATAACTAGGAGTGGAATTGCTGGCTCATAGTGACTCTATGTTTGACCTTTTGAGGAACTACCAGACTGTTTTCTAAATCACCTGCTCCTAGTTTGCATTTCACCAGCGATGTATGAGGGTTATAGTTTCTCCACATCCTCATTCACACTTGTTTTATTAGGTTTTTTATTATCATTGCTCCACTGAGTAGGAAGTGGCAGTATTCATTGTGATTTGATTTGTATTTTCCTGATGACCAGTGATATTGACCATCTCTTCATGTGCTTATTGGCCATATGTGTGTCTTTTGTGAGAAGTGTCTATCAGATCCTTTGCCTGTCTTTTAATTGAGTTATTTGTGTTTTTATTATTGAGTTTTAATTGTTCTTTGTATATTCCAGATTCAGTCCCTCTCCTCAGTGTTTGAATATGTTTAAAATTTCCCCACTTGAAAGGCACCCGCATTTGGCCTCTTAAGTTATTGTTTGCATGTTCATTCCACAAGTTGTTATTGAGTATCTACTGTATGCTAGTTCTTGTGCTGGAAGCTGTGGATAGAGTGTGACCAAGAATTGCAGAGTCCCCAGACCCTGGAGCTTGTAGGCCAGAGCAGAAGATGGGCAAAGAACAAGAATTGCTTAGGCATTTAATTATAATGGTATAATGTTCTCCCAGAAGAATCGTAGGGGGCAGTGAGTGTATAACAGGGAGATATGACCTGGTCTTGGAAGTCAAGGACCATTCTCCTGAGCAAGGCGTATGTGAGCTGAGTCCTAATGAATGTATTGGGTTAGTGGGTGAGTGGGGGTGGGCAAGAAAGAGTGTCCGCGGCAGAGGAGACAGCACACGCCAAGGCTCTGAGGTGGAAGGAACTGGCATTTTGAAGAACTGATGGAAGGTGAGTATTTCTCAATTAGGGGGACATGGGAGAGAGACAGTAACTCAGGCTGCAGGTCATGCACAGTGTGGGCTGTGGTCAGGCCTTTGACCTTTATCATACGAGAACTGGGAAGCAGTTAAAATAGGTGAAGCTGAGTAGAGGAATGGTAGGTTTCCCTTTTCTGTTGCAGTTTGGAGAGTGGATTAGAAAGGGCAAGAATGAATGTTGGGGGGACCACTCAGGAGGCTGTGCCATGGCCTAGTGAGAGCATCTTGGAGTGGATGGTGGCAGTGGAGGATGAGAGGAGTCAAAAGAGGAGTTGAAGTTAATGGAACCTGGTGAGTGATGAAAATGTGACGAATACAAAGGGAAGTTTAAAAAGGACAACCCTCTGACCCCCAGGTTTTGGGTTGTGCCGTAAGTGGATGATGGTGTGATTCATCAAGACAGGGACTGTTGAAGTGGCATGGCTTTGGGGACATGGAGTGATGGAATTGAAGAGTCGCGTTTTCAGTTTACTCCGGATGCCTGTGGGCCACTGAAATGAAGATGTCTAGGGTAGGCAGGTCCAGAGCTCGGAGCCTGGGAAATACTTACTGGATTAGTGACTCAGTAGCCTCTGAAAACTGGAGTAAGGGGTAGTGCTGATGGACTGGCAGTAGTGGGAGGCAGGCTGCCTTAGATTGAGGAGTGGGTGGCAAATGAGGAAATAGACAAGGAGGAAGAAAATGTTTCCCAGAAGATGGTATTGGAAAAGGATTGCTATATGCTGAATATCGGGAATGCCCAGAGAGGGACACTGGGCCAGGGCCAAGAGGATGTTGGCACTTGCCAAAATATGAGCTCTGTAGACTGGGAGGCAGACATGGATGCCAGTATAGGAGCCAGAAGTCTGGACAGCGGTTGAATTCTGTTTTATAAGATTGGCACAAAACTCTTGGCTATACGACCACAGGAAGTGTATTCATTGTTGTCTATGTATGTGTTTTCAGGAAGCTAAGAAGTCCCGCTTGCCTGTCCTGATAAAACCATCCCAGCCATTAGGAAGTGTGTATCGGCTCCCGGCCGCACAGGAGGTGGTGGCCCAGCTGCAGGGCCAGATCTTGGAGCTGCAGGGGGAGCTGAAGGAGTTTAAAATTCGCAATAAGCAACTTCACCAAAAGTTAATTCTGGCTGAGGCAATGATGGAGAGGAGCTCAGCGCCAGACAAAACGCTACTGAAAGGTAAGCACCTAGAAAAATGTATTCTCCTTGAGATAGATGAACGACCCGATAGAACTGCTTGAAATGTCAGCCTTGTTGTTTAGAATTGCAATAAGTTTGAGTATAAATTTCATGAATTGCAGTGATTAATCTTGACTCTTGACAAATACACAATCGAGGGAACACAATAAGGAAAATGAATCTATTGTTTTCATTTTATTCTGGAGTCTGGATACAGGGACTTGTAGTGCCCACAGGTCTTGCGAGGTCACTGCACTCATCACTTGGGATCGTCTGTGGTGCCCAGTTGTGGTGACTTGAACCTGGGCCTTTTTTCTGGCTTTATCCATGGAAGCCTTAGGCATGTGGCATCCAGTATGCAAGTGAAAGTCCTCATTCCTGGGTTCTTTGGAATGTCCAGGACTAATTCCAAGCCCTGTTGACCTTATGTCTTGCTCTAGAAGTGACCTGCCTCCCTACCCACTTTGAATTCACTGTCTGTGGTGTCCTGGAAGCTCTCAAAACAGAGAGCCCCTGGGTCAAAATGTATCAAGGACAGGCTCCATAGCCCGGAGGGAGCGCCTCAGGCAGGCCCTCCCTGTAGTTTGGGACCATGGTTCTTAGAGATTTGAGACTGCTGCCGCTTTGTGAAGCTGAAGACAGCCCAGGGCCTCTCACAAAACAGTGCACATCATTTTCTGAGGATTTATGAATTCACATATGTCCTTACGTTGACTCCTGACTTTGAACTTCTGTAAGCAGATGAGAGCAACACACAACAATAAGAACAATAACAACAATCTTTTATTTATCGATTCAAAAAGCATTTATTAAATCCTCCTGTGAGCCAAGCACTGCTGTAGTCACTGGGGAGACAGAAGTGGAAAAAACAGATGAAGTCTGGGTGTCGCTTACATTCTTGTGGGGGGAGAAAGACCATAAGCCATTAAGCAGATACATGTATGTGAGATGAGAAGTGCGGTGGAGAAAAACAGAGCAGGGCTGAGGGCATGGGGACTGTGTAATGGGGCAGGGCATGGGATGTTCCTGAGAGCATCCCTGTTGAGGCGACATTGAAATGGAAACTGGGAGAAAACGAGTAGACTAGTCCTCTTGGGATGTTCCTTCTTAGTGGAAGGAACATGGGCACAGTCCTGAATGTTGCTTTGAGTTTGAGAAGGTCAGTTGTGTAGCTGAGTGCAGTGAGAACGTGGGAGATGGAAAGAGGTCAGGGGCAGCAGGTAAAGTAGGCCCTCACGGGCTCTTCTGGGAAAGACCGGAAACTGTTGGAGGCTTTTGAGCCGCGGAGCGATGTGATCTGACTTAAGCTTTAAAGCAGGGATTGGTAAACTACGGCCTGTGGGCCAAGCTTGCTGCCTGCATCTGTCAAGTTTTACTGGAGTGCAGCCTTACTCGTTCGTCTGCATGTTGTCTGGGACTGCTTTTCACTGCGCTGGCAGAGGCGAATAGTTGCGGTAGAGACTTGTAGCTCCCAAAGTCTAAAGTATTTATTAGTTGGCTTTTAAGAAAAGTAGACCAGCCTTGGCTGATGTGGCTTGGTTGGCATTGTCTCATGCACCCAGAGGTTGCTGGTTTGATTCCCAGTCAGGGCACATGCCCAGGTTGTGAGCCCGATCCCCAGTGGGGGGGCATGCAGGAGGTGGCCAGTCGATGTTCTCTCTCATCCATGTTTCTATCTCTGTTTCCCTCTCCCTTCCTCTCTCTCTAAAGTCAATAACAAAATTTAAAATTAATAAAAACATATTTATATTTTTTTAAATCCTCACCCGAGGATACTTTTTCCCACTATTTTCAGGTGGGGGTGGGAGAGAAAGAGAGAAACATTGACGTGAGAGAGACACATCAACTGGTTGCCTCCCCTACGGGGTCTGAAACGAACTGCAACCGAGGTACATGCTCTTGACTGGAACCCAACCCACGACTCTTTGGTCTGCAGGCTGATGCTCCACTGCTGAGCCAAACCGGCTAGGTCAATAAAAACATATTTTAAAAAAATATAAAAAAAAAGAAAAGTAGGCCAACCTCTCTTTTGAAGGCTCACTTTAACGTGGACCACTGCAAGGGTGGAGCTGTGACACAGTGAGGTGGAAAAGCCTGCAGGAGAGGTTCCTGGTGTCTGGTTCTGAACCGTGAGATGCTGCTGACCATCCCAGTGGAGATGTCAGGTAGGCAGCTGGAGGTAGACGTGTCTGGTGTAGAGGGCAGAGGGCTGGGCGAGAGCTGTAAACTTAGAAAATACCAACATAGCCCTGGTATTTGAAGCTGTAAGACTTGGAGACATAGGGAGTAGGTCCAGGCACTGAGACTGGGCTCTCTAGTAAGTAGAGGTTGGACTGAAAAGGAGCAGCCAGTGAAGGCGGAGGACGACGGCCAGGAGCCGAGAGAGGAACAGATTAGCTGTGTGGAAATCGCCGTGGAGGCAGGTATGCGCAGGACTGAGGACTGTCCTTGGATTTAGCAGTGGGGCAGCCCTTGGTGACTTTGATGGGAGCTGTTTCAGTAGAGTGGATGGGGCCTGCCTGGTGGGTTCCAGAGAGATGGGGGAGGGCAGTGGAGGTAGAAGAAGAGCTGGCTCCGAGGGGCTGGAGCAGCAGGGCTGTTAGGAGCCACAGTGTCACTGAGTCAGGTGACTGTGGATGACTGCAGTAAGGTGGGGCAGGTGGTGGTGTAGTCTGACAGCATGAGCCACAAAGCCAGAGTGTTTAGGGGAGAGAGAATGATCTGGAAGGCTCTTCTGCTCATCCGGGTGCTTGGTGCAGGGGATGTGGGAAAGGAATGGCCTTCCTGGGGAGGCGTGGGAGAAGCATGGGGGGACAGCTGGGTTCCTTAACATGGGGGTGAGATGAAGCAGGTTATTTGGGATTTTGCCAATGAAGGAGTTTCGTGCCAGGGTGGGAATATGGTATCGTTTAGGGCAGTGGTTCTCAACCTTCCTAGTGCTACGACCCTTTAATACAGTTCCTCATGTGGTGACCCCCAAGCATAAAATTTTCGTTGCTACTTCATAACTGTAATTTTGCTACTATGATGAATCGCCATCGGAAATATGTGTTTTCCGATGGTCTTAGGTGACCCCTGTGAAAGGGTCGTTCGACCCCCAAAGGGGTTGCGACCCACAGGTTGAGAACCGCTGGTTTAGGGGGTTTTCAGAGTGGTTCAGGGATGGGAGATGTCTGGAATCCTACGACTTCCCAAGGCCGTGAAACACTAGCACCTATTGTTCATTTAGCTCCACCGTCCATTTTAAATCCATGATCTAGTCGAATCCTCTTAACAGTCTTGTTGGGGCAGGGATGGAAACTATTCCTGTTTTATCGCTGAGGCAGCCGTTTTAGAGGTAAGTGACTTGGATAAGTCACAGTTACTTCCCAAGCTGGGTTTGAACCAGCCTGCCTGATTTCAGAGCCCGCGCCCTTCACTGTTTCATAAAGCTAGTATATGGTACTTTGCATGTGGCTTTTATGGTGATCTATAGCCAGAGGTATTTTCCATTTAATTTTAGGTTTTTTCTTGAGTTTACCATAGTTGCAGCTTCAAGATAAGTTGGCCTTGGGCAGGATTGCTCTTCCCTCCTGCACTCTGTCCCTTCTCTTAATCCACCCATCCCCCCGTGCAGGCATCTCTTCACCTGTCCAGTGTGTCCCCAGCCTATGCACTGGGCATAGGAGAGAGAGGAATGAGAGACAGTCTCTGCTTCTGAGAACACTGCCTCGTAGGGTGGAGCAGATCATTACGCAAATCAGCACGGGTTGGGAAGTGGGGGCACTTCCAAGAGGAAAGATTTTATGGCCAAGGTGACTGAGCCAAACAGGGGCCCTGGCACTTTGCCCAGGGCCTGCCATTTCCACTTAACAATGTTGTAATTTCTTGTTGAGACTCCAGGGTGCCTCAACCAGGTGCTACTTCTTTCCGAAGTTGCCCTGAAGACTCTGGGGCCTCTCCCTTGGGAAAGGTGGGCATGAGTCTATGGAATTCATTTTCTCACTCAGAGTTTTTTGAGAGCTTGGACTTAAACCATTTCAGACAAGCTGCAGTATATTTATACTTTTTATGTCCTGTTATGGCAGCTCGATAGATTAATTTTATCTTATAAATTGCATTTTGCCTCCCCAGTGTTTTTATTTCCCTGTTGTATCTTTGTGTTCTTCTCAGTTGCTTGGCTATGTTTCAAGTCTGTGTTTTTATTTATTTTTTGTTCTCTTTGTGAATGCCTATAGCCCAGCCCCTTGTGGGAGCAGCCTACCAGGATAGCCCAGGAGAACAAAAAGGAATTAAAACCACGCCCTGTGTCTGGAGAAACAAGGAAAGGGACAATGATCAGCAAACCAGCTACGAGACCAGTCAGAACTCTATCCCTACATGTATTGAACAGCTACTGTGTGTGTACCAGGCACCATTTGGGGTGTTTTATGTAAAAATTATCACTAAGCTCTGCAGCAGCCATCTTAGGGCATCACTGTCGTTCCCATTTAACACACAAGGAAGCTGAGGTTTTTAAAAAGACTCGCTCAGGTCAGCCAGCTGGTGAGGAGATGGATGAGGCGGGTGCAATGGATGTCTGCTGAGCGCACCAGACCCTGTGCTGCCAGGCAGCGGGCTGGCTTTTGGTGGTTCAGCCCAAAGGACACAGTGCCTGCTCCTGGGATCTCACAGGCAGCCCTCCACATTCTCTGCTGCTGGCTATTGCTGGGTGTGTACAGGTGGCCTCTGGCCACCTGGGAGAAAGGGTCATGGGTGAGCCTAAGCTGACACCTGTTGGCTTTGTTGGGCAAGTCATTGGGAAAGGTGCAGAGATGTGCGTGAGGACCTAGGTAAGTTGGGTCTCTTTTTTCTTAAAATTATGAATTATAAACATACAGATGAGCACAAAGGATCATATAACAGCATTCACATTCACATTCAACCAGTATGAACAAATGCTTACATTTTTGTCTTTTAATCATAGATCTTTTTTTCCCTTTTAATAGAAAAAGAAAATCACTATTAAGCTGGACCTAATTCACTCCGTAAGAGATAATGTCTTCAGGACATGAGAATACCAGCCTCTGGGGAAATCCTGAGCCGTGGGCCCTGTTCCCCGTGGTGCATGCTTTCCTGAGGCCTCCACTCTGTGCAGTGAAAACATGGTCACATGCTTCTGAGGGTTCTGGGCTTGGAGCAGAAAGCCACGCTACCAGGTTATAAATTACCCCTTAGCTGAATTGTAGAAAGTTCTAGAACTGCAATATTTCCTGTAATGCACATAAACGGCCCCGGGGACATCTTTCCTTGTTCATAGTTAGTCAGTTACTGAAGGCTTCTTGGCTGATTCGCAGTTTCCCTTTCCCTCAAATCCCCATCATTAGTGAACTTCTTTCCTTTTCCTTAATGTGCTTCTTTACACATGCTGCTGCCCCTCTGCCTGTTTTCTCCCTTAAATCTTGCCTAGCTGATGCCTCATTTCAGGCCTCTACTTAAATATTACTGTCAGGCAAGGCCATCTTGAGTCCCCCAATGGCTTAGACGCTCCGATTAGGCCCCCCATATTTTGGTCTTGAATTGACTTGCTCAGTGACTGCCCTCTGCAAAGCTGGGTCCTGTGTGCGACACCTTCACTGCTGTTCGTCCTTCAGTAACCCCTGGGAGATGCTTGGGAAGTGAACGAAGGGGATTTTGTGGACAGTGGCTATCACATCGAGGGTTGGGGACTGTCTCTCCTTGCTCCTGCACTCGGATGCAGGAGACAGCCCTGGCTGCAGGAGGGACGCCGCATTTGGAGTGCTGGAGGTGGCTGCCGGCTCTGAGGGCTCTGCTGCTACTCACCCTGAGTCTGGGGCAGGTTCTTATCTCTCTGAGCCTCGATTTCCCCTTCTGTAAAATGGGTTGTTATGAAGATTAAGTGGATAGTTCTGGCTGGTTTGGCTCAGGGGTTAGAACAACGGCCTGTGGACTGAAGGGTCGCGACTTTGATTCCCGGTCAGGGGTATGTATCTGGGTTACAGATTTGATCCCTGGCCCTGGTCGGGGTCATGCAGGAGGCAACCAGTCAATGTGTCTTTCTTATATTGATGTTTCTTTCTCTCTCTCCTCCTCCCTGCTTTCCACTCTGTCTAAAAATTAATAGAGAAATATCCCTGGGTGAGGATTGACAACAACAATAAAAACAAAGTGGATAGCATAGGTGAGGCGCTTGGTGCCTAGGTCAGGTCCTGGCACATAGTCACGTGTCCTGAGGCCTTGCTAAACAGGCAGGTTCACTCTGTACATTACAATTTATAATCCTCTCTGTCTCTCACCCTCCGTGCAGTGATTTTTAAATGAAAAATGGAAGTGACTCTTTTGGGACTTTCCTGAGGGCTGCCGAGCAGCAAAGAGCACAGCCGCAGTGCCATGTCATGCTGGGCCATGAGACTCGCTGTGTACTGGCCCTGGAGCTGAGGAGTCAGATCCTCGCCTCTGCCAAGTCCCACATTGCTGTGGTGGGGGGCACTTCTGGAGTCGAAATCATGAGTGTCGGGTGTCTGAGTGTTAGGTGTGCTGTGATGTGGGAGCAGAGTTCAAAGTGGAGTGAACGTGAGTGTGCACACGCTCCCCGCCTTCAGGGGGCGGTGTGCGTCGTATTGCGTAGCTAAACATCAGAGCTGGCCATAGCCCGTATACAGGAGGACATTTGTATGGGTCTTACGCTTGTCTCTGCCTCATGATTATTTAACAAAACTCATCAGAACTGATCTTCACCCTCACGAGTGCACGTGGCTTCTTGCCATGAAACTCCACTCTCATGCGGCTGTTAGAGCAAAGCCATTTTCTTGTCTTGGAGGGTGATCCACTGGAAAAAAGCCTGTTGAGATCTCTCCCTTTGCCTCTCTACTTCTCATTCAGCCAACAGTACGCACTGAGGACCTTCTTGCCCCAGGCCCTGTGCCAGGCACTGGGGACACAGAAAGGAGTGACATGGTCTCCACCCAGCGGACCTCAGAGGCTGGTGATTGTAACAGATTTTGTGCAGTAAGAATGCTTGTTAGGAATGTTACCTTTAGGTCATGTAGTGGCTGCTTTCTAAAATAAAAAGTTTTACTTTGTGGTATTTCCATCATGAGCAGAGAGACAAGAAAAGGCTCAAGGTCATGAGGAACAGTTGTGGAACCCAGAACGGGGATAGGCAGTCTGACAAATATCTGCGTGCTCTTCTTTCTGAGACCTCGCCAAGGTCATCACATCCAACCCGCCGCATTTCCTGGTCCACAGCCTGGTCGCGAAGCCTCCCAAGATAGATGTCCTCTTCCGTCTTTGAGCAGTTTAGGGAAGCAAAGGATGTTGCTGTTAGTTGGGAGCCTTCACTACTATGTGCCAGACACTGTTAGCCTTTTTTAAGATATTGTCCCATTTGACCCTAAAAACAAAACAAACACAACCCTTCATAGTGACTGGTGTTCTTTCCATTCTGTGGACGAAGCTGCTGAGGCTCAGAGGGTTAGTAACGTGCCGAAGGCCATGGAACTGAATGGCATGCAAGTAGACAGCAGAGCCAGAGTTGGAAACCAAGTCTGTTGGGTATCGGAGATGGGTTTTTCTATTACATTTTGCTCCCTCTTAAATAGTCAAACAAACCTATACTGAACTGGGCTTTCCCTGGACAGCAGATGGTGTGGTATGTGGTTAAGGACAAAAGCTCTGGACTCGGCCCTGAACTTGAAGCCGCACAACAGGTATCTCTGGGGAAACTGAGGCTCTGGGGTAGCGTTACTTGCCTAAGGATATGCAGCCAGCAAGTGGCAAAGCTGGGTGTGACCCCACTTCTCCTTGGCTTCAAAGCCATGTATTTCCACAGCACCATTCCACCTTCCAGGCAAGTTTGGCCGAGTCCTGGGATTTAAACTAGCTGTAAGGAGATGTTTCCTGACAGGTTGAGAGTCATTGAAACAACTACTACAGGTGACATCATGGCATCTACTGGAGACTGGTAGACAAAGAAATGAGAACACTCATCAGTTGTGGACTTTAGAATGACTGCTCTTTAATCTTACTTCTCTCGGTCTCCAATATTTATCAGACTTTCACTGACTTCTGGTCCATCTAGGTATGTTCTAGCCACTGAGAATGTAAAGGTGAAAGGCCAGCAAGGGAGAGAACCCAAATAACTAATTGCTATGTAATTTTTAAGAAAAGCCAATTGTAATTGCTACATTAGCACCCAGCATGTAGTACGTTTGTCCCCGGGTAATATATATAAGGTGCTGTGGAAGCACAGATGGGAGGGACTGCTGTGCATAGTTTAGAGATGAATTTGCAGAGTAAGGAAATTAGATCTGGGTGTTGAAGGATGAGTAGGAGTTCACTGAGTAGGAGAAGAGTAGAGGGATTGAGTGTATTCCAGGCAGAGGAAAATGCACATGCAAAAACACATGGAGGCATGAACCAGGATTATGGTAAGCAGGAAATCTCCATAGGTGACTCACCGTATGTGGAGTTCCAGAAGATTGCTTGGAAGTAGATCATGGGGTGTCTCGGACGCCGTGCGAGGGAGTTTGGATTTGATCCTCAAGATAGTGGGGATATTGATCAGTGTTTGGTGGCAGGAGGGTGGTTACCATGGTTAAATTCACTTTTTAGAACAGTCACTCTGAGGAAGAGGATGGATTGAGAGGTAAGAGGGAAGACTTGCAGCCAGAGGGGCTGGTTAGGAGGCTCTTGCAGTGGTCCTAGCTTAACAGTGGCTGTGAGGAAGGACAGGAGATGGATTTCAGCAAAGGAGATACTGACATAAATGTGTTTGATTTTCAGAGTCTGAAATTGACCAGCCCAGTGACCTTGCCATCTTGCCAACATGCAAAGAGGATCCTTCAGAAGATTTTCAGGGCCCAACTTCAGTAGCTACTTACCCGAGTTCTAAGAGTCAGCTTTCCCCTGAAGTCAGCGTGATTGGAACCAATCAGTCTAAGAACATCGACACCTCAAATGATACAGAAAACTTAAAACAGAAAATCTATGACTTGGAAACCGAGCTCGAGGGCTACCGGAATTTCATATTTCAGCTTCAAAAGCACTGCCAGTGCAGTGAGGCCATTATCACAGTTTTGTGTGGGACAGAAGGGGCCCAGGATGTCTCCAGTAAGCCCGAGTGTGGTACTGATGAAGAAGAAATGACCTTTTCAAGTTTGCACCGAGTACACATGAAAATCCTTCATCCACTGGACCCAGAGGTGGTTGATGGGAGGATGCTGGAGAACCTTGAACAGCAGCTAGAAGAACAGGAATGTGAGCTGCAGAAGGAGCAGAATTTGAACATGGAACTTTTCAGTGACATCCATGACCTGCAGAATAAGTTCAGAGATCTCTCGCCTTCAAGGTACATCCCACCTCTGTCTTCTACTGTTTAAACCTGTGATGCCACTAGGTCAGAGCCCATGAGCTAAAAGGGGCCATGGGGTGGGGTGTGTACTGCTGAAGGCTTGGCGGGGGCAGGGGACAGTGAAGGCAGCCAGGCCTGGTCGAGAAGTGCAGTGTGAGGTCACAGAGAATAGTGCCTGCACACATACTAGTCTTGTTTCCGCTGCAATTGGCAGGGCAGATTTTGCCCTCCTCTGGTTAGAGTCTCAGTGAACATTTTATATCAGTCACTTGGTGATTTATAGTATGTTTGCTGAATGGCATTGTTCACTTCTGGATGCTGTGTACTGGCTTTTACTTACTGTGTTGCAGAACTGAAAGATGTCCTAGGCAGGGTGGGAAGAATATAAATATTGTCCGTATCTTTACCCTTTAAGGTCATCAAATAGAAACAAGCCAGTGTTGAAAGAGAAGAATTCTTAGGTCATGAAGATATGTTTTATGGGCCTAGATACATACAGCTTTGCTTCATGAGCTATGGCAAAATGGGATCATTTGTAAAGTTGACCTTCATTCGTCACTAATTTGAGACACATTATTCAGAATTGTCAGGAGCCAGAGTGAATTTATCAAGACTTCCCAAACAGTGAGATGGAAGGAAGCTTGTGTTTATTAAAAGGCAGTTGTGTCAGACCTTCAGTTGGGAACTTTTCTTACTAAACCCTCAGAATCACCTGAGGAGGAGGTGTTATTAAATGTGTTTTTGTAGGTGAGGAAATTGAGCCTCAAAGAGGTTGTCTTGAATTGCCTGAGAAGATTCATAGAGCCATTGCCCGGTCCAGGCTCACGTCATCCCACTCGAATGCTCGTGTTCTTTGTCATCCGTTCACTGGTCCCCGCCTGTCCCGTGTCTGTGTGTGCACTCGGGTGGGGGGAGGCGGTCCCCAGTCCCACACACTGTCATCGTTTCAGACACGGGGGAGCACGTTGAACTGAGGGGCCACTGTCTCCGCCAAAAGCCGCTCTGGAGCCAGGTTACTGTGGCCACAGTGTCTTAATGACCCATGTTTACCTTAACTTGTGTTTTTCTCTTTGCCTCCTGCTACCTGAGGGCTCACGTAGGAAGTGAGGTACAATTGCATAATAGAACATGGGGGGCTTTGAAGGTAGAGCTGTGTTTGAGTCCGAAATCTTCACCATTTTACTTTGTGATCTCTGAGGATCAGTTTCCTCTTCTGTAAAAAGGGGGGTTCATACTTTTGTTGGAAGATTGAGAGGATCCGATAACTATAAAAAACACCTACTACAGTGACTGACAGGTCATAGATCCTCCATGAATGGTAGTTAGGATTTTGATTATTCCCTGACCTTTTGGTTGAGAGGAGGGAGTCCTGTCTGTTTTCCTGCCTACAGTTTCTTTTTTGTTCTAAAGGAGAATTTGGGGTGGGTTCCCTGTCCCTTGGGCACTTGTTTCTACAATTCGGAATAGGGACTGTATGGAAATTGATCGTCCTCCTGAGCCCTTGCCAATCTCACTTTAATTGGGGGCTTCATAAGGTTAAAAGTATTGCAGAAGAATCTTTGTTCCAGCATTTGTTGGCTGTTTTGAAATCGAAGGAGTGACCTTGTCCAGTTTCAATTTTTCTAAAAGTATATATACTTGTACAGCTGCAGGCTTTTGAAAATTGTGCTCTGTCATTTTTCCAATTAGTGTTAAGGTCACAGAAATTCAATTCTAAAATGGTACAAGCATTTTCTTTTCCCCCTTTTATCAGATGCAATTCATTAGTTCAGTCCCAAGCCAGGGAGCTCTCCCTTCAGCGGCAGCAGATTAAAGATAGCCATGGCATCTGTGTCATTTATCGTCAACACATGAACACCATGATTAAGGCATTTGAGGAGTTGCTGCAGGCCAGTGATGTGGACTACTATGTGGCCGAGGGCTTCCAGGAACAGCTGAATCAATGTGCTGAGCTGCTCGAGAAACTGGAGAAGCTGTTTCTCAACGGTAAGTGGGGCGAGGCACTTCGAGCCCTAAGACACATCCGTGATTGATCCAGGACATCTTGGAGGGCCCAGGAGAAACTGACTCCTTGGGCCTACTTTCCTTCTTCCTCTGCTCTGATGAGGTGGCAGCAAGGCCACACTGGCTGCTGCTTCCGTCCAGTAACCATTCCACTGCTCCACACCTGGGGTCCAGTGTAGATGCCTCGGGCAGGCTGGTGAGGCGCAGAAGTGAAGCCATCCGGGAGGTGCTGCCCCCTCAACACCTACTGCATGGTGGTCACTTTCTGCATATTTTCAAGAGAAGATGGAAATTGGTTTTTTGGGAGGTAAAAAACTCATGAATTTTAAATATTGGCAACAACAAACAAACCAAATAAAACCCCAAACTTTTATTGGTTAAAAAATATATTTAAGGGTCAGAAGTGGTCAGAGAAAGGATGAAAGAAAACCTTTGCTAACCATTTACCATATGCTAAGTACTCTAATAATAGTACTAGTTTAATAAATATTTCTGTGTTAAAAATGTTCAAAAAATAACATGCATTTTTCTGAGACAACAACAAAGAGCTTCCATGTACCCTTCATGCAGCTCTGTCGGTGGTGGTGGTTTTGCCGCGTTGCTTCACCGCCCCCTCACTCCTCTCACGGCACTTACACGTGGTTTTCCCAGCCCTGTGGGACTTAACTGATGACGCCATGTGTAATCGATCCCCCAGATAACTCAGACCAAGGCCATTCTCTTACTTGACCACAATGATCAAAATCAGGAAATAGATGATCTGATATATAGTCTGTAGTCAAATTTCAGTGATTCAGTAGGCACCCACTGTTCTGAACCTTCCATAGATTAGTCTTGTCTATTCTTGAACTTCATGTAAATTAAATTATATAGTATTAAAAAATAATGTCTCTTAGGAGAGTTTTATTTCTGATCCAGGACCTAGGTTCCAGCCCCCACATTATATTTAGTTGTTAGTATTCTTTAATCTGAAGTAATTCACCTTTGGCTTTCATGATACTGACGTATTTGAGGAGTTTGGGCCAGTCTCTCAATTTGGGATTATCTGTTGTTTCCTCATAATTAGATTATGTGTGTTGCATGGTTTTGGCAGGAGAACTACATAAATGATTGTGTTCTCATGGTCTCATATTGAGTCATGTTAAGGAGGTCAGTGGTATCAGTTTGTCCCATTTTTGGTGGTATTAACTTTAATCACTAATTAAGGTAATGTCTATCAGATTTCTTCACTGTAGATTGCAATATTTCCCTGTGTAATGTAGAAGTAATTAGTGGGGGATACTTTACAACTCTGTAAGTATTTCTTTTTTTTTTTTTTTTTTATCCTCACCCAAGGACATTTTTCCATTTTTTGTACAGATAGAGTGGGAGGGAGAGAGAGGAAGAGACAGAGAGAGAGAAACATCGATGTGAAAGGGACACATCGAGTGGCTGCCACCCGCACGACCAACCAGGGCCGGGGACAAACTGCAACCGAAGTACATGCCCTTAGCGGGAACCGAACCCGGGTCTCTCCGGACCGCAGGCCGATGCTCTAACCGCTGAGCCAAACCGGCCAGGGCTGTAAATATTTCATTCCTCTTCAGACGTTTACCCATGAGATTTACCATCCATCCATTGATGAGTCTTGCTTTTGTCAGTCATTACTGTGAGGATGGTAACATGGTGACTTTTTTCTAATGCCATCATTCCTTCATTTATTATTAGGTGGCATCTGTTATAAGGCTGAATTTTCCCTTTTCTCCTTTTATTTATATATTTGTTGTTTGTTTATTAGCAGTGTTGACTTGCAGATTCTTCTTTGGTTCAGTGGATTATTTGTTATTCATTTTATCATCCATATTAATGCTCATATTGTTCCAGAATCAACAGGTAGCAGTTCCCTTTGGCGTGCGTGTCGCCATCCTTTTGGGAGTACTTTTATACTTTCTGACACACACACACACACACACACACACACACACACAAAAGCTGTTCCAGGCTTGTTTTATTTTATTTATTTATTTTTAATCCTTGCCAGAGGATATGTTTTTACTGATTTTAGAGAGAGGGGAAGGGAGAAGGAGAGAGAGTAAAAGAGAGAGAGGAACATTGATGTCTAAGAAAAACAGTGATCAGTTGCCTCTCATACACACCCCTACTGGGGATCGAACCCGAAACCTTGGTATGTGCCCTGACCAGGAATTGAACTAGCAACTTTTCAGTGCATGAAACAACACTCCAGCCAACTGAACCACATCAGCCAGGGCTCCATGTTCACTTTATACTGTCTTTGCCCCTGAATCAGCCATTTCTCTAAGTAGCCCTGGTTCATTTTATTAACATTTTTTTCTTTTTTCATTGTTTTTTATTTTTTAGAGAGAATGGAAGGGAGGGAGGGAGGGAGAGAGAGAGAGAGAGAGAGAGAGAGAGAGAGATTGATGTTGAGAGAGACACGTCAGTTGGGTGCCTCCCGAACAGCCCTGGTCAGGGTGAGGGAAACCTGCAACCCAGGCATGTGCCCTTGACTGGAATTGAACCCATGACCCTTCGGTCCGAGGGCCGATGCTCTAACTGCTGAGCCAAACTGGCCAGGGCAGCCCTGGTTCATTTTAAGAAGCAATTCCATTTAAAAACCAAGAGTTGGTGCTGGCTGTGTTTATTGCTACTGCTATATCATTGTTTCTAGGTCCTTTAGCAGGCAGAACTAGGATGTATGCTCACATACATACAGATATACACACACAATATGTTTTAAAATGTATGATATATTTAAAAAGTCACAGTGGTACCTCCAATTCCTATTCAAGCCCACTGTGTCCTTTCTTGTTTCTGTATTTGTGTTTCCCTTCTCCTGGCTCTCACAACATCAGCATATCTGCTCATTTGCTTAATTCTGTAATGCACAGAGAGTTCCAGAATTGCTTTGCCCATACCCAGTGAAAAACAACCTAAAGGAGTTCAGGATTGGTTTATAGATATTTTTATTTTTAGGCTAATAGTATTTAGTCAGGTATTAAATTTAGTTATTTAGTTTCATTTTTTTCTACAGTCTTGTTAATGTTATTCATTTGAAATACAGTGAGATTTTTGTGTGTGTCTTTTTGTATTCGATTTTAGGATTCCTAGTCCTTATTGATTTAGCTTAGTTTTATTTTTTGATTACGAACAACATTAAGGTGGTTCCAAAGTTAAAGTTTTTATCCTTTTAAATTGCTACTGTGAAGTCATGATTTTTGTCCCTCTTCTTTGTATCCATCAGTGTTACTTTGCAGTCCCCCTTTCTCTCCAAGACCCACGGGGATGGGCTCTCAGACATCCCAAGCTCTCCACCGAAACACCGCCGCCACCAGTCCCCAGCAACTTCCCCTCGCTGAGTCCAGTGGTCAGTTTTCAGACTGCACTTTGCTCAAACCCACAGCAGTTTCGGACATGGGAACCTTTTCCCCTGGGCTTCTAAGATGACACCAGTGAGTCAGTTGTGCACCCACCCCATGGGCTGCCCCTGGGAAGCTCTCCCTTCAAATCGGACCAGCCGTCCCCTCACTGCCACCACGGCTCCAGTGCGTGCCCCCCCCCCACGATCGTTGCGGTCCTGTTCTCCCTGGTCTGCCCTGCGCCCTGTCCCACTGCTGTCCATTCCACACAGGAGTCAGTGACCTTTTCACAATGTGAGTCAGGCCAGTCCCTCCTCTGCTCACATCAGGGCTTTCCTTTGTGAGCTGTAAGGGTCCAGTTAAATTAAACAGGACGTGACGCTTTGGCTCCAAGCTCGTGCGTGGCTCTTAGGTCTTGAGTGCTTACGAGGGTCTGTACTTGTGAGTTGGGGGCTTAGTCCTCAGAACAGCCTGGTAGACTTGAGGGACTTTACCCTAACAGAGGGAAAACAGTTGCTCATAGTCACAACTGAGTTGGTGGAACCAGGATTTGATCTCAGTTCTTCTCTCTTTGTACCCATGGTACAGATGGGTCATGAAGGTCCACATACGCTCATTTTAGTCGCAAGACAGAACATGCCTAGCTTGGCCTCTGGGCCCAGGAAATGTTTTCCCTGATTGTTTAAAGAGCCCAACAGCTAGGTTGGTTGCAGACTGATTTCTAGTACCGGATCTGTGGCACCTGTGAGGGCCGCCAGGGCGCAGGAGCACTTGACTTCCCAGCTTTATGAAATCTGCTCTCTTCCGGTGAAAGTTTTCCAAATCAGCTAGTTTTCATTTTATTACTGGAGAATAACCAGTCCTCAAGATGGAGCTGCATCTTCCAGGCCAGCGCCGCTTCCCATCTGTCTCTGCTCTTCTCGCGAGCCCTCTGCCTGGGCCCAGGAAGAGGGGCTGAGAGCAGCCGGTGCCAGCCGCGCTCCCCTGCCCGGGCAGCCACCCTTCTTGGTCATCCTCTAGTTGTTCCCCTTGGCAAGCCGGGGAGATCTCACTCCTTGTTTCCTGCAAAGCAGAAGTGTTTCAGGCTCGGCAGACAGCACAAACATAGAACTTTATTTTCTTCTCCAAAAGGCAGAAAGGTCTCAGGAACCTCACCGCAACTCTTTTCCTTGGAGGATAAATGTAACAGAGGTGGGCCTTTCTTAGATGCTATCTAAGGGGTCTGACTCCTGAATTATGAAATGAGCTTATCACAGAGTCGTTTCATATTTGAGGCAGTTGCATAGCATATGTTCTTAAAAATTTAAATATAGTCTTTATTAGTACAAAGAAGTACATGTTTATTGTGGAAAAACAGATAAGCAAATACTCCTGTAATTGCACCATTTATACCACAAAATGTGAACACACTGGAGTTTATATTTTCAGACCTTTTTTATACATATTTGAATTTTTTTGTGAAGCAGGACTGTTTGCAGTCTCTCCCATTGTTCAATTATAGATAATAAATATGTATCTACATTGTAAGTTCTAGTCACGGCCGAGCATTCTTTTGTATGAATGTACCATCGTTTATTTAATCATCCCCATTAGATGGACATTTAGGTTGTTCTTGGTTTGGAGTTATTGTAACGAACACTGTATTGGAGTCTTTATGCATATTTTTGTTATTTCTTTGTTAACGTTTGATTGGTAGAACCCAAGAAGCAGATGACAGTGTGGTTTCTTAGTGCAGTAGATCTGGAGCCCTGCAGGGCTTGTGAGTGTGTGAATTTTTCTGTAGTGCGGCTGAGACCCAAAATACATCAGGAACTGGTATTGCAGTCCCAGGTTTTCCACCATTTCCTTGTGCATGGTGCCTCCCAAGACTAGTAGCACAAGTCGGGGTGGCGGTGTCTGTCTTCAGTTACATTGGAGTAAGCCCTGGAAAAAGTTCAGAGAAGACCGAGAGGCCCTTTCTTCAGCGAGCTCACCACCTGCACCGGGGTTTAGCCCATGACTGGCAGACAGCTGCTGGATCCCTCCCCTTAGCTCTCCTTTGCCTGTAGTGATGAACCTGACACGCACATTTCTTTTCCTTTTTAATTCTTTTTTTCTTTATTGATTTTAGAGAGAGAGGAAGGGAGAGGGAGATAGATAGAAACATTGATGAGAGAGAACATCAATTGGCCATCTCCTGCATGCCCACAACCTGGGCATGTGCTCTGACTGGGAATTGAACCGGTGACCCCTTGGTGCATGAGTTGATGCTCAACCACTGAGCCACATCGGCTGGGCGTGTCTTTTAAGGCCTTCCAGCAGTCTACCTTTTCCAGCCCACTGATCCCTAAATAATGATGATGATGATGATAAACGTGAGACAGTGAAGGCTGGTCATTATCAAGTGCTCACTATATGCCAGCCATTGTTCTCAGCCTATGAGGAGGTACTGTTTATCTTCATTTAATGAATGAGGAACAGAGAAGTTGATTTACTTGCTCAGGGTCGCACAGGAAGTGGCAGAGTCTGGATTTGAGCCTAGGCATTTGCTTCCACAGCCTAACCTCCTGATTACCATGTCGTCGTATGTCTCCTATCAAATTAGGTGTTCCTGGTCAAACATTCCTGTGGGTCAGGCCTTGCATTTTCCCACTTCTGTGACTCTATTCAAGTTTCCCTTTTCTAGAAGTCTTTTACTCCCTCTCCACTTCCGGAGATTCTGCCTGTTTTCCAGGATACTTTCCTTGTTCACCCCCAAGTAGAGCAGTTCTGTTCCTTCTCTTTCCTTCTGGGTTGTTTGTAGCTCGCAGGTGGCAGTCACATCTGGCCTTGTGATGGAGGCCATGTGCTGGGGTGGGAAGAACCAAACCTTCGGAGCCCAACAGACTTGAGTTCAAATCCCAGTTTTACGGTTCAGGGTCAGTTTCCTCTGAGGTCACAGCACCTGTTTTGCCGAGTTGCCTGGCCAATAGCGGGAGCTCAGGAGGTCACAGCAGTGATTTCTTGTGGACATACTTATTTCCTCAGAGCATAAGTTCCTGGAAAATGGGGCCTTGTCTTTTCCTGGCATTCAGCTTAGGAAGGAGCAGGACACGGAATGCCATCAGGATTTGATGACGGTGCTGATAGTTGTGCGTAGTGTGGACCTTACAGTGGAGTACCCTCTGATGAAGCTTCTCGGACTCTGCCTCCACTCAGTGTGGGCTTGGCGGGGGCACCTCTGAGCTCTGAAGGGAAGGCTTCCAGGAGGAAAGGGTTCTGGATCCTGGCCTTCACAGTGGGTGGATTCCTAGTTGCTGGGGCAGGTATTAAGGGCGGAAGTGGGATATGCAGGTCAGGGATGGCAAAGTGAACCAGTACCCCAGTGATCTGCCTCCAGATCGCCCCCTAGCTCCTTCCTGTCCTTGTGAGGCAGTGCTTTCCCACCTGCTCTGAATTCTCCCTGAAGGTCAGGCTGCGTGGTGTTGTTTCCTCTGTGTGTGCTCCCTCAGTACCCCATGCTGCCCTTTGTCACTCAGCGGTGAACTCGTCGTGGGCAGGATGGTTCCTCAGTCTTCTCTGTCTCCTCGGGGTCTGGTCCTAGGGGAACACTGGAAATACATAATACGAGTTACCAGTGAGACAGAGAGGAAGGTAGATGCCAGGCTGTGCTGTTGGAACTCAGTTCTGTGCAGTGGAGGGGCTTTGAGCTGGGGAGTACTGTTTGGAAAGAGTCGTTTTAAATGGTGGCAGTGTGCAGGATGGGTCACTGCGGAGAGGAAACCAGAGGTGGGCCAAACAGTAACATGTCTGTCCTGCCTAATAATCTATTGCTTGTTCAAATGTGAATTCAATAACTGGATGTCTTTTTATTTGGAAAGAGGCGGTCCCCTCACTGCCACACAGCTTTTAGGGATAGCAGTAAGATTTACCTGAGAGATGGGAGCAGTGTTTGCATGACATCCTTCCTCTGCTTTTGGAAATGGCCTGGCAGATGGGATACCCTGTCACCTGTATGCAGGCAGCTTCCACCAGGAAAGTCGATGCATCAGCTGTAATGATCTCCCTGTGACTCCCACAATAACAGTTTGTCATTTGGTGTTAAAGAACGCTGTTGTGGTAGGGAATGGGTGGAATACAATTGTTGAGTCATTACAGGCCCCCCGAGGGGTCTCTTTCTTATTTGACGAAGAGGAAACCCACGCTACTGGTGGCATCAGGGCACTTCCTTCTTTGGTCATGGATTTTGTTAGGAATTGAGGAGAGGTTTTGATGGTCTCAAGATCAGCTTATTAATGCTCAAAGCCTGCCCCACGAAGTTCCCGGCAGTGTGTGCCCCTGAACGATGCTGAGTGTGAAGCAGGGATCTCTTGGCCTGGCTGGTGTGTGGAGGGTGCCTGAGCTCTTTGGAAGACTGGGCTACAGCAGACGGCCCCTCCTCAGCATCAGCAGGGCCAGAACTTCGTCATCTGCTGAATGTGGGTAAGCGGCCCTAGTGCAGGTGTGAGATGGAAAAGGCTGGCTGAGTTGTTCTCTGGATGTGCAGTTGTCCCTGCTTGTTTGTGGTGGTCTTGCAGTCTGGGACTCCCAGGCAAGGTCTTGGAATCTGAGCCAGTCAGATGTAGATTCCCCCTGGAAGAGGAATGTGGAGGACAGAAAGGTGGAGCCCCAGAAGCATCCACTGTGATAGTGGCCTTCCAACCCCTCCCTACCTTCCAGGAGCCAAAATGTCATATCCTGCAGGCTGTTAGCAGGAGGATGGAGACCGATGTGTGGTTGCGCTAGCTGTAGGAACGTCTCCACGTTCCTTGCTGAACAGGAATGTGCAGGGAAGGAGGTGAGAGTGTGCACTGGCAGAGGGAGAGTGGAAGCAGTAAGCCTCCTGGATTCCCACTTCTTTATTGTAAAGTGGATGCTGACACTGGCCTGTAGGATGGTTGTGAGGCCTGTTCTTGAATATCAGTGGTCATTAAAGAACCATCCTCAGGGCTTGGCCCCTGGCCGCTCAGGCCTGTCTGACTGCTTCCCAGAGCCCGACAGAGCCCTGAAGTAGAAGGTGCCTTTCAAGCACAGGGTACTTGGCAGTGACTTGAGGCCCAGAGGCTGGCGTGGTGGGTGGAGAAGGAGCCCTGTCAGCGCCCCAGCCAGCCCTCGAGTCCATCTGTGGGAACCTCAAGACAGAAAGCAAATGTGCGAGTCTCCAGTGATCTTTTCCTGCGTGCTGTGGTGTTTGAGAACTTTTCCTTTAGGAGTAGTTTTGAAAATGGTATGTGTGGGTGCAGTTTTATTGTACTCTCATTTTCCAAGTACAGCTGTAGAAGGGTTTGTTTCTCCTTTAGCTACACGTTAGTGTCTTCAAAGAGCTCATCTCAGCCTGCAGTTTCCAGAGTTCTGACGTCTTTTTCAGGTAAAATTGCTGGTCTTTTTGGAATCTGGGCTCATGTGCCTCCTTTCAAACAGCAAATGATGGTGACGTGCAGGAGAGAGAAGAGGGTCTTTTGCCCAGTTCTGCTTCGTTTTACTTTGTCACGTCCCCTGTTGTAGACAGTGGCCTTTTCAACTGTACTCATATACTCCTTTCCCTAGTAACCCTCCTTCTGAGAGTCTTTCTGAAAGAAATAATTTAAATGCAGATAAAGCTCATGCACAAAGATGCTTATTTCATTTACTATTATGAAAGTGAAAAATTGGAGATAACCTAAATGTCAAAACGGGACTGGCGAGATTGTGGTATGTGCATGTGTACAGTGGAATATTAATGTGGTCATTAAAAATGATGTTTCTAAAGCAAATTTAGTAAGAGAAATGCTTATAAAGTATGAAGTGACAGGTCGTCACAATATCCCATCAGCCGTTCGTAAATGCATGGACAGAGAGGGGAAAGATGCCCAGTGACACAAGGGTAGTGGGTACCCGAAGGGCAGTGCTCTTTGTCTTGCTTGTCACCCATTCCCTACAAAGAGCACGTGTCCTGTTCTCGTGGGGGTGTTAGAGAAGGATGAGGGCCTGCACCGTTGTCACTGCGTCTAGCGTCAGTGCTCACCTTCCTGCTAGACCTGGTCTTGGTCCGGATTATGTTCTTGGTGAACCTGCTAAATACCCGGGATTGATAGAAAGAGTGGTGTCAAACAAGTGGGGGAGTGTCTCTGCAAACATATGAGCGAGAAATTGTTAGGGAACACTTTAAAAAAATGTTTTCCTTCTTAATGCTATTCTTTCTGCTTCCAGGAAAATCGGTAGGAGTGGAAAGGAGCACCCAGAGTGAACTGATAGAGAGGTGAGTGTAGCATTTGGTAAGGCGACTGGGTGAGGTTTGTCTGCTGGCTTTTTTGGTATCCCTGCTCCCTCCGGTGGGCATTTTCCTGCTTCCTGTAAATAAAACCTAAACACCTGTGAAACAGAATGGCCACACAAAACCAAGGGGCCACACTGTGCCCTGCAGCCTTCATTCAGTTGCTTGAGGTTACCTGTGGCATTTCTCTGTCAGACGCTGTGACCCAGGTGGCACCTTCCTCTTCTTGGCACCTGGGTACCTGCAGAATAAATCCCAGACTCCCTAGTCTGACAGTTGAGGCCCTTCTCAGTCTGACTCATCCTTCCTTTCTACCATGTGCCCCTGCTTCAGCCTTCTCTGACTGTTGTTCTCCAGACCATGCCTTCGCACGGCTGCACACTCTGCCTTCTTCCCCTTGTAGTTTGAAAATCCTTCTTCAGAGTCAGTTCCCGTGGAAATGAACCCGGCTCCTCCTGAAACCCCCATCTCTCCACTACACCCTAGCATCAGTTACTCTCCCTGTAGCACTTGACACATAATTATGTTACAGAACTTAGCACATGGTATTGTAATACTTTCTACATTGAGTCTTTTTTTTAAAACTTTTTCAAATCCATTTTTATTTTAAAGTTATTAATGCTTACACACATGCTAAAGTTAATGATTATAAATGCTAAAAAGCACAATTTTTGAGAATTTAATAGTAATTCTTTTTTTAAAATTAATTAATTTATTTTTGTTACAGATGTTTCTCCTTTTCCCCCACTGATTCCCCCTCCCCCCGCTCCTCGCCCTGTCTCCAGCTTGGTTGTCCATGTCCATTGTTCATGCATACATGCATATAAGTTCTGTGGTTTATCTTTCCTCCACCACCCCCTCTTCTGGGGATTGTCAGTCTGTACCCCACCTCCACGTCTCTGGGACTACCCCATTCCTCAGACTGTTATGTTCATTATATTCCACAAATAAGTGAGATCATATGATACTTGTCTTTCTGTGTTTGGCTTGTTTCGCTTAGGATAATATTTTCCAGGTCCCTCCATGTCATCTCAAAGGATAAGAGATCTTTCTTTCTTACAGCTGCATAGTACTCCATTGTGTATTTGTACCACAACTTTTTTATCCATTCGTCTACTGATGGACATTTGGGCTGTTTCCAGATCTCAGCTATTGTAAATAGTGCTGCTAGGAACATGGGGGTACATATATTTTTTCTGATTGGTGTTTCAGGCTTCTTAGGGTTCTTTACTCCCAGAATTCCCTGAAAGAGGAAAGGAGTTAGCAGTAACCGGGTGTTGGTGTGTTCAGCCACTGCCATAGGCATTCACATTCTGTTTCTGTCCCTACAAGGTGAGCATTATTGTTCTCATTTTTGGATGAGGAGCCTGAGGGTCAGAGTTGCATACTTGCCATTAAGAGGCAGAGCTGGGATCTGAACTTGAGCCTGTTGTACCTTAACGCCTAGGCTGTTATTGACGTTCCACATTGTTTTGGAGGGCAAAGATTGCCTTTTTAGTACTTTTTACCTGCTTCAACCCCAAGCATCTGGCATGTAGTTGGAATTCAGAAAATATCCATGAAATAAATGGATTGCATACTTTCTTAGCTTGCCTCTGTGGCCAACTGGAACTGTCAAGGTCTTGCCCTCCCCCGCTTACTTGTTCAAGGTTCTGAATGCTCTAAGGGCTATGGGTACTTCTCTCCTCTTTGGACTGCAGCCCTTTGGGCTCCTGGGGTAAAATAAAGAAGTAGAGACCAGCCTGGGGTACAGAATTTAGTGTTTATTGGCATCGTGAAGGCCACTGGCAAGCAGGCAGGGCGGTGATCACAGCTCGCCGGAGGACATTTCTGTCATTGCTTCTGGAACTTTAGAAGAAACATTCCTCTCCCGCTGCAGTAGTCCCAGTTTTACCCTCCACTCCATCCTTTTTTTCAATCTTCACCCGAGGACATTTTTGTTTTTGTTTTTTGTTCAGATAGAGTGGGAGGGAGAGAGAGGAAGAGAGAGAAAGAGAGGAACATCGATGTGAAAGGGACAACCCAACCAGGGCCAGGGACAGACTTCAACTGAGGTACATGCTCTTAGCGGGAACTGAACCTGGGTCTCTCTGGACCGCAGGCCGACGCTCTAACCGCTGAGCCCAACCGGCCAGGGCCTCTGCTCCAATCTTAACATAACAGATCTCGTCCCCTTGGCAGGCTGTGAGGAGGGCAAGGAAGACCTCCCAGACTGGAGACTGTCTTCCCTGAGATCTAAAGGATGACCATTGAGGGCTGGGCGTTGTTTGGAAGAAAGTCCTGCTCGAGGCGGGGGAGACGTCATCCCTTCGAGCAGTGTGGCTAGTGTGTGGGATATGAGGACCAAGGCTGGAGAGGTAGGCAGGGCCTTGTTGGGCTGGTCCTCAAACACTGTGTTAAGAGCACAAAATCCGCCCTGGCCGGTTTGGCTCAGCGGTAGGAACGTTGGCCTGCGTTCCAGAGAGACCCGGGTTCGGTTCCTGCTAAGGGCACGTACCTCAGTTGCAGTTTGTCCCTGGCCCTGGTTGGGTCGTGCCGGTGGCAGCCACTCCATGTGTCCCTTTCACGTCGATGTTTCTCTCTCTCTCTCTCTCCCTCCCACTCTATCTGAACAAAAAATGGAAAAATGTCCTCGGGTGAGGATTAAAAAAAAAAAAAAAGGTACAAAATCTGTTCTGTAGGAAGCGGGGAGTCTTTGAAGGAGGGTAAGCTGGGACCAGACATGATCAGATTTGCCATTTTGAAAGCTGCGGTGGTTCTTGGAGAATGGGCAGGAGGGAGGCCGGGGCCTCCTCAACCTTGCGTCACCCTTCCATTTCTGACAGGTGTGTTTCTGTCCTTCTGTTCTCCCCATTTCAGCTGTAGGCCGAGCACTCACATGGGTCACTCCTAAGCTAATTAAACGGGTGCCCTTGGCCTACCCGCACTTTCGCCAGGCAGCAGCGAGCCCACACATCCATCACGCTGCCTGAGCAGAGTTGCATCTGGTGTTTACCTGTTAATGAATGCGTTGCAGCTTTGCAGCCCTTTGCTCTTGTCTGAGCTTATGAATAATGAGACAAGAAGTAATAGGACAAAATGGGAGAAAGAAAAGAGCTTAAATTAAGGAGCTTATCTATAATGGAGATTCACATGGGCTTTTTACAGAGTTCAGGGTGTTTTTCCTCATGGCTTAGGTTACCCTTGGGAAATACAGGTTAATAACCAGATGATTGCTAGAATGGTGATGCTGTGACCTGCTTGGGGACCACGAGGGTTTTGAGATTTTTTAAACCCTCAGGCCTCTTCATGGGATGGCCTCCCGTGTTCTCCTGGGTTCTCGAGGGCAGGCAGACCTGGGTTCAGATGTGAGCTCTGTCACTTGGGAGCTGAGAGGCAGCGGGCAGGTGTATGAGGAGCCTCAGTCTTCCCAGCTCTAAGTGAGGACCACACTCCCCATTCCAAGGGTTTCTGCCAGGACCAAGTAAGGTAGTGCCTCCAGAGTGCCTGGTACGGCGCTGGCATTCGGTAAACAGCTGCCATTGGCTGAGCTTTCCCTTGGGTCTCTCCCCTGTGAGGCAGGTGGTGGCGGCTCCCCCTTCTTTGGCTCCAAACTCAAGCCCACTGAGCCCTTTTTGGTTTTGAATGTCCTTGCTAAAAAATGCTCCAGAGAAACAAAGGCTCCAACACAGTGTGGCGAACCAAGGACCCAGTAATCTTGGGTGTCTTTAGCCACGGCCCTGGCTTGGGATCCTATGTGGAACACGGCTTCTCTTTCAATCCCAATGGTCAGGGTTGAAGAAGACAGCTTAGCCTGCCGACACGCTCTACCCGAATCTCCCGAGCCTTTGGCCTCCCAGGTGTTGTCCGATTGTGAAATGTCCGAAAAATCCTCTTCCTCACAAGACCAGAAGCAAGACAGTGAGACTGAGAAGACTTCAGTTACAGCGAACAATTTTTCTCAAGGTAAGCTAAGCTTTATGAAGCATTTTAAACATAGCAAGTTCCTGGTTTCAACAGCAGTTTGTCATCTTGCCTTGGTAAGCAGAGTGTCGTGACATTTGAATCTTTCTTTCTTTCTTTTTTTTTTTTTAATCCTCACCCGAGGACATTTTTCCATTCTTTGCTCAGATAGAGTGGGAGGGAGAGAGAGAAACAGAGAGAGAGAGAGAAACATCGACGTGAAAGGAACACATCGAGTGGCTGCCACCCGCACGACCGACCAGGGCCGGGGACAAACTGCAACCGAGGTACGTGCCCTTAGCGGGAACCAAACCCGGGTCTCTCAGGACTGCAGGCTGACGCTCTAACCACTGAACCAAACCGGCCAGGGCCATTTGAATCTTTCTGATGGAAGGAGACCCTGTGTGGGCCAAAGCTGCTCGTTTGGAATATCATTGATCACCAGGGGATGCTATGGTTGCTGCAAGTGTTGGTGCCCAGGGAAAACTTGTGGTTTTGTTTTTTAATTCTTTTTTCTTTATTGATTTTAGAGAGAGAGGAAGGGAGAGGGAGTGAGAGAGAAACATTGATGAGAGAGAACATCGATTGGCCTCCTCCTGCATGCCCCTCGCTGGGTATTGGGCCCATATCCTGGGCATGTGTCCCGACCGGGAATTGAACCGGTGACCTCTTGGTGCATGGGTTTACACTCAGCCACTGAGCCATACTGGCCAGGCAGGAAAAACTTGTTTTTATTTTTTAAATAATGACTTTTTATACGACTTGCCATTTCCTTGTCCTTCTGGCAGCCCAGGCTGGAAAGCATTGAGGCTGTGTCACTTCCAACTCTGGTTAACTTCCTTTGTTCCTTTCAAACTCTTCCTAAGGCAGGGGCGCTTCCAAGACCCCTGCTTTGAATTGTACAAATGCCAGAGATCACCTAACCCCTGTTTGGATATTTTGTAATTCTGTAAATCTGTTGTGTATCTCTTTCATGTAACACTTGTCCTGCGGGTCAGCCCCTTGCCCTGCCTCTGACCATGGAGCTATGGGCTTGGTGTGCAGAATCAGCCTCCCAAGGCCCTACCTGCCCTGAAGCTCCCCGTCATCTCTTCCGTATTTGCAGTCTTCATTACCTTCTGTTGGGGTATTAGGTAGGCCTTAGTTTATAACTCAGTGTGTTTCAGAAGTTCAAGGAATAGTATAGACCAGAACAGACAGACCAGGGATCTGCACTCTTTTTCTGTAAAAGGCTAGATAGTAAATATTTTAGGTTTTGCAGAGCATATGGTCTTTGTTTCAATGACCAAATCCTGTTGTTGCAGCAAAAAGCAGCCATAGATAATATGTAAACAAATGATATGGTTGGGTTCCAATAAGACTTTATTTACCAAGGCAGGTGTGGGTGTGTTCAACCCAGGGGCCATAGTTTTCTGACCCTGGTATAGACTCTGGATCTCAGTTGACATCTTCTGGCCTCTCTTCTAGTGTGTTCTTGTCAAGGCGCCCAGAGTGGACCTAGAGCACAAGTCAGACCCTGGCACCTCCTTGTTGAAGTTCTTTGTTGACACCTGATTACATAGAAAAACAGTTTTCAAAAACTTTAAATCTTTTTTAAAAAAAATTTTTTTAATCAAAAACTTTAAATCTTTTTTTAGCAACAGAACCTCTCCTGCCTTTGTACATGTAGGCCCAGTATGTAAGAGTACGAGTGGAGGCTTAGTCCCCACTGTGGCACCCAGGCTTCTCTAGGACACGCAGGGCCCGAGGGGACAGTTTGAAAACGTACCTAGAGCATGAAGTGCACGTCTGTTGTAATTGGGGTCTCAGCTGGGGTCCTCCAGGAGCCAGTCGCCTGGAGTTGCTTTCTTTGCATTTCTTGCTGTGTCCCTTTGCGATTTGTGTACGACCTGCCTTCTTCTGGTTTAGGTCAGACCATGAATTGTTTCGTCCTCAGTGCCACCAGGTCCTGCACGGTGTCCATTTGGCATGGAACTCAGCCCCTTTCCCAGAACCCCCAAGACCTTAGGTCTTTGTGGGAGGAGCAGACTGGACTGAGAGTATGAGGACCTGCAGGGGCTGGGGTCACAGCCCTCCTGCCACGGTACTGGGCACTTCCCACTTTTCCTCTTGCCTGTCCCTCTTTTTTCTAGTCTTCGCCCCGTCTGCTGCCCAGCCTCTATTTATTTTCGGTGTATAACCATTCAGGCATTTTTTATTTCTGATTCCTCTGAGGACCATGACCTTGGGCTTATCATGCCCTTCTGGGGGATTGCAGGCACTTTCCTGAAGGGGGCAGCACTCACTGGAACCACCTAATAGACCCACTATTAGTTTCCTCAGTTTGTCTTTAGACTTTTAGTCTTTGCATCTCTTTTCCTTTTGTCATATTCATAATCTGCATACAGAGATAATTTTGTGTTTTTCTTTTCACTGAGCATTATATCAAGCTTTCTGACATGTTACAGAACATCATTCTTAGTGACTTTAGCTTAGTCTGTTGAATGGCTGAACTGGAGGTTTCTATGTTCCCCTGTTGCTGAACATTTAAGTCATTGCTAAAATTTCACAATTTTGAACAGTGCTGTAGGGAATATCTTTGAACATGGAGTTTTCCCCTTATTGGGAGATATTTCTTAACCACCTAGAGTCTGTATATTGGAACTACTAGGTAAAAGATGTACACAGTGTTTTTGGTGGTTGCTTCTTTTTTTTTTTTTTTGGTACGTACCCCTAGTGGGAACCGAACCTGGGACTCTCTGGTCCACAGGCCAATGCTCCAACTGCTGAGCCAAACCAGCCAGGGCTTAGTGGTTGCTTCTTAACAGGATGTATGGTTTTAAAGAGTTAGCATTTGTCAGAGGGTGTTATTTTAAGAGGGATGGATATTTTTCTCCCACTTGTAAAGGCAAGTATACTGTTTCCTTCTCCTTGGTGAGGGCTGCATAATTGATAAGTGGTGTCCAATTCGACTGGGAATGTCTCCTTATGCCCAAGTGCTGATTCCAGCTCCCGGCAGACTCAGTAGAAGATGACTGGTACTGACTGCTGCTGAGTGTTCTTTTGGCCAGCAGTGTGCAATGTGGAGAGACCAGCAAGGGAGGCCACAGCCAGAGCAGACGGGTTCCTGGCTCACTCCAACCCGACGGGCCGCGGGAAGGCTTGCAGGGCAGCAGGGCGGGAGCAGCAGGTGCGGTGCAGCGACGTGACTTGCTGTGGCGTGCTGGGTGTCTGTTGCAGACGGTCCTCAGTGCTGGGCAGCGAGGGTCCCAGACAGTCCAGCAAATGACTTGCCACACTTGTGGCATTAACGGGAGCTAGCTGAAGGTTTGGAAATGAAGTCATCTCATAAACATTCAGTTTCATGGCAGAATTACTGTTTAATTAAGAAAATATCTGTAACATTGTCCTACTTTTAAATGAAATTCGTTTTGGAGGAATTAAAACTGGGTCATAACATTAGTGTAATGTTTTAAAATAAACATTACTAAGACATACTGAATGTACCCTAATGGGTGAATTAAAGACTTTAGTTTTTCCTTTGGATACTTAATGTGATTATGCTTTAAACTCTGATTCTAGAAACTGACCTCTAAGTTGGAGGTCAGTTTGTTAAAGTTTGTTAAAGAAAGGTGTGGCAGAGGCTAAAAAAAAAAAGACAAATGGCCCTGGCCGGTTTGGCTCAGCAGTTAGAGCATCGTCCTGTGGTCCTGAGAGACCCGGGTTCAGTTCCTGGTGAGGGCACGTACCTTGGTTGCAGTTTGTCCCCGGCCCTGGTTGGTTGTGTAGGTGGCAGCCACTCGATGTGTCCCTTTCATGTCGATGTTTCTCTCTCTCTCTCTCTTTCTTCCTCTCTCCCCCTCCCACTCTATCTGAACAAAAAATGGAAAAATGTCCTTGGGTGAGGATTAAAAAAAAAAAAAAGACAAATGCATGTTTTAGAAAATGTGGAAAATTAAAATTTTTATATATCATTAAATATAATATTAAGACGTAATATAGAAGTTTGAAAAACCTAAAATCTACTACCCAAAGGCAACCTCTGTTAATATTTAGGTGTATTTTCTTCTTTTGTATCTATGTGTCTTTCCTGTCTACAAATTTTTAAATAGAGTTGTGATTGTCCTGATAAGCCATTTTGTATCTGTGTTTTTCTATATTATAGGGTCTTCATAATATATTACATTGTAATAGATGCAATACAGTTCATTTAATCATTTGAGTTATTTTCAGATCTTGCTTTTAACAAACCAGAGCCATAAAGAATATTTCATGCATTCTGGCAATGGTTGTCAGCAGCTCTGGTGACCTCTCAAATAAATTCCTAGAAGTAGAATTATTTGGTAAAAGACATTGGAAAGAACCTTTCTTTCTAAGGCTAATGATAAAAATAGTCTCAAAAAGTTATATACATTTATACTCACATTGACAAGATGTATTCTTTTTAATTTTTTTTTTTATCCTCACCCAATGACATTTTTTTTTTTTTTTTTTTTTTTTGCACTTATCTTCAGGTAGAGCAGGTGGGAGAGAGGGAGGAAGAGAGAGAGAGAAGCATCAATGTCAGAGAGAGACATCGACTGGCTGCCACCTACACGACCGCAACTGGGGCCGGGGACAAACTGCAACCTAGGTACATGCCCATAGTGGGAACCGAACCCGGGATTCTCTGGTCTGCGGGCCAATGCTCTAACCGCTGAGCCAAACTGGCCAGGGCACAAGATGTATTCTTGAGAGTACCCTTCTCACCGTCTCACTAACATTGAGATTTTTGTTTTGTTTTTAAGTCTGAAATTAGTAAGTGATAAATGGAGAGTATGTACCTTTCAAAGAATTAGTCCAGGAACTATCAGGATTCATAATGGAGGTAGTTTTACCAACTCTCAGTTAATTCAAGCAGACTTCAGAGTGATCTGTTAGTTTCACCACAAGGAAGATTTTAAGTTAATATTTGATATTTAGAAGAATAAAGGGTTACATCAGAGTTAGCATTAAAGTTGTGTGGAATATAATTTTTCCACGTGATGTAAAACATCTTCCTTGTGGAGGCTGTAGAGAATCATTCTAGAACTATGGCTGTGGGCTGTGGACTCTGGGCAGTGGGCTGTGGGCTGTGGGCAGTGGGCTGTGGGCAGTGGGCTGTGGGCAGTGGGCAGTGGGCTGTGGGCAGCGGCTCAGCCTCCCCCTGCCCAGGAAAGAACTGCCCGTTCTGACTGTCTTAGTACATCCAGTGCCCTTGGAATTTCAAGATCACTGCAAAATCTTGAAGTAATTCACTTTGTTAGGGGCTTCAGATTTTAAATTAAAAATGTCCTTCCTGTAGACCTACTAATGGAACATATCCAAGAAATTCGAAGTTTGAGAAAACGTTTAGAGGAATCTATTAAGACAAATGAGAAGCTACGGAGACAGCTGGAACGGCAAGGGTCTGAATTTGATCAAGGTAAGAAAGACCTTCCCAGCGTCAGCACGAGCTTGCGAGGGCTTCATTTGTGATGCGTTTGCCTGGGTGCACGTTCTGTGTGTGGGGAAGAGTGTGGGACTTGCGGCCAGAGGGGTTTCAGTTCAGACCTGACTTTGCTGCTTACCTCCAGGGTGCCCTCACTTAACCTGCTGACTCTCCGTTTTAGTAATTTTTAGTAATTTTAAGACAGGGATAATAACTTCTGTTTCATCCTGTTGTGACGGGACTCACGTGAGCTAACTCTGTAGCTCCCACAGCCCTCACACAGAGCAGTCACCTGATCAGTGTTCATTTCTGGTCATTGGAGAAGTCTGCCAGCCTCTGACGCCCGGCTGTGGTTGGCTCCTCATTCGCCCTGCAAGCTGTAGAGAAATAGATAGGTATTTTAAAACAAATGAAGCAGTAGTTTGTCTTTTTGTTAATAATGGATTATAGGAATATCAGCATTTTAGCAGTTTGGTAAATCTCGCTTGCCAATCAAAAGGTCCCCAATAGTGCTGCATAGCCACAGCTCCCAATGGGTATTCTTCCATGAAGAATTTTAAAATATATAGTTTTTCTATAGGTAAGATATTCACGATTCAAAAATTAATACCTCTATTCTGTGTCCATCAGTTTATTATCCCATCTCTCCTCCACTTCGGTTTTTTTCTGTATTCTTAAACTGTTTTTTATTTTATTATTATTATTTTGTTAATTCTAACCCGAGGATATTTTTCCAGTGGTTTTTTTAGAGAGAGTGAAAGGGAGGGAGGGAAGAGAGAGACAGAGAGACAGAGACAGAGAAACATTGATATGAGAGAGACACATCGATTGGTTGCCTTCTGCACGACCCCAACCAGGGCTGGGAATCGAACCTGCAACCCAAGTATGGTCCCTTGACTAGGAATAGAACCCATGACCCTTGGTCCTCAGGCCAGTGCTCTTAACCACTCAACTAAACTGGCCAGGGCTTAAACAGTGTTTTTTAAATGTAAATACAAATATATATATTCTTACACCCTTTCTCACTTATCTCAAAGGTGTAGAATATTTTAAAATACATGTATATTTTTCTTTTTACTGATTTTTAGAGAGAGAGGAAGGGAGAGGGAGAGAGAGATAGAAACATTGATGAGAGAGAACATTGATTGGCCGCCTCCTGCACATCCCCCACTGGGGATTTCACCCACAAACCAGGCATGTGCCCTGACTGGGAATCGAACTGGCGACCTTTTGGTGCATGGGTCGATGCTCAACCACTGAGCCACACCAGCTGGGCTAAAGGTGTAGAATACTTTATATCACTCTTCTGTCCCCTCTTTTTCTTTGAACAATACATTTCGGACATCTTCTTCTTGCTCCGAAGACAGTGTCCTCACTCTGTGAAGCATGTGCCTTGAGAGCAGGTTGTGTGGGAGGCAGAGCCTGAGATCACCTGGGATGGGCGGCCTGGTGTGGACCCCAGTGCTTGTTGATCAGCTTTGTGACTTTGGGCACGTCTCCTCACCTCTCCCAATCTTAATTATCTTGTAAGGGTCACTGAGATTAAATGGGGGCAGTGTTATGAATGGGGCCTTGCTCAGTACTCCACTCAATAAATGGTGGTTTTCAGCGTCATTATCCATTTTATTTTGCTCTTTTATTGTATGCTATACTACTGGTTTAACATTGTGAAGCTCTGCAAAGGGTGGGTTGCTAATGTCACTCCCATTTTTGGACATGAGGAAACTGAGCTCTGCGAGGTGTACTCAGTGGCAGTGCTGAGTCTTTGGGTCCTAGTCCAGTTCTCATTCCCCTCCAGCCCGTCCCAGCCATCGTCCTAGAAAAGGACAGCTCCTCAGAGTACGGCACATGCTGCCATTTGGTTCAGAATGGTTCCACCTCTCTCTCTCTCCCTCCCCACCTCCCATCTGGCATCCTCCCCCCGCCCCCCAGGAAAATTTATTAATCTGACTTGTTAGTCATATCAAATACAGAAAAGAAATACACGCCTGGGCCCTTCACATTCACTCTTGGTAATGCCTGAATTAGCTTCATTCTGTTTTACATTTTCTCTGGCAAATCCAATTATAGAATTAGTTGGGGGCTCAAATGGCCACCAGCTATAATGGAGCAGACAATTGCTCTGGAGAGTAATTCCCTTTGACGGGAAGGTTTACAAAAAGGCATTCATAAAGTATTCCCACTGGTGGAAAGACACGCTGTCTTCACCCTGGTGTTGCAGCCTCTGAGGAGACAAGAAATAAACGTGGCTGCACCTCCCCCTGCTGTGAGCTGCTCACCTTGGGAGCAGGTGTGAGGAGGGTGTGGCTCCTTGTAATGTCGAGGTGGAATACTGTTTAAACTGTCACCTCACATGTCAGATCTTGCAGCTCGTCACCAGTTATATGAGCTTACAGTGATGGCCTCGGGGAAGACTAGCCTCCCCGCATCATACGTGGGCCCCGCCAGCTCAGGCTTCATCAGGGACTGTTCTTTGGCCTGGTTACCCCTTTGCAAAGTGACAGCCTTAGCTGTGGTCATGTAGACTTCTCTAGAGTTTTTCCTGTTCATCCAGATTGCTCTTCGGTTCTATTTTGGCCCCATCCTGTCATTAGTCTTGATATTTATATAAATAGTAATTACACTAATAATAGTATCTATCATTTTTATTGAGCTCATGGAAACTTAGGGAAGTTAGGCAGCTATTAAGTAGCCAGATCCATGGTTCAAACCCAGGTATCTCTGAAAAGACACCAGAATTCATGGAGGAGGTGGAGGAAGACGAGGGGAGACGTGTGTGAATTACAGCCGGAAGCCATGGTGGTGGTGGACCATGAGCCCGAGAGAAGGAGTGCTGTCGCGTGGAGAGAGGATGGGCGTTGGCTCTGGGGGACCTGCTCGTGCCTTCCTTCTGGGCAGCTGGACTGCTACAGGTCTCAGTTGTGTACCAGGGGGCTTTCAGCTGCAGGTGATGGAATATGAGTACAACTGGTGTAAACAAGGGGGATGTATGTTTTCTTACAACTCAGATCCAGAGGCAGGCAGTTCCAAGGCAGGGTCAGTGGCTCTGGTAGCAGGCTTGGGGTTAGTGCCCGTGGTGACTGCACTATGAGCATCACAGCCTTTCAGGACAGTGTCCAGAGCACGGAAGGGAGAGGGCGGGCCTTCTCCCTGCCCTTTCCTTTTCTCCTGGGTGGGAAGTCTTCCCCAGAAGTCCCCAGCAGGCTTCCCATCAAGTCTCCCTGACGGAAGCAGCACATGACCATGGTCTAGCTACACCAGCGGCTGGAAGGCAGGAGGCTGGCACTTGGCTCGGTGGTACACTGGACGCAGTAAGGAAGACTGGAGGGAGGCATCTGCCCACAACATGGAGAGAGCACCTTGCACACCAGGGGTCCTCTGCAGGGGGCTGTGGACGTGAACTCTGTATGTGCTTCAGACTTGGAAGGCTCAGAGGATAGGAGTGCTGGGATGAGGTGTCAGAGGAGGCATCCGGCCAGAGGAAGGGTCGGGGTTTCAGGAGGTAGACCACAGCCCAGGGAAGTATTTGCAGATGAGGAAACCAGTCGGAGCTGGTAAGTGACCTCAGACCCAGTCTGTCTAGCTTCAGACCCTGATCTTGTTAATGTACACTTGGAGGCAGTGAATTTAAGCTGAAAGTTGAAAGACGAGTATGATTTTGACAGGGGAGGAAGGGGTAGGCATTCCAGGCAAAGGGAATACCTCATTCCACAGAGTCAGGGAGATGTGTGGCCACATAGTACGTTCGGCACAGAAGTGGCCCAGTTCGCCTGCACTTGAGGGCACCGGGTGGAGAGGGTGGGGAATGCCAGGGGGTCCGAGCAAAGTGATGGAGATCTGAAGTTTGGGCCTGGTGTCTGGTCTGTCTGTCTTTTCCAGTGCTGGGCCGTCAAGTGCGTTTGAGCAGAGAATGGCATGAGTGGACTGTGTTTAGGATGCTGACCCATCGGCAGAGTAGCTGGGCGGCAAGGTGGGAAGGCCTGGACTGCGGGACAGAAGAGGGTAGACCCGTGTCCGAGGCGTTTGCAGGAAGTCAGCAGTCACGGTTGTCTGGTCGGGCAGCGGAAGAGAAGGTGTCTAGGGTGTTCCAGGTGTCTGGCTGGGGCTAGGGAGAGTGGTGATACGTCTGCAGAGGCAGGAGACAAGAGAGAGCAGGTTAGGAAGAGTGAAGGGGGACGGAGAGGGCCAGCAGGCAGCTGGACAGAGGGCTCGAACCTCTGGAGAGATGTCTGTGGAGGTTAAGACTGTTGCCCACTCATCCCACCCCAGCCTAGGCCACCGCCTCATTCACCCCTAGGACAGGTAAAGTATGGGAGCCCCTCTTGTCTCCTCTGTCACGCTCACTGTTATCTTCCTTCAGGCTCTGGTAACACCACACATAGTTCACAGGAGTGATTTTCTTGTGTTTCCTCATTATTTAAAGCTGTTTTCTAGAAACTTCTTTACTGACCTGTGGACCGTGCATAAATCACTGTTTGTGTGTGTTCTTATAGGGTCTTCAAACATTTTTGCTTGTGGTTCAGAGCTGCATAATTCTCTGATGTCGGAAATTCATTTCCTGAGGAAGCAGAACCAGGCCCTCAATACACTGCTCGCGAAAGGACCCAGAGGTAAGGCTTACAGGGGCCTCCTGCGCCCTGGAGCGCCACAGCCTTCCCTGGCGCGGAAGCACGCAGGCACTGCGGTCTGACCAGCCTGGGTTCCCATCCCGTCGCCCTGACTTTGGGCAGGTCACTTAGCCTCTGAACCTCGGCATTCTTAGCTGTAAAGCAGGAGCACCTCGTAGGGCTATTACGACAATGAAACACGTTAACACCCTCAGCTCAGTGTTGCTGTCTCTACTTGTTACCCATCCCCTCGGCACAGCCACCTCTCATTTGTCGGAGTGCACAGTGGAAGAGAGAAGGCCAGGAGATAGATTACTGCCACATCTCGGTCAGAGGTTTCTATGTTAAGAGAATTTTTCCACTATTTCTATAAAGGCCCCTTCTCTTAATTCCTTCTGTTTGGAGCTTAGTCCCTTAAGAGCTTTTGCTGACATTACTTCTCAATCCTCGAAGGTTCCTGGAATGATATGATGAGTCCTAGTTCACAGGTAGGAGACTGAGGCCTAAGGGGTTGACTGGGCTGTGGACACAGAGCTAGAAGGGGTGGAGCTGGACCTTGGGCCAGCTTATCTCCCTTTCCCCAGAGTTTAGTTGTGCAGATTTTGGTGTAAGAGATGAAATTCAGGCTTCTGCACATCATTCACTCACTCAGCGAACATTCCTGGCTCCGGTCCTGCGGATGCTCTGGATGCTGATGCAGGAATAAGTGGGAACTGGTCCCTTTCCCTCGTGGTCTGATGGGAGACACAGCCAGGCGGCCGTGCAGGCCAGTCTGAGGACGAGCCACAGTGTGGCAGGCTGGGGCCGCAGGGCCTGGAGACGGCATCCTGACCCAGGAAGGCTGGTCTTCAGAAGCGGAGTCTAGAAGGATACTAGGGGTTACCACGGTGCCTGAAGTGGAGAAGAGCAGGGCCTTTTCCGTGGAAGAAAGAGAGCAGGTAAGGCCTAGGGTTAGAGATGGGGTGAGTGTAGGCCGTCAGAAGTGACAGGAAGCTAAGCGTGGCTGGGGTCAGAGCGGGGAGGAGAAAATTTGCTCGGAAATGAATGTGTCATGGTTAAGTGGAATCAGAAAACCTGGGTGTGAGTCCTGGCTCTGCTACTCACTGGCTGTGTGATCTCAGGGAAAGTCTTAACCTCTTCGCTGCTTATTTTCCTGTCTGGAAAACGGGAGAGTCCTAGTACCTGCCTTGGAGGTGTGCTGTGAAGAGAGTAAGATGGCAGGTGGAGATCTGCCGGAGGTGCTCCCGCTGCGGTGCTCACAGCCTCTGGTGCCTCTGAAGGCCTGTGCGGTCACCTGCTGGTCCTCACACTGGTGCGCAGGGGGAGGCCGAGGCACAGAGCGGTGCAGACACGCACTCGAGGTCACGGAGCCAGGAAGCAGGAGAGCACTGCCTTCGGGCCGGGTGTGCTCTGCTCTCCAGGAGAGGTGCTGTCCTCGGGGCCCAGGGCGAAGGGGCCGCGCTGCCCTCTGCACAGCCGCTGGCCTTGTGGGAGGCTCGCGGACCTTTCCAGCACCCAGTGCCGAGATTTGGGGCCTGTTTCTTGCCTCTGTCTATGATTTCTACTCACTGTTTGCTCTGTGAAGGCAAAGTAACTAGGTTTGCACAGCCCATTATTTAATAGAAAATTAAACAGGCCCATTTCATCCCAGTGACGTTTAATCTGCAGCCTTGATGTTGACAGATTTATCTGCCCAGAATGCATAAGATAATTGGAGTGCCAGAATCATAAATGCCGGATTAAATCTCATTCTCTTTTGTATTCTTGGAGTGCTCGAGCTGAAGTGCTGTATTTGCGTAATAAGGTCGGAAAAAACAAATGGTGTCTCTTCTCAGTGGCGCGTTTTGTGTTTGCAGATAAACAGAAGGAGAATGAAAAATTACGAGAGGCCCTCTCCAGGAAGACTGCGGACCTTGAGCGGCTCCAGCGAGAGCTGGCCTGTGTGGAGGGGGAGAAGGAAAGGCTGCAGCAGGAGGCGGCCCAGAGGGAGCGGCACAGCCAGCAGCTGCTCCGGGAGCTCCGGGAGGGCCGCAGCGAGCTCAGCAGGTGCTGGCGGCGCAGCCCTGGCCGGTGGCTGGGCGGAGTCTGGGCGCTGGGCTGGGACCATGGAGTGGGGCATGCCAGCCCCTCCCTCGGTGCACAGGGACGAGCAGGAAGCATCCAAACACATAATATGTCACGTGGGAATAAAGTACATGGGGAGAGGGCACTGCAGTAAGGAGCATGGGGTCTGGGGCAGACTGCGCGTTTTTATCCAGGGCGGATCAGGGAAGGCAGGAAGGGCATGAGCTCTGAGGATCTCTGGCGGAAGACCATTGTCGAAGGAAAGGGTACAGGCCCTGAGGCAGGGTGTCCTTGGCCTCTGCCGGGCAGGCAGGGAGGCCCGTGTAGCTGGAGAGAGGCTGTGGTAGGGGTGAGGGCAGAGAGGGGCTGGGTGCCGGATCACATAGGGCCTTGTCGCGTGGCCAGGACGGTTTTTACGCTGAGTGACAGGAAGGTTGGGGAGGATTCCGAGTGGAGGCAGAGCATGAGTCTGACAGATTTTAAAGGGATTGTACTAACTGCTCTTCGCAGTTTCCCCTTCGACTCAGCCTTGGCCCATATTTCTTGGCTTTCCTGTGGGCTCTCGTGAGTGTCCTGCTCTTGTAGAGGCCGACATCACCCTCGGCCACGGGTGGTGATTGTGTGGGCCATCACATAGTCCGGGCCCCTGTCCTGGGCTGTGCCCTGGGTGAGACACAACCTTGGGAGCTTCACGTCCTTGTATCCTGGTCGAGGATCAGGTAGCACGCTCCTTTCTGGGTGTCTGTGAAGATCACGTGAGAGAACGTATGTAGAGGGCTGGGCTCAGGCACTCGGAAGTGGCTGTGACTGGCCTTCTTAGCGATGCTTGTCACTCTGGTCTGCACTCTCCTAGCTGAGGGTGAATCGGCTGGCCCGTGGGTTGGACGAAGTCACTCTGATTTAGATTAACCTCTCCCTCCCCGTGGTGCTGGGGCCTTCGCAGGGTACAGGAGGAGTCGAAACGGAGGCAGCAGCTGCTCTCCCAGAACAACAAGCTACTGCAGTCCCTGCGCGTGGAGCTGAAGGTGTACGAGAAGCTGGATGTGGAACTCCGGGTCCCCAGAGGTACTACTTGTGCCCGAGCCGAGGCCTTTCTCAGCCAGATGGGGTCCAGCACTCTTTCCTGAGATGCTGCCGCCACTCCCCACGCTTGCCTGGGTGGAGGAGGGGTACTGCGAAGCCAGCCCTCTGGCCCACTCTTCACGGGAGGCCGCAGGAAACATGGAAGGACGCGGGCTCAGGAGTCAGCCAGCTGAGGGCTGAATTTCCACTGCCTTGCTTCCGCCTCTGTGGCTTCTGGCAGGCCCGCTCACCCCTTTGGGCCCCTCTCTTCCTCTCGAAATGTGCCCATGGATACCTGTTCGGTGGAGTTGTTGAGAATTAAATGAGATCATTTAAACACATCCTAGCACAGTACCTAGCACATAGTAAGCACTGAAGGTATGACTTCTATTGTCATTTTCTTGCTAGTATGGGCTGCTCTCTGCCCAGTCATTCAGTACGTATTTATGGAGCCCTGCTCCACCCGGGGCGCTGCTCTGGAGACGGTTGTTCGCCTGGGTCCCCTCTGCATGCCGAGAGAGGTGCCAGGTCAGAGCCCCGCGACTGTACACTCAGAGGTTTTAGAATCAATTTTGAGGTGTGGTGGGTTGTTTTTTTTTTAAAGCTAATTTTCCAGATGGTTTCTCCCTATTGAAAGTTTATCTAGAAAAGGGTCACCTCACAGCTCTTATTTCTCTTCAAGTTGCTTTTCTTATTCTAACTGTTGTGCTTTTTTAATATACTGTGGCTTTTAAAATCAGCCCCTTTCATTCTATAATTCCACCCAAATAGATTTTATTACTACTAGACATAATTTCGGGGTTTGGTGTGCAATTTGCTCGGCTTTTATGGCCAAAAGCGAAAATTAATTTCCAGCTCTTATTTAGTCTGTGCAATAGCAGCAATTAAGCCTGCCAATATTTTTGTTTTTAAAGTCAAGTTGTTATTTTAAATTGTACCTGGTTCTTAGGAAGGGGAGGGTGATGGCAGCGGTGGGTTTGAAACTGTCGAGCTCCTTTGACGGCTGACCCTCTGGTGGAAGATGTCAGCTTCCCTTTGCACGTGTTCGCAGAGTCCAGAGCAGAGGCGTCGGGAGAAGGCTGGAAGGGGCAGGGCCCTCCTGGTGACCTGCATGACCTCCTGACCGAGATCCAGGCTCTGCGGGCACAGCTGGAAAGGAGCATCGATACCAACAGCACACTGCAGGGCAGGCTGGAGGAGCAGCTGGCAGCGGGCGGGAGGAAGGCTCCGGAGGCAGCACTCACATCGGCTCTCCAGACCCTATCCACGCCTGAGCAGCCCCTTCCGGTGGCCAGACACGGTACTGCTCCTGCCGGCCTCCCCGTCAGGGGAGGCGGCCCTGTGTGTCGCGAGTGCCTGGATGCTGCCCATTGACAGCAGACATGCTGTACCCTGGGCGCCAGGCGACCTGACCACTAATTAGCTGTCACCTTTGGCAGAATGGTGTCATCTCTGTCTGGGGCCCCCCGGTTCTCAGGGAAGTGGAGTTTGGGCCTGCAGCTGCCCTCATTGCCTCGGTCTTGTTCCCTGCTATCCATCTAGTCCTGCCCACATCCCTCCACTGCTGAGAATCATTGTTAGTCCCTCTTACTGCCTTTAAAGAGATTTCAAATGTCTTATCCTGGCTGGCAGGGTTTTTCGGGATCTGAAAGGCATCCTGGTAGGTTTGAAAGCTGGCTGTTTTGCATTTGCTTGTGTCGCAGATCATTTTGTATAGCATCTAATTGGTTTCGCCTCCTTCCATTGTTTCAAAGACATCACCTCCCAAGCCCTTCTTCCGGTCACACTTCTGTCTTGCTTGAGCTACTGCAGCAGCCTCCAGACTCACTCCTGTAGCCCAAAACGCAGATCTCAGCTGGACACTGCCCTGCCCACTGCCTTGAGTGGGTCCCACAGTCCTCCCAGTGCTGGCCTGGCACTCAGCTCCCTGGGCTCAGCCCTTGAAGTGCTTCATTCTCCCCGGGCGTGTTGTGACTGCTCACTTCTCCCTGCCTTTGCCTCTGCTCGTTCCTCTGCTGAGCTTCTTTCTGTCCTTGGGTTAGCACCCCTCCCCTGAGCTTCTCTCCCTCAGCCCTGACCACCCCAGACGGAGTCTGCCTGTTTACGTGTCTGGACAAGAGGGTCCTTCCAGGGAGGGGACTGAGCCTGCTCACTCTTTTAAAAATTATTTTTATTTTTTAACACTTCATTCAAGGATATGATTTTTTCCATTGATTGTAAAGAGAGGAGAGAGAGAGAAAGAGAGAAACATCGATTGGCTGCTCCCGTATGTGCCCTGACCAGGTATCGAAACCACAACCTTTTGGTGTATGGGATGGCGCTCCCACGCGCTGAGCCACCTGGCCAGAGTGGGCCTGCTCATTCTTACCCCGGGGCCTGCACGGGGCCTGGCAGGACAGGCCTAGTGAGGGTGTGAACCAGTGCTTGTGTGTCGGACACTGCTGCATTCTTCAGTGCTCTGTGTGGAATGAAAACGTAACCATTCGTTTTCCTTCTCTTATTCTGCATTTTGTAGATGGTGACAGATGTCCCGTGGTAGTTGATAGTTCACATGCTCTGTGTGGCTCCGCCCTGGCAGAGCCACCAAGATCAGGTACAAAGCTGATGTCTGGGTTGACGACAGCAGGGTCGGGTTTGTCAGCAGGACTTTTTAAATGAAAGAAAAGGAGTCGCTGGTCTCAGCTTATAAGAGGGTGTTTGGCAGGATTTGGGGTTTCATGTTCTCAGCATCTCTGGCTGAGATCTCCTTCTCCAAGCCAGTTAGCTTTTCCTCAGGGACATCACTGGGTCTCTGTTGATTCAAGCGTGACACTTCCATGGCCTCAGTGGGGCCTGTCTGCCTTTATCCCTGGGCCCTCGTGTTCCCGTGCAGAGGGCCACGTTCCTGCAGACTCCCACCTCCCCTTCTCCAGACGCCCATGTCCATTCTCTGCCACTCCTCGTGAATGCAAACCTCACTGGTGTCCCCTGTCAGAATTCTTTATCCAGACTTCTGTTGACCCCAAAGTAAAAGCAACAGGCTTTTTTACCTCTTTTTAGCATAATTCTTACTACCTGTTCGACCCAGTTCAGCGGTTGCTTCTTCTAGGAAGCCTTCTCGGATCTCCCTTCCTGCACAGAGGATTGGTTATCTCTGACTGAACCCTGGCTCTTGCCTGTGCTGGTCCGCCTCCCATGGGTGCCTGTATTCTGGTGGACCGTGGGCTCCTGGAGAGCAGGCACTGGCTCCGTTCATCTGCATAAAGTGGTCTTCTGCAGAGTGGGTGCCCGACCTGATAGGTGTTGGTTGAATTGAATTGAGCTTCTCCCACAAGATGAATAAGCCCCACGTTGGGTCACATACAGACCGAGGGCTGCCCTTAGCCCTCGCAGCTGGTTCGGCAAGGTTGCACGCAGCGCATTGAACACAGTAGAGCTGACATCTTCCCTCTCATTCTGTAGCTTCAGAGACTCCTCCACTCTCTAAAGATGACACGGACTCCCCCTCCTGTGACAGTGGCAGCTCGGCCACCAGCGCCCCGTGCGTGTCTCGCCTGGTCCCTGGCCACCACTTGTGGGCCAGTGAGAGTGGCTGCCATGTCCTGGGTCTGCTTGAGGACTACGATGCCCTGTGTAAGCAGATTGGCCAGGGCCAGGAGCTCCTTGCCGAGATGGACATTCACATCCGCGAGGCTCCCAGCCCCTCCAGTCGAGAGCCGGGAACAAAGGTAACCTGACCGATGGAGCTGGGGGGAGACATGCTCACTGAGGGCGGAACGGATGAGGGTGCTGGGAGGCAAGGGGCGCCGGTGTCCTCAGTGTGGCCCTGGGATGAGGAGCCTGCGATGTAGCCTATGAGCGCTGAGAGGTCAGGTCCAGTTGGGGGACTTCTGTTATTTTCTGTAGGAGAGACACTTGTCACAGTTGGTACCCTACATTACTGCCATCCCTTACTGGAATCTCCTTATGACTGCCTCTGTCTGTCCGGTGATCCATCTGTCCTGTCCTTCAGTCCTCTGTGTGTCCCCTACCCAGTCACCTAACCGTCACCTGTCCAGGCCTCTGTGCTCAGGCTGGAGCTGCTGTGGTGACAAGGTAGCTACAGGTCCTGGTCCTCACATAGCGATGGTCAGCCCTACAGTCATTCCTCAGCTGCTTGGGTGCGCCTGCCGGTGTGAGATGCCCTCCCCCTCACGGTTGTTGGCGGCTGCATCCCCCTGGCACTGGGCTGGTGTTGCCTGTCCCAGAGCAGCCTCGGGGCGATGACATCCCTCCTGCTTTACAGTGCGGAGGTGAAGTGACGTGGAGCCGTCGGGGTTGGCACGCAGTCTGTCCTCCAAGGCGCGCTTCTCTGTCACGACACTGCTTCCGAAGGACACCTTTTGTCAGCTCACTTGCTTTGCAGAAACCTCCGCTTGCCCCGGTGCAGTCCAGATGCCAGGGTTCTGATTTCCAGGTCTGCTGCCTCCTGCACCGCCATCTCCAGGTTCTCCGTGGGTGCCTTGCTCCCGTCCGGCTGGGCTGCGTCCCGGTGTCCTGCTTGCCGGCCACTTCCTGCCTCCAGCCCTGGCTCCCTGTGCCTCCTGGCTTAGGAGACCCCTCAGCCTCTGTGAGGGGCCCCTTCCTGCTTCATCCTACTGAAATTTCCCTCACCTTACAGTTACCTTTTTTTGAGGACTCATGTGCCAGGAGCTCGGCATCAAATTTCCTTCCTCCTCCCAGACTGGACCCAACCTCCAAGCTTCTGAGGGTCACATTTTCTGGTTCCTCTTCTCAGGTTCTTACTGAGGATACTTGAGCTTCCTGATACCTGTTTTGCCTTTTTATTTTGTTTTACTGCTATATTGTAAAAGTCAGTTTTGCGTTTCATGGTGCACTAGGTAATAAGCTCCAGGAGAGCAGGGGGGTGGTGTCTGCTGTGCTCAGTGTTATGTGTCCCCACCGAGTTCAGGGCCTGGTGTGGAGTAGCTGCATGGCGGACACTCGCTGAACGAATGAGTCAACATTAATAAGATTATTTCTTTTCTGATTATGATCTTTATTGTAAAAACTTAGAAACTGTAGAAAAGCATAACAATAAAACATCTATAGAAATACCCCATAGTATTCAACACTTAAACTTTTGATAAATATACTTTTAGCTCATTCATAAAGCATTTTTTTGTTTGTTTGTTTTATCCTCACCCGAGGATATTTTGTTCAGATAGAGTGGGAGGGGGAGAGAGAGAGAGAGAGAGAGAGAAACATCAACGTGAAAGGGACACATCGAGTGGTTGCTACTCACACGACCCAACCAGGGCTGGGGACAAACTGCGACCGAGGTACGTGCCCTTAGCGGGAACTGAACCCGGGTCACTCCGGACTGCAGGTCGACGCTCTAACCGCTGAGCCAAACCAGCCAGGGCTCATTCACAAAGCTTAAACTGACTCCAACATATATGAATTTCATATTTTGACTTCTAGTTCACATTATACTAACACTTTTCCTTTCTCATTCAGTGTATTTCTAGAACTTGACTTTTAATGGCTGAAAATAAGCTAATATGTGGATGTACCACCATCAGCTGTTGGATGTCTAAGCTGTGATGGTCTTTATAAATAGGTCTTCAGTTGTGTCTTCGGTTAGTTCATTAGGGGTGAGCTCCCAAAAGTGGGATCACACTCTCAAGACCGTGGACTCTTCATTCAGGTCTCTTTTTTTTTTTTCCACTCAGGTCTCTTGGGATAACTTTTGCTCCATCATTTTCCAAAAATACCGTGATCGTACCACACCTTTGTCTTCACCCTGTATTTTTATTTATAAGTGTTTTTTTACCAATTGATAGCTAAAAGGGGTGGGGGTGTTATTTGATTTTGTATTTTATTGTGAAGACAATGCTCTTTTTCTTAAAAAATGTATTTTGTGGCCCTGGTCAGTTTGCCTCAGCGGTTAGAGCGTTGACCCGCAGACCAGAGAGTCCGGGGTTCGGTTGCCACTAAGGGCCCATACCTTGGTCGCAGTTTGTCCCCAGCCCCGGTTGGGGTCGTGTGGGTGGCGACCACTCGATGTGTCTCTCTCACATTGATGTTTCTCTCTCTCTCTCTTCCTCCCTCTCTCCCTCCTGCTCTATCTGAAGATGAATACAAAAATGTCCTCGGGTGAGGATTAAAAAAAGAAGAAGAAATGTATTTTGTGTTTTCCCCTTCCTGATTCTTTCTTTGCTTTCTTATGCCCTGGACACCCCCCAGTGTGAGTTAGCTTCTGGCAGCAGAGAGGGTGAGAGACTGTGCAAGGCCCGCTGTGCGCTTGTACGTAGCGGGCGGCCGAGACAGCGTTCAGGGTGCAGTACTGGGCCTTCCCGAGAGGCAGTGAGAGCGGTCCTAGCACACCCTCTTCTTGGCAGAGTAAATATAGTTAATGCAGGTGGTTATTAATCATGCTTATTGATTGGGCTAAAATCACTGCCGAAATTCTCTCGTAATCTATAATTTACCAATCTTGAAGAACAATAAATTGCTGTCTGGCACCAGGCTCATGCCCAGCATGTGGAGCGTGAGCCCTGTGGTCCGGAGATTTATGTCAGCCATTAAAGCGGGCTTGTCCATAGTCTTTCGAGACTGCATGTAACAACCTTCTCATCCCCATGCAGGGTCTGCACCCGGCACCCCCGAGTAGGTTTGTCACCAGCCTGAGCAGAGCCAAGCTGACCCTGGAAGAGGCCGCGAGGTTACTGACACTCCTCTGGAGGGTCTCACTCCCCACGGAGGGCCCTTGCACACTTCACTGCGAACAGGTGGGTCGTGACACGATGCAGAGGCTCAGGGACGCCACTGCGACTCACATCTCAGTCTCCTTTACGTCCAGCCCAGGACCTGGCTCACCGTCACCGCAGTCGGGCACTCAGTTTGGGGAATGTGTCGGGGTGGGGGGTGGCACCGTGTCTGTTAAGGGAGCGTGCCAGGCACTGAGCTGGCTGCCCCCTGCGTGTTCTTCCTCATCTCCCCGCAGCCCTGCTGCCCTAACCTGGCCCTGTCGCCACTCCCAGGACGATTTTGTTGAGGGGGAGCCTGTTTGTGTCGTGCACACGAGGAAACAGGCTTAAGGAGCGAGGCCCAGACTCAGGGTCACAGAGCTGGTTTGAAAGCGCAGGTGTCTGAAGCCAAAGGATCATTTCACTCTATGGGCTTTAGGGCCCAGCTTATCCTGTGGACCAGCTCACTCCTGCTACTGGGTCTTTCAGTTCAGGTGCCGTTCTCCGGACCCTCTGACCCTTTCTTAGCTTTCAGCGTTATAGTTAGTGGACCTTGTTCAGATCTGTTTTAACTCCTTAGGAACTACTTCTTTTAAATCAGTGAAAATTATGTATTATAAGACCATTAACACTTCCTTTAAAAGCTCGACTTTATTGTCACTTGAACGTGACTGACTTGAGAACAGTTGCTCTGCGCCTCCTCACGCCGTCTCGAGGCACAGTCAGCAGCCGGGCAGAGTGAAAGTGGTCAGCTTCTGTCTGCGGGGAACAGGGGCTGCGGCAGGTGAGCGCCCGCTCTGCTGACCAGAGACGCTGCCTGGGAGAAGCACACAGCTTAAGGAGACCTCAGACTCTGCTTGGTGACCTGGTGGCTGTCCCCACGTCATTTCTCGAACCTACAGAGCCTTTGCCCAGAGGCGGCAGGGTGGCGCAGGGCAGGGCAGGCAGGGCAGTGTAGGGCAGGGCGGGCAGGGCAGGGCAGTGTAGGGCAGGGCGGGCAGGGCAGGCAGGGCAGGGCAGCATAGGGCAGGGCGGGCAGGGCAGGGCAGCGTAGGCAGGGCAGCATAGGGCAGGGCAGGGCAGCATAGGGCAGGGCGGGCAGGGCAGGGCAGCGTAGGCAGGGCAGCATAGGGCAGGGCAGGGCAGCATAGGGCAGGGCGGGCAGGGCAGGGCAGCGTAGGCAGGGCAGCATAGGGCAGGGCAGGGCAGCGTAGGGCAGGGCGGGCAGGGCAGCATAGGGCAGGGCGGGCAGGGCAGCATAGGGCAGCGCGGGCAGGGCAGGGCAGCGTAGGGCAAGGCGGGCAGGGCAGGGCAGCGTAGGGCAGGGCAGCATAGGGCAGGGCGGGCAGGGCAGGGCAGCGTAGGGCAGGGCGGGCAGGGCGGGCAGGGCAGCATAGGGCAGGGCGGGCAGGGCAGGGCAGCGTAGGGCAGGGCAGCGTAGGGCAGGGCGGGCAGGGCAGCGTAGGGCAGGGTGGGCAGGGCAGCGTAGGGCAAGGCAGGGCAGGGCAGTGTAGGGCAGGGCGGGCAGGGCAGGGCAGCGTAGGGCAGGGCGGGCAGGGCAGGCAGGGCAGGGCAGGGCGGGCAGGGCAGCACTGGGCAGGGCAGCATAGGGCAGGGCAGCATAGGGCAGGGCAGCATAGGGCAGCGCTGGGCAGGGCAGCATAGGGCAGGGCGGGCAGGGCAGGCAGGGCAGGGCAGCATAGGGCAGGGCGGGCAGGGCAGGCAGGGCAGCATAGGGCAGGGTGGGCAGGGCAGGGCGGGCAGGGCAGCGCTGGGCAGGGCAGCATAGGGCAGGGCGGGCAGGGCAGCATAGGGCAGGGCAGGCAGGGCAGGGCGGGCAGGGCAGCATAGGGCAGGCAGGGCAGGGCGGGCAGGGCAGGCAGGGCAGGGCGGGCAGGGCAGCATAGGGCAGGGCGGGCAGGGCAGCATAGGGCAGGCAGGGCAGGGCGGGCAGGGCAGGCAGGGCAGGCAGGGCAGGGCGGGCAGGGCAGGGCAGCATAGGGCAGGGCGGGCAGGGCAGCGTAAGGCAGGGCAGCATAGGGCAGGGCGGGCAGGGCAGGCAGGGCAGGGCGGGCAGGGCAGGCAGGGCAGGCAGGGCAGGGCGGGCAGGGCAGGGCAGCATAGGGCAGGGCGGGCAGGGCAGCGTAAGGCAGGGCAGCATAGGGCAGGGCGGGCAGGGCAGGCAGGGCAGGGCCGCATAGGGCAGGGCGGGCAGGGCAGGCAGGGCAGGGCCGCATAGGGCAGGGCGGGCAGGGCAGGCAGGGCAGGGCAGGGCAGGGCCGCGTCGGGCAGCGCCGGGCAGGGCAGGGCGTCCCGTGTCAGTGCTCACCTGATCGAAGCCCTGGTAGCGCTCAGGTCTGTCGGCGCGGCAGAGGTAGCAGGGAAGCAGCTCTCTGCTTGGAAGGGTCTAGGAGCCTGTCCTGAGATTCCCCTCTGGGGGTCCTGGGGTGAAGATCGGGTGCCCTAAGCTTGAGAAGAACACAACCAGCCCTGGCGCAGGGAAAGCATGCTTTGCCCACTTTCCGCTGCTGGGCCCCGAGTGCGAGGTGAATGCTGGAGAGAAGGGGGCCACCGGGTTCCAGCCCACCTCGGCCTTTCCTCTTCTAACCCACCGCGGTCTCTTCCGCCTGAGGCTCAGATGACACAGCTGCTCCCACTGCCTGTCCCCTGCCTCCCTCCCAGGTGGCTGGCTCCTCGCCTTTCAGATCTCAGCTGAAATGTTACTTCAAGGTCAGAAAGGGCTCCCTGTTCACTCGCATAGCTTCTGTTTCATCAGACCGCTTATCCCATATTATAATTACATATTCATTTGTTTAATGTCTGCCTGCCTCTGTTTTCCAGGAGGGGCCAAGTCTAATTTGTTCATATTTTTAAATGAACGAGTAATTTTCTGTCATACTCTCAAACTAGTATTTGCCCATATGATATTTAGAGCACAGCATGTCTGAACTAAACAATGTATTCTCAATGCAATATTCTTGTCCTCAGTACACACTCATGTCTGTTAAATAGAATGCAGTTCTTATTCCGTGTGTGTGTGTGTGTGTGTGTGTGTAAATTATACTCACATTGATCTCCCCCACCAGCAAATTGGTCCAGGGACTGTGGTCAGTCCTTGTGATGGTTCACCCTGTCTTTCCGAGGCTTTTTTTGGGAATTGATTATGCTCACGTTAGTATCATAGATTTTAGAGCCACAGAAAGGGCCTTAGAGATGCTCCCATATGGTTGCTGGTGTACACAGACCCCCTGTGTGGTGTTAAATTGCCTCCAGCCTGTGTTTCATACAGGGCCTTTTCTTTGTGTGAAATGTGTGTAAATCCAATTCCCAAGTTTTCACCTGCAGCCCCAATGGCGTTTTACTACCTAGTGTTTTCTTTGAGTGTCATTAATTTGCCTTTTGCATTTAGTACACCATCCCCTGCAGACCCAGGACTACTCTGGAAAGTGTGATCATATACCTCAGTTTATGTAAGAAGGTTGTTGGGAGGGGTACAAACATATACACATTCATTTATAAAATATTTGTATTGTTGTTAATCCTCATCCGAGGATACTTTTCCATTGATTTTTTAGATAGAGTGGAAAGGAGGGACGAAGAGAGAGAAACGTTGATGTGAGAGAGACACATCAATTGATTGCCTTCCCAACAATCCTGACGGGCCAAGGATTAAGCCTACAACCCAGGTACATGCCCTTGACCAGGAATGGAACTTGTGACCCTTGGTCTGCGGGCTGACGCTCTAACCGCCGAGCCAGACCGGCCAGGGCCACTTCTAGGAATGTTTTAAGTGGCAGAATAAATAATGGTGAAAGCAAGCTGCTTGTGGGGTGGGGAGGAGGGTGGAAGGTGCTGCCTCTGAACAGACTGGTTTTGTAAATTTGACTTTGAAACTATAAATGTTTTACATACTTATAAATAAAAATAAGTCGAAATGAGACAAAAGCAGTCTCTAAAACTTTACAGCAAGATGAAACGAACAAACTAGTGTATCTAGTGTTGAAGGCGTAGCCACGTGGAGAGGAACCACTGCAGCACTAGGCTGTCTGTTACCCTCGTGGGACACTGAGGGTGCACAGGTCTGTGGCATGTTGAACTGTTCCAGGGATGGAACTGTTAGTAATAATGTCGGTACTGATATTCTAAGACTTATATTTCTATTAGAGAGTAAAACAGGTAACTATGTTGAGGTTTTTAGTCAGGGAAGAGATTAAATAAATTAAAAATCAAAGAAGTAAAATTTTGTAATCTTTAATTTAAATTGGAAATATCAGTATGAACTCATGATGCATTATTACTATTTTAAAAGTTTACTAATTCTCTCTACTTAGAAGGCTTTTTAATTAATTAATTTTTGTTACAGATGTTTCTCTTTTTTCCCCCATTGACACCTTCCTCCCAATCCCCACCCGCCCCCAGCATTGTTGTCTGTGTCCATTGGTTATGCTTATATGCATATAGGTTCTGTGGTTTACCTCTTCCCTCCTCCCTACAAATTGTGGTTTCTAAATACCTTTTCCCACTAAAGGGAACTGGGAGTGCTTGGAGAAATGGCTTGGTTCTTGTCTGGGGCAGTGTGAGTTAGAACATCTCTTCATCTGAGGGAAAAGGGGGAAAAGGGGAGTAAACTTGCAGATTTGCACTAGTTCTCAAATTGTGGTTCCTCAACCAGCAGCATCGGCACATCTGGAAACTAGTTGGGAAGGCAAATTTTGGGAGCTCATCCCAGACCCATTGAATCAGACTGTCTAGGAGTGGGCCCAGCGTTCTGGTTTTACATCGAATCGAGGAGTGGGCCCAGCGTTCTGGTTTTACTTCGAATCGAGGAGTGGGCCCAGCGTTCTGGTTTTACTTCGAATCCAGGAGTGGGCCCAGCGTTCTGGTTTTACATCGGATCTAGGAGTGGGCCCAGCGTTCTGGTTTTATAGGTTCTGTCACTTGCTCTGAGAACCACTGGATTAAAAGGAATTTAAGAACAACATCAATCAAATGCAAAACATGGTGTTTATTTACAGTCCATATTTATTAGAATCAAATCAATTGTTCAAAAAGTAAAATTATGATGCAATCAGGGAAATATGTCTACTGACGTATTTAGTGATTGGAGGCCATTATTGTCATTGTTTTAGATGTGGTAACTATATCGTCATTTTAAAGAATCTTTTTCTTCTAGAGTTATATACTAAAATATTTTATCAATGAAATATGATTGGCTTCTGGGAGATTGATTTTAAAAATAATTTTAGGGTGAGGATGGGCAGGGATGTTGCTGAAACTGTTTGGGCCACAATTTGGTAATTGCTGAAGATGGATGGATACCTTGGTGGTTCGCTCTCCTGTTCTCTACTTTTGTCAATGTTTGAGAGTTTTCATTGTGAAAGAGGAGACAGACACGACAACAACAGAAACCTCCCAGCGTCAGCAGTCAGGCCTGGGCTCCTGAGTAAGGGGAACCTCCGGGGAGGGCGTGGGGTCCGGCTCCCAGCTCAGCCCTGTGGCCTCGGGAAGGCTTGCTCTGTTGACTTCTCCTGGGTGTCGGGCTCTCTGCTCTACTCTCAGCGTCTCACTTTATTCCTTCCAGTACCTCCAGAGTCAGGGGTTGTTATTCCCATTTTCCTGGAAGTAAGGACTGGAACTCCCTTGCTCCATCATCGTAACAGTGGGAGGTGACTGAGCGGGACTTTGGGGCCCTGCTGTAAAAATGGAGATTTTAGTTCAGAGGAACAGCAGACACAAATGATCTAAGTTCCTTCTTTTGAGCGCTGGATAGAATATGTACAGTGTTTTGAGAGTGCAGGTGAAATGATCCCCCAGTTGGCTGACCGTCTCACAACACCTACTCTGTGCCAGGCGCTGGTGGTCAGAAGGAAGAGTAGAGTTCTGCCCTCAGGGAGCTGGTAGTCCCGGAGGGGAAGCAAACAAGTAAATGACCAGTTACTGACCAGGGTGAGCTAGGCAGTGAAGGGGAAGCACCCTGCACAAATGGCACCCAAAAGAGCAGAAACCAACCTAGACTCCGGGGGGAAGTCTCAGGGAAAGCTTCCTGGAGGAGGTGGTGCCTGCGTTGACTTTAGAAAGAGGAAGAGTTGCCAGCCAGGCGGCATAGAGGCTGGCCAGGCAGGGGTGAAAGAATAATTCCCCATTTTCAGGCATCACCTCGTCTTAGTCTCTGTTGCAGTTTGATAGATGGGGCAGGACTGTCCCTGTTTCACAGATGTGGAAGGAACTGAGGCTCTGAGTATAGATAGAGTGACGACTGTCTCAGAGTGTGTGGCCCTTGAAGCCGTGACCAGACACATCTTTGTGGGCTCTTGGCATGAGGGGGAGAAGCAAAGAAAACCTAACGTTTAAACTGGAATGTTCGGAAGAGCAGTTGAAGTCCTTGTAGCTGACACAACTGTTTAATCTGAAAAGTAGGTTAAAGCAGGGAATCAAAAAATGATACATACCTTAAACATTGTAGTTTAACTGAAAACAGTTCAGTGTACATTCATTTGCCATTCTTTTGATGTAGGGCCAGAGCCTTCTCTTTGGATATAGGTCTGCTGTTCGGAGTTCTACATTCTTTCTTTAATAAATTGCATCCATAATGTATGTCTGTCGCTTCCAATTTCTGCTACTGTAAGATGAAGAAAAAACTTAGACACATGAAAAGCAATTTGAATACAGAATTTCTCTAGACAATGTTCCTCCCACAACTTTTATAGTTGATTCACCCACACCTAATTTGCCAGAAATGTGTTTTTCAGTGACTTGCCTTTATCAAGTCTTTCCTGAAGCATATGTTAGTTTTCATACAACTAGTTCTCTCTTTTCATACACATATTTCACAGGTTTACTTAATACTTCATTAAGTCACATACAGTGAGTCCTTGCTCAGCATCGTCAATAGGTTTTGCGACTTCTAAGCGAAATGACATATAAGGAAGCCCATGTTAACACAGACTAATTAATATAAACAAGAGTTAAGTGCCCGAGGCATCTCATCAACGTTACAACGAAATGGTGTTAAACTAAACGACATTATTCAAGGACCTGGTTACACGTAAAACTGCCATGAAGAGGTTTGGGACAAACTAAAGTGATTGTGAGCGATTGCCCTGCGTTTCCCTCCCGGGGCAGGGGCGTGTCTGTGCAGCAGGGCGTGGTCTGGGCCAGGTGCCTTCCAGTTGGGTGTTTGAGGAGAAGGGCTGTCGCCAGCCCTCTGGATGCGTTAGTGTGGACAGTTCCAAGGGCCCCTGTGGTGTGCACATACCGCCCCAGAGGACTGGGGGCTGGTTTCGCGGCCCAGCCATGCTCTCCTCGGTCTCTGGAAGACAAGACAGGTTCCCCTAATGGGTCGTACTCGCCTAACAATACTTCTATATCTCTTTTTAAGATTTAAGTATTAAATTTTTTTTTTATCCTCACCTGAGGATATTTTTCTATTGATTTTTTTTTTAGATAGAGTGGAAGGGAAAGAGGGAGAGAGAGCAAGAGAAACATCGATGTGAGAGAGACACATCAATTGGTTGCCTCCCGCATGACCCTGATTGGGGCCAGGGGTCGAACCTGCAACCAAGATATGTGCCCTTGACCGGGAATTGAACCCACGACTGTTTTTGGTCCACGGGCCATTGTTCTTATATGAGCCAAACTGTCCAGGACATTATTAACATTTTGATGACATTTCTGTGTCTCTAGTTTTTTGTAGACATCTTGATATACCCATGTGTGAATATAGATGTATATGTATATGATTCTGTGACACCGGAATGCCTAAGATACAATAGCTGTTCTGGTCTCTTCGTCACTAATTACTATCATCTTTCAATGTCAATAAGTACAGTTCTGCAACATCATTTTTTAAATTTTTTTATTTATCCTCACCCGAGGACATTTTTTGATATTTTGTTCAGATAGAGTGGGAGGGAGAGAAAGAGAGAGAAACATCGATACATTGAGTGGTTGCCACCCGCACGACCCAACCAGGGCCGGGGACAAACTGCAACCGAGGTACATGCCCTTAGCGGGAACCGAACCCGGGTCTCTCCAGACCGCAGGCCAATGCTCCAGCCGCTGAGCCAAACCGGCCAGGGCTACAACATCATTTTTAATAGCTGCAGGATTATCCCACTGTGTACGAGCACCGTAACTCATTATCCAGACCCGTACTAAAATCAGGTTGTCTGTTTTTCCTGCTGCGGACAATGCTGAGATGAGCATTCTTGAACACAGGCATCTTCTTGAGCTTATAATATTCCTCGGGGGTAAATGCCAAAGGGTAGACGGTAGACTTGCTGGGCCAAAGGGCAGCACATCTTACAGTTTGGCAGATCTTGCCAGGCCGTTGTTCCCCCGGGGCCCCAGCACCTGGGAGTGTGTTCCCACACTCACCATCGCTGGTTCGGCCTGCTGTTGCCAATCTGACCAGCAGCAAAGGGTTTCCAGGGTTTTTTTTGTTTTGTTTTTTAATATCTTTGTTAGTAGGGTTGAACATCTTTGTATATATATATGCTTTTGAAATTCTGCCTATGTGACAGGATGTTGTATATTCTTCGTTCATTTTTCTAATTTCTCTTCCATTTAGACTGTAGAAATGAAGGCAGAGATCACCAAACTACATAAAAAATTATTTGAACAAGAAAAGAAGTTGCAACACACCATGAAGCTTTTGCAGCTGAGCAAGCACCAGGAGAAAGTCATCTTTGATCAATGTAAGTGAGCGGCTGAGTGTGGTCACCGTGTCTGGCCACTTCCTGCCTCTGGGGACAGAAAGGCCAGCCCTGGACCACCCACCTTGGAACCCAGACCATTCTTTATCACGCCTCAGATGTGTGGGTTTCCTTTCACATTTCATCTTTCCTGACCCACACAAACGAATTCACCCAATAGACTTGTGGAGGGGCTGCTCTGTGCCAAGGACTGTCATCTCATTGGAGACATTGCGTGGCATGTGCAGTGATAGGAACATGTGCAGTGATGGGGACGTGTGCAGTCAGTGATGGGAATGTGTGCAGTGATGGGGATGTGTGCAGTCAGTGATGGGACCATGTGCAGTGATGGGGACATGTGCAGTGATGGGAACGTGTGCTGTGATGGGGATGTGTACAGTGATGGGGACGTGTGCAGTGATGGGAACGTGTGCTGTTATGGGGATGTGTACAGTGATGGGGACGTGTGCAGGGTCTCAGGGAACACTGAGGTGGGAATGGGGTGGAGTCACTGTGTCCTGGGAGCTGATTCTGCAAGGAGTAGGCATTGGTCACGCAGGAATGGAACAGCGTAGACAAAGGCAGAGGGAAAGAAATCGGGTTTTGCATGGCCAAAACCAGTCGCACTTCATGTTGCTGGACTAAGAGCTGCAAGTGGCCAGTTGAGGCAGGAGGGAACTGGAGGTGAGTTGAGGTGGCGGGCTCAGGTGTCTCACCCTCAGAGCAGAGCGTGGACACTCACATCTGTGTGCAGGAAAGGCTGGTGAGGAGGAGCCGATTCATTGGCCAGGCAGACAAGAAGGACTCGCGGGCTGGCCAGTGGGCATCCAGAGGAGGGGACGGGTCTGAGAAACAATTTTCAAGGCAGATACAAGACTCAAGGTCGGAGAGGTACAAGAACTTCGTGAGGTCAGCCCCAGACCCGACCTAGGAGCTTCGGAGATTGTTGGGAGCAGCTGAGTCCCCATCTCTGGACCCTCAGCACTCCTTCCACTGCGTGTTTAGAGGAGCGGGCTGAGTGTCTCGGGTGCCCCAGGCTGCTGCCTGTCACCTGCCTGTCACCTGCCTGTCACCTGCCTGTCTGAGCGGAACTGCTGAGCATGGAGCTTTCCTTCCTTGCTGCCTTGTGCTCCCTTATCAGAGCCCAGCATTTCCCAGAAGCACAGACCAGATCAGTGTCGAGGAGGAGCGCTCGGCCTCACGGGGGCCTTCTGAGAACAGACGGCCGGGCACAGTGAACTGCGGGGCGAGGGGCTGCTGGCAGGCTGCAGGCCAGCATGAATGAGAAGTTCTGCCAGGTGGAGCTTTGCATTAATGGGGAGACAGATAGTGAGCTGCAGAATGAGGGGCCTGCGTCCCAGGCAGCCTGAGAGGTGCTTCAAGGCTGTGGACCAGTTAGGTTCGAGGGGTGAGTAGGAGTGCAGAGGGGCGGAATAGGGTGCTGGCAGGCAGCCCGATTGCGAGAACTGAGTGTTTAGGGACACGCTCAGGGCCCTGGGGCTTCTGCTGTGAGAGAGGAAGTGGGAGGGATTCGTAGGGAGCAGCTCACAAAGGGCCTTGTGGGCTGGGCCCAGGAACGAGCAGCAGGGACTGACTGGTTCACTGTGTGGGAGGGTCCGTGGCTGAGCGTGGAGGGCTGGGGAGACCTCTGCGGGTGCGGCAGTCCCCCAGGCAGGCCCGATGGGCCCACACAAGGCCGTGGAGGGGAGGGATGGCTTTGAGAGACGCCAGGCTGCTCGCTGGCGGAGTGGTGGGAGTCTGCGAGGCAGGTTCCAGCCGGGGCCGTGTCACTCGAGAGAAGAGCACAGCCGTGACACAGGCCTCGGCGACGGGGGAGGTGCGGCCTCTCTCCAGAAAAGTGCACACGTCCACACACACGGGGTTGCATTTAGTTCCGGAGATTTGGGACACCCCAAAGCATGCCCCTGAACCCAGGGTAGGACTCCTGCCCTGCAGCATGGGATTGGGGGGGCACCTCTGAAATTCATCTGCCCACTGTGTCCTTCCCCTGCCGCCACAGCTGGGAACTTCCGTTACTTCCAGGTGGGTGTTTCGTGAGGTGAGAAGTAAACCCTTTCTCAAGGCCGCCACGTGGCACCTACGCGGGACGAGGTGCTGGGGAGTCTGTGTCAGCCTTGGCATCGTGGCCAGCGGCCAGTTCCAGAAGCCTGTGACTGTCTGCCCCGGGAGCAGACCGATTCCCTGGCCCTCACCAAACCCCATTTAGAACGGATCCCTGATCAGGCCCAGACACCTCTTCCGTGGCGGCGTGCCTGCTGCTGGAGTTTGTGTTGGTAGGAGAAAGGCCGAGGGAAAAGCCATCTGATATTGCAGTTTCTGCCCTAAAAGATGGGCCCTCCGGTGCCTCCCGCGGGTCCCCATGCTGGCCGTCTGCCTGTGCACAGCTCACTGCCAGGTGTGGGGCACCTCAGCAGCCATCCCTCCCAGCCCCTCCTGTCCTTGGAAAAGCGTGACTTGCCCAGGGAACTGTGTTGGGGTCCTCTGCCAGCTAACGGGCAGCTAAGGGGGAAAATGCCAGCTCCTTGGTCATCAGGAGCCTGCCCGAGGTGCTGCTGGGCACGAGTTTGCCTTTACAGACCTGCCCTCGACCTTGGCCTTCACACGTGGGTGTGCACGATGCCGGTCAGGTGTAGGCCCTGCCCTGCCCTGCGTTGTTGCCCTCCTAGGCTGTGGAGGGGAGCCCTGGGCACACCTGAGCATCTGGAGGCCTTCAGAGCCTTGGTTTGTCCAGCACGTGGCAGGGCCTCTGCTCCACCTCGGGATCGCTGTGAGGTTTGCTCGGCTTGGCACCTTGAAGAGGTGTCTGGTCCACCCTCTGATGGATTGTTTGGTCCTGGGGTGTGGCCTTCACACCTCTCTGGCCTGGGGCTCAGGCTTGTGTGACCGTCCTGGGTTCAGGGCCTCCTCCCTGCACCTGGCTTGTAGCCTGACTTCTTGGGCATCTGTGTCTAACCCTCCGCTCTCTGTTCTCTCCTCAGTGGTCGTAACCCACAAGATCCTTCGGAAGGCTAGAGGGAACCTGGAGGTAATGCCCCTCCCAGTTTCTTTCACTGGAAGCCATTTGGGGCAGGGGGAGGGTGCGGGGCCGGAAATGACCTCTTTTGAACAATGAAGGTGAAGCCAGGGTACATGCCCTCCACATACACGTGTGTTTTTCTGCCAGCAGCACACGAAACCATTCATTTTATCATGCCATGGCTTCCGTGGTTCTAAGTGTTCCCTCGTATGCGGTTCTGGCAGTGAGACCTGCAGTGAGTGTGCCTGGACGTAGTGGGCGTTTGGTAAATCGTTTTGAATGAATGGGTACAGTGTGGTCGCATTGTCGCTTGGTTCTGCAGGTGTTTGCCCACCAAACAGTGTCTTTGAAAGTAGTTTCAGAATAACAATATCACCTTTAACTGTCAGGGATCTTACCTCAGTCACCCTCTGTTGGTCCTAAAATTCTCCTGTTTTCCTCTCTTCCAGCTGAGGCCCGGGGGTGCCCACCTGGGAGCGTGCAGCCCCAGCAGACCAGGCTCCTGAGAGCCCCAGACAATAAAGCTGCAACCCCCACTGCCTCCCTGTCACAGCGTGGTTCCTGCTTACCAAGGGGAGGGGCTGTCTGGTCAGAGGACGTCTGCTTTCCTCTTACTGTGTTCTGGCCTAGGGTTGCTTCAAGGGCTGTTGCCTGACAGGGTTCGCGTGCTCTGCAGGCGGGTGTTGAATAGGCCTGGGCGTCCGGGCGCTGGGCCTGCGGGCGCCGGGCTGTCCTGGAGCTGGGCGTCCGGGCGCTGGGCCTGCGGGCGCCGGGCAGTCCTGGAGCTGGGCGTCCGGGCGCTGGGCCTGCGGGCGCCGGGCAGTCCTGGAGCTGGGCGTCCGGGCGCTGGGCCTGCGGGCGCCGGGCTGTCCTGGAGCTGGGCGTCCGGGCGCTGGGCCTGCGGGCGCCGGGCAGTCCTGGAGCTGGGCGTCCGGGCGCTGGGCCTGCGGGCGCCGGGCAGCCCTGGAGCTGGGCGTCCGGGCGCTGGGCCTGCGGGCGCCGGGCAGTCCTGGAGCTGGGCGTCCGGGTGCTGGGCCTGCGGGCGCCGGGCAGTCCTGGAGCTGGGCATTCGGGTGCTGGGCCTGCATCTGGCAGGGACTCAGCACAAGGCCGTCCTAGAGCAGCCCTGAGGGGTGCCGCTCCCACCAGGGAAAGACCGGGGAGGCCGTGGTGAGGATGTGGCAGTGAGTGTCCCACGATGATCCTGATCTTCCCACTCCACTGTCCACCCCGCTGCCGGCTGCGTTTGCTACAGCCTGCGTGACCTTCCTGTTACGTTGTCCTCTATCTGTGCCCCGAGCTTCGTGATGTCCCTGAAGAGTACAGAGGGTGGGGCTCGGCCCCATTTGCAGATGAGGCTCCAGACCGGCCAGGTGGCGCTCTGACCTGCCCCTGCTCGCTCCGCACCCCCACCTTGGTGCGGCCCTTGGAATCCTGACCCAGTCTCTCTCTGTGTCCCCATTTCTGCCACCATCCTGGGGACCCCAACACCCTTTTGGATGCCCCCCCCCCCATTGGCTTTCCCTCTGCAGTCACTCGTTCTGACATTCCGCCCCCTGGTCCCTGTACCTCGTCCTGTACAGGCTCCTCCCTTGTCCTGTTCCTTTTCCACACATTTCCCTCAGGCCTCCCTCCCGTGAGTCACACAGCACACCTGGCCGTGCCTCCTGCTCTGAGCCCGTGCTGGCTCCACCCAAGCATGCTGAGTGTCAGGGTGCCCTTCCCAGCCCGCCCAGGATGCTCCTCTCTTCTGGCCAGTTGTGGGGGGTCCTTCAGAAGCCTCCCCGGTGGGTGGCTGAGCGATGTGCAGACACCACTGCTCACCGCAGACCGTCCTCAGTCCGCAACCTCATGGAGGCAGGATGGGGGGTCAGGGCCAGGCCTGCATCTGCAGCACACAGGCCCTTGCCTGTGAGAGGGTGCGCGGGGACTTGATCCCTCCTGCCCTTCCAAACCCCAGACTGCTCTCCGCTGTGCCCCTGCAGCTCCCCAAGCACGACGGTGACTTGAGGTGTGACGTAGGGAGTGGAGGGCAGGAGCCAGGCTGGGAGTCAGGGAGCCGGCCTGGTCCTGGGCCCCACCTTTCCGCCTGTTTCCCATCAGGTGAGGGGCGGGGCGGGGGTCAGGAAGGGCCCTCTGCTTGGGGTCCTGGTGTCTGAGCTCTCAGCGGAGTGTTTGCACAGATACACCGACATGCAGGCATAGAGCAAGGTGGCAGCTCCTTTGTCGAGAAGCCACTCAACTGGGTTCCGTAGCGAAGCTCTGATCTGTGCCGGGATGGCCCCCTGTTCCGGGCAGGGAGCGGGGCCTGGCTTCTCGTGCTAGTCACTTGCTCTCGGCAGCCTTCTGCCCAGCCCTGATCACAGTGTGAGTCTCAAAATTTGAAAGTAGCCAAACAAAACCCTTTCCAAAAAGTAATGTCTCATTTAGTATCTCTCAGTGGCTGGTCTTAAGGAAGTTTTCAAAGCACTATTTTTTTTTTTAATCCTCACCCAAGGATATTTTCCCATTTATTCTCAGATAGTGTGTGAGGGGGAGAGAGGGAGAGAAAGGGAGAGAGAGAGAAACATTGACGTGAGAGGGACACATTGACTGGTTGCCTCTCACATGACCCGGATCAGGGCCAGGACAAACAGAAACCGAGGTACCTGCCCTTGGCCAGAATCGAACCCGTGACTCATTGGTCTGCAGGCTGACGCTCTAGCGCTGAGCCAAACCGGCCAGGGCCAAAGCACTATGTTAAGTTCCTGTGGTTGATGTTTACACACGCGAGTGTGTAAGAGTGTGGGGGTGGGGAGGTCATACAGGACGGCGGTTGGAGCTCAGCCCGGGTCCAGATGTGTCTGCAGGAGCTCGGCACTGCCCACTTCACTGGCAGTGGTGAGTGTGTGGCCTGGCATGTGTGTGCACAGCCCCTGGGAGCCGAGCGTGGTCATTGGCGAGGGCGTGAGCTGGAAGGGTCGCAAGGGCGAGGTACACGTGATGTTACGTCCCAGGCCCATGTGGTTGCCTGAGAGCAGGGCCTGGGGAGGAGGGGCCTCTGGGAGCCCAACCGGCCACTTGCCCCAGTCACCCGCAGCTTTTCAGAAACAGTAATCCAAAGCAAGGTATATTTTTATCCCCCAGTTTAGAGTTGTGTAAAATACTCCCTACCTTGGGCTAGTGAAGGCCCTCCCTCTGGGAGGTGGAGGAGCGGCCGGCTTGGGCTGGATCAGGGCCAAGAACAAACTCCACAAATAAGGACAATTTGAACTTTGGGAAAGGCTCCATTGTCCCTGGCGAGTTAATTTTACCAGCAGCTGAATTCTGGAGGCTCTGAATCTCTAATCAGAAAATGCATCAGTTTCGAGATGTTGAAATTAATCACCAGCCGGGTCCAGGGCTGGAGCTGCACCTGAGGGACAGCTGCAAGGGCTAAATTTAGAGGGGGGGGCACAGGGCCTCATTCACCCCATCTTGGGCCCACCTGCTCATTCCTGGGCCTGAGTCCAAGGGTAAAATCCTCGCCCCTCCAGGCTGGCACCTACCTGCTCGGCAGCAGCCACGCCGCCTCGTCTCATCCATTAATTTGCACCGTCCTTTTCATTTTACAAACGAGAAAACGGCTGGAGAGTCACAGTAAGTGCTGGAGTTAGGATTTGAACCTGGGTCTGTCAAAACCTGTTCTCTAAATTATCCTGTCTTCTGGATTATTCTGTCTGCCTGAAACGCTGTCTATTCCCAAACAGCAGGCCTTCCCTATATTACAAACCAAAGTATTCTCACTACCCCTTTCCACAGAATGGCTCTGGGTGACCGGAGCAGGGGCCCAGAGACCCACAATTGAATTCCTGGGCACGGCAGGCCTGAGAGCCGTGTAAATGGGGCTGTGGACGGGAGTGAGGGTGATCTTGTTAATGAGTTCTCAGCCTGTGGAGGCAGAGAAACCTGCCCGGGGGCTCCTGACCCTGCCAAATTGCCTCTTCAATCTTGGCCATATTTTAAGTCTAACTCAAAAATTCAATTATCAAAATTACTCATCCAGTCTCCTGAGAAGCCCAGGACTCTGCCTTCGGGGCCAGATGTGTGGACCTCTTGCCATGGCTGGGGCCTTCCCAACTCTGCTGGACATCAGGTGGGGTGGGCCGGGGCGGGTCCTGAGACCCAGGGACTTTCTCTGGCTCTCAGGGCTCCTGACAGAACCTAGTCTCATTTCCTCTGCAAGACTGTGATGTGGAGAGAAAGAAATGGCTGACTGTGAGGCCCAGACATGGGCCAAATCCCCGCGCCCTGCTTGTTCATTCATCTCAGTGACGGTTCTGCCTCCGGCCAGCAGCTTATACCGGAGTCAATCCTGACATGTTCTTCTCCCTCTGGATCCCGTCCACGATCATGGCCAGTCTGTCCACTGTCTCCCAAGGTCATTGCTTCGTTTATCTTCATCGCCACCTGGACCAGGTCTCTCACTGGACCACGCACTATAATGGCTTGCTAGCTGGCCTCTCCACATCCATCCCTACCCTCTCCAGTGTCCTCATACCACAGCTAGAGTGATTCTTTAAAACACAAAGCTGATCATATCTCCTTGGTTTAAAATGTTGACTGGTTCCCACTGCACTTAGCACAGCCTACATGTAGTATGCCAAGTCCTGCCCATTCCTTCCTTTCCTCCAGCTGCCTGCCCTCTCCAGCCTCATAGGGCTTTCCTTTCTGGCCACAGGGCCTTTGCACATGCTTCTCTGCCTTGCATCTTCCCATCCACTTCCCTGGTGTCTCTTGCTAGTTGGCTCTTGTTTATGCCTCAGAGAAGTCTTCCAGGTCAAGAGCCCCTCTTACACTCTCACAACATGACGTCCCCCTCACTGGCACTTGGCCACCGTTGTGACTGGATTGTGCACGTGTGATTTTGGTTATACCTTATCCGGTCAGTAGCTGGCAGGCCCTGTGCGGTTTGCTCACCACCCAGCCCAGCTGCCAGCCTCAGAGCAGCTCATACATCTATGCACCAACCGTCCCTAGAGCGTCTCGCCTCCTGGAAGAGTTCAGACCAGCGGGGAGAACAGTCACGCCAACAGGGAAGGCTTGTCTCTGAGTTGGCCGCCTGGAATGTCACATGCAGTCATGACAGCCCTGCAGGGGAGATGCTGCTTGTTTCAGGTGGAGGACGGGCCCAGAGCAAACTGCCCACCATCACAGGGCCAGTGGCCGTGGCGCCGGGTCCAAGCAGACGCCGTGGCAGGCCGCAGAGCCTAGGCCTCATCCCGGTGTTTCGGGCGAGTGCAACTCGGGATGTGAGTGCCCAGACAGGTCGGGTGGGGCGCAGTCTGCGGCCGCGGTCTGCTTCTACCGCCAGCCTGCCCAGAGGCTCCCGCCACCAGGTCCGAGCCCAGCCTGGCCCTGGCTTGGCCAGTTGCTGCTCCATCGTCAGGAAGACGAGCAGCTGGAGCTGCCCCCAGCTGACTCCTCGTAGGTCTCTGTCCTCCTGGTTCCCGGGCCCTTTGGGCTCTGTCCAATCAACCTGGTCCTGTGGAAGCCGCTGCCCCGCCTGGTCCCAGAGGGCAGCACCAGTCACGGCGCGCTCCTCAACTACTCGATCACCGTGTCACTAAAATTGCAGTGGTTACCAGCCACCTTCCCACACAAATACGTAATCACGCCATTGTTAACAGGCACTCACAGGAGAGCTTAATTACAGGTGTTCAGGTTTAAAAAGAACCTTTATTTGTATTAATGCTACTTTCCAAACAGAGCAAAATGTGGTCCTGCTCATTGGTGGCACTGGTGGCCAGGACGGCAGACAGCAAAGAAAGATCAGGGCCACCCTGGCTTCTCTGAAATGACCACAGTGTCCGGGGTCACAGACACGAAACAATGGCAGGGTCAGAGGTCACAGACACAGGGTGACCAGATTACAAGGCTCCCTGGTGGTGGAAGCCAGTGGCTGAAGCCCAAAGTGTGTGCGTGTGTGTGTGTGTGCGTGTGTGTGTGTGTGTGAGAGAGAGATTCACTGGAGGGGGCGCGTGGACACTCAGCGCAGAAAGGGGTTGGGAGAGATTGTTTTATCAAATTCAGCATTTTCTAGCACCTGTCTGCCCAGAGCTTCCGGACCCCGTGGGAGAGACACACAGCTGACTATGTCGTGTCCGTGATGAGTGATAGCTCCAGGGGCACCTGGGAAAGAGGCTCTTAGCGGGCGTGGAGGTAGGCGGGGAAGGTGCCTGTGGTAGGTCCTGGTGAGCTGTGACAGTGGCCAGGAATCAGCTGGAGAAGTGGGGAGGGTGGGTCCTAGCAGCCTGGTAAGGGCCTGTGAGCGGTCCACGCACCTGGCTGCACCTGAGAATCTAGGCGGTGACGGGAGGTGGGCTGGAGAGGTCGGCAGGGCCTCAGGTGCCAGCGGGAGACAGACGGGCTTCGCTGGGGGCGGAGAGGAGCCGTGGAAGGGTGGCGGAGGGGGAGGCGGCACGGGGAAGATGGAGGCGGCATGCAGAGGGGCTGCTCCGGGTGGGGAGGCAGCTGCAGCTGTGTGAGAGTCCAGGCCAGAGCATCCTCACCTGGGCAGGGCCGGGCACTAGAGCCAGGTGGATTCGAGACTCAGGAGGACCAGAGGGCCTGTGGGGAGTGGTGTGTGCACCCGTGGCGGGGATGAGGGTGAGCTGCTGGGTCTGGCTCTGACAATGGGAGGGGACAGCAGGGAAGGATTTCATGCTTACTGTGTCCTTAGGCATAGAAGCATGTTACAGGTGGGGATGAGAAAAGGACTGTCCAAGCAGAGGGGACAGTCTGTGCAAAGGCACTGAGGCTACTGAGGGACCAGGTGAGATGTGAAGTGTGGCCAGGGTGTTGAGTATGAGATTGGATACAAGGTACTGTGTTGGGGCCTTCTTATGGCATTGAGTAACTATTGACCATTGTTCCAGCAGGATGAAGAAAGCCCAGGGAGGGGGGAAGACAGGAAGAAAGGGTGGGAAGTGAGGGCAGTGGGGAATGCGGAGAAAACCCACATGATGGCCAAGGTGGGTGGGCCCCATGGTGGGGAGGGAGCAGAATCCTGCTCCCTTTTCTGCTGCACAAGGCTGATGGCCGGGCAGCAGGGACGATGCCAGCCTGGAGGCAGCCTCCTGAGGACCTGCTGGAACTCGTGTTCCACCTGCCGGCTCCGCCCGCCCTGCAGTGACCAGTGACCTGGCCGCAGACAGCTTTCACCGGAGACAGGACCGCAGTCCTAGCAGCTGCACAGAGAGGGTCTTCATTTCAGCTCTGTGGCTTCCGGCTGCCTGACCTTGTGATCTGACCTCTCTTGGCCCCAGTTTCTCATCTGTTCTTTCTCTTTTTTTTCCTCAGTCCCCCCACAATCCTCCCCCTTCCGCACCCCACCCCAAGACAGCTGTCAGCCTATTCTTTATTCAGTTTCTCATCTGTAAGGTGGAGGTAATGATATATCCGTTTTGTCCCTGAACCTCTTCCTCTCTTGTCTTTGAATCCGGTCCCTGGTCTCTTGCTGCCTCCAGTCTCCCCAGGAGGTGGTCCTCTGGCTACCTCTGACCAGCCTGGTCAACCTGCTTCCTTCCTTAACTGTGTCCACCCAGTCCTCTCCTCTCCACCGACCTCCTTACTGGCCTGGGTGAGGCTGCAGCCTCCCAGGGGTCTCCCTGCCTCCTGCCCAGCCTGTCCTGTCTGGTCTTTGTGCACAGCCAGGGGGAGCTGTCCCTCGCAAGTCCAGTCACTCCCTCCCTGTTCGCACACGTCCCCAGACCAAGACCCCGTCCTCCTCGGCATGTGAGTCCTCCCGTCTGACCTGTCTGTCTCCTGTCTCTCTGGGCTCGTGGTTGGCGACACCCTGCCACCGTCCATGAGGGGCAGTCTTGACGCCCACGCCTCATAGTCCCAGAAGCCCCGGAGAGTTTGCAACTCCAGGTGTGCACAGGTGTCCCTGCTCTGAAATACTCGTCTCCCACATCTCAGCCTGACTCACTCATCCTTCACACCTCATCTCAGGAACCATCCTGGGGTCTCCATCCTTTAAGCCTTACTTTACCCCGCTATAAAGTGGGCACGGTCTCATTTGCCCCTTTGTAACTGGAGACAGACGTAGGGTTTCAGTACAAGCAGCCAAGTGAACTGAGACCAAAGAACGAAGAATCTCAAATGCTAGTGTTCCCTTGGCTGCATTAATAGAGGTCTGGAGCCCAAACAGCAGAGGTGAAGAGTCTTGCTCTGTCCGTGCCGTGCCCTCCTGCACACCTTGTAATAGGAGGGCTATTGACAAAGTGGATCATGGCACTGATGCTTGCACCCGATCATCAGATTGGCTTTCCATTCATCAGCCGTGTAGATGGCAGGCACTAACACCTTTACTGCCGCATTTAATCCTGCTCTTCTGTCCTTTCTACAGGTTGGGAGAGAGTCACAGCCTGTTTGCTGTTGCAATAACGAAATGATGCCATGGCAGGCAGGCAGTGTCCCGGAACCTGTGAGTGTTTACCTAACATGGCAAAGGGGGATTTACAAATGTCCTTCATGGTAGAGACTGTTAGATGGGACGATCCAGGTGGGCCCACTCTAGTGAGCGTTAAAATAGGAGAATCTTTTCCCACTGTGGTCAGAGACAGTTTGACGAGAGGAGGAGGGTCCGAGTGGCTGGCTTGGACAACAGAGGGAGAGGCCACCAGTCCCCGAACGCAGGGGCCCCGAAGGAGCCGGAGAAGGCGAGCAAGCAGATTCTCCCCTCGGAGCTCCGGAGAACTCGGCCCTGCCAACACCTGATTTTAGCCCACGGGGACTCAGGTCAGACTTCCGCCCTCTGGAACTGTCAGGTAATAACTCTATGCTGTTTTAAGCCATGGAGTTTGGGTCGTTTGCTATAGCAGCAACAAATAGACTGCAACGCCTAAAACAGTCACTGTGGGTGTGATCCTCCGATTGAGAGATCGACGCCGTGGGCTGGTAGCGATGCAGAGCGATTCTTAGACGGGGCCCATCGAGTAGACTGCCAGGGAGGTAGTGAGCTCCCCGTCCCTGGAGGCGTGGTTGCACAGTGCAGCTGGAGATGTAGAGGGAGTTCTGCGGAGATGGGCAAGTGCTTGGACAAAGCCCTCCTCTCCCTCAGGAGCCTGCGGAGATCAGGGTTCGAAGCCATGTGCCCGTGGCGGGAGGGAGCTGCAGTTCTCCCTGCAGGCGGGGCGCCCTCTCTGCCACCCTGCCACCACGCGGTGCCCGCCCCCCAGGCAGGTTGTTATGTATGGTTACAGGACTATCACTTCAGAGCGCTGCTATGTACTGCATTGAAAGAATTATTGAAATGTGTAATTACAGTGTGTATTGTAATATAAAACAAGTCTATTATATTCATTTGATGGAACTGTGCTCCGTAATGTCTGTTCTCACATAAAAGATTCTGCCATTAGAGTGTTATATTATGTGATGATAATTGTCCGTCCCCACACCCCGTCTCTAGACACCGTCTCCGTCTTCACCCGGTTCCCACGCTTCCCTGTGACGTGTCTGTTGGCGTGAAGCCGCAGCACGGAGCTTCTGGGTTGGGGGGCACTGTGGGGTCCTCCGTTCCAGCCCTGCATCAGACAGAGGGGAGAGGGAGCCTTGAGGAATGAGGAGTCTGTCACTGGCATCTTCTGCCTCCAGCCATCGTTCGGCCTGTGGTCCCCAAAACTTTTGGGAACTGGAACCCTTTCTTCACAGAGGATCTTACGTGGAACCACCTACACGGGCAGGCAGAAGGGTCAGCTCTGGGGAGCCCACGGACTACCCCTCACCCCATTCTGAGGCCCCTTTCCCAAACACTGGGGCTCTGAGGGACACCCCACGTTGGAGAGTGCTTGCCCGAGATCAGACCCCAGGTTGGGGGCAGAGCTGGGATCAGCACCGGTGTCGCCTGGGTTGGGTGGAATTTGCTCTGCACCCCGGCCCCGCCCTGGAGGCGGAGATGGGGTCTGTGCGAGGCCCAGGGATCCTGTTTTTCTCCGGCGCCCCTGGGGCCCTGCTGCACGGAGGAGGTCAGAGCAGCTTCCTGCAGTGCGTCTGGTGGCCGGCCTGCACACGTACTCAGAGCTCCGTCTGTGTGCCGGGTCCTGTTCTGGGCCTGGGGACACATCGCGGGGCGCAGCCTCGACCTCGCTCACCTTCTGGTGGTTAGAACATGGCAAGAAGCAACCCCCTGCTGTTGGAGGGTGAAGGTGCTGCCGCCAACAGGCAGGGGGAGCAGAGCAGGGGAGGGTTCGGAGGCGGGAGGGGTGATGTGAGCAGAGCCCAAGGAAAGGAAGGAGATGAGGGAGGAGTGGAGCAGATATCAGGGTGCAGGGGCCTCAGACAGCTGCTGCACCAGCACTGGAGGCAGGAGGGAGCCGGGATGCCCAAGGATCAGCGAGGAGGTCGGGGTGCCAGGAGTGCGTGGATGGGGGTGAGCGCCGGAGGTGAGCTCAGGGGACAGCAGGGCCTGTGCAGGGCTGGCTGGGACTTTGGTGAGCCACCAACTCTGAAGGGTGTGGAGCCGGATGGAGGGCTCTGACCGGGGCTGTCACAGCATCACCCATCCCGGGCCAGGAGCTGGCACAGCCCGTCTCCCGCCCCCAGGGCCAGGATGTGGCCACCAGGGAGAACCCTGGAGAAAAGAGGGAGCCCCTGGTGTCCTGCCTGCGGTGTGTTAGGTAACAAAATCTGTCTGCCTCAGGATGTTGTCATATTATCATCATCACTGGTCATCCTCGTTGCCTGAGCCTCCGTTTTCAGTATTTTTTTTTAATCCTCACCCGATGATACTTTTCCATTTATCTTCAGATAGAGCGGGAAGGAGGGGGAGAGAGAGAGAGAAACATGGATGTGAGAGAGACACATCGACAGGTTGCCTCCCGCACGACCCTGACAAGGGCTGGGAACTGAACCGCAACTGAGGTACGTGCCCTTGCCCAGAACTGAACCCACGACTCATTGGTCCGCGGGGCCGACGCTCTAACCGCTGAGCCAAACCAGCCAGCGCTGTGCAGTCAGTCTTAATTCTCCCGCTTTGCAGACCAGGAAGGAAGTCAGTGAGGTTAATTCACGTGCTCAGGGTCACATACCCAGCAAACCAAGGAGCTGGTACCCGGCCGGATCCTTTGTTTCCACCGCGTCACCCACCTTGTGAAATGTTTGCTGAACTGCAGGGTGAGGCCGACTGGACTGGCTGAGTCAGAGCCCACACTGGCCATTTGAAGCAGGCCATTCAAATCAGCGACTCCTGGTTCAGCTAACAGTCCTCAAAGGCTGCTGCTAACAGGGCCGCGTCTCCCTTTGTGCGTTCGGAAAAGCTTCCTGTTACAGCCGCCTCCCGTCCAGCACTGAGCCTGGAGGAGTCTGGGATTAGACCAGGAGCCAGCAGCAGGGAGCAGGGAGCAGGGAGAGGAAGGTCAGCGTTTGAAACGACAGAGAGGTGCGTTTTCTCAGTCGGGAAGCAGGGCTTGGGTAACACCCACTGGGCTGCAAATTCGAATTCCAGTCTCTGCAGCTGCTAATGTGCTTGTCTCTTGGAGAAAAGACACTAATTGACAAGCAACTAAATAAATAACGTGTGACATGAAAGCAAACACAAGCTTTAAAAGGAGAGGAGAAAATAGCAAAGGGGATAGAATTAAAAATGCGGGCGGCTGAACAGTGTTTTCCTCTCTCCAGCCAAGTGACATCAAAAGGCTTTTCAAAATATTTGTTTCATGGTGAAGATACAGTTTGGAATCATCCGAGCTCCTGTCCCCACGCTGCTGTGCTGGAGACCAGAGAAGCCAGCTGTGTCTGAGGGACCTGGAGAAGCCCCAGCAGCTGCGCAGGAATGACACGCCAGCCCCCCTTTCACAGGAGGCCAGAGGAGGCGCCGCACCCCCAGGGTCACACAGTGGGTCTCTGGGAACTCAGACCTCTGGCGTGGGTTGAACAGCGCCCCTGCCTGCAAAGAAGATACACTGAAGTCCTCACACCTAGCATCTCAGAATGGGACCTTATTGGAAGTGGGGTCCTTGCAGATGGAACTAGTTACGATGAGGTCATGGTGGAGTAGAGTGGACCCCTAACCCACTGTAACTGGTATCCTTAAAAAAAGAGAGACATGGGGGGAGAACGCGGAGAGAGAGGCCACGTGACCCCAGAGACGTGGCGTGAGGCAGCTGTGAAGTGCTGGCCACCACCAGAAGCCGGAAGAAGCAAGGAAGGATGTGTCCCAGAGTCCTGGGCGGAGCACGGCCCCGACGGCACCTTGACTTTGGATGTCCAGCCTCCGGAGCTGGGAGAGGATCCACTTCTGTTGTTCTCAGCCACCCGGTTTGTGGGACTTTGTTACTGCAGCCCCGGGGGGCTCACGGCCTCTGGGGCCGGCATTCATGCTCCCCGGGCAGCCAGCCCAAAGGGGACACGTGTCGTGGGGCCCTACTCGGGGCTCTGCCTCCGAGATCGCCCCTGACTTATTCCACCCAGTTATTCCCTGATCACCATGTAGCATGGCACGTCTTTTTTGTCCCCTGTTCTAATTATTTATGCAGTTCTTGCCACCCAGACTACCAGGACCTCCTCAAACCACGACTCAGTGTCCAGCAAGCACTTTGGGAGTTTCCTCACCACCTGCCATGCGGCGCCCGCTGCCCTGGCTGTCCCAGTGCCCCCTGCCGCCAGGCCCCCTGCTGCCCTGCCCTAATGCCCCTCCCCCAGACGCCCTGCGCCCTCCCTCCCCTCCGGGAGACTGTGATCAGCCTTGCCTTCCCAGTGAGGCCAACACTGGCCCCTGTGCTAAAGTCACACCTGCCCCTGTGCTCCGACTTCTTGCTTATTGTCCGTTTTCCCCTCACAGACTGTGAATCCCAGGGAACAAGGCTGTCGTGGGCTCTGCCCATGAGAAATGGTGCCTGGCCCCCAGCGAGCACCTGGGCAGGGGACACTGACGTGCGGGGCCTGTGCCATGACCGGTTGACTCACACAGCAGACGGGAGTGGGTGGGTCACTTTCCGGGGTGGCTGAGGCCTCGGAGAGGTGGTGTCTGCAGTGAGCCGGCGGGTGGTGGGCAGCCTGGCTGAGGGCACCGGCGTGGGAAGGGTGAGGGCAAGCCAGGCAAAGCATGGCGCGATCCGTCCCCACGCGGCTGTGTGTCCGTGACCTGGCGAGGATGTGCGCAAAGGGCTGGGTGGAGGTGAGCCGGGAGGGGCAGCTGGGCAGGAGCCTGGACTCTTCCTGGGGAAGCGGGAAGGGACGAGCAGGCAGGGACAGGCCACGTCTGGGCCTCAGAGTGTCACTCTCCTGCTCCCACAGGCAGTTCCTGGACACGTCGGGCTGGGCTCCCCTCGGCAAGCCCACCTGTGCCCACCAGGAGCCAGCGACAGGAGCCTCTCCGGCATTTAGACCAGGAAGGGGATCTGCCGTCTCCTCAACCAGCTGGGAGGGCAGGCAGAGCCGCAGTGGGGACCTGCAGTGGGGACCTCTGTGGGGTCTCCCTCCCTCCGCCCTGGGCTGGGCGTGGGGGGCACACGGCAGCAGCTCCAGGCTCACATCTTCTCAGCTTCATGGCCGGAGAGGAAAGCCCTCTCTCCCTGCAGCCACGAGAAAAACCCCAGGGACGAGGCTGGTGGCTTGAACTGAGACCTGAGCCGCCCTGGGAGCAATCTCGAGACTGAGGGGAGGGTCCAAAGGAAGCAGCCGCCTCCCCCTTAGACTCATGGCGGGGGTGGGAGAGCTGGGGTAGGAGCAGATCCCCGCAGGAGGGCTCACATTTACGGAGGAGGGGCAAGGGGTTCTGGGCAGACTAACACTGGGGTCACACGACCCACCCAGCCCGTCAGCACCTGTCCATCAAAGTCCTTCCAGTCAGAATTTCTGACAAGCCCTGGCTAGGTTCCAGGGTGATGTGGGAGAGTCATCAGATTTGGAGTTTGAGCCTGGACTGGGGTCCTTTCTTCTAATATGTCCCAGTAATTTCTCCGTGAGCCTCAGTTTCCTCATCTGTAAAATGGGGATGGCAGGTTCTGCTTCAAAAGGGTTTTTGTAGGGTCAGTGAGACGATGGATGCGAAGCACTTTATCGTCCCTGGTGCTCCGCATTTCCAAAGCCATGGCCCCGCATCGACCCCCATCACCCCCCATTACCCCCCATCGCCCCCATCTGTCCTGGGACATAGCGGGGTAAGCTCGTGGGCCAGCAGACAGCGAGGCCTGGTCAGACCCTCAGTAATGGGTTACAGGGGTGGACTCGTCTCAGCCCAGGAAGGCGTTGGCTCATGGGACACAGCCCTCGAGTGAGTCCATGTGACAAATGGGCGCCGAGGAGGGCGCCTGGCACGAAGTGAAATAGCTTATCAGAGAAATAACGCTAAAAGTAAAATAAATTAGACTTCGCACCGACATTGTAATTTTAAAAATTAATTAAGAATAAAAAGAAGATGCATCTAGAAGGAAGGGAGCAGTCTCATTTCAACAGACAGTAATTAATCCTCTGCTCAGGGATTCATAACTGGCCCGACATGCAAATTGCTCCTTCCCAGAGCCTGAAGCTCCCTGGGCGCCTTCTCAAGGCACCGCCGGGGTCCGAGGGCATCCCGGGAAGCCACTGCTGGGGACCCCGGGCATGGCTGTGCGCCACAAGGGTCCGTGGAGCTGAGCACCCACTGTGTGCTGGGCCCCCGGGGTCGGGTGCCGATGCCCGCGGGGCTCACGGTCCCATGGAGGAGACAGACCTCCCTAAACATGCTGGGGAAGGAGACGCAGCGAGGGCGCACGGAGGAGGTGACTCCTGAGATGCGTCTCCGAGGACTATTGGGGCTTTCTGGGAAAGACGGGCCGTGGACATTCCAGGAAACATACGTACAGATGGGGGGAAACATCGTGGTCTCTGGAACGTTCTGGAAAGTGCACTGTCTGGAGGTTGGGCACGAAGGGAAGAGCGAGATGCAGTAGAGATTGGCCCTTGAATCCCAGGCCCAGGAGAGTGGACCTGATCCCGAGTAACAGGAAGTCACTACGGGGTCTAAGGCAGGGATGGCTCAATCCCGAGAGAGCCCACAATGTCTGAAATCCCATAAATATGCTTCTCTGGAGCACCGACCTCCCAGAGCTCCCCTCATTTCCTTCAGGCACAGTCCTTCTTTTTAAAATTAATGTCTTCAGTTTGCAACGATCTTAATCTTACAGCAAACTTGCAAATACAGTACAAAGAACTCTTTATTCCTAAGCCACTGGAGAATAACTCCCCACCTGATGTCCCCCCACATCCAAACACATCAATGTGTATTTCCTGCAAACATGGACGTCCTCCTACATGACCACAACACAACGGCGTTGGTTATTCACCGCTGTGTAACAAATGGCCCCCAAATTTAGCAGCTTAAGACACCAAACAGTTATTGTCTCACAGGTGCACTTTAGCTAGATGTTTCTAGCTCAGGCATTCTGCATGCTCTTGACTCTCTGAGATGTGGTTCAGCTGTGGTCAAGGGCTACCCCCACCTTCAGACTGACCTGGGTCTGAAGGATCCACTTCTAAGCTCACTCAGGTGGTGCTGGAGACTTCAGGTCGTCACAGGCTGGTGGACAGGAGAGCGTCTTCATAGGGCTGCTTGTGACACGGCAGTGGGGTGGGGGGAGGCCAGTCTTTCTAAAACCTAATCTCGGAAGTGACATCCCATTTCATCTGCATATTCTCACTCAAGGGGGGGGGATTCTTACACAGGGAGCGAATACAAGGGGAGGGTCACTGGGGACCACCCCACAGGCTGCCACCATCACACTCAGGATATCCCCTTGACACATTGTACCATCTAAGCTTCAGGCTCCACCCACAGTTGACCCAGTGTCCCCACACTGTCCCTCGAGTGAAAGGCCGGATCAGCATCCTGTGTGTGCACGCAGTTGCAGAGATGCCTCTGATTTCTTTCAGCCTGGAACAGCGCCTCACCCTCCTTGGCTTTCGTGACCCTGCCACTTGGAAGGTTTTCTGGAGTGTCTCTTGGTTCGGGTTTGTCCCCCTAGAGGGACTGTCCCGGCAGCCACGCCATGTCTTCCCAGTACACGTCATCAGCCCTGGCCGGTTTGGCTCAGCGGTTAGAGCATCGGCCTGCGGTCCTGAGAGACCCGGGTTCGGTTCCCGCTAAGGGCACGTACCTCGGTTGCAGTTTGTCCCCGGCCCTGGTCGGTTGTGCGGGTGGCAGCCACTCAATGTGTCCCTTTCACGTCGATGTTTCTCTCTCTCTCTCTGTTCCTCTCTCTCCCTCCCACTCTACCTGAACAAAAAATGGAAAAATGTCCTCGGGTGAGGATAAAAAAAAATAATAATAACCAGTACACGTCATCAGTGTTCGGGTTCAGTACGTGTCATTACTGGCAGTGTTCAAGGGGTGTCTAGGTCGCTGTCGTGGTCAGCCACTTGCAGGGACAATGACTGAAACGTTCCTGTTTTCCTTTGCAGCTGGTAATTACCTTGTGCGGGAGGTGCTTCTAAACTGTGAGTACCCCATGCCTCGGACCCTCCACTTATTTCATCACTTTCACTTTGTATCTGTAGGCTACACAGCTTTGTTCTTTTTATCCTCACCTGAGGTTATTTTTCTACTTATCTTCAGATACAGTGGGAGAGAGGAAGAGAGAGGGAGAGAGAGAGTAACATTGATGTGAGAGCGACACATCGACTTGTTGCCTCCCTCGTGACCCGACCAGGGCCGGGGACGAACTGCAGCCGGGGTACGTGCCCTTGACTGGAATTGAACACGTGACTCATTGGTCTGTGGGCCGACGCTCTAACCGTTGAGCCAAACCGGCCAGGGCTAAACAGCTTTCCACTTCATTCAGTGGATTCTGATGGGTCGCACGCAGTGCTGCTAGTGGTGCCAGAGCTGGCTCCCGTCGTTTCGACAAACACTGTCGCTTCCACGACCTCACGCAGCCCCCATGGGCCCCTCGGAGGGGAGGCTCCTTTCTCCCCTCACCTGTGGCCTCAGGCCTCCCCCTTGCTCAGGGGCTTGCTGAAGCTCACCCCTCGCTCGAAAGGTCCGAGGAAGAACCAGCTGCTATGCCCAGCTCAGCGCCTGCGTCCGCGAGGCCCTGGGAGCTGGGGGCTCCCCTCCCTGCTGTGACCTGCAGAAAGAGTACTGTTTGTGGGGCTCCCCGTCATCTGACTCAGGAGGGCCTTCGAAGATCATCCGGCACCTCCTCTGGCTCCTGCCTTCCCCACAGCCTAGAGGGGTGGGGGTGCTTTCCAAGGACACACAGCACGTTAGCACCAGGGCAGCTAGACCCCAGGCCTCCTCTGGCCGGGCCCAGCCCCTGGGGTAGGGGACACAGCCTGGGGGTGGGGTGCTTTCCCAAGGACACACAGCACGTTAGCACCAGGGCAGCTAGACCCCAGGCCTCCTCTGGCCGGGCCCAGCCCCTGGGATAGGGGACACAGTGGAGATGTCCAGTGGGAGCCCGCCGGGGCACCAGGTGGCAAGAACAGTGGCGAATGTGGAGCGGTGCCGTCCCGCCTCCATGGCAGCTCGGGTCCGGGTCTCTCTGGGCTCTAACTCCTCTGTGCCCCTCCCCTCGCTGGGGAATAGGTTGGGGGACCTCAGTTTTGCAGATGCAGAGTCAGGAAACCCCCGAGGCTCTGGAGTTAGGGTGTAGGACAGCCATTTACCTTTGGGGTTTAGAAAACTGCACAGTTACCTTCTGGGGCTGGGAGCTGAGGGAGAGGGACTTACTGGCATAAGGAGCCCAGAGCCTTCTGGAAGGACATGGCTGAGACCACAGCCTCTGCCTTCAGAGGGTCACACGCGGGGAGATGGGTCGGGGCATGGCCGGCGCTGGGTGAGGGTCAGAAGAGAGGAGGGCAGGAGGCCTCGCCGGGAAGGGGACTGTCCTTCGGCGCCTCAGGACTGGCACCTGGCGTCCGGGTGTGTCCTGCTCACCAGAGAGCTGCAGGCTAAACCCGTCGGCTACGACAACGCGCACAAATGGTTCAAGTCTCTTCCTGAACAGATAAAAAGAAATTCAGGCTGAGTGATCAGTAGTAAAAACCAGAAGTTTCTAAATAACTCAGTCACGGGAGCTTGACTAAATAGCTGTTGGTACCCTGGAGTATTATGCTGGCAAAACATTAAAATTTTTTTTTTAATGAAATGAGGGATTTGCTGACAATGTACTGCAAATGCAGTGTGTAAGGTATGGTATGATTTCTGGGGTGTTAGTGGAGAGTGGAAGAAAGCCACCAAAATGTTAACAGGGTTTAAATCTGAATTGTGGGCTTGTGGGTGACTTTTATTTCCTTCTTTATCTTTCCATGTTTCCTGCAATAAACAATAGCACTTATATTACTTACAATAAAAAATTACAAGAAACAGTGTTACTTTTAGAGTAAGAAAAAAACACATAAAAGTTTACAAAAGGAACCCAACACCACGTAACTCGTAAGTGACAGCGGCTTAGCGTGCAGATGTCACAGACCTCGCCCCTCCAGCGGCACAGACCCTGAGTCATTTCCCACTCCCCTAAAACCTCCCCTCCGTCCCTTCGTGAGGATGGCATTGACACAGGCAAAACAGAGGCAGGAACTGGTCAGAAGGGGGAGGGACTTGAAGGAAGAGGCGGGAGAAGCAGGAGGGGGTGGTGGAGTTCACGTTGAGTGACCTCTGATGACCAGGGGGCTGGACGGGCTGCAGTGACTCACTCACACTCTCACCCTGGTGGGGCCGCTGGGGGGAATTAGAGGCCCAGTTTGTGGTCAGAGAACAGAATCCATTTACAACCCAGGGACTTAACTGGTCATCATAAAAGGAAAGCAGAGCTTGGAATGGCTTGTCAGGTACCTGTCATTCATTATTTTGCCATCTCGACAGCCCCATGGGACAGACATTGTTTCTACTTGGGTAACAAGGAAGCTAAGGTCAGGGTGGTTGAGAATCATGTCCAAGTTGCCCAGCTCCTGGAGGCTGGGGTTTGGACGTTAGTCTGGCCATGCAAACATTAACTTCTTGCCGTGACCATTACCCCACTGGGCGGTATTCTAGCCACTGAACCTCTGTGACTCGATCCTGAAAATCTAGGGTCCTCACAAGGGCTGTTGCTCTGGCCCCTTGGTTCTAGTGGACCCCACTGCCTCCTGGGGACTCGCCTGGGTCAGCACGGCCCATCGGCACAGCCCAGGCCCCGTGGTTGCCTCAGGACACTTCAAACGTTCTTTATTATTAACTTTCAAAGTTAGCTGAAAGAAGGATCTTACAGTGTTTCATATCTTATTTTACTATTTTAAAGTAAAAGGGGAATTAATTGAGTAAGATAACAGATATCTGAAGAGTGATACAAGCTACTGGCACATCAAGGGACTCAGTGTCATCAGCTCTGATTTACGGCAGCCTGTACCCAGTCACACGCCCGGGGGCAGGAAGAAGGACACAGAAAGGCCCAGATTTGCATCCTCCCAAGCAGACAACCCTGGCTGAGAGTCAGTATCTTCCCTAAGAGTGCTGGGCAAGCAGTCCCAGAGAAGGCTCTGATTGGTCAGGCTGTGTCATGTGACCATCCCCATGGCCAACGCGGCAGATCAGCCCCACTTTCGCCACTCTGGTGGCCACCCTCAAGGAAAGAGGGGATCTGTCACCAGGCAGAAACGGAGTCTACCAACAACTGAAGTTGTAAATGTTATAATTCCAGGTCTTGACTTACCTCCTTTAGACAGTACCTGTTTCCTCCTGCTAAGAAAGGTGAGGAATTGAGTGTATTTTATTGCCTTCTAGCTCTCTCTTCCCTTACTGAATTTTATAGTTACGGTATTATTCTGAATTCTACCGATTTTGTAACTTTCAACACTGCACAAAGTCTCTACTTCTTGATTGATTCCTTTTGGACTGTAAGTATTGATCATTGCTATGAAAAATTTAAAAATTGGTATATTTACACTTTCTTCTGTGGCTCCTGCTCACCCCCATGATTCTTCTTAAATAATTATCCTTATATTGTCAAGGTTCATTCCGTTTAAATTCTGTTACTTTAATGGTCTTTTATACTTTCTTTATAGGTTGGTTCTAAAATTTTAAACCCAATAAAATACCACTTACATGCATTCGGTATGGAAATATTCACTGCAGAACCAAGTGATGGGATTAGATCTGTAGTGAACATAGTGTGACCCTATGTCTCGAAACCCTTTCAGCTGTACACACCGGGGCCAGAGGATGCTCTTGGAATTTGGCCTTCACTTTCCTCCATCCTAACTTATCCTTAGTTGCTACTGTTTCCTCTGTCTATGCCTTTTCTCCCCCCTGTTTCTTTAACATAACATTTACTATTTTGATGACTTTAAAGTGTATAGTTTAGAGGCATTAAGTACATTCATAGTGCTAAGCGTCCATCACCATTATGTAGTTTCCGAACTCTTTCGGAACTAGTCCTGAAGGAAGTCCTGGCCCCACTGAGCAGTCACTTATTTTTCTCTCCCACCAGCCCTCTGGCAACTACTCACCTCTCTGTGGATTGGTCTGTTGTGGGTATTTAAATGGAACCAAATAACATGTGGCCTTTTGTGTCTGGGTTCTTTCACTTAATGTTTTCAAGCACGTGACACATGTAACAGTACTTCATTCCTTGTTTGTGGCTGAATAATATTCCACTGTATGGGTATACCACATTTTACCTATTAACCACTTACGGACATTTGGAATGTTTCTGCCTTTTGGCTGTTGCGAATGGTGCTGCTGTGAACATTCGTGTCCAGTGTCTGTCTGAGGCCCGGTTTTCAGTTCTTTCAGGTATACACCCAGAAATGGATTTGCTGGGTCATATGGTCATTCAATGTTTCGCTTATTGAGGAACTGCCAAACTGGATTCTGCTGTGGCTGCACCAATTTACATTCCCACCAGCAATGTTTGAGGAGTTTAATTTCTCCACATCCTCTATCCTTGCCAGCGCTCCCCTCCCCCACCAGTTTGTGATGGAATATCATCCTATTTGGTATGAAGTGGTAGTTCCAGTTTTTATTTGCATTTTCCTAGTGACTAATGATGCTCATTGTCTTCTGTGTGCTTATTGGCCATTGTGTATCTTCTTTGGAGATGTATCTGTTCCAGTTCTTTGCCTACTTCTGATTGGGTTGTTTTTAGTTGTTGAAAATATTTTTAAAAATTGCCCAGCTGGTGTGGCTCAGTGGATTGAGCATCATCCCATGTACTGAGAGGTCCTGGTTTGATTCCTAGTCAGGGCACATGCCCGGGTTTCAGGCTCCATCCCCAGTAGGGGGCGTGCAGGAGGTGGCTGATTGACATTTCTCTCTCACATAGATGTTTCTCTCTCCCTTCCTCTCTCTCTAAAATATCAACAAAAACATATTTAAATTATAAAAAAGAAAATATTTTAAAAATTATTATTACTGTTATTTTGTTGTAAAAGCATCTCAATATACAGATTTTTATTTTTATTTATTTTATTGATTTGAGAGAGAGAGGAAGGGACGGAGTGAGCGAGAGAGAGAAACTTTGATTTGTTGTTCCATTTATTTATGCATGCGTTGGCTATTTCTTGTATGTGCTCTGATTGGAGATTGAACCCGCAACCTTGGTATAATGGGATGATGCTCTAACCAACTGGGCTGTCCGACCAGGGTGAATATATGCAAATTTTTAAATATGGGTGTAGAGTGGTAAATATTCTGAGTTCTCAGGATGCATAAAGTACCTTTATTTTGTCCTCCTCTGGGTTTGACAATTTGGCTTTACATAGAACCCTGGGATAAAAACCACTGAATAATGGCCCCAGATACCCAGGTTTAGTCCCCGGAACCCGTGAACGTTACCTTGTGTGGCAAACAGGACTTTGCAGGCGTGATTAGGATCGTGAGATGGGGAGATGGTCTGGAATACCCAGGGCCCAATGCAATGCAAGTCTCCTCCTAAGGGGAAGGAAGGCCCCGGGCCGAGGAATGTCAGGGGTGCTCTAGAAGCTAGAAGAGCAAGGAAGAGAAACAGGTTCCCCCCAGGGCCTCGGTGTCCACCTAGTGAAACTGCTTTAGGCTTCTGACCCCCAGAACGGTATGCGAACACGCCTGTGTTGTTTGAAGCCATCGCGTTTAGGCAGTGGTTCACACCATCCCTAGAAGGCTAGCACAGAGGCCGGGGCGGATAACCTTGGTAGGGTCCGTGGGTTGGCTCTCTGGAAGCCTTTAACATTTTCTCTTTCTTTCGGGGTGCTGAAGTCTCACCAGGAGGTGTCCAACGTGGGTCCTTTCCTTCATCCTGTGTGGCCGGGGTGCTCTCTGTTCCTTCAGCCCTCAGCTATGCCCCAGATGCATCTTCACAACCCGCCCAATGACTTCCTGTCCCCTGGGGCCATGTGGCTTTTTTGCATTTGCGACGGGGAGCCTGGAGCTTCTGTCCTGAGTGACCTCTGCCGTCTTGGACCGTGGTTTCCTCTGTCAGTCCATCAGTGCGTTGGGTTTTGACTGCAAACATTTCAAATAGATACAACAGCGGAGACAGAGACTAGTGGATGCACCAGTTACCAGCATTTTCTGTTTGCTTCACTCTCCCTTTCTCCCTTTTCTCTCTCTCTTTCTTCCTTTTTACCTCGTCTGTTAAATCCTACATTCTGATTGAGAAGGTCTGCACGGGGCCCGAGAACGGGCATTTCTGAGAAGTCCCCAGGTAATTCATTGAAGCCGATGGCAGGTCCCAGACGTCGTTAATCTCACCCCTACTCGCTGATGCCGCTAACATGCAGAGCAGGTGCAGCTCTGAGCGGTGGAGCAGGGGCCTGAGCGCGGAGGGAGATCCGGCTGGAGGCTGGAGGCGGTAGCCAGAGCTGAGGGGCAGATCAACCCCCGGGGAGCGTGTCGGGGCGAGAAGAGGTTGCAGGAGGACCGCACTGGGACATGGACCGCAGGGAGCCCAGGAAGGGTGAGGCCAATCCGAGGTTTAATGCCAGTTCTGTTCTTGGCTGTGGAGCCCACCTGGCAATCAATGGTCAAGTGATACTGGGCCCACAAGACATATCTTCTTGTGTAAATATCTCTGCCAGCCCGAAAGGCCTGGGATCTGCCTCAGATCGTGGGGGCACCAAATTGCCCAGGGCAGCCCCCCCTCCCCCGTCCCAGGCTCATCTCCCGCCTGGGAGGGAAGGCTGTCCTCCTGGTACCTGGGAAGGCCCTGACTTTTATCCAGGACCCCGCTGATCGGTCACCGGTAACGCCAGGCTCTGAGTTGTCACCCCCCTATCAATAAGGATATCTCCCCTCTCCTTCCAGATCAGGGAAGATTAATTGGGACTAGAACATTCGGTGTTTGAACATTGTATGATTAGGAGATGTACAAATTCAATTTTGTCTGGCCAGATTCAATTCTGCTCTAATCAGAAAGATTGAAAACTCAGTGTGGTGACGATGCCGAACATGACTTTGGCCGCTTCAATGTCTGTCTCCCGCTGCGAACTCTCCGGGAGCTGCGGCCCCTGGACTGGCCTTCACCATCTGATCGTCACATGTCCATATCCTCTTTGCCTCGAACCCATGCGAGGCCTTTGAATGATGCCTCGGGCAGAGTGTGGAACAGGATGGCCAATCGCGTTGTTAGAAAAACTCGTTCCTCTGGCTCTGATCCCACCAGCCCCTGTGAGGGGTGAGCCCAAGTACCTGGTGGCAACATTCTGGGCTGAGGGGGGTCCCATGAGTGATGACTAGGCCCTTTGGAGAATGCCTAGCCCCCAGCACATGCTCCGTGCACCTCCGACTCTACTCCTTCCGTTTCCTGTGTTAGGAATGTCCCTCCTCTCCTGCTCCACCTGGTGACCTCCTAGTCATCCTTCAAAGCCCATTCAGAATGTTCCCTCTGCAAGCCTAGCCATCCGTTTCCCCAGACAAGGCTGGTCACTCCGCTCTGTCCCGTCGGCACTGTGTCATTCTTCTCCTCTTGCCTTTTCTCCACAGGTCTGTTTTTGTGTGGAAGCACTGGTTAGGTCTGCACTCAGATCTGACCATCTGAACATTTCCGTCCCCTGGAGCTGAGGAGAAGCTCAGTCTAAAAAGAAAACTGAGATCGACCCCATTCTCTAACGTTGACCATTGCAGGGGATCCTCAGGCCAGCTGCTTTGTGTCACATGGTCATGGTCCCTTCCGGCTGCAGGCGACGCTGGGGATCTGCTAGAGTGGGTTGATGGACATAAGAACCTCTGCTTTTGGAGAGGAGTGGACTCCTGTCTTTGTGTTCGGGCCACTGAGGAAGTTTGGGGACATCACGGCCAGGGTGGTGACGGCACTGGCTGGGCCAGGCCTGACCTCTTGTACAGTGTGCGTGGCAGTAGCGACAGGGACGAAGGCCTTGGGCTGTGCAGTCAGACCCTGTGTGAGCCCTTCTGCTGCTGCTTCGGGGACTCCCTCAACCTCCCGGGTCTCAGTTTCCTCATCTGTAAGATGGGGGCATTCACAGGCCTTCCTTGTAGGATTGTGAGAAGATTAAATGAAATATCCACGCGGCGCTCAGAGCCCTGGCTCTCATTTTATACCCGCTGGGTCATGACCGCTGGTGTGGTTCTGCTCACTGGCTGCTGAGGAAACTGAGGCAAGAGACGGTCAGGGGTCACTCAGCCCATGAGCCGCAGGACCAGGACTTGGCCCAGGTCCCTGTTCATTCTCGGATGCCACCTGGTTGCTTAGGGGGAAGGGCCATGGCACTGATGTCAATTTCTCTTTCCCATGCGGCCGGGGACTCAGGAACCCGGCTTGCGGGTGACAGATGCATCTTCCCCGCAGCGAGGCGTTTACCTGGGTAGTCGTCAGCCCTGTGGCAGGGGGGGCTCTGGGACCACCGCTGCAGCCCCACGGCTCTGTGTCATTTGAAATTTAATGACCTCTAAATGATACTGGGTAATTTGCAAATTTGACATAATCGGTGCTGGCCAATTCCATTCAATTATTTGTTAATAAACACCAGGGCCCCTGGCTGGAGTTTGCTGTTTTCAAATCTGAAATGAAGCAGGGGGACCGAGCACAGCTCCATACCTGCCTCCTCTCGCTGAATATTTATAAAGGACGTTATCTCTGCGGGGCCCCAGAACACCCAGCGTTTGCTTGCTGTTCATTTGCATTGGGACTTTTTTAAAAAAAATAGTAATTATCTGCAAAAGGTCAAATATTTGCTTTATCTATATAATTTAATTTCTCAAAGGCCTTTGGGATTCAAATTAATGCCCTTGTAATATCTTCATTGAAAAAGAAGATTAATTATGCTTACATGGAACCTAATTTGGCTTATCAGACCTTTAATATGGCTGTGATCGTGAATGCATTTAAATTTAGGATTATGCGGGTGATCTCGGTCCCGTATTCGGGAGACTTTTAATATTTGTCATTATTTTTATGCATATCATTTCTCCCGCCTGCTTAGGAAAATTAAAATGTCGGTTCTGAAAGAAATAAACATTATGTATTGACATTGGTAATTATGTTTTGGTATTTAAGGATGCATAAAAACTGCACACAGGGCCTCAAATATAAATTAGCAGTTAATGCCCTCAGACGGAGCTGGAGCGCCTCGGCTCGGCTCCCTAAGTTGGGAACGGGCTGTCCCCGAGGGTGCTGCCTGGTGTAGTCAGGGTGGGACCCAGGCATGACGTGTTTTTTTTTAATCCTCACCCGAGGATATTTTTCCATTTATCTTCAGATAGAGTAGGAGGGAGGGAGGGAGAGAGGGAGAGGGAGAGAGAGAGAGAGAGAGAGATCTATGTGAGAGAGACACATCTACTGGTTGCCTCTCACATGACCCTAACCAGGCTGGGACCAAATTGCAACTGAGTTATATGCCCTTGACTGGAATAGAACCCATGACTCTTTGGTCCATGGGCCGACGCTCTAACTGCTGAGCCACACCGGCCAGGGCAGGCATGACTTTTATTGGCACTCAAGACTACTTGAGGCCCTGGTCAGGTAGATCAGTTGGTTAGAGCATCATCCCCACACCCCAAGGCTGTGGGTTCAATCTCTGGTCAAGGAGATACATTAATACGTAGGACAACACATTGAATCTCTCTCTCTCTCTCTCTCCTTCTCCGTTTCCCTCTCTCTCTAAAATCAATAAATTAAAAAATAAAGATACTTGAAGGTTTGAGTGATCCCTGAAACTCTGGATTTAGGGTCAGGAGTCCTGGGGTTTCTCTTTGTCACTTAAGTTCTATGTGATCACAAAGAAAACACCTTCTGAACCCCAGGTTCCTATCTGTGAAGAAAACAGGGGCCTGGGAGCCAAGTCCCGGTCCTGCAGCTCCCGGGCTGAGTGACGCTGGACCATCTCTAGCCTTGCTTTCCTCAGCTATAGCTCGCCAGCTTCTCCGTGAACGGAGCGTCAGTTTCACAGTGGCAGGGCCATGTCTGATTTAGTCTTGGGCCTCCAGATCAGTCCGCATAGTGTTCCATATGGACCCAACAAAGGCAGTGGGGTCTTGGAGAGAGCGGAAATTGTGAGTCAAAGTATGGCTTTGTATCGGTTAGTTATTGCTGCATAACAAATCGTACCAAAACTTAATGGCTTAAAATAACTCTTATTTGTCAAGGCTCTCAGGTCACCTCTGCTGTTCTGGTGATTTGGGCTGCATCCGCTAGCCTCGCCGGGCTTGTATCTTAGGTCATCTGGCAGGGGACCTGGGCCTGGTTGGTCTGGGATGGCCTTGGATGGGACGCTTCATGTGTCTGTTCACTTGCTGGCCGACGAGCCTGGGCTTGATCTCATGGTGGAACCAGGGTTTGAGGGAGAAGGAGAAACATGCGGGTACCTTTTTAGGCTTCTGCCTGCATCTGTCTCATTGGCTAAAGGAAGTGCCATGGGAGGGGCCTACGAAAGAGGAGGGATGCAGGGAGGCAGCCACTTGGAGCCAGCAGTCAATCAGTCTCCCAGAGGCTCATTCCTGCCACCTACCAGCCGTAGAGCAGAGGCACGGGACTTGGATCCTCCTCTTAGTTTTTTCACCTGTCAAATCAACAGCAATGTGGTGAGGTTTTAATGAGATCAATGTATTTCAAATATTTGGCACCAGGCACCTGATGGCTTCCCAGGATCACTTCCCCAGAGGTTCAAGGATACATGCCCAAAGATGGCAATGCAGGTTCGTTTTTCAGAATGGATAATCAGAAGCTACTTAAATGCCCATTGAAAGGGGCCAAGTTAAGTAAATCACGGTGCACCCATGTAGGGGGATATATTTTAGCCCTTAGTCCATAGATCAGTACACTGGCACAGAGAGATGTCCTGACAGACTGTTGAGCGGAGAGAAAATAGCAAGTTTCGGCACAACTACACTGCATGAGGCCATTTCTGTGCATGTGGGTGTGAAATGGCATTTTATGCTCATTCTTGTTTATAGAGAACTATCTGGAAGACTCAGCCCCAAACTGTAAGTACTGGGCTCAATATGTCTAGAGGGCTTGCGTGTTTACAATGACTGTGCATCCCTGGGAAGGCATGCTGTTTTAGAATGGAAAAGGAAGAAAATTAGAGGAAAAATTTCAGGCAAAAACATAAAAGTAGATGGCTTTTAGGTTCTAAGTTATCTGACTGTTCTAAGTAATAATAATAGAAATGATACACAAGTATAAAATGGAACAAACAGCTCCCATTTATTGAAATCTCACCATGTGCTGAGTACTTCACATCCTTCATCTACCCAGCCTGAAAGGTGAGTGGACCCCCATTTCCCAGGTGAGGAAACTGAGGTCAGAAAGGGGGAGTGAGTACCTGCCAGCCCGACCTTTGCCCACAGAGAGGCCGCGCCACACTGGTCTATGAAGCAAGGGTTCCTTGTCCACCCATTGTAAGTACTAAGTAGCTTTTTCCAGATGTAGTTTTTGGGGCCCCATCCTATGTCCAATGAGCCATTTCTCTTTTAAGGGGCCCCAGGAATCTGTATTTTAATACGTATCCACAGGAATTCTGGGGCAGTCAGTCTGACATTTAGGAACTGCTGCCCTACGTCCTATGATCTTGTCCAGTGGCTCACTTGATCTTTACAACACCTGCGGAAATAAACAAAATGTAGATTGTGTCCATCATACCCATTTTACAGATGAGGAAACTGAGGCTCGGAGAGAGAAAGGTTTGTGCGCAGGGTCTTGGAGCTAGGATATGGGACTGGAGCCGTGGCCGGATCTCAGCCTACGGGCCCCTCCAGTGGACTGGCTGGTCTGTGGGGAAGGACTTTTGTACGGTGACAGAAAAGGAGGGAGATTCCTGGATGTTGGGGGCCACCTGGTAACTTGTGGTGGCCAATGCCCTCTTGCCCGTGCCCCTGGCTGTTGGAGCACAGGGGGCAGAATCCCTGTGGCCCATTTCTCTGCCAGGCTCCTGGAGGCTGATGCCAGTGTGGAGCTGTTGGGGGGTATTGGCCATACCTATGGTTCACTGAGGGGACCCCACAGATGACCCCAAAGATCCAGCCCCATAAAATCGGGTGAGAAATGGACCTTAACGGGGCCGTTTCCTCCTCCCGCCCTTCCTGGATACTGGGGTTGAGGGCTCTGTCTTCCTTCCTCTGCTCAGTTTGTTGCTTCTTGGCTTTTATTAGCAAATTTTAGGGAGTAGGTTTTGGGAAATGATGAAAGTGGCTGTAATCAGAGAGTTTCAAGCTGTCTGTGGTTGAGGTGTGAGCACTGGAGAGGGGCTCTGTCAGCGTTCCTGGCCTCATGCTGGTGGGAGCCAGCTGCCTGGGGACACGGGTTTGGGGACATAGCCTAGCTGGCGAGAGGCCCTGGGAATGTCCCCTGTATTCCCCCAGAACTCAGAGGGGGTCTTCCACCAGCATCGCCCCTGTCTCAGGAGAAGGGCCGAGACACGGCCTCGTGGTTTCTTCCCTAGAAGGAGCCCCACAATGTCATCTCTTTGACCTCCGTCCTCCAACAGCCTCTTGTCTCCTCTCCGGCTCTCAGGGATCTGGTCACAGGATTTTATTTATTTTTTTAACAGCTTGCTTGAGATACGTACCATACACTCACCCGTTTAAAGTGACAGTTCAATGGCACAACTGAATGGTATTCACAGAATCTTGCAACCGTCACCCCCATCAATTTTTGAACATTTTCATCTTCTCAAAAGAAAACTCATTACCTTTTAGCTGTCACGCTCTAAAGTGCCGCCCCTCCCAGACCTAGGCAACCATCGCTCCACTTTCTGTCTCTGTAGATCTCTCTACTGTGGACACTTCATATCAGTGGAATCACACAATCTGTGGTCTTCGGTGCCTGGCTGCTTTCACTTAGTGCAATGTTTTCAAGGTTTGTCCATGTTGTAACATTATCAGTACTTCACTCCTTTTTATGGCTATGTAATATTCCATTGTTTTGATAAATGGATACTTATGCCATCACTTATTTTATTTTATAAATGTTTTTCTTTCATTCCCCAAAGGATTTACCAGTCTTAAAAAATGTAAAGAATACTGTCAGATTAAAAACAGAGGAGATCATTACTAAGAATTTTTCATCAGAAGGATAGCACACAAATGGGAAAAATAATTGCACCAGGAATTCTGTGGCAGCTTGCTTTATAATTGCCAAGAATGAGAAATAACCCAAGTGCACTGAAATAGGGATCTGGCTAAATAAATGATGGTAATCCATATTACGGTATCCTGTGCAATCATGTGGATTTATATTCATTGACATAAACTGTTATCTATGACATATAGTTGAGTCAATTATAGAATCCCATTTTTATGAAATTATACTTGCATTTCATGCCCATCTGGAAGGTTGTTCATCAAAATGTTCACATAAATGTTTATATCTGAGGGGTGGAATTTTGGGTGGTATGTGTATTTTTCTATCGAGGGAAAAAAATAGTAAGGAAATTGGGCCTAGGAGTAAACAAGTGTAGCAACATAAGATGTATTCCCAAGGCATGTTTCTTCCCTTACATGTGTACTGGGAAGTCGTTTTCATTTGAGCAAAGGGCCTCCACCTTGTGGCCCCTCAGTGAGCACTAGGAAACCGATAGGGCTGGACAATCAAATGTATACATGGCTCCGAGCTCCCCAGCGGCCAAAGCAAAGAGGGAAAGGAGCATTTACAACTTGTTTACCATTTCCCAGAGAAGTCATAGCTGTTGCCGAGAGAGGCTGAGAGCCACGCCTGCATCTCAGGGAGAGAACAGCACCCTCTATGACATCCCGCTGTGACATCCTCTGGGTACACACAAGAGGGAGACTTCTAAATGCTAGCTGTGGGTCCCGCTCATGAGGGCAGTGAATGAACCCAGGAGGGGCGAAATGAGGCAGGCGGGGGGTGCTCTAGACAGTTTGTGTGTGCGTGTCCACGAGGGCTGGCAGGCTGCCCTGCAGGGGAGGGAAGGGAAGGAGCCTCCTGGGGGCCTCCACTGGTCAGGCCCCTCCAATCCTCACGAGAGATCTGCCTGATGAGTCTCCTCATGTCCAGTTGGAAGCTGAGGAAACAGGAGACATCAGCTGCCTGAGCTCATCCAGCTGCAGAATGACAGAGCAGGAGGGTCTCCCTAGGTCTGAGTGTCCCAAAGCCAGGGCTCTGAGGACCCTACAACCAGCCTCACGAGGTGGAGCCCCGTCCCTGAGGCCCTGGTGGTGCTGCCTCTGTCCCTCGAGGCTGGCTGCCGTTTCTCCCCTCACTCTGCACCTTTACTGTGACGTGCCCTTGGACACGTTACTTACACCCTCTGGGCCTCGGGGCCTACCTGGAAAGTGGGCACTCTGGCAGACTCTCCCTCCTTGCCTCTGGGGAGGACCAAGTACGTTCATAAACGTGCAAGTGCCAAGGGCAGTGCCCAGCCCACAGGATGCTCCCTGGTCTTCCTACGCCTCCTTCGTTCCCTCTCACTCAGCCGTTCCTCTGCATGGGCTGGAGTTTTCTCCTACAGGGGTTCTGTCCTCTCTCCCCTCCCAGGCTGTCCCCCTCTCCGCTCCAGCCACAGCTAAGCGCCTCTCTCACCTCCCTAAGTGATCCCTCTCCTTGGCTCTCTCCTTCCTTCCTTCACCCAGCTGCTTCCTTATCTCCTGGGCTATGGCTTAGATACCGCCACCTCCAGGAAGACTCCCCTGATCCCTCCACCGCACCTCCACGGTCCCCTTCCATGGCACGGTGCCTGCTTCCTGCAGCTTCTCCGCGGCCTGGAGTGCAGAGGGCAGCTGCCCGCGGCTGTTCACCACCCAGCGTGTTTGCCACGCAGGGCCCGGTGTGCAGCTGCTGAAAGGCTGCAGAGGAGCAGGCCTGAGGGGGAGCAGGCCACGCCAGGCTGGGGGTTCACAGAGCTGACTAGGGGCGTCACTCCAGACGAGGAAGACTCGGGGGGCTGGGAAGATGTAGCCGTATCCAGGCAGGAGATGGTGCTGGTTGGCCGGTGGGTGGCATCAGGCCGGAGCAGAGGGCACCCCCTCCCTTTGTCCTCTGTCTGACCTTGGCGGGGTTCTCGGAATGCAGTGCTTTCTGCCTCAGAGCTGGTGGCTGGTGGAAGACCCTCTCAGGGAGGGCTGCTGTTGACACGGCGGGGTGGGGCCCGGGGTGGGGGTGGGGAGTGATGCTCCAGGTGGGAGCAGCGAGTGCCTCCCCTGACTTCCACAGGGGGTCAGTGTAACACTGAAGTTCCTCCCACTCTGCCCCGCACACCTTGCCCAGCCCCTTGGGTTCAGGAATGGGGTCGCTAGTTGTACCTGGAGCCCTGGGAGCAGGTGCCAGGCCGGGGGGCGGGGGAATGCACAGGCACTTGACAATCAATTTTGCTTGTTTCTTTTCTGTTTTGATCTAGAGTCCAGAAGGAACTTACTGGGAAAGCCACATTTCCCTGATGTGGAGAGGACCGGTCCCTTCCCTCTTCAGCCCCCAGGGGTCTGTAGCGACCCTTGTCAGGGGCCCCTTCTGCCTGTCTGCGTACGCCTGGGAAGGTGGGTCCAGCTCTAGAGATGAGCGGTTCCTGCGTCTCAGAGGCCTGGAGATGGCCCGGCTCTCCTCCGCCTGTGCAGTCTCCAGCTTCCTGCTGGGCTGTGCAGAGTTGAGCCTTGAGACCAGAGAAGGTGGCCTGATGTGCCCAAGGTCTTGAAAGGAGTGAGTGGTGGGACCAGGTTGGTCCCCTAGAACCTTGGTCCCCTAACCCTCCTGGCTCCCTGATTTCAGGCTCCAGCTCAGGGTGACAATGTCCTCAGAGTGGCTTATAGCGCCCCGTCCACTCAGCCGACACTCAGCGACTTCATTTCACAGACGAGGAAACTGAGGCCTGGAAAGAGGAGGGGCTCCTGGGCCAGCAGTGGAGGCCGGGCGTCCTGACCTCAGGCTGGGTCCTGTGGAGGATGCCAGCGCCCCCTGCGCTCGAAGGAGCATCAGAATCCCCTCGGGGAGCTTCTCTGAAATGCGGGCTCCTGGGCCCGATCTCCAGGGCTCCGATCCACTAGGCAGGGCTGGGCTCCTCTTTCTAAACACGCGCCCGGAGGAATTCTGAAGCGATTGTTGCAGATCGCACTTGGGGATCCTTGTGGCCGAGGTCAGTGTGCACCGGCTCCCCGGGCGTCGTGGTCAGATGCCCCTTGAGGCAGTAGGTGTGACATGGGGCCGGGACTCTGGATCATACATCTGACACACACACTCTCCGCGCGGCTGCCACGGTGGGGTGTGGATCACACTGAGAACCACTGTGGCTGGGCCACGCTCTCGTCCCCTGGGCACACTAGGGCTAGGTCAGCTGCAAAGCCATGGACATCACTCTGCTGTCCCTCCCAAGAGAGGCGAATGTTTTATGCCACCCTGTCACTTTCTGAAATTTCCTCTGGCCTAACCCCCTCCCCCCCACCCCGTGTTCCTCACACCAGAGGCCGGAGAGTCCCAAAGGCAGAAGAAAGAAAAGGCAAAACTCTCAGCAGACTCCATTCCCTGTGGGGTCCCACGGGCTGCTGTCGGCGCCACGGGCTACTGTCCGCACGGTCTCTGTGGTCCCCAGAGCCGGGGGCGGGGCAGGGACTGTGGGGTGCGCGTGACCCTCTTCCCCACAGACACCTCTTCTATGTCTCTATTTCATACCTTCCCCATGTTATTTTTGCCTCCTCCTGAATCTGTTACATTAATAGTTCCCTAAGTACTTTTAATTAGATTTTCCAAGCAAAAGAAAGTTTCCAAAGTTAATTAAAAGTTGTCTTATTGTAATTGTATGAAGGCAGGTTTTGCTTCTGAATATTAAATTGTTATAATTAAACTGCTCTATCCACGTAAAGATTTCGGTGGAATGTTTATTATCCGTTTATTATGAAGAAACCCGGGGAGGGCTGGGCCGTGGTCCATCTGGTACCGGGTTCACCTCCCGAACTCAGCTGCGCTCTCCCTGGTGATCTCAGGCCTCTGGGCAAGAAAGGTCAGACCCCGAGCGAGCTGGCTGGTTCTGTGAAGTTGGGGCTTCGAGCCGGCCCCACGCTGGCTCCCTCGCGCATGCTGCCCTTCCGCTGTCCCCTTCCGCTGTCCCCCGTCTCCATCAGGACTGGCCAGTAAGTAGGGGAGAAGTGGTGTGGGTGACATCAAGCAGGAAGCTTCAGGAGCCAGCACATGCGTTGCCGTGACTGTTGTGTCCCTTGTCTCCGCCGGGATGAGTGACAGTGTCCCAGATGGACAGAGGCGGCGCCATCACAGTGTGGAGCAGGGAGGGTCTGACCGGAACGTCTTCTGAGTTTTGTCTGTTGCCGGCCTCTCACCTGGATGGCGCCTGTGTGGCTCTAATGCAGCTCCGATGGCCTTTCCGTGCAAGACCCACGAGGCCGTGTTCCCTCACCGCTCTGAGCTTCCTCGGCTCCCAGGCTTCCTGCTCCACAAGCACCTGTGCGACTGTCTGAGTAAAGGCCGCCGTCCCCTTTCAGAGGAACCCGGTGAGCACAGATGGGCCTCGTGCCCATAATGCGGTGCGACGCACACCATACGTCCGGAAGGAGCCGCTGAGCTCCGGGGCCAGACGATCTGGACGCGGACCCCAGGGTCTACCGGCCAAGGGGTCACGGATGACTTCCTCTCTGGGCTTCACTGTTCCTTCGTCGGAGTGGGCCCGCTAAGCGAGCCTGTTGCTGACTGCTGGTGCCCTGCTGCCCTCGGGGCGTCCCACCCTCCAGGGAGGTGGAGGGGACCGGAGCCGTGCGCACTGGGCTCCCCGGTCCTCCCTGCATGGAGCCCGGGCCTGCCTTTGTCCAGACTTGACCGAGGAGGATTTGGGACTCGCTTTGGGGCGGTGATGCTGATGAGCCGGCCTGGGGGGCAGCCGGGCCATCCCAGCGGCAAACTCGCTGGATGCTGCTGGAGTCAGCGCGCTCTGCCCGGAGCTGGGGGAGGAGCAGGCCCACCTTTCCCTGGGCTGGAGGCTCGGGTGGGCCACAGTCCGTCTTTCCCAGACCCCACGTTTGGTCTTTGGCGCAGCCCTCCCAGAGGTCTCTCCAGGCCATTCCCTGGACGGTGCTCACTCTGCCACCCCGGCTCCCCACTGTGGGAGGCACAGTAACGGCTCCCCCCAAAGAGATGTACGTCCTCATCTCCGGAACCTGCGACCACGTATGTTCCCTGGCAAGGTGGGGTTCAGGTTGCAGATGGAATTAATGCTGTTATTCAGATGACCTTAAAAGAGGGAGATGAGCCCTGGCCGGTTTGGCTCAGCAGTTAGAGCGTCGACCTGCGGTCCTGAGAGACCCGGGTTCGGTTCCTGCTAAGGACACGTACCTCGGTTGCAGTTTGTCCCCGGCCCTGGTCGGTTGTGCGGGTGGCAGCCACTCGATGTGTCCCTTCACATCGATGTTTCTCTCTCTCTCTCTGTTCCTCTCTCTCCCTCCCACTCTACCTGAGCAAAAAAATGGGAAAATGTCCTTGGGTGAGGATAAAAAAAAAAAAAAAAAGAGGGAGATGATCCAGATGGTCCCAGTGTAATCCCAGGGTCCTGGAACCAGGGGCCGAAGGGAAGTGAGAGCCAGAGACATGAAGATGCTCCCCTGCGGCTTTGACCATGGAGGGAGGCGCCAGGAGCCAAGGATGCTGGTGGCGCGAGGAGCTGGAACAGGCAAGAAACGGGCTCCCCGGGAGCCCCCAGAAGGAACGCTGTCCTCCTGCAAACACCCCGATTCAGCCCAGGGAGGCCCATTCTGGATCTCTGACCTCCAGAACCGAGAGATGACAACTGAAGGGGTGTTGTTGTAAGCCACTAAGTTCGTGGTGATTTGTTACAGAGGCAGGAGAGACGTGCACCCCATGTACTGTTTCTTCACGTCCCTGCCGTTCCCATTATAACGTCGTATCACAAAGAGCGTTTTCTGTTTTCAGGGCCAGTGACTTAACTCAGGGAATGGAGTACTGGCGGCTGGCTTTGATGGCGACGTCTGTCTGTCCCAAGCGGGCTCCCTCTTGAGATCATTTTATTATTTTATTTTTTTAATCCTCACCCAAGGGTATTTTTCCATTTATCTTCAGAGACAGTGGGAGGGAAGAGAGAGAGAGAGAGAGAGAGAGAGAGAGAGAGAGAGAGACTATTATTTATTTATTAAAAATGTTATTGACTTTTTTTAGAGAGAAGAAGGGAGAGAGGGATAGAGACACCAATGAGAAACATCGATCAGCTGCCTCCCGCACGCCCCCTAATGGGGATTGAGCCCTCAACCCCGCAAGCGCCCTGACCGAATCAAACCAGCGACCTTTTGGTGCGTGGGGCGATGCTCAATCCACTGAGCTGCACCGGCTGGACTAGACTTTATTTTTTCGAGCAGTTTTAGGCTCATAGCAAACTTAAGCAGAAGTTGCAGAGGTTTCCCATGGACCCCTGGCCCCGCGCACGCCCACAAGCAGAGCCTCCCTCCCGGTCAGCCCCTGCTGAGACCTGCACGTGCGCCTCTCCGCTGCTCGCTGCTCCCGGGCCCCTCCGCGGTGCCGCGCGGATCGGTCCTCGTCTCTCCTGACCGAGTGACACTCCGTCGCGTGGACAGACCGCCCTGTGTGCACCCATTCACCTGCTGGCAGACATTTTGGTTGTTTCCACCTTTGGGCTACTGCAAAGAAAGCCGCTACACACTCGCGTACACGTTTCCGCGTGGGCCTATGGGTGCACTTCTCTTGCACGTATTTCCAGGAGTGGAACTGCTGGGTCACGTAGTAACTGTGTTTAACTTTTGGAGCTGTTCATAGCCTTTTTATGGCGCACCTACCCCCTGCCCAGAACCCGGTGCAGTGTTGTCGTGAAGAGTGTGACTCGGGGGGACTGCCTGGTTCATGTCCTGCCTTCACTCCTTACTGGCTGGGGGACCTCGGGCAAGTGACGGAAGTCGTTTCCTGGGGGTGGGCCTCGGAGGATGGCTCGGATTCAATGAAAACAGATACAAAGAACTTCTTGTATATGAATCACTCAGTAAATGCTGGCTACTTGAGAATCCCCGAAGGGGCCCTCATGCACATGGTAACTGCTCAACCTACTGGCCATCTTCTTTATGTTGCTGCTCACCCTGAAGGATCTGGACATGGGAGGCTGCGTGGAGGTGGCGTTCTAGAGAGAGGTGGATTCAGCTGGAGTAAGGTGTGTGGTAGGGCGGAAGCAAGAGGTGCGTTTCCCTAGCAGGCCTTGAGCACGAGCCACTGAGCAGGGCCTGGAATGTCAGCGTGGGTCTCAGCCTTGAAGTTCTAGAGCGAAGAGGCCCCTGCGACCTGTGGAATGAGAGCACCTGTGTGTCCCCTCCCACAGGAAGCCCTCAGCGATTGCGGTTCTCCTCGCCCCGTTTTGTGAATTGGTTGTAGTTTGACAGTTATATTACAATCTTTCAAAATTTGTGGGACAGAAGAGATCTGTTTAGTGCAGAGTTCCTTATGAACAGACCCAGAAAGAAGGTGCCTTTACGTCAGGATAATCTATGGAAAGACCACTGCACAAGCAAACTTTGCTGAATCTTGCAAAAATAAAACAAAAGAGAATGCAAACAAACAGAAAAACAAACACCAAGACAAACAAACACAAAACAAAAAGGCATCACACTGCAAACCAGGGCTGGCATGGAAATTTAAAAAGCGATACAGCCTTGGCCGCTTTGGCTCAGCGGTTGGAGCGATGGCCTGTGGAGCAGAGAGTCCCGGGTTCCGTTCCCGCTAGGGGCATGTACCCCCCAAAAAAGCAATATAGCTGGCATAGGACTAAATGTTTTCTCTTTTTTAAACTTATCTTTATTGTTGTATGTATTACAGATGTTCCTCATTTTCCCCCCATTGACCCCCTCCTCCCCACTCCCGCCCCCCTCCTGCCTTTCCCCACACTGTTGTCTGTGTCCATTGGTTATACATATATGCATATAAGTTTTTTGGTTTATCTCTTCCCACCCCCAAACCTCCTTCCCCTTGAGGTTTGTCAGGCTAGCAACCAATTTGTACTTCTTAATCCCTTCACCTTTTTCCTCCATTCCCCCAACCACCCTCCCGTCTGGCAACCAACAAAATATTCTCTGTATCTATGAGAATGTTTCTGTTCTGCCTGTTCATTTTGTTTGTAGATTCAATTATCGATAGGTATGTATTCATTGCCATTTTGTTTGTTCATATTTTTCATCTTTTTCTTCAAGAAGACCCTTCAACATTTCATATAATAATGCTTTGGTGGTGAAGAACTCCTTTAGCTTTTCCTTGTCTGGGAAACTCTTTATATGGCCATCGATTCTAAATGACAGCTTTGCAGGATAGAGTAATCTTGGTTGTAGGTTCTTGCTTTTCATCACTCTGAATATTTCTTGCCACTCCCTTCTAGATTGCAAAGTTTCTTTTGAGAAATCAGATGACAGTCCTATGGGGGCTCCCTTGTAGGTAACTAACTGCTTTTCTCTTGCTGCTTTTAAGATTCTCTCTTTGTCTTGAACCTTTTGAATTTTGATGATGATGTGTCTTGGTGTGGGTCTCTTGGTGTTCATCTTGTTTGGGACTCTCTGTGCTTCCTGGACTTGTATGTCTGTTTTCTTCACCACGTTAGGGAAGTTTTCTGCCATTATTGTTTCAAATAGGTTTTTGATTTCTTGTTCTCACTCTTCTCCTTCTGGCACCCCCAAGATGCGAATGTTGGAAGCTTCACTATTCTCAGAGGCTCCTTACACTATTCTCATTTTTTTGGATTCTTTTTCTTTTTGCTCTTCTGATTTGGGTGTTTTTTGCCTCCTTATATTCCAAATCGATGGTTTGCTTCTTGGCTTTACCTACTCTACCATTGAATCTATGTAAATTATTCTTTATTTCAGTTAGTGCCTCCTTCATTTCTGACTGGTCCCTTTTTATGCTCTTGAGGCCCTCACTAAGTTCACTGAGGTTCTCACTAAGTTAATTGAGCATCCTTATAAACAGTGTTTTGAACTCAGCATCTGTTAGGTTGCTAATCTCCATTTCGCTTAGTTCTTTTCCTGGGGTTTTGTTCTGTTCTTTCATTTGGGACCTGTTTCTTTGTCTCCTCATTTTGGCTGCCTCCCTGTGTTTGTTTCTATGTATTACTTAACGAGAGGTATGGGGCTAGCTGAGACCAGATGCTGCTTGTTTGAAAGGATTTAGGAAAAACCTGAAGCAGGATCCAAGACAGGCCAATCCTATGGTTAAGCAAGTGGCAACAGCTTGGGTGGGCCTGAACGTTGGGTGGGGCGGGGCCTCAGGGAGTCAGTAGGGCGGGGCTACCAGTGTGAGCCAGGTTGCTGGAGTCCCAGATATGGTGGCTGTCTGCCGCCCCAGGGAAGGGCTCACCAAAGGAACAAAGGCCTCTGACAGCAGTTTGTCCAGGAGAAAGCCCCCTCTCCAGCCCTCGCTCCAGTGCCAACAGCTCAGTTCTTCCCTGTATGTCTCTGGCGCCCCTTGAGCTGCCTCCCCTCCGAGCATAGAGGGAGAGAGTCCGATAAGTCCGTGCGCAGGCCCTTTAAGGAGCTGCCTGGGGCTCCAGCCGCTTCAGCCTCCCTGAGCCTCATTTCCTGCTGGTTTTACAGCCAGAAGTTATGGGGATTCTCTTCCTGGCACCCTGATCGGGGTGCCTGGTGTGGGATGGGGACCTCTCAGTCCCTAGGGAGGACCTTTTCAGCCCAGGTGTCCCCTGATTTTTATCCGCCACACGTTAGTGTGGGACCAGCCCCTCCAACTCCGCCCTCCTGCCAGTCTGGATGTGGCTGCTGCTTTAATCCCGTAGTTGTAGGACTTCCATTCAGCTCGATTTCAGGCGGTTTTGAATGATGGTTGTTCTGTAGTTTAGTTGTAACTTTGATGTGGTTGTGGGAGGACGCGATACCACGTTTACCTACCCGCCGTCCTGACTGCAAGTCCCTAAATGTTTTCTTGAATTCTGAAGGAAATGATTCAAGAGGGAAGTTGCCTGCCTAGCACACATTTAAAAAAAAATCATTTTTTTCATAAAGTCAAATTTATTCAAATTTGTATGACTAACCTGTCATGAAATTTGGACTCTCTCTAAATATATATATTGTATATTTAATGTATCCATTATATATGTGATAACTACATAGTCATTTACATATGTATTAGTTACTATTTTCACAGTTAAATATTGTCTAATAAATATAAACCGTAGACATGCTTTGAAAATGAAATGATGTGATTGAAAAAGAAAATGATGAGAAAGAAAATCAATATGGCTCCCACAGTTACCCAGATGTGACCAAGATGGTTTTATTATTTTTTATTTTTTTCTATTTTTTTACTTTTCCAAGATGTTTTTTAATATTGACAAATCTGGTTAGTTTTGGGGGTGTGGGTCTTCCAGAACTTGTATGGGTCTCATTTAAACAGTATGCCAGACTTTTATTGTTTTTTCCTAATAACGCCTCTTCTCCCTCCAGCCCAGTCTGGGCTCGGCTGGCGGGGCTTTCGGAGGTGGTTCGGGCCCAGCTCCTTCCTTGGGGCGCTCAGTGCCGACCTAGGAAAGACGCCTCCAGGCCAACAGGATCACTGTCGCAGGGAAGCCCTGGTTCTTGCCACAACCTCCCTGCCATTGACCTTCTCTCTGTTACTGGAGCTGGTGGAAAACCCAGGGTGGGCTCCGAGGGCCTGAGACACACCGACCCTCGGGGCTGGGCCAAGTCCCTTGCCTTCCCTGGGTCTCGGACGTCTGAGTGAGGGAGTTGGGAGAGATGCTGGCATTGGCGTGGGTTGGGGCTGGTTCTGATGTGAGATGACAGAGGTCCTGCTGCAGAGCATGGCATCGCCTACCGAGCCTTCGGGGGCACTGAAGGGACAGGGTCTGGGTTGAAGTGGCAGGAGCGTCTCCCAGAGTCGCACACAGACCTGGGCTCCAGGGGCCGCTCCGCAGGCGGGCGGGAAGCTGGGGGATCAGACGGTGCCTGCCGGGAGCTGCCCCCATGCCGCAGGCTGGGGCAGTCGCCTCTCGTGACTCCAGCTAGCAGGCTGGGTCTGGAGGCCCCACACTCCAGGAGGCGGTCCGGCTGCCTCCGAGACCCCGAGGGCGCGCTTGTCTGCAGAAGGAGCTGCCGAAGCGTTTGCCCCCTCGGCCCCCCGGAGCCGCACCGGAGCCTCTGGTCTGCAGAACCACATCCCCCTGGGAGCCCACTCACACGAGACCCTCGGATGTAGCTTGTGGCCCCCACTCCTGTAGCTCGGACATGTGCTGGAAGACCCGGGTGGTGAAGGTGAGTGAGTCAGGAGTCAGATCGTCGAGTGGAGAGCTCAGAGCCCTGGGTTTGAATCCTGCCTCTTGTTCTCACTGACTGTCAGGTCAAACCCACCAGCAGCGCGGGGCGGCGGTGCCCAGAGCAGCCCCTGCAGGCCTGCAGGGGGAACAGTGTGCCGATGACACGACCCCATCGTGGAGGTGGAGCTGGACCTCCTCCCAGGAGGATCCCCAGCTCCTCCCTGTGGCCACAGCCCGCAGTCATGGCCGAACTGAGTGTCGCCAGGGTTACCAGCAGCAGAACCACGCCTGGAGGCATCCGGGAGGTGCATGGCGGGGTCTGGTGGCGGTCCTTGTCCATCTGCATAGTGTGACGTCTGGGCTCTCTGTCCTCTTCATGTGTGGAGACTTACTCAGGACAGGGCCACCCCGACTGGGCTGGCTGGGTTGGGGGTGCTGTCTTTAAATGGAGACAGAGGGGCTGGGAGGACTCGGTGAAAGGAAATGCATGGCCCCACAGTACCGTTATCCACTAATTTGGGCGAATGTAGCCAAGACTGTAGCCAGAGGGTTTGAGGTGAGATACTAGGTAGAACTTTTTGGACACTGGGAATGTGCTTTTTGAGAATGAATATCCAGAGAAAACTTTGCACGTGAATTACAAAGTCGTAGACTCTAAGAGTCAGCTTGTCCTACCCCTTCTTCAAGACTAGAGTTTCTCTCCATCTCTGCAGGGATGTTCAGACTTCACTCCCAGTGACAGGGAGCTCACTACCATCACTCCCAGATCATATTCGCTCCCCTGGCCCAGGGCAGCCTCCTGGGATTGTGGCCTTCTCTTCCCTCGGCTGAGCCCTCCAGTTCCTCGCTTGTCCTGAATGAAACAGACTCTAAACCTCTGCTGGTGAACATTCCACGTCCGTGTGCCCACACAGGCCAGCCTCTGGGACAAAACCCACGCCGCAGAACACCATCTGCGTGCCCCTGACGACACCATGGGTTCCCACCTCCCACTTCTCGTGGGACAGAACCAGGCGCCGGTGGCAGCCCAGCCCAGCCTGGCAAGCCCCTGATTACAGGCTGCCTGGCCGCGGTCTCGCCATTACATTAGTGCCGGCAGTCAGATGCCAACCCGAGTGACGCCTGATGCCAGGCTCTGGAGGATAACAAGCCCTTTCCATTCCTCCGCTCCCTCCGGCTCCTCCCTGCCCCTCGCAAAGGAGCTTCTAGCTCTCGTGAAAGCACCGACTGTCAGGGCTGGAAGGGTCTAGTGAGCTCTTATCCCGTCAGCCATTCTTCCTGGGTCCTCTCATCCGTGCCCTTGGCTTCAGGTGCCACCTCCAAGCTGTCCTCTGGGACTGCTTCCCTGGTGCTGGACACCTCCATGTGGGTGAGCTCTCTCCCCCACCACGGCCTACCCGCACCTCAGTGCACACACCCCAGGCACCTTACCTGCTTCCCATTACAGCGACAACTGTCGGATTGCCCTCCGACTCCAACCCACATGGGCCTCTTTCCTCCCCGCTGGCACCAGTGTGCTGATTCTAAAATCGGTTTTCACCGCATCACTCTCCTGTTCACAATCCCTCAGTGGCTCCCTAGTACCCTGTTGGTAAGTTCTAACCTCATCTCCTGCGTCTTTCCGGCCTCATCTTGAAGCCCTTTTTCTCTTACATTGAACTCCCCAGACAGACGAAATCATGTGCGATTCCCCAAACGCCATTCTGTTCCGTGCCCCCAGCTGTTCACTTCCTCCCACTGGCTGGTCTGAGACCCCTGGTGACCACCTTTTTGTACCTCAACACCCTACCTAGGAGTTGTCTTCTCTCTGAAGCCTCAATCGACAGGACAGAGATACCATGTCTTTTAACTACTTCTGTATCCTATACACACTATTAATTAATTCACTTAACTAATATTTGTTGTTTTCCCAACTAATATTTGTTGAGCACTTGCTAGACATTCAATCCCTGTCCTCATAAAGCTTGCAATCTGGTGGGGTAGTTTGACATTTACACGTAATGCACACACACTTATAAAGTGTGATATATGTAATAAAACAAAAGAATAATGAAGAATTGAATATATTGGGGGATGGTTAGCTTGGGCGTCATGAAAATCCTTACTGAGCAGTGACAATTGGGCTGAGACCTGAGTAGGAATTCTCTCCTACTTCCCCAGGGGAAGTAAGAGCAATGCAGACAGAGCAAATAGCTTGTGCAAAGGCCCTGAGGCAGAAAAGAGTGCGGCGCATAATCAGAGGGGCTAGATCTCAGGGTGCAAGAGGGGGTGGTGGTGAGAGGAGGCTGGAGAGAGAGGCAGGGATCAGACCATACGGGGAGATAGGATGGTGCCTTGGATGGAGATGCAGGGGCAGGAGGGGGCGGGGAATTCTGCCAGTTGCCAAGAAACCTTCAGCAAAGTCTGCCTCTCAGGCAGTCTGGGGGCAGGAGTGCTGGTGGGGAGGGGAGAGAGGGTCAGGATTTGTCCAGTGCGGGTGCCACAGCATGGAAAAGGGACGGTGCTTGCAGCCCGTGAGCAGTCATTGCAGCAGACACACCGGGAACCGTAGCAGACTGGGGGAAATCTAGACTCCACATCTAGCCAGCCCAGAGCGAGGCTGGAGGGCATCTTGGAGCTCGGATCTGCAAGGTGAGGAGGGGGTCAGACTTCATGTCATTTGACTCTCAAAGCTGCAAGGTGGTCTAGGCAGCTGCCTGCGTGACCCTGGCGTCAAGGCAGATTCTTAATACATGTTTGTGGACATGAATGGGTCCCGAGTGGTCACCTGGACCTGGGAACCCTCTGAAATGCCTTAATCCAAGGCAAGAATGTAGGGTCTTGGCGTTCTTCCACAACCTCCATTTGACTCCCTACTCCAATTTCCACTCTTTTCATTACCCAGACCCCTTTCCTTCCCCGGCCGCCCCTCTCGCAACTGTGCTCGCGGAGACTGTCCGGGGTGGCAGATTGCCTTTGAATAATGCACTTAAGCAGGACCCCCTTCCCAGGTTGCTCCTGCTGTTTAAGTACAGGGGCCTGAACTGCAGGGGCGGGTGGTCCTCTCAGCCAGGCCCCCTCCCCAGCTCTCAGCACTTAGAGCAGAACGTGCAGAGTCAGCGATAACCGGCCTCTGAGCAGGAAACACACACTTCAGCATTTCGCTCAAGGCTGCTCATGTGCCTGGAAGTAATTGTTCCGAGAGCCCAGGATGGGAGCTGGCGTGGGGGCGCCCCTGGGTCTGCAAGCCCAGGATTCACAGGGATCTGCTTCCTTCTGGTGAGCTCAGGAGTCAGAACACGGTCCAGGTCTCTTGCCCAGAGCCCAGAGTGGGGCGGGACAGAGTAGGCACCCAGGAGGGACCCTGGAGGGCAGGTGTGAAGGCACAAAGATCCCTGTCTCTTGAGAGGACAGCAGGGCTGGTCACAGGCCACTGGGGAGGCTGGCCTGGGAGGGGAGAGGGAAGCAGCTTCCGTTTGCTCTCAGGGGGGGGGACCCTCCTGCAGCCTACTCCCCTATTTGTGCAGGAGGACAAGAATGCCTGCCTTTACTGGTCTAGTAAACACTAGAGAGGACGTATGTACAGCACCTGGTACAGTAGGTGCTTAATTAATGGGGGTTCATCAAAGCCATGATCATCCTAAGCAGTGTCCTGGCTGCCATCTTCCTCTACTCCAACCCGTCCTCCCCGAAGCCTTCCCGGTGCTCCCCTGGACACCATGGGAACCCGTCAGCCCTCGGACAGCCGCCCTTGTCAGCCGGATAGAGACACAGCTCCTCAGCTTGGCGTTCAGTGTCCTTCCGGTTCCACCCCAGCTCCTCTCCCATCTAGCGCCGACCACGGCCCTGCACTGCAGATCTCCTGGGCCCACGATGCACCTGATTGCCCGGGGTGCTGGGGAGCACGTGGCACCTCCCCTTGTAGTCTCCGTGGTCCTTGGACACGCGTGGTTGCCGTGCACAGGGAGTAGAGGGGTCATGGAACACCATGGCTGAGAATGAGTGTGCTCTGTCTGCTGCTAGCCGTGTGACTTTGAGCCAGTTACCTAACCTCTCTGAGCCTCAGTTTCCTCACGTGTAGAATGGGTACAGTGATCTCTTCCCCACAGGGCTGTTGACAGAATCTATGGAAAAAATGCCTGCATTGCGAATATGACAGCCTAGTGGCTGGAACTTGGTAAAGTGCTTAGTAAATGGTAGTCGCTGTTATTGTCACTAGAGTGCATTATGTTGACCATTTTGTATTTGCTTCGCTGTTAGGCTGGGGCTCCTTTGACCACCTTGGGCCTCAGTTCACTGTGCACACAGTAGAGCTGAATAGCTAGCCTCGAAGGGTAGGACCACGTACAGCCTAGCTCAGGGCCCGACACAGAGGGAGGGCCCAGTCAGTACTGGTCTGCTGTCCCTTCTGAAGAGAAGGGCCCGTGGCACCCTCTTTTCTGCACCCTCTGCTCCTGGCTTAGTGCTGAGCATTGGGCATGGAGGACCCACTCAGTGTGTGTCTTTCCTCTTGAGTGATTATCCTAAAACATGATGCCGGCCACTCCGGGGTCCCCTGGTTCTCCAGTCCCTCTTATGGCTCCTGAGGACCGTCAGATAAACTCCAAGATCCAGAACTGGCCCCATGAGTCTCTTCCTCGGCTCAGGCCTCCCTCCTGCTTCCTGAGCTCTGGCCACAGCTGCTTCCAGTTCTGCGAACGGGTTAGATGCACGCTTCACTCAGGGCTTTGGCTTGTTTTCCCTTCTGATCCACCTTCCATGCCCTGCTCTGCCTCCAGCAAGGGTAATGCCCACTCATCCTCGCCGCCCCCTCCTGCCCCACACAGAGGCGGGGTGCCGCGCAGGACAGGGAGGTGGTGAGCCCTGCATCAGGTTGCTGGGTTGGAAACCCTGCCCTTCTGCTTAGCAGCCGCCTAACCTTGTGAAAGTTCACTGCGCCTGTCTGAGTCTCCGGTTCCTTATCTATGAAATGGGGGTGGGAATTAGAGGAGTTACACCCTGCTGTCGGCACATCAGCCCTCGATCGCTATGGTGTACGTTTGTCTGGGAGACCAGAAATGCTTCCTCAAGGACGTAAATATTCCCTCCCTAAATATTTGATTTAAAGAGCTTGACTTGGAGAACAAAATAAAATAAGGCTGCAGCTTTTCGCCATGTATTATTAATATCCGTAGGTGGGAGGAGGTGTGGGCTGTCTGTCTGAGGATGCTGTTTCCGGGAGCATGGGCCTCTAACCAAGTTTCACTATTGAAAATGGGGTTGTAGGGGGAGCGCAATCTCTCTCCAGGCAGAATGATGAAATCGAGGCATAGGCATCCTGCCTCGGGGGCCAGAGGAGCACAGCTGGTGGGGCTTGGAGGCAGCAGGGGGAATGACGCTCGTGCATTTGTTCATTCACTCATTCACTCACTCATTCATTCATTCATGTATTCACACATTCACCCATTCACTCATTCATTCACTCACCCATTCATTCAGTCACCCATTCACTCATTCACTCATTCATTCGTGTATTCATTCACTCATTCATTCATTCACCCATTCATTCATCATTCTCTCACTCACTCACTCATTCATGCATTCATTCACTCACCCATTCACCCATTCACCCATTCACCCATTCACTCATTCATTCACCCATTCACTCATTCATTCACCCATTCACTCATTCATTCACCTATTCTCAGCACAGGGCAGTTTTGTCTTCACACTTTCCTCCTTTCTTCCTCTCTAGTCCTTCCTTCCATTCCCTTTCCATCTCTCTCTTCCCCTTTCCTCCCCTCCCTCCCTGTCGTTTTCCATGCTCAATACCCTCATTGGAGGTAGGAAATATTATTTCTGATGTATGGATGAGAAAGATGAGCTTCAGAAAGGTGGACGTTTTGCTAGCCGCACACAGTGGGGAAGTGGCGAGGGAGCTGGAGCTCTGTGTAGGACCACGATCCCCTTGAAGGCAGGGTCGGGTCTGGGTCACCTCTGTGTTCCCTGCCCCAGGCCGGGCCCATGGCTTCATGAGGCTGGCTCCTTGCTGCCTGATCCAAGAAGGCTTCAGGGTGGAGAAGACTTGAGACATTCCTTCAAGAACAGGAAGGACGTAGAATTCAAAGCAGAAAGAATGATCTTGATCGTCAGTAAAGACCATAGTGACCACTTACCCACTACCTACTCTGTGTCCACTACTGGACTAGGTACTTACACATACACAGGGGGTCCCCCCAAATGTATACACACTGTAGATTCTATGACATTTCTAAAATGAAATGCATTTTTCCCCCCAGCGTTACCATTTTTTATTTTTTTAATTAAATTTTTATTTTATTTTTTTGGTTACAGGTGTTTCTCCTTTTTTACCCGATTGGCACCCCCTTCCCCATCCTCCCACCCCATCCCCGGCTTTGTTGTCCATGTCCATTGGTCATGCATACATGCATAAGTTTTGTGGTTTATCTCTTCCCACGCCCACCCCCTTTTCTGAGGGATGTCAGTCTGTGCCCTACTTCCATGTTTCTGGGTCTACCATATTCCTCAGACTGTTATGTTCATTATATTCCATATATAATTGAGATCATGTGGTATTTGTCTTTTTCTGCTTGGCTTATTTCACTTAGGATAATACTTTCCAGGTCCCTCCAGGTCATCTCAAAGGATAAGAGATCTTTTTTTCTTACAGCTGCATAGTACTCCATTGTGTATATGGACCACTGCTTTTTTATCCATTCGTCTACTGATGGACACTTGGGCTGTTGCCACATCTTAGCTATTGCAAATAGTGCTGCTATGAACGTGGGGGTACATATATTCTTTCTGATTGGTGTTTCAGGCTTCTTAGGGTATATTCCTAGAAGCGGGATCACTGGGTCAAACAGAAGTTCCATTTTTAATTTTTTGAGGTAACACCATAGTGTTTTCCGTAGTGGCTGCACCAGTCTGCATTCCCACCAGCAGTGTACTAGAGTCCCCTTTTCTCCACACCCTCGCCAACACTTGTTGTTTGATGATTTGTTGATGGCGGCCATTCTGACAGGTGTGAGGTGATACCTCATTGGTGTTTTAATTTGCATCTCTCTGATGATTAATGATGTTGAGCATTTCTTCATATGTCTCTTGGCCATTTGTATGTCCTGTTTGCAGAGGTGTCTATTCAGTTCCTCTGCCCATTTTTTAATTGGGTTCTTTGTCTTCCTTTTGTTGAGTTCTATGAGCACTCTATATATATTGATATGATCATGTGGTTTTTATTCTTCATTTTGTTTATGTGGTGTATCACATTTATTGATTTGCAAATATTGTACCAGCCTTGCATTCCTGGAATGAATCTCACTTGTTCATGGTGAATAATTTTTTTGATGTATTGCTGGATCCGATTTGCTAGTATTTTGTTCAGGATTTTGGCGTCTATGTTCATCAGGGATATTGGCCTGTAGTTTTCTTTCTTTGTAGTGTCTTTTTCTGGTTTTGGAATTAGAATTATGCTGGCCTCATAGAACGTGTTTGGAAATCTTCCTTCTTCTTGAATTTTTTGAAATAGTTTGCGGAGAATGGGTGTTAGTTCTTTTTTGAATGTTCAGTAAAACTCCCCTGTGAAGCTATCTGGGCCTGGGCTTTTGTTTGCTGGGAGAGTCTTGATTACCTCTTCAATTTCCTTAGTTGTTATTGGTCTGTTCAAGTTTTTTATCTCTTCTGGGTCCAATTTTGGAAGACTGTGTTTCTAGAAATTTGTCCATTTCACTTAGATTGTCAAATTTGTTGCCATATAGTTGTTCATAGTAGCTATTAACCATCTTTTGTATTTCCGTGGTGTCGGTTGTTACTTCTCCTCTTTTATTTCTGATTTTGTGTATTTGGGTTCTCTCTCTTTGTTTCTTGGTGAGTCTAGCTAAGGGTCCATCAATCTTGTTTATCTTTTCGAAAAACCAGCTCTTTGATTTGTTGATCCTTTGAATTGTTTTTTAGGTCTCTATGTCATTTATTTCTGCTCTGATCTTTACTATTTTATCCTTCTACTTGCTCTGGGGTTTTCTTTTTGTTTGCTTTCTAATTCGTTAAGTTGTGAGGTTAGACAGTCAATTAGAAATTTTTCTTGTTTCTTGAGGTAGGCCTGTAGTGCTATGAACTTCCCTCTCAGAACTGCTTTCGCTGCACCCCATAGATTTTGTGTTGTTGTGTGTTCCAGGAAGTTTTTAATTTCTTTCTTGATCTCCTCGGTGATCCATTCATTGTTTAATAACATGCTATTTAGCCTCCATGTGTTGAAATGTCTTTGCATGTTCTTGTTGCAATTGATTTCTAGTTTCATGCCATTGTGATCTGAGAAGATGCTTGATATGATTTCAATCTTCTTGAACTTGTAGAGATTTAGTTTGTGTCCTATCATGTGGTCTATCTTTGAGAATGTTCCATGTGCACTTGAGAAGAATGTGTATTCTGTAGTTTTGGGGTGTAATTCTCTGTAGATATCTATTAAATCCATTTGGTCTAGTGCTTCATTTAGAGTCTCTGTTTCCTTGCTAATTTTTTGTCTAGAGGATCTATCCAGTGCTGTCAACAGGGTGTTGAAGTCCCCTGCTATGATTGTATTGCTGTCGATTTCTCCTTGGAAGTCCTCCAGAAGATTTTTAATATATTTTGGTGCTCTTATATTGGGTGCATATATGTTTATCAAGGTTATATCTTCCTGTTGGATAGATCCTTTCAATATTACATAGTGGCTTCTTTGTCTCTAGTTCTGGCCTTCATTTTGAAATCTATTTTATCAGATATAAGTATTGCTACCCCAGCTTTTTTTTGCTTTCCATTTGCTTGGAAAATTTTTTTCCATCCCTTCACTTTCAACCTATGTGAGTCTTTTGTTGTGAGGCGGGTCTCTTGTAAACAACATATAAATGAGTCATGCTTTCTTATCCAGTCAGCTACTCTGTGTCTTTTAATGGGAGCATTCAATCTCATCTTCGGTGGAGGTCTCTTGCCCTTTCCTTTGGCTTCTGTTTCTGTGTTTCACCATTTTGGCTATCACAGTGGGCTTTGGAGCCTGTCAAGTTCTCCCTGTGGGTGTTGGTGTTCTGCTGTTTGTGGCTCCCTCTCCTGGGTTTAGATGAGCGAGGGAGGACCCACATTAAACACCACTGTCAAGTCTTGCTTTCCTGGTTCAAGTTGCTAACCCAGGAAAGGTACTGTTATCCTCTAGCTTTTTGCCTGGAGGCTAGCAGTCAGGTTACTTGAAGAGTTTTGGGTTGTCAGTTGATTGAAAAACTCCCTCAGGTGCTCAGCATAAGGGGATTTCACCAGGGTGGGGCAGATGATGGTTGTTAATGAGCCTCAATAAACACTTCAATGGCCCACAGGGTGGGGTTGGATCTCCGAGGGAGGGGCTGCTGCCTCTCCTCAGAGCCCTGGGAAGGAGCAATGTGGCCACCGTCCTGCGTGGCTGTAATTCAGCAAGAGCTCTGAGCACCCTCCAAATCCTGAGTGTCCTGACACAGTTCCAGTCCAGTCTGCCCTCCCTCTGCCGGAGCCCAAGGTGAGTGGCTGTGGCTGTTTTAGCCTCTGTCCCGGCTGCGCTGTGGAGCCGCCTGGGAGTGTGACCCGAGGGCGCTGCTCACCGTGGGCTCCTAGCCCCCATCCTGCGCCTTCGCATTCCTACCAGGATCGAGTCAGTGTCCCTGGTTATATGGTCCTCCAAGCTGCTTTTCTGTTGCTTTCCTATCATTTTGTCTGTGTTATAGTTGTAATTCCAGTTTGGTTCTGGGAGACGGTCTGTGTAGCTCCGTTCACTCCGCCGCCATTTGGGAACCCCTCACTGTGCAGAAGCTTTTGAGTTTGATGTAGTCCCATGTGTTCATTTTCTCCTTTGTTTCTGTTGCTTTAGGTGATGTATCTGAAAATTCTGCTCCGTATGATGTCTGAAATTTTGTTGCCTACATTTTCTTCTAGGATTTTTATGGATTCATGGGTCACATTTAAGTCTTTTATCCATTTTGAGTTTATTCTTATGTATGGTGTAAGGTGATGGTCTAGTGTCATATTTTTGCATGTAGCTGTCCAATTTTCCCAGCCCCATTTATTAAAGAGGCTGTCTTTACTCCACTGTATGCTCTTGCCACCTTTGTCAAATATTAATTGAGCATATTGCCTTGGGTCCATTTCTGGGTTCTTATTCTTTTTTTTTTACCTTCACCCAATGACATTTTATATATATATATATATTTTATTCAGATAGAGTGGGAGGGACACAGAGAGAGAAACATCAATGTGAAAGGGACACATCAAGTGGTTGCCATCCACACAACCCAACAAGGGCCGGGGACAAACTGCAACCGAGGTATGTGCCCTTAGTGGGAACTGAACCTGGGTCTCTCCAGACTGCAGGCCAACACTCTAACTGCTGAGCTAAACCAGCCAGGGCTAAAATGAAATTTATTTTAATAAACCCTGGCTTTATAATTATTCAGTGTGTATACCTTTTTTGGGGATACCCTATATAATTGCCCTGTGAGGTAGGGACATGTCCCCATTTTGCTGAGGAGGAAACTGAAGCTCAGAGAGATGAAATGACTTGCCCAAGATGACACAGCAAGTGAGCAGTGGAACTGGGGTTCGGCCCAAGTCTGTCTGCTCCAAAGGCCGGGAGCATCTTAGCCTCTGCGCTGAGCTGGCCCGTGAGCCTCTGTGGGTGAGCCTTCCCGACCGGGACGGAAGGGCTGCAGGACGCACCATCTCTCCCGGGACCCTCTTGCCGCTGACCACAATGTGCTGGTGCTGAAATGATCCACACGACCTCACGTGGGACATTTCTCCCGCCCGCCCTCCCTCCGTTTGGTTCCTTCTCAGGATTCCCTTGGGGTTCCTTGGTGGACAGGAGGAACACGCTGCTCCAGAGCATCCCCTCCTGGGGCCTGCCTTAGGGAGCAGAGGGCCGGCCCCTCTCACAGCTAAAGGGTCCCCTGCCTGCAGGCAGAGAGGTCTGTGGAGCCGGCTTAGAAACACTCACCGGCTCAACCCTCACTTTCCTTCTGCGGAGATGGATGGAGTCAGAGTTCCTTGTCATTCTGGCCAGGTCCACTCTGTCAGCCTAAGGGGAAAATTAAATCTCATAGACGTGAGCTCTGGGGAATGTCCAATCAGAGCTCACTCTCCCCAAGCAAACATCGGGCTTCTCGCTGGAATCCACTCCCCATGGATGGCAGTTATGGGACGGAGGAGTCAAGAACATCAGCTGGGCTTCTTACCTGAGCAGCGCAGGCAGCGACACGTCACTGGCTGAGACGAAGGACATGGGAAGGAGAGGGGACGAGGCTAAGCCCCTGTTGGAGGCAGAGTCTGACACGTCCTCGGGGGGCTGGGTCTGTGGGCGTGGGGCCCAGGGGAGTGGTCGGGGCCGCGGGGGGAGATTTGCCATCTGTGACTTCAGTGGTCAGACAGGAAGCCCAGAAGGGGCTGAACTTCCTGATGACAGTGAAAAGCATGAGAAGAAGGGAGCCCTGGGCGTTGAAGACGTTGTCAGAATTCACAGGCCACGGGCAAGGGACGCAGAGAGGGAAAGCCCTGTGCTCAGTGCTTTTATGCCCGTGTCTCCTCCACCGCTGGGGGAGGTCAGACTTCAGGCCCGGCCTCTTCGTTCATTTCGATGAACACAGTGGTTGCCTCTGTGCTCAAGATGGGGACACAGAGGCATTGGACGTGGATCTGTCCTCAAAAAGCTCACTCTCTAGTGGGCAAGGCAGACGGTGCCTTGTGTGAAGTGGGGACGTGGCCGCGTGCCAGCCCACTCAGAGGCCCCAGAGGCTGGAGGAGCAATCCCAGCCAACGGTTCAGGGAAGGGAGGGCGGCTCGGCGTGCGGGGAGCGCTTTTACCCCCCAAGATCAAATTGATAACAACAAGTTCGTTCACGGCGCCTGATTTATCTGCCAAGCGGATATCTCCCCTGTGTGACCACGTTGCCATAGCTGTCACCCCCGATACAAGGACTAGACAAATACTCTCTCTAGATTCCAGGTACGAGTCGGAGAATGAAATCATAACTCACTTTAGAAGCCAGTGATACATATTTATACCCTCCCTGTGCAGGCCGGAGAGGGCTCTTCACCGCCTCCCCCACTGTGGACGGATGTCAGTCTCCTCTCCAGTCTGTCAACGGGGCTGCCGCTCCAGCCAGATTCAGCGTCACGTGGCTTTGTGCAGAGACAGCTCATCACGGGGACATTTGCTTCATGCGCCCATCCCAGTGGCTCCCTGCGGCGCTGGTGCCTGATACTGCTCCGTAAGTGACATTTCTTTCCTTCTGGAAAAAATCTTTCCGCCGCCCACACCTTGTTCTCCCTGTCTTCCCCTCCCACAGAAGCAGTGAATGTCAAACATGTCTACAGCAGGGGAGTCAAGACCCAAGGCCAAACACAACCCCTGTGAACTCTCCTTGGCCCACGTGGAGTTGGCCCGGTTTAATGAACTGGGCTAATTTTTGGGTGGAGACCTGACTTTTATAGCTATACTGAAAACAACAACGACAGGTTGGTTTTGTACCCTGTGTTTTCTGGGGGCCATGTGCCCTCTCTTCACAGTTTCTCCTGCAGAAGTTTTCAGGTTCCTCCTCCTATCTTCTCACACAGTTTAGGTGCCTACCCTGTGGACACGAGATTGGTCTTTTTTTTTTTTAATCATCATCCAAAGATATTTTTCCATTTCAGAGAGAGTGGGAGGGAGGGAGAGGAAGGGAGAGAGAGAGAGTGAGAGAGAGAAAGATCGATGTGAGAGAAACACATCGAGTGGTTGCCTCCCGCATGACCCCAGCCAGGTCTGGGGACGAATAGAAACCAAGGTGCGTGCCCTTGACCAGAATTGAACCCGCCACTCATTGGTCCGTTGGCCGATGCTCTAACTGCTGAGCCAAACCGACCAGGGCGAGATTGGTCTTTTTCATGCTTTATCTACCATGGTGTTGGGTCTACCAGCTGGTCATTTGTGCAAGGGCGTGGGCCACACTACATTCCTACTTCACTGATTATATCAAATTAAATTGCAAGTTAGTGAAGATTTGAATGTAAATTAAGAAACCATAGAGGACTAGATGTAGATGTGGGTGAAATGAAAGAATATTGGATGGACAAGAGTTCTAAACATCACAAAAACCATGAAGCCAAAATAATAGACAAACACATAATTTAAAATACTGCTGTGTGGCAAGGCTGCCGTAAATCCGCCAGAAAGCAGGCACCGAACTGGCAAAAATATTTGCAACAAATGACGGAGAGAACATTTCCTTATTAATGCAAGTTCTCAGAAATTCTAATGGAAGAACAAAAGAGAAAAATGAGCAAAGGGTAAATAGGCCCTTTCCAGAAAAAAAAAAAAAAAGGGAAGAAATGTCTGAAAAGACATAGCACCTCAATATCATAACTAAAAAAATAAAATATAAAATAAAAGTGAATTTGATTTTTTAAAAAGTGAATTTGCTTTTCATTGATTTCAGATTGGTATATGTGAAAAGGGAATGGGAACCTGGAAAACTCATGTTGTTGGTAGTACAGTGGTACATTGATTTAGGTGGAAAATTTGCAATATCTACTATGCCCAGGAATTCTATTTCTTTTCTTTTTAAATTTATTTTTTATATTTAAGTATAGTTGGTATACAATTTTATATTGGTTATGTTAGTTTCGGGTGTACAATATAGTAATTTGACATTTTTATACCTTATAGTGTGATCAATCCACTAATTCTAGTAAACTTATTATTGACTATATTCCCCTTCACCTTTTTATATTCATCCCTCACCTCCTCCCTTCTGGTAACCATCCCTTTGGTCTCTGTTTCTATGAGTCTGTTTTTGTTTTGTTTGCTTGTTTTATTTTGTTTTTAGATTCCACATATAAGTGAAGCCACAGAGTATTTGTTTTTCTCTGCTTGATTTATTTCACTGATCACAATACCCATCTATGTTGCTGTGAATGGCAAGATTTCATTCTTTTTCATTGGTGCATAGTATTCTATTGTGTATATGTACCACATCTTCTTTATCCACGCATCTATCGATGGGCACCTAGGTTGCTTCCACATCTTGGCTGTTGTAACTAGTACTACAATGGAAATAGGGGCACAGATATCTCTTTGAATGAGTATTCTCATTTTCTTTGGATAAATATCCAGAAGTGGAATTGCTGGGTCATATGGTTTATCCATTTTTAGTTTTGAGGCACCCAGGAGTTTCATTTCTAGGGATATACTAGAGATTGTCTTACTTTTACATGCAACTCAGCAGTGACCATATTGTGGTCACCAGCCTGGGGCACACTCTCTTCATCTGTAAAATGGGAAGGACACAGCCCAGTGGGCTATACCATGACAGCTGCATTCCTGAGAAACCTCACGTGCTCAAAACTTGTATTTTAGAAACAGTTTTTTTGTTTGTTTGATGAGGGGGAAAAAGGGAGTTGGGCTAGCACATTTAAAACTCACAATTCTTTCCTTGTGGGAGTTTAAATTACGAGGGAGTTGTTTTTGTTTTCTTTATGTGTTTTCATTGATTTTTTTAGAGAGAGAAACATCCATGTGGAGAGATATATAGATTGGCTGCCTCCTGCACGCCCCCTACTGGAGATCGAGCCTGCAACCTGGGCATGTGCCCTGACCGGGAATCAAACCGGGACCTCTCAGTCCATGGGGCAACGCTCCATCCACTGAGCCACACTGGCCAGGCTCAGGAGGGAGTTTTTAGAAATAGCTCTGAAGATTATTTTTTTCAGGGCACCTCAACATAACAATTTGATTGATTAAAGTAGGCAAGACTAAATCTGAATGAAACATTGTATCATGTCAAAACCAGTGTGTTTCTGAGAGTCAGGATAAACGCAGCCACCTGCTTAGGCCAAAGAATAAGTGAGACCACAGCAGGCCCCCCACTCGAAGTGGGTTTCCTTCCACCTTGCTGGTTTGCTCTAGGTGGTGTCAGTGAGGGGCTGGTGTGGTCAGTCGTGTCCCTAGCCAAGCTCTGGCTCTGGCTTCTGGGTTAGCAGCATTTGTCCGGAAGGAGACACGTGTCCACTACAAAGCCTCAGTGTCCCCATCTGTAGCAAAAAGTAGCTTAGTGATGAGTTTCCAGAGGTCAAGGACCTGGCCTGGGCCCAGAACGTAGGCGGCACCATACCAAGGAGATTATTCCTCTTATTGCTCATTTGCTCCAGCCCAGCTTCTGGAACTGCTCCTCACGGCCACCACCTTTCCAGTGTTCCTCTGACATTTCCCAGTTAAAAATGCCTTAGAGGACATTGCAGTGTGGGGGCAGGTGGGCGTGTGCATGACGTAGCATCGTGCTGTGAGTACTGTCGAGGACACGGGTGGTGGGAGAAGAGGAGAGGGGTCATTCTGCAGGCTTTGGGGGTGCTCACATCTGACTGTCAGGGAAAGAGCTGATCAGGGCGGCGGAGGAGGGGAGTGACACCCAGTCACAGGGACCTGGCTCTGGGGGCTCCATGGAGAGGGAGGTGCATAGGAAGACCACCACTCTGGTAAAGCAACTTCGAGAACGTCATTCACAGGCCTGGCACATGGAAGGTGCTTGAAGGTGCTAGTTCCCATGGTCCAAGGCCCTCAGGGGCTACCTTTCCCTGGTGCAGAATGAACAAAGCTGTGTCCCTGAGGTAGTGGCTGAAGTTTCTGTCTCCCATGAGTCTGGCTTGGTTTTCGGCTTCCTTGGATTTTCATCAAAGACCATTCTGAGAAACGGTTCAGACCGTGGGGGGACTCTCTGATTAGTAAGATGACCCAAGGCAGAGGCCAGAGCCCTGCAGGACACAGGAATCCAGCTGATCTGTAACCACGCCTGCAGGCTGGCTGCTGCTCGGGGTGTCCTTGCCCTGCCCAGCCTGGGGCATGGCACTGTGCCCTGTGGCTCTGCGTGGGGCCAGGGAGCTAGGAGGAGCTGACCCCAGCTCCCTGCCTCTACCTCCGGGAGGGAGGCTGCGCTCTGAGGTTACAGTGCAGACCTGGCCTTGGCCTGGGGCTCTGCTGGGCTGGAACCTGACCTGGAGAGAGGTCAGGGGTTCACCTGACCCCTCAGATCCCTTCACCTTCTGAGACCCCACCAGAGGAGCAGTGAGATGGTCCCCCAGGCCGTCCCTGGTCTCCACAACCCCTGTCATTTACTGAGAGCCTACCAAGTGCCAGGCCCTTTCCCGCTGCGTATACATATATCTTTTATTGAGTTTATTGGGGTGACATTGGTTAATAAAAGTATATAGGTTTCAGGTGTACAATTCTATAATACATCATCTGTGTATTGTGTGCTCAGCATCCAAAGTCAAGTGTCCTTTTGTCCCCTCTACCCCCCCTTTACCCTCTTCTATCAGCCACCCACCCCCTTGTTTTGCTTAATCCCTTCACCTTTTTCACCCAGCCCGAAAGCCCCTCCCCTCTGAGAGCCGTCAGTCTGTCTGTCTCTATGAGTCTGTCTCTGCTGGTTCAGTTCGTTCATTCGATTCCACACACGAGTGACATCCTAAGGTGCCGTCTTTCTCCGATGCCCATTTCGCTCAGCACCGGGCTCTCCCGCCGCCGCTGTGACACGGGAGCGCAGACTCGTGCTCCCGGCCTCACCGGGCACACGCGTCGTCAAGCTGCTGGTTAACGATGATGTCATCTCTCAGTATGTCAGATTGCATTTCTAAAAGCTTGGGACTTTAAAAACAGACACATGCCACTGTTGCTCAGTGGACTGAGCATCATCCCACAGGCTGAGAGGTCCCGGTCATTTCCCCGGCAGGGCACATGCCCAGGTTGCAGGCTTGATCCCCAGTAGGGGGCGTGCAGGAGGTGGCCGATTGATGTTTCTCTGTCACATCGCGATGTTTCTATCTCTCCCTTGCTCTCTCTCTCAAAAAGATAAAATCAAATAAAACATATTTTAAAAACCAAACCCTGTTATCCCCCAGTAATTCCTTACTGTATCACATACCCACTGTGCCCACGTTTCCCACCCGTCTCTAGTTCGGGCGTCGAGTTGGCACCATACGTTGTGGTAGGTTGATTCATTGCTCCACTCTATTTCCATCTGTGGCCTCCCTCTCCGTCTCCATTTTTTCTTTGCAGTGCTTAGTGGATGAAGCCAGGTAACTAGTCCTGTCAGGTGCCCGCTGCAGAATTTTGCTGACCTGAAGCAGACATGTGGACCCAGGTGTGTTTCCAGAGCATCTGTGCTATTCAGGACACCGGCTTCACCCTTGACGGTCTCCTCTCTCCAGTCGTCCTCAAAATGTAATCACATAACGTGCATCTGCTTGAAATCCTCCATCTCAGGGTAAAATCCAAAGTCCCTAGGAGCTAAAGTCCCATTGGACCTGGCAGCTGGCACCTGGCACCTGGCACCTGGCCACTTCTCTGATCTTGCAAATTCCTCCTGACTTTTTGTTCTGGCCACACTGACTTCTTCCCTGTGCTCAGAACACTCCAGCACACCCTGATCCCCAAAGCAGACTGCGGTGCCCCTGAGCTCCCCCGGGGTTCCCGCATGCGCCCTGCACTCACGCTTAGCGCGCACCTGCTTGCTGCCCCTCTATTCTGTCATTGCGGTATTTGGTTGATGACACCAGAAAATTAGCCCTGTCCAATTTCCCACAGTCTGAATTTTGCTGATCTGAAGCTGAAATTTGAACTCAGATGAAGCCTCCCTTGTTTAGGGGGGCGGGATCCAGCTGCACACCCAGCTCTCAGAGGTCCCCACCCTTCATGAGAGGGCTCCTGGCCAATCCTTCCCCCACCCTTCCACCCCCTGCTGTGGCTTAGGGAACTGCTTTGTGTTCTTCTCCAAAGCACACCCTGAGTCAAGCCAGGGTCTGTCTGGTGGAACATGGCTCCCGCCCCAGCTGCCGTGCGCTTTCGGAGCTGCTGAAATCTAGCCAGGGGCCCCCACACCTCCGTGGACACTGATTTCTGAGTTTCCAGCCACTCCCCTCTGGATACAATATCTCCTATTAGGCTGGGCTCATTCATTCATTCATTCATCCATCCACCCACCCACCCACCTATCCATCGATCCATCCACCCACCCATCCGCCCACCCACCCACCCACCCATCCACCCATCCATCCATCCATCCATCCATCCATCCATCCATCCATCCAAGCTTAAATGGGGCCCGTCCTGCCCTGGGTGAGGTGCTGGGCCATGGCACAGTGGTGAGCCAGGCCGGCTGGGGAGAGAGGCAGGCACCCATGCAGAGACCATGCAGTGAGATGGGTGCCACCATCCAGGACAGTACAGGATGCCCTGGGAGCGTGGAGTTTAGGCATTGGTCTTCCTGGAGGAAGGACATCGAAGGTGAGCTCCGACGGCTGCTTAGGATTTGAGGGGTGTACCGGTTTGCTGGGGCCGCCTTCACAAAGTGCCCCAGACCAGGTGGCTGAAGCAACAGACAGGTCGTCTCGCAGCCTGGAGGCTGGAAGTCAAAGTCACATGTGGGCCACATGGGTTCCTCCTGGGGCTGCGAGGGAGGGTCTGGTCGAGGCCTCGCTCTCTTCTGGCGGTTTGAGGCCCGGGAAGGCCATGGAGAAGCCTGCAGCTGGTCCTAGGACAGAGTGGCGCCCTCGAAGAACTAGAAAGGGTGTGACAAGGACAGAAGTCAGGCTGAGAACACAGGGGTCTGGGCCGGGGGGGCACTGGAGGGAGAGAAGCAGAGAGGTTCTGGAGATGTGGAGGGAGGGGCAGCGGTCCCCGGGGCACTGACTGAGGACTGGGGACAGGAGGTGCCAGGATGTCCTCCTGGTTTCTGTTTGGTCTGGGGGCAGGGGTGTGGGCGTCAGTGGTCTGGGGCCCCAGGAAGAGCCTGACACCAGTAATGAGCATGTTCCTGGCTCCACTCACCTCCCGAGACTCAGACCCCGTGGTGGTGACATAGCTGAGCGTGGTTACTCCGGGGAACCGAGGAGTCAACACTCTGGGAAGAATGGTGAGTTAAGGCTTTGAAATAAGCGTAGCAAACGGAGAGTCTCCAGCACTCAGACTGTATATTCCGAGTCCAGAAAGAAGGGACGCCCCTAACACTCAGTGGCGGCGGATCCTAAGTGGTCCTTATCACCCACCTTCTACATCATGGTTCCCCCAGAACGTGGCCCCGTCTCGAAGCCTGGCATTCAGGACCCCCAGGGTCTGTTTGAAGACTTTTCCAGCTTCATGCTCTGCTGCACCTCTCGGTGGGACCCTCTGATACACAGAACCACCCCTGTCGCACCTCTGGCCTGGGCAGCTCAGGTCCCCTCCCTTGTCCAGCCTCTCCTGGCACCTGGGTACAGTGTCTGCCATTGCCCTGTCGTTTGTCCTCCCTGCTGTGTCCCCTCGAACTCCCTTATTCTATCATGAGCGTCTTGATGTCGGACAAATGGGAAGGAAAGAAACGAACATGTATTAACCAAGTGGAATGCCAGGCACGACACCATCGGTTTTGTGAATCCGATCACAGTTCACCCCTACCACCCTCCAGGTTTGGTCTCTGAAGTCACCCCATTTACCGGAGAGAACACAGGCTCCGAGGGACGGAGGTGACTTGGTGACAAGTGGCAGAACTCTGCCCTTTCCACTTCAGCTAGCTGGGTAAGTGCTTGTTGATGAAAGAATGAACGAATGAATGAACGAACAAATGAATGAAAAATCAGAGGGACGGAGGAGGTCAGAAGAGCACTTGTGGCCTCTCTCATTTCGCGGTTGGAAAGAAGGTAGAAATTAAGGTAGAAAATCTGTCCAATAAATGAAGTTGGTGATGAAATCCTGTACAACACAGACCCCTGGAGAGTGGAGGGGCCCGACCTTCATTCCCGGGTGACCTTGGGCAGATCACTCCCACAGGGAAGAAGAAGGCTGCCCACTGTCTCAGAAGCTCTCCATTCACCGTCATTCTCTCGGTTACCGTGACGGTCCCCACGAACTCCCACACCGACTGGCCAGAGGTTGGTCTTTCAGAGCTCGGAGCAGGGGGTGGAGAGTGGATCAGACGGTGGCCCTCACTTCTCTCCAACAGGACCCTGGTCATCCCAGCAGGTGACCAACTCAGAAAGGATGAGACCGTTTCGTTCCAGGCAGGGTGGCGCCCCGGCGTGCATTCATTTCCAACGAAGCTGTGCTCACCCATCTGCCAGGCGCAGATTCGTTTCCGCTCGTGCAGTGGGGACAACCAGGGAGGGAGGGAGCAAGGGTGTCAGGCTCCATCATCAACCAAGGCTCCGGAAGCCCATGCTCAGACACGGAGATGCTGAATCCTGCGGTCTCTTTCCTGACTCCCTGCCCCTGACACTCCGCACTTTTATTTTATTTATTTTTTTAAAAATATGCTTTTATTGATTTTTTTAGAGATAGAGGAAGGGAGAGAGAGTTAGAAACATTGATGTGAGAGCAATACATCGATGTGAGAGAGAAACATTGATTGGCCACCTCCTGCACCGAGCCCACAACCCGGGCACGTGCCCTGACTGGGAATCAAACTGGGACCTCTCAGTCCATGGGGCGATGCTCAATCCATGGAGCCACACTGGCCGGGCCACCCTGTGCTTTTATTTATTTATTTATTTATTTATTTATTTTCCTCACCAGTGGACATTTTTGCATTTATCTTTAGATAGAGCAGGAGGGAGAGAGGGTGGAAGAGAGAGAGAGAGAAACATTGATGTGAGAGAGACACATGTACTGGTCACCACCCACACGACCTCAACCGGCCCGGGGACAAACTGCAACCGAGGTACATGCCCCTACAGGGAACCAAACCCGTGACTCTCTGGTCCTTGGGCTGACGCTCTACCTGCTGAGCCAAACTGGCCAGGGCCACCCTGCACCTTGAAACCACAAAGATGTCCTGGTTCCTAGAAAGCTTGTTGGATGCGTTTCGCTGTCTCTTCTGGTTACACTGCGGTCCTCTTTAAGGCTGAATTAGACCAAAGCAGACAATTTTTGAGAGCACGTAATTCCATTTCCCGTAAACATCACAAATGTGTTCCTGGGTTCATTTCTGTTCTTTCTTCATTCGCTCAACAATATCGATGATGGCATCTCAGATGTTCCAGGCCCCCAGCTTCCTAATAGAAAAAGGGGACCTCGGTTTATCCCTCATCCTAAATTTAGAATCCCATGAGCAACTTGACTGTGCTAAGACGCCTTGACAAGGGAGAAGGATCAATACAGCGAATCCTGCTTGTTAAGATGTTGCAGAAAATTTCTGCATCGGGGTTCATGAGAGAAATTAGCCTGTGATCTTCTTATAATTTATTTTTCAGGTTTTGGTACCACGATGATGCTGGCCTTATAAAATAACATGAGGTGAGAGGTCCGAAGAGTGTGGTAAAATGGAGTCACTCCTTACTATCGGGTAGAATTCATTAGTGAAGCCGGTTGGATGACCCTGAGTTTTCTTCGTGGGAAGGTTCCCATCACGAATTCAATTTCTTTGATAGAGATGAGACAGCAATCAGATTATTTTTCCTCGTGTGTCAATTTTAGCAGATTGCGTTTTTCTAGGAATTTGTCAATTTCGATTATATTTTAAAATTTATTGGCATAAGGCCTCTTATTATATTTTGATTTTCTATAGGATCCTGCGGTGACGTTCCCCTTGCCGTTCCTGGAGCTCGATATTGGTTATTAGTGCTCTCTGCTCTTTTTCTTATTCATCAATCAGTTTGCCAGAGGGTTATCAATATGAACAGTCTTCAAAGAATCAGCTTCTGGCTTTGTTAGTCAACTCTGTTTTCTTTCATTAATTTCTGCTCTTCATTTCCTTTCTCCTACTTCCTTTGGTTGTATTTTGCTGTTTGTTTTTCTTTCTATCTTCTTGAGAGGAAAGCTTAGACCATTGATGTTCAACCTTTTCCTTTTCTAATAGATGCAATTAAGGCTATAGTTTCCCCGGAAGTTTTGATAAGTAGTAGTTTCATTCTCCTTTCGGGCAAGATATTTTCTAATTTCCAATGTTGTTTCTTCTTTGACACAAGGGTTATCTGAAAAATATATTTATTTCAAAATAGAGAGACTGCTCTAGCAACCTGTTGGTTTTGCTGGGAATATCTAACTGATTTTCACTGTGTTTGGAGCACTTGGTCTGCATGGATTGAATTCTTGGACATTTGTCAAGATTTGCATTACAGATCAGGATGTCGTTAATTCTGGGAAATCCAAAGAACAATTTTTAGCCCCGTTGATGAACTTTATTGTAATTTGTTCACTTTTGCTATCTTTTTCCTCACATCATCTCCCTTCACTTAATTCCTGCAGCTGCCTTTCCGGGTCATTTCCAAGCCCCCCTTTTCAGGTAGAAGAACCAAAGACTCATAGGACATTGGTTAAGGGCTGGATGGGAATCGTTTTCCCGCCCCTCGTTAGCTGTTCGACCTTGGGGAAACTGCTCAACCTTTCTGTGTCTTATTGTCCCCAACTGTGAAATGAGGATGGTGATGGCATCTGGCCGACACGGTGGCTGCGGACCAAGGAGCTGAAATGGACAAACGCGCAGAGGGCGTCTGACACAGAGAAGGTGTCACAGATGTTTGCTAACAGAAGTGCAGCTGGGGTCCAGAGAGGGAGTATCTCGGGACGCAGCTCAGCTAATGCCGCACAGCAAACGAGAAGCCACGCCCAGGCCTGCCTGGCTTTCGTCATTGCACTGTGCTGCCTCTCACATCTTATCCCAAGCCAGTGACAGTTCGGGGGGGCACGTAGGTATCCGCGGACTTGCCAGCCTCGTCTACTGGTGACGGCGGTGGGTCTGAGTAAGTCCTGAGCTCAGTGTGAGTGTGAGCTCAGCCATGAGCGATGGGGAAGGGGGGCCGGGGGACGCCAGTGGCAAGTTTGTGCCATCCCTGCCCTAAGCCAAGGGTCACCTCTTTCAGGAGATATCCTCAACTGCTTCACCACACATGGGCTCTCTCTTCTGTGAGGCTCGTTGAGTGTGGCCACCACCACTAACTCTGGAGGAAGGAGAGTCCGCGTGCTCACACCCAGGCTGAGGCAGAAATGGCAGATGCTGCGTCTCAGCCAGGAGGTCCGAGTTCGAGTTCATGGGCATATCTCCCGGGGATTTCCGTACACGTGGGGAGAGTCTGAGCAGGGCTGCAGTTCTTGCCCTGTGTCCATCTGTGCCTGCTGTAGGGCCACTGTTACCCCTCCTCTGACCCAGGAACCACGGTGCATAGACGTCCGCATTGGCCGAACACCTACAGTTTCCTTCTCTCTAAAACGTGAACGCAAGGACCATACCTTGTTCTTCTTTGTGTCCTCCCCAGGTCGTAGCATCAACCTGGCCACCCAACAGATGCTTAGCAAATGCCACTGAGTTGACCTGACTCTCATTCTGGTGGACATAATACTTAGGTGAGTTCATCACACATGAACATCTGAAGTCAGATAAAACAGGCGTCTCCATATCAAGACTCAGGAGACAATAGCTCTGCCTCAGACTTGGTCTCACGGGATGGGGAAGAGAAGGTAACAATTAGTGAGCGATTACTAAGGTGGCAGGATTTTGGCAAACATTTCAGGTACTGTACAATGATCTCAATTCACTCAGAAACGCGGTTGAAGGATGAGCTCCCGCATTTTGCAAGGGAAGCATCTGAGACCCAGAGAGGTCGGAGGACTGGCTCGTGGTTATGCAGCAATAACTAGCAGTGCTGGGATCTGACCCCAGGTCAACAGGCCTCCAGAACCCAGGCTCTTCCCATTATACTCTTCTGCCTCAGGTTGTCCATCCATCTGTCCATCTGTCAGTCCACTGATGCAACCATCCATCTGTTCATCTGTCTGTCCATCCATCCATCTACCCATCTATTTAAAAATATTTAGCACCTACCGTATACCAGGTAAACAAGGTCCACGTCCCCATGGAGAGATACAGACAAGAAACTATCAAAGAAACAGCAGGAAGTTGAATATGACCCACTGGGCTGGTGCCACCGAGGCCCAGGGGAAGGTGGCTCTGGGAAGCAGTACAGCGAGAGTCGGGAGACCTGGTGTTAGTCCCACCCCTGCGCTGCCCCCTGGCTGACCTTGTGCCAAGCACCTCACTTCTTCGTTCCTCTGTTTCTCGTTTGTGCAACAAAGCTTTGGACTAAAGATATGATCTTGAAAGTTTCCTCTGGCCCCAAGATTCTCTACTCCTAAGTCCTTAAGGAATTCTGCTTTCTCATTCCTTTCTTCATCAATAATGCATGTGAAATTGCACAAAAAGCCAAAAACAAGTGCTCACGTAGCCACAGAAGTGGATTCCTGGGGTCTGAAACCCAAGGATCTGTCGCTCTGAGCCTGAGGACAATTTACTTGGAGTCTGAGCTATTTCCACTTGCCTCAGTGGACGGAAGTTTCTCAGTCCGAGTTCTCACGTGGGAGCCCAGAGCTATTTTCCAGGAGGGAGGTGGGCTTATTTATCAAATCAAGTCCCGCTGTGGAAGTGGACTTCGTGTGTACACCGTTCGTATGTCCAGCAAATACTGTCTGATCCCAGACGAGGACAAAATTAAACTTCACCGTGAAGGGTCTGCGTCACTGCAGGTGTTCAATCCCAGGGACTCCACAACACCTCCCGACACCCGTCTCCATTTTCATGCTTCTCAACTTGGACCTGAGAGCAACCACGCTTGATCATCCCCTTTCTTATTAAAAAAAAATTCAGATTGTAGAAGTCACGCCTTCCCCATATTGAAAATACAGCAGAGAATAAATAAGAAAAATCACCGCCCATAATCCCACCACCCACGGATAAACACTATTAACATTTTATCGTATTCCCTGCCAGTCTGTTTATGCTTTTCAGAGTAGTTGGAATCATACTTTATAACCTTTTTCTATCTTGCTCGTTTACTTAATGTTATATCATTAAGCATTTTCCCATGTCGTTACGAACGCGTCATTTGTAACGGTGAGCAGACTTCCATCTTGTGCAGGCAGATCAATTTACTTAGCCGTCCCTAACATTCAGCATTTAAGGGTTTTCTTACCCATAATATTTTACTATTATGAATGATACTGCGATGAACGTGTTTTGTGCATACATCTTTGTCCGTGCGCCAGATTATTTTTCCAGGAGAAATACCCAGATCAAAAACTTACTGGTCAAGACTTGACCGGGTGGCTCCGTTGGTTGGAGCGTCATTCCATACACCAAAACGCTGTGGGTTCGATTCCCAATCAGGACACATACCTAGGTTGTGGGTTTGATCTCCAGTCAGGGTGTGTGCAGGTGGCAACCAACTGATGTTTCTCTCTCACATCGATGTTTCTCTCTCTGTCCCTGCCTCTCTCTAAAAATAAACAAACATATCCTCGGGTGAGGATAAATAAACAGGCAAAAAAAAAACACACCCCAACAAAAAGACTAAACTTCCTAGTCATTTTGCTTTCCAGAACTACTGTGCCCAGTTTCTCCTCTTCCCAGCTGTCTGTGAAGACCCTCAAAGCCCCACCACCCTGCACCAGCAGAGACTGTTACCATTAACCAGAAACTTTGCTGGTCAGGTAGGGAAAGAGGACCTGTTCTTATTTCAGTTTGCATTTCTTTCATTGTGAGCATGGTCAGATGCACATTATAATGGTTAACAGCTGTTTGTATTTCCTCTCCTTTGAATTGTCGGTGTTTGATCGTCCCTTCTTTCCAGGTGATCTTTTCTCTCCGGATTTTGTCTACAGACCTGGGCTTCCCAACTGAACAACAAAGACCTGAAGAACAAATGAGCCTTCGATTGAATCTCGGTGTCCTCTGTGTTCCCTGTGGAAAAGGTGTTTTGGGAATCTGTTGCCTTAGTGGCTTCAAGCAACCATTTGATGTTGCTTGTGATGTCTGAGTCAGGAACTGGGGAGAGGCTTAGCTGGACACGTAGTCACGGAACAGTGTGGCATCTACTGGGCCGCTGGGGCTGGAGGAGCCACCTCCCGGGTGCTCTGTCACTCACAGGTCTGGCGCCTGGGGGGTGGCTGGAAGGCTGGACTTGGCTGGGACGGCGACAGCGGCACCTAGCTGTGTCATCTTCGGCACGGTGGCTTCAGGGACGCTGGATGTTCTGCGCTCCCAGGCACAGTGGTCCTAGTCCCAAGAGGCAGAAGCTGCTGGTTTCCTAAAGCCAGGCCTGGAAACGGGCAGAACATCGCCTCCGTTGTATTCGGTTGGTCAGCGCAGTCTAGAGCAGGTCCAGGCTCAAGGAGAGGGCACCGCGGCTCGCTCTGGATCGGAGGAGGGTGGAAGAAGGAACGGCCGTCTTTCATCTGCTGCCCACGGTGCCTCACTACGCAGGGTCCGTGATCATGGATCAGGGAGGTGGGAGAAGGCGGGGAGTAAATGAGTAAATGAATGGGCGCTGAGAAGTTACACAGTTTGCAGAAAGCCACCCAGCGGATCACTAGGAGAGCCCAGACTTCAAAGTCAGGATTTTATTGCCCATATTTAGTTCCCCAAAATTTCCTCCTTCCGGGGAAGGGTCTTATCTTGGTAATACGTGTGGAAACCGGCTCTACCTGGAATGACATACAGTTCCAGAACAGAGCCGTGTAGAATCATCCCTCTCCGTTTATATCTCCTGAAATAGCTGTTGTCAGAGGCCGAGCAGGCGGGAGTGAATGAAAACATCTCGGTCTCAGAGTCAACAATATTGGGTGGGAGATTACAGATGCTAATAAGCATAATTTTCAAATCCTTATCTTTCTTCCCCAGACAAGTGACCTGGAGTTATTAGCAGAGCTTATAATGTTAAGCATTAGAGGCTGAGATGATGTGGCAGAAGAGACTACTCTTCTCCTGAGAATTTGGGCATTTTCCCCACACAGCGAGTTTGGCCCAATGGACCCCTGGGTGGGGACTGACTCGGATTTGCTGTCATGACAGAAAGGGTTTCTTTGCCCCGGTTAGTAACTTACGTACTAGTTGTAAGTTTGTACCTCAAACGTCTCCCTGATTTGATTAGTTTTCATGGAATGACTTAATTAATTAGCTAATTCTTCTTCCTTAGGGAAATTTTCTCCATCTTTTTTTTTTCTTCCAATGGACTAATTCATTCTTCCGCTACTTATCCCAACTGCTCTGTTCATTATCTAAGCAATTCTGTTTTCTAGATGGAGTATTTCTACCTGGTCCTTTCTTTCTGTTTTGTTCTTGTTTCAGGTTGTTAATATCTCCATTTATCTTCTTTTATATGTTGATTAGGCTAATTTTAAATTCTTATTCCTCCTGGTCTCATATTTCTGCCTCTTGATAGAATTTGTATTCCAGGATGCTGGTTTTTTATTTTATTTCTTTCAGTTTAGCTGTGCTTTTAAATTTGTGGTCGTGTTTCCTTGTAAACTTATTTTTCCCGAGGGAAGTGAGGAGAGTCAGGCCACGCGTGGGGGAAGGGCAGCCCCAGGCCCAGGCCCAGGCCCAGGTGTGAGCCCCTGCTGCGCTGGGTGGGACGGCGGCCGTGGGGGCCGAAGGAGCAGGGGAGGGATCAGGGCTCCTCTCCCATCCCCCTCAGCCTGGCTGGAAGTCTCCCCCTCAGGTCAGAGTCACTGTGCGCCCATCAAAGAGGATCCCCCTTTCGGAGGTTTCTCATTTCTCTTGTTTCTGGTGTCTCTGGTTGTGGGTCCTTCAGGGCTGGCCTCGGGGGAGGGATCGAGTGTCGGGTTAACTGCAGCATCTTGGTTTGCGTCCTGCCCAGCCTCACCTCCGTTCACCTCCGCATTCTCGCAGTTTCCTTCCTGAAGGCTTTCTGCCTCCGCCCGCCCTCTTTCCGCTGCCCAGTGCCCTTCCTGCCAAAGGCCACCTCGCTGAGCCCTGGTGCCCACGCTGCCCGCGCCAGGCCTCCTCTCACCCTCCCAACCGTCCTTCTAGTACTGCTGTGTCCAGAGCCCTCGCCCGGGCTCCGTCTTGTGCTAAACACAATTTGTGGGGTTCCCATTTGATTCCTCCCATGCTCCTGGCACAGAGAGGGTCAATGACTCATGGAAGGTCACCCAGCAAGCCCATGGCGGTGCAGATTCAAAATGCACAGGACGCCAGGGTCTGACACCTAAGCCCTCAAGCTGCTGCCTTTTCTCAGGGCTTTTCCATTCCCCGCTGCTACCTGTTACCTCTCTGGATCCCGTGTATTTGTTCCCGTCACGGACCCATTCAGCCGGGACTGGGTGTGATCTTCCGCCCCAGGTCCTGTCTTGGCGAAGGTGAAGGGTGGATGGATGGCCTAGCCTGCGTCTCCCATGCCTGCCAGATGCCTTCTGAGGGTCAGCGCGGAGCAGAGCACCTTACACACAGTAGAAACCAACCGACCAGAGAGAAAACCTGCCCCAGCAGGGAACTGAGGAGGATGTCGTCGGATCTTTGTCATAGTGTATTTATTGTGCTTGAGAATTAGTTCAGTCAACAAACATTTATTGAGCACCTACTATGAGCAGTGTCTTTTTGTCTTGGTCTTACCAATTTCTGCCAGAGAGTTTTACATCTATTTCACGAGACTACTGTGCTGGGGCAAACAGGTGTCAGGCTCTGCCTCCTGGGGGAGGGAAACAGGTGTCAGGCCCCTCCCTCTGGGGGGAGGGAAACAGGTGTCAGGTGGAAGAAAAACAGGTGTTAGATGCTTGACAGCTGGTGATCTAAGAGTCTAGAAAAATAGCTCAAAGAACATAGATATTTGATTCAGAAACAAGGGAAACAGGAACTCTATTTCTCCAAGTTTATGAACAAAAGATAAACTATTCATGAGCAAATAGCAAAACTAAGTAAGCATAATACAAAATTAATAAGACATACCTTTTAGAGCAAAGTAAAGGGATTAATAATAAACTAGTATTTACTACTGAGAATTCAAACCCTGCCCCCCCCAAAGCCTTGTTTGATGAGCGTATGATGTCATCTTGCTGTCACTCTGGAGGTGCTGTTGTTGCTAAACCAAGTTCTCTCTAGCTCGTGCCGCCTCCATTAAAAAATTTTTTTTTTTTGAGGTATGATGTTTTTTGAGGCTCTTTTGGCTAAAGATGGAGACATAGCTCTTAAATAAAAAATGGCTTGTTTCATCTGGGGATGAAGCATCTCCTCACCCGCATCCTGTTTATTTGCAGCCACGTTAACACTGCTTCGGACAGACCCACAGACTCACGGCTCGCCACGGACAAGCCCTGCTGGAGAGCGACAGTGGGCGCGGTAGGGGGCCACCCAACATTCTCTTTTATTATTATTATTTTTTTATCCTCACCTGAGGACATTCTTCCATTTTTTTGTTCAGATAGTGTGGGAGGGAGATAGAGGGAGAGATAGGAAGAGAGAGAGAAACATCAATGTGAAAGGGACACATCGAGTGGCTGCCACCCACACGACCCAACCAGGGCCGGGGACAAACTGCAACCGAGGTACGTGCCCTTGGCGGGAACCCGGGTCTCTCTGGACCGCAGGCCGACGCTCCAACTTCTGAGCCAAACCGGCCAGGGCCAAACATTCTCTTTTACATCTTCCTGATGGGATTTTGGCTTTGGCTTGGGGCCATGAGCGCCAGAGGATAAGTTAGGGTTGCTGCAAGATGATCACGGCGGCACTGCTGTTCTCGGTGCAGGTCGTGCGTGAGATGCGAGGGGATGTCTGCTGGGGAAGTTTGAGCAAGTTTCCTGTCTTTAAAAAAATTTTTTTTTCTTTATTGATTTTAGAGAGAGAAGAAGGGAGAGGGAGTGAGAGATAGAAACATTGATGAGAGAGAACATCGATTGGCTGCCTCCTGCATGCCTCCCACTGGGGATCAGGCCCACAGCCTGGGCATGTGCCCTGACCGGGAATCGAACCGGCAGCCTCTTGGTGCCTGGGTGGACCCTCAACCACTGAGCCACACTGGCGGGCAGATTTTTCTGTCTTAAGAGAGTTATAGGCACGAGGAGAGAGCCCTTTCCACCTCCTTCCCTCCTTCTAAGTGTTGGTCCTTGTCCTGTGAGGAATGTGAGCTACCTCAGTTCTTTTGAGACCCCGACAGGAAGGCCTGAGAACCCCGGAGGGGCTGATCCAGGGCTCTGAGGCCACCGAGCTGCTGAAGAAGCCGGTCCAGGACCTGAATCCAGCTTCTCGTCATGCGAGGTGATTCTATAACTTTATTACTCAAGTACTTGCTCATTGGCTGGTGCTGAATGTAACCATACTGGTACGTTGGTACAAGGGCTGTGCCCTGACTTGTTCTGCATATGTATGTACCCCACAGTACATCACTCGCACACACATATCAAATTCTTCCTTTTAACCCTGGGCAGTACCTTGTTAGTACCAAAGCCATTGTTGTCTCCTTTTCACAGAGTGGGGGACAGGCTCAAAGAGTGACTTATGACAAATGATTATGGTGCCCTGTTGCCTGGGTTTTACTCGCAGAGATTCAGATAGAAAGTAATCAGACTTGTGCTTCTATGACAGAGATGGCACTGTCCTCTTAGAAGTTCTTAGCATTGGAGAAAAGTTTTATGAATTGTGACAGTTAATTTTATGTGTCAACCTGACTGGGCCACAAGGTGCCCAGATATTCAACCAGACATCATGCTGGGTGCTTCTGTTAGGGTCTTTCTGGATGAGTTTAGCATTTGAGTAAAGCAGATTGCCCTCCCTAGTGTGGGTGGGCCTTGTCCAATCAGTTGAAAGCCTAAATGGAACAAGAGATTGACCCTCTCGTAAGAGGAAATTCTTCCAGCCTGATGGCCTTCAAGATGAGACATCTGAATTTTCCTGCCTTAAGACTCAAACGGAAACATCAGCTCTTCCTGAGTCTTGGGCCTGCTGGTCCTTTGACTGGAAGTTCCTGGGTCTACAGCTTATCGATGGCAGGTCTTGGGACTCATCAGCCTCTATACTTGTGTGAGCCAATTTCTTATAATCTCTCTCTTTCTCTCTCTCTCTCCACACACACACACACACACACACACACACACACACACACACCCCTTGTTGATTCTGTTTCTCTAGAGAACCCTGCTTAATACAGGACTCATCCGAATCTGAAGCAGGCAGTTTCCTTCTCTACACAGTGAAGGAAAGGGACTGACACCCTCGCTGTGCCCCTCTGTGCCAGGCGCTGATAGTTTCTTTCCATCCAGTTTCTCATTTACTGGTCCAGCAGCCCGGAGAGGGTGGCCCTGCCGCACCTCCCATCGCTGGAGGGACCGGAGCCTCAGCAGGGGGGCAGCTTGCCCACGGCCACACAGATGGTGAAGGCAGAGCTGGGATTTGTGGGTTTTCTATTAAACCAGCTGCCTGGGAGAGGCTGGAGGAATTTGTGGGCGAGCAAGCTTCTTTGCTTGTTTTCTCATCTATCCTTAAGGGGACTGTCTGCTCCCCTGTGGGGGGCTGAGACCTAAATCACCATCCGGCTCAGGGCCCCTCACTCGTCTTCGCATTCGCCCGAAAAGCAGAGTGACTCACGAAGACCGTTCCTTAGGATCAGATGCCATTTGCAGCCGTTCTAGGAAAATGCAGACCGTCTATTTCAGCCCTTTCTCCTCCTGCTCCCCATGACCGGTTTTTCCCTTTTCTTTTCCTTTTTGGTTTTCGTCTCAATGTCTCCTACCTCTTTCCTTCCCACCATGACAGCAATTTTAGCTTCATAAAGCGAATTAAAGTTTGATGTGCCCACCTTCCTTTGCTCCACCGATCCTGCTTGGATTCCTTACATTGACACAGAAGCAGGCCAAGAGGGAAGGGCCTTTGGGACTCTCCTGCCAGGTGGCAGTATGTATGCCGTCGTGGGGGACGAAAGATGTCCTCAGCCTTGGTTTGGGGACTGGACTAATAAATGGAACCCAATTTCCTTAGGACCAAGACAGTGGGATGGAGTCAGGCAGAAGCCAGTGGGTGCAATGCAAATGGATGTTGAATAAAGGAAGGAAGAAATGGACAAATGAGTGAGTAGGAAATTGTAACTAGTAAAAGCGAATTTAAAAAAGGCTATTGATAAAAACATCATTTATGAGTGCTTACCACAGATATTCTAAGGACTGTGCAGACATGTTATAGCTATTACTGTCCTGAATCCCTCCTAGGTACCTTTAAAATAGGTGTTATTACCCTATTTTTACAGATACTGAAATTGAGACCAGAAGGTTTGCCTGAATATACGCAACAAAAAAATTGGAAGAAATGGGGTTCAAAACAGTAGCATTTGAATCAAATAATCAGCTCCCTGACTGCTCAGTACATTGTGTGCTTTGTTCATAATCACTCGCCCCCTTTCTTGCTACGCTTCCCTGTGGGTGGAGTGCCCTCTCCCACCCCATTACCTCTGGGCTTGGCCACGTGACTTTCTCTCGATGATGGAATGGGAGGGCTGCCATGTCTGAGCAGCAGCTCTAGAGACACTTGTGGTTAGGCCCTGCCTCTCTCACGCATGCCTTTTCTCTGTCACGAGAAAACATGCAACATGCCCCGTTGCTGTCCCCAACAAGTGCTGTTCCTCCACCTGGGTGCCCAAATTAGAAAAACGCACGGAGCAAAACTGAGCAGACAGGCACACAAGAAACACCTGTTTGTACCCACAAGGCATTGAGATTTCAGGACTGCTTGTTACTGCAGCAAGAGCTAACGAATACAGTCCGTATCCTGGAGACTATTCTATAGCACTTCCTGAAAGGGATGGGATGTAAACTCAGACTGGGAAACGTTGTTATGAGGCTGAGAAATGGAGAAAGAGCATTCCGGGAGGTAGAAGCTGAGTGAGCAAAGTCATGGAGGTAGGAAGGTACATGGGAACATATGAGGCCATTGAGAAAACAGCTTTATTGGAGCACCAGGGTAGGGACCAGGGGAAGGCGGTTGGAAATCAGTCCACGGAGGGCACTGAATGCTGCCTGGGATGTAAACTTGACCTTGAAGGTGCTGGAGGGGAGCCACCGAGGCTCGTGAACCAGGAACCTGGCTGCTCAGAGATGCCTGTCGTGTGCGGAGAAACAGTGCCGGGCATGTCTCCCCTGTTCCAGTGCCTGGCTTATCCCGTAACCTGTCATGCCAGCCCCAGCGCTTGCCAGCAGCATGAAAGTTGATTTCTTTCCACCTTTATCTGATGTCTCTCAGGATGGGTGAGTCTGCTCTGCTCAGAGGAGGGGAAATGGAGCTGCCTCAGGAATAATAATAGCGAGTTTCTTCTAAAACAGTTTCCGGATCCTATTTACACGTTTCTAGGAGGACGAGGGCTGAGGTAGAGAAGGGCAGCCGGCATACCTTGGGCAGCTATTATGCGCCAGCAAGTTTGGGTTCCTATGTGTGTGACCTGTGGAGTCACAGGGGTTCTGCCCCAAGAGGGGTCCTGCACTTACTTCAATGCTCTGTGATCACACCTTCAAATTCTTAATCCTTTCCCGACCTGGGGGACCCTGTATTTTCAGTTTGCGCTGGGTCCCGGACACTGTGTGGCCAGTCCTGTGGCTCGGCATCGTGTACCAGACCCGTTGCACACTGCGTTTCGTTTCATTCTCCTGACAACCCTGGAGGTAAGGGCTCTCGTTCTGGCCTCGCTGATGTGCCAGCGGAGGCTCAGAGCAGTTAAGTCGTTTTCCCAAAGTCACATAGCTGGCATGTGTCGGAGCTGGGCTTTGAACCCTGATCACGCTGTCCCCCAGACCCACTCTCCTTCCCCTGACGGGCTCACAGGACATGTTGCTTTCAAAACACCCTTTTCTTCCATTGTTTCAGCTTCAACTTCCCGACCGCTTGTGAGGTCAAAGTCATTATTCCCATAGAAGAGAAGCGGCTGATCCCAAGCAAGTCAGCACTCGAGCAAGACGGGAGGTGAGGTTTCTCAGACCAGGGCCCCTGCCGCTGGGTCAGCAGAGCCGGCGTCTTGAAGAATCGATCCACGGAGGCGCGTGAGGTCCAGGCTGCGGACATCGCCCAGGCCCTTCCTGTCACGTCGCAGGGACTCAGCTCTCACAGACCATGCTCAGAGGTCACTGATTCTGGGACAATGCAAGTTCCATGACAACACCTGGTCCAAACCCTCCCCTTACGGATGGTGGAACCAGAGGCCGAGAGAAGGGCAGTCACTTGCCCAGAGTCACACGCAGGGCCGTGGGAGATCCCCCGATGGAGTCCATTCATTCACCCTTTCAGGTACGGGGCTCAGTGCTGGGGATACCGCGGTGAACAGACAGGCGTAGCCCTGCCCTCAGGGGATCACACCCAGCGGGGATGGACAGGGACCTAGGTCCTCTGCCTTCAGGAACCCTCACTTGGCATAGCAACAAGCAGACCAGGCACCCTCCGATAGGAAAGTCTGCAAAACTTCTGGCGTGGAGAGGTCTGAACCATTCTCTGAGAACTGTTGCTGGCTTTCTAATCAATTTGCATAAGCTAGGTCCTCTCCTGTTAGAACAGCAAATTAATAGCTCATTTTATAGATTGAGCAATCAACCTACAGCCCATTAAATTAGACAGCACACGGGACTGATGATCCGGCTTTTAGCTCGGTCTCACCGTCGACTCCCGCACTTTCTCTTCCTTCCTCCTGACCTTTCCATTTCCTTTCATCTCCCTTCTCCCGAACCCTCCTCCCAGATCCTCATTTTCTCATTAGTAAACATGGTGTTCATTTAACTCTCCAGTATCTCTTCCTTGCCGGGGCTAGGAGGTCTTCCTGGTCTCCAAGTGGGTTCCGTCATCTGTGATGAGCCCCAGAGCACAAGCTCATTTTGGGGCCCTTGGCTGGGCCACGGGAAGGAGCAATCAATATTTTATAAAGGTGCTAAGTTGATAAAAGATGCATGAAGTGGTGTGCAGGGAGGAGCTGGCTGACAAAGGAGTGGGTGACATTATAGTTAACCTCGGGGGCTGTGACTACGTGGATGGAATTCATGGAGTCTGATCTACCCAAGGAGATGGGAAGACTTTTCATAAGGACATTGTCGAATTTCTTGGACCCTCCAACTTAACTTTCCATAAAAGACTTCTAATTGCTTTAGAAGCATGGGTTGTATGAATAAGTGGGTGAGGGCCCAGATGATATGGTCGATGAGGCCTCCATTAGCTGTGGTCTCCATGAATTTTGCAGGCCCTCTAGGTGGTTAGTGGTGGGGTCCGAGGGAGCTTGGGGATTCTGGATAAGTAAGATGGCTGGATAAGTGTAATAGGCTGCATTATTGTTCTAATTCTTCACCGCACTGCGGTAGGATAACACAGCGCTACCTTGTGCTGTGCTTTGCACGCTGCAGAGTATTAGCTGGGCGTGTCCACGTGGTTTGCTTTGGCCAACAAATGACAGTGGACAAGGCTTGGTCACAGGCCTTCAATGTGCCTCTGCTTTTTGTTTTGGGTTCTTGTGCCTCTGCTATTTGCCATGCAGAGGACACGCCACTGGGGCCAGCTAGTTCCCTGACTTCGCCCTGGCCCCACCGATGCTGCCCTTTTCCATCAGCCCCCCACTTCCCCTCCACACCCTGACCAGCCGAATCTTTGTAGACGAAACTGGCTCTGCCACGGTTCTGATCGCGACCTGCTGGGTGAGGCTCCCTGCACACTGGGATCCAAGACCCTCTGGGACTGAGGTCCTGTCCACTGCACCTGACTCTGCCTCAGCCCCTCCCCACTCACGGTTTGTCCCAGGTGCCCTGAAAGGGACCCTCTCTGCTCTTCCTTCTTCTGCCCAGCACTTCCTCTGTCCTCTGCCTGTCATAACTGCTTCATGCTATAGGGTCCCCTTCCATGTCCCCGATGTCCCCTTCAAGGGGAAGCTTCTCTAGAGCACCTTGGGGCAGAGTCACAAGTTGTCTGCCTTCCCTTCTTCCCATCCCCTCCCCTCCCCACCCCTCCCCCATATCTTGCTCATCTTTCTCTAGCGCAGGATTCATCACACTGCGTTGTAACACTTTTTCATGTGATACATTTTCTCTTCCCATTTATAACCTAAATTGCTTCTAAGGAGAATAGATTAAGTTAATAGGCGCTCTTTTGTTCTGCTGAGCACCTCCGTGTGTTTGTGTATAAACAGCTTCGGTGCAGGAGCCCAAGTTGTCACTCAGCAGGAGGGAGAGAATGCTGAAGATGTTGGCGGGTAGAAAAGGACCTTGGGGTCAGGCCAGGGAGAGAGGAGCTCCTGAGACTGGACACGGTGTGGGGGAAGGTCAGCGATGACAGCCCCTCTGCCTCCCCTCCACCCGAGGGCCAGATGAGCAGGGATTTGGGGAGCACAGCGTGTGTGAAATGGGAGTGTTAACTGACCACGGAGGATGTGTCTCCCCATCTCCCCTTCAGAATTGTTAGGGGAGTCTCTCCCACTCCCAAAGGCTGTTGAGTATGTTGGGAAGTTGACCAAGTTCAGGTCTGCTTTTGGGTGGATTTAGAGTAGACACAGGTCCAGTAGCCTGGGACCTGGGTGCAGGCAGAGGGGCCCAGGAAGCTGCTTGTCTCTGGGAACAAAAAGAAGCCATGAGGAGAACTTTGCAGTCTTGGAATGAGGACACCTGAGCCAGGCCCCGGCATCTCTGAGGGCCAGGAGCATCCAGCTGGCATCCTGTATACTCCTTTCTGTGTTCGTCTCTCCCATCAGATTAGGCTGGGACTCAAGCAAAACTTGTCAGGATTCTTTTCCTGACAAGATATAGAAACCTATCTCAGATTGGCTTAAGGAAAAAGCAAAAAACAAATTGGGTCCCCTAACTGAAAGGTCCCAGGAATACTGAGTCAGGTAGGGCTTGATCTAGGTGCTCAAAGGATATGATCAGGATTTAGCACTTCATTTTTTGTTTTCCTCTGTGTTAGTTTTGTTCCCAGCTACTGGGTAGACTTGGTAGAACCACAGCTTCCTCTTGGTCACATAGCAGAAAGAAAGCTTCTTGTCATTTAAAATTTTTTTTTTCCTTTATGGATTTTAGAGAGAGAGGAAGGGAGAGAAAGATAGAAACATTGATGACAGAGAACATTGATTGGCCACCTCCTGCATGTTTCTCCCTGGGGATCAGGGCCACAATCTGGGCGTGTGTCCTGACTGGGAATCAAACCGGCAACCTCTTGGCTCATGGGTCGATGCTCAACCACTGAGCCACACCGGCCGGACAACTTCTTATCATGTTCTAAGGGCTGAGACTGTTTGGATCGTGTGCCCACACTGGAATGAATCACTGGCCTCAAGGATTGGCCAGAGCTTGGTTCAGGGTGAGGTGAGGGTTGGAATCAAACCTGCTGGGGTCACCGGGACTGTCGGGGGGGCAGGATGTCTTCCCGAAGGAATATGAAGCAGCTGATCCCAGAAACAGGGGCCACAGAATTAGCCCACAGAGAATCACATCCGAGGTCACCAGCCATCGACGCGTCCCTGTGGTTGAAAGAGAGGAAGGGCTGACAAGCTTTACTCCATTTGGTTCAGAAAAAAATCAGAGAACTCAGTTGTGCCAAACTGTCAAAATCGCTGCGTCTGTAAGAGTCACCCATGATCCGGCCATTGATCGTCCTGGCTTCCTGGGTAGGCACAAGGCCGGGCTCCTCTGCCCCGCCCAGGCTGCCTGTGGGTCGGGGCTGGTGTACGGGCTCTCTCTGCTCCTTTGCCCACCTTCACTGTGCTTTTCTGTTTCCTCCTCCCCCTCCTGGGATGATTTCTCCGCGGCCCGGGCCAGTGGAGGGATCAGGGGAGAAGGGAGCAGTCTTATAGGACCAACACTTGACCCGCCGTGACCTCTGCTCTGGACGCGGTCTCTTGTGGGACACAATTTGATAAATCTGTTGACTCTAAAAATAAAAAATTGGGGCTGGCATTTTATGCGTTTATTGTTGGTTCACACTTCTAGCAATTCATTTTTATTGTGTTTTACAAAACCGGTGCCTGGGAGTAAACAAAAAGCCTGGCTCCTTCGACAAACATCATTCAAGAAGCATTGTTCTAGGAAGCCTCCCGTTCACACTGGCAGCCACTGGCAAGGAAGAACTAAGGACTGACTGGGCATCTACCCCAGGCACGGGGCTAGGGTCTTTTAGGATCACTATCTCAGTTAGTTCTTACCATGGCTTTGCAAAGGAGCCATTATTATTTCCATTATATAGGTAAGAAAACAGGCTCTGAGAGGTAGTAGTTACATAGCAAGAGGCTATGATCAATTTCATTTTTCTCATAATAATTGCTACCTCCTTCCTTATAAGATCACAGACTACTCATCCGTTACCATGTAACTTCCGTTGCCTCTGGTCAGTGGAGCCTGCGACCTACCTCATTGATTTTGGGCTTTGGCTAATGAAATCTGAAGGGAAGTGCAGTGTGTTAGTTCTGAGCAGATGGGTTAAGAAACACTGTGTATTTCCATGCGTCCCCTGGAGAACCTGCCCTCTGCCAGGGGAACATCAGGTGGCCAGTGGAGCTGCTCCCAGCCTGCGTCCCAGGGTGAGAAGGCAGAAGGAGCAGATTCCAGTCCATTTGTAGCTGGGAACAGACCTACAGAGCCACAGAGCTGCCACTGAACCTCGGGTGGCATGGAACAGGACACGGGGGTTGTTTGTTATGTGGCATTACTTCCGCAAAGCTGACTGATACAGTGTTAGGACTGGGATTGAAGCCATGTGCTACGTGTCCTCTTGTCTAGTCACATCTTATTTTTATTAATACCATTACATGTTGCTTTGATTGTACTTCTTTCAACTTCTCTATAAGATAGGTCACCTTGAGTCAAATTCATGGGCCATCAACCAGGACCGACAGGCTTGTCTTGCTCATCAAGCAAATGTCCTGAAATGTCCCATCACCTGACACGTGAACTACATCATTCTGCTTCTAAGAAGTCCTTATTGAAGGGCAAAGACTTGGCAGAGAAACAACGTGACACTTGTCAGAGTTGACAGAGTGGTGGGATAAGGTGATAGTTTGTGGGTGAGAGTCCAGGGTCAGGAAGAGCTCACACGAGAGGGGGTTTGAAAGGGAAGCAGAAGTTTGCCAATAACAAGCTTCACCGCTGTCATCATTTTGCTTAAAGCTGGCTTTATTAGTTCCTGCTTGGGCTCTGCTCTGAGGTTTCATGGGATGCTCAGGCAGCGCACTCGGTCATTCATTCAGCAACTACTTCTTGAGGTCTCTAGTCGTGAAGTCTTAGGGATGAACCATATCTGACCATGTCGCTGCCCTGCTTAAAATCCTTCCAGCTGCCCACTGCCCACACTGCTCCCCACTCTTCCAGCATCTGTCCTGGACTTACCCTCTGGCCTTATCTACCCCCATCTCCCCAGGCCTGACTCATCCTCTGTAGGGGTGAGGGGCTCAGGCTCTGGAGCTAGTGTGTGCAGGTTCAAATTCTAGTTCTGCTCCTGGTGCCTGGAGACCTTGGGGGAGTTACTTCACCTCTCTGTGCCTCAGTTTCCTCACTTATAAAAGGGTACATGGGATAATGTAGATTACAGCTCTTAGCACCTCCTCCTCCAATTCCAGCCATACTGAACTATTCACAATTCAGAAGGCTTCCTGGAGGAGGTGTCTACTGCATGAGTCTTAAAAACTGAGTAGGAGTTCTCCATGTGGAGGCAAATGTAAAACCTTAGGAGTATGATTCAGCAGAGTGCACAGAGGTTCAAACTATATATATGTTATGCACCTTGTTTTCCTCCCACTTAATATTTATTACACTTCAGAGACTATTCCGTATCAGCACACAAAGAGCTTCGGCATTCTTTTTAATGACAGCATAGTATTCCACTTATGGATGTTATATAATATATGTAATCAGTCACCAGTGAATGGACTTTTCGTTTATTTTCAGGTTTTTTGCTGCTAAAAACAATACCGCCATAAAAATATTTGTTCATGAATATGTGCAAAAAATTATCTGTTGGCTAAATTCCTAAAAGTAGAGTTGCTGGGTCAGGGGTTATATGCTCTCATAATCATTGTTTTCCCTTTTAATTCTGAAGCATTCTAAAATTCCTAAAATGTAAAGAAATAACTGTTACTTGTATACTCATATATATATATGAGTATTTATATATATATGTATTTATACACACACACACACACACATTTTGCTATATTTGTTTCAAATCTTTTTCTTTTAAAGAAACGAAATGTCATGGCTACATGTAAAGCTTATCTTGGTCCTTTTTCCTAGCCCTTGGCCAAGGTACCTGTGAGCATCATCTCCATAAATAGTCCCATGAGTGTATTTGAACGTTATTGCATATATACGTTTCTGTCTGCAATACTCCGGTATAGCATTGCAGGTTTAAAATAAATTCTATCATAATGTATTATTTTGCAACTTGCTTTTTTTCATTTTGTCGAGTTTATCTATATGTATGAAGACCGGTTTTAGCTATTTTAACCTCCACATTGTATTCCATTTTATTAACAAATCACTGTTTATCTTGTCAGCTACTGAAGAACAGTTGGTTTATTTTGCTACATAAACAGCGCTGCAATAAACGTCTTTGTACATGTCTCCTTGTGTATATACACGCGAGCGTTTCCAGGGCGGAGAGCGGAGCCGAGGTGCCGAGCAGAATAGACACATCTGCGGCTTCCTAGATATTGCCAATGGCTCTCCCGAGTGCTTGTACTGATTTATATTCTCAGCAGCAGTGACTGAATACCTTTCCCCTTATATCCTTGCCAATTCTTGGCATTATCAGATGTGTCGGAAAAAAAATGGAAATTAACTTGGTGTGAAATGATACTTCATTGTTTTAATTCGATCATCTCTACATATATTTATTGGCCACTTATATTTCTCTTCCATGAATTGCCTGTTCATAGACTTTGCTCACTTTCCTGTTGGGATTTTATTTTCGCGTTGATTTTTCAGTTGAAAGTTTATTGACATAGTTGTGGATTCACATGCAGTCGTAAGAAATAATACGGAAAGATCCCCAGAACACTTTGTTGCGCTTCCCCCAGTGGTGACATTTTGCAAAAGAGCAGTGAGAGACCACAGTGAGGATACTGACATTAATACATCCATTGATCTTATTTAGATTTCCCCAGTTTTACTTATACTCAGGTGTGTGTGCTTTGGGTAGCTAGCTATTAAATGACTGATTAAACTTCTGTAACGGTTATAGATCTCTTCGGGTTTAAATTTCTTTTTAAGTCCATGTTGATAAGTTATGTGTTTCTAGAAAATTGACAGTTTTGGCTACTATATTATGATCACAATATATTAACCGTTCTCACAAAGTTCCTTTCAGCCGGAGGCTCTGTGACCCCTAAATTATGGTGTCCTCAGGACTCACATGTCCCAGCACAGCATTCTTTATCCATACTAGAGCAAGTCACCCTTTAGTTCAGAGTGATTTGAATAGATCCGAATCAGACAGCCCTTATTTCAGTTTCCTTCCTACCTGTGCCACCTTAGGCAGATAATTCAACCACTCTGGTCCTCAGTTCCCACATCTACAAAATGGGGATAATAACAACCTTATAGTTAAGTGCAAATGAAGAAGACCCTGGCCTAGCATAGGTAACCAACAAACACAGCTCTCTTTCTACTTTGTATCTTAATACTCATATCCGGGTCTTTCTACTGCTAGGTAGAAGCCCTCTGAAGGCAGAGACTGTGCACCTCCTGGTGCTGGCGTGCCGTAGTGTCTCAGGAAGTATTTGCTGAATGCAGACTGCACCCAGGGGAACGAGGCTGCCAGTTTCGGTGGAGCAGGGGCACAAGGCACCTGAGGTGGGCAGACTCTCACATCCAGAGTATGGAGGTAGGCAGTATTCCTGGTGGGGAGGAATATGGGCTTTGACTAGACAGAGATGCATTCAGATCCAACTCTGCTACTTCAGTGCTATGTAACCTCTCTGAACTCAGTTTCTTCATTTGTTAAATGGAGATAATAATAATAATAATAATAATAGCTAACAACTAATGAAAGCTATGTGCCTTGACTGTGTTTTAAACCCTTTACGTGGATTACATTAATTTAGTTCATCTTCACAACCCCACAAAAAAGTAGGTAATAGTATCATACTCATGTTACCAATGAGAAGTAGAGAAAGGGGGATTACTTACCTTGCCCGGCACCACGTAGCCACTAGGGGGCGCCGGTGGGATTCAAGCCCAGGAGGTATGGCCCCTGAATCCAATGGTGGTTCCTACAGCGTAGATGTAGTGAGGATTAAAGGTGATATTTTGTATAAGGTTCTCAGCAGAGTGCCTGACACATAGTGAGTGCTCAGCAGGAACTGTAGCTATTATTACTGCTCTCCTTGACCCCTCCGCTGGGTCCAGCCACAGCGTTACTGGGTTGGACTCACAACCCTCTCTGCTTGACACCGCACGCTTGATGATGAAACGTGCTTAATAGTCGAGCTGTTCTTGATCTTCTCCCCGGGTGTTGAGGCCACTTCCCTGGCAGCCCAGGGAGAGTGTGCAAGATGACGAAGCTTCTATTCTCGGCATCCGTGCTCATCTTAGACATGACTTTGTTTGACACAGTGCTTCCTGTTCTTTGCAGAAGCTTGTGTTTCTTGGGAGCAGAAAACCCTTTTCAAATAAATAGCAAACCAGCTCCTTTAACAAAAATTATTATTATTTTTATTGATTTTAGAGAGGGAGAGAGAGACAGAAACATCAATGAGAGAGAACATCGATTGGCCACCTCCCGCACGTGCCCCACTGGAGATCGGGCCCACAACCTGAGCATGTGCCCTGACCAGGGATCCAACCAGAGACCTCTTTGGTGTATGGGTCAATGGTTAACCACTTAGCCACACTGGCTGGGCAAAACAGCTCCTTTTTAAAAAGGACAAAGCCATGTGGTAACGCAGTCATGACATCTTTCAATTCTGTGAGATTTTAGCCTGTTAGTGGGGATATGGTGAGAAACAAAGTTTGAGAGGTCAGCAGGGCCAAGATCCATCCACCCTCCATCCTCCATCTGATCATCCATCCATCTATCAGGCAGCTAATCATACAAACATCCATCCATTCACCCATCTGTCCATCCATCCATGCATCCATCCGTACATCCATCAACAACAGATGTTTTTTGAGCATCTACTATGTGCTAGGCACTGTCACTTGCCCTCAATGCTATCACATATGCCTGGTGAAGGCAGTAAGTCTGGGGTGCCAAGAAGAGATCCGTGAAGGCTTCCTGAGAGAAGCATCACTTGACCTGAGCTAGGAACACTGGGTGTACAGTGGGACTATTGGAACTTGTGGTTCAGTACACACTGTGATCAGATACCGGTACACAGGAAGGCATAACTATTAACGAGATAACTGTTCATAAGGAGAAGTCCAGCTCTATGAGACCCTGAACTCAGGGGAAGGTGGGGGAGGAGTGGTGGTCAGAGGAGGCCTCCGGCGCTGCCTTTTCAAAAGTCTGCAGACAGTTCTGATGGTCACTCGTGTTTGGGATCTGTCACTTAGGCCTGAGCGCCGCGTCAGTCAGCGGCAAATGGCTGATAAAGGAGCTGAGATCCTGAGCCCTTCAGCCCTCGGGCTGGCGGGCACCCCAGGATTGGTTGCTCCCAGCAATGAGCCGCTCACCTGTTTTCTCCAGTGTGCTGGATACACACTACCACGCTCATTGTGAGCCGTCAAGTGACAAAGTGGGAAATACCACCGTAGCAACAGGAAGTCGTAGGGGTTGTTGAACAGGATGTGTTCTGGTCAGCTGGGCCTCCCAGAGAGTTCAGGCCACAGTGTGGAGCACGTGCTGATGGAGGAAAGGAGAGCAGGGGGAGGCTGGGGCGTGGCCTGCGGGCTGGGCGTGGCCTGCGGGGTCCGTGCGAGGCCTGAGCTCAGGTGGCAGAGGGGGCGTGGCCGCGCCTGGGACCAGCCCCATGAAAGAAGTAAAATCAACAGAAGCGGCGGGGGAGGCCAGGCTCGGTGCGGGGCGTCCGTTTGCTGAGACGGGGGCACAGAAGACACAGCTGGGCCGAGAGTGGGTAGGTGATGTTTTCCGTTTTGGATGAAAGAGAGACTTTTTAGGAGCCCAGATTGTGTGTCCGTGATACTCCTTTGACGACAGTCAGGGGTCCTTGAGCGTGGGCCTTTCAGACGGACATCATTCCTGAATCAAAACTTCCGCCATCTGCTCGTCCCTGAAATGCGAAAGCAGAAAGAGCGACTTCCCGACGAGGCTGGGGGGAGGAGAAAGCTCTTTCCGCGAGCGCAGGACATATGTTCTTCATCCAGCACCGCGTGCGTCTGGATGCTCAGCCCATTCTCGACGTGAGGAAGTGGGGGAGGCCGCGTCTGCGGGGAGGGGGACTGCAGGGCCACAGCCGGGCTTCATGGCCCCTCTCCGGAGTTAGTCCGACTCCACAGCGCCAGTGCTCCTTCTTCCAGGCAGCCCTCATGGATTTCTCTTACCCCGGGCGCTGAGCCCAAGAAGGCAAGTGGTGATTGAACTTTTCCTGGGTGTCCCCATTAGTGTTCTGCCTGCCAAGCCATTAGGCCTGGAGGAGTGGCTCTTAAACTTGGCTGCCTGCTGCGATCTCCCAGGGAGCTTTAAAAATAATGGGGTCTGGCCCCGCCCCAAAGATTCTGATGCAGTCAGAGAGGGGCGCTGTCGGCCTAGGAGTTTTAACAGCTCCCCAGATGACTCTAATGTGTAGCCAGGTAAACTTAATGGGTGATTAATTCCCTCCCACACAGACACGTGGGTGAACTTTGCTCTAAAGCGTGTTCAGAAGAGGAAAGTAAAAGGAAGGATTCCACCCGATTATTGCTTCAATAAAGGGTGGCTTACTGCTCTGGCCAAGGCTGGCTGCCACGGCAGGACTGGCCGGCAGAGGTGGGGTCCAGGATAAGGGCTTTCGGCAGGCTGCCCGTGTCTTACTTTGCGCAGCTGTGTCTTGCTGGGCAAGGGCGGCATCCTCTCTCTGAGGACCGCCAGAGGGGTCCCCGGGCGCTGCTCAGATGGACTCAGGAGCCTACACGCACACGTGGGTTCTGAGAAGCAGCGCAGCCTAGTGTTGGGCCCAAACTGCCCGGGCACCAGCCTTCTTCTGCCACTTGGGTGACGCTGGGGAAACTGTTTAACTTGTGACTTACCATTACCAATAAAATGGGGAGGATACTAGCAACCACCCTCAGTAGTGACGTAGAGGCACACGGCTTGGAGGAATGTCCGGCGCAGATGAAGTCCGCCTTCATCAGCGAAGCTGCAGGTCCTGGTTCTTCCACCTTTGTTGGCATCAATAAGAGAACAAAGGAGGAAAGAAAGACAGGGTGGGGGCAGAGGGTGGGGACAACACCATGTGTGGGCCGCACAGTTCAGCTTCCTCACTCATTCATTCCTTTGTTTGTGTAGTTGTCATTACCAGATGACTTTGTAATTTGTGGATGAAATGTCCTTCGTTCGTTCAGCCTTGCCTTCCGCTTTGGGGCACTCTGGTTTCATCTCCGTGACAGCCAAGCGAAGCAGGTGTTCTGCCCACAGCGATTCAGAAGCCGGGCTCTGCTTTCTGCGGTGGGGAGGACAGGCAGGCGACCTGGGCCTGGAGGGAGTAGGAGGTGGGAGAAGAGAGGGTGGGGAATTGCAACATCTGACTGTCCAGACAAGTTAAAAATAAGTGTAAAAAAGAGGAGATAGTTCTGGCATCTTCCATGAGAGGACTCTAAGCCACTTCTTGTCTCTCATCTACAGGAGACATTTAAGTACGTGAGCATCATTGATTGGAAAGGATGAAGCTATGTAACGCTCTGGATGATCCTAATTAATACATTCCAGTGGCCCAAGTGTCCTTGAAATGCAGAGCCCCCTCCCCCATCCCCAGACCCAAACCTGAATTCCATTCTCAGTTTCACTGCTATCAGAGCTGTAGGCAGGACTTACCTAGCATCTGTTCTGGGATTCCTCTCTTTTATGGCACAGGTGATAGGAATGAGATCCGAGGAGGTGGGGACCCTGGCCAGTGTCTGAGGCTGTAAGCAGTGGGGTCCAGGGCTTGGACATGGCCTGCGGGTGCCTGACCTCCATGGACTGTGGGCTTGGACGGCCACTCCAGTTTGTACAACCACAGTGGCCGCGCACTCTAGCAGCATCCCTTCCCAGACAGTCACTTCCGGCTTTGGGCCATCTCCTCCACCAGACTCTGGTTGTCTTCTGAGAACTGACTTAGTCTGACGTACATCTATCTGTATTCCCAGCAGGCAACCCAAGGCTTGGAGCTCGTAAGCACACATTTGATGAACGGAATTAAACACCAACTTCCTAGCACCACCATGCCTCGTCTGTCCAAGAGTCCTGTTAACACTGAGACTGTAGCACTGACACGAGAGCTTGCTGTGCGGCAGATGCCCGTCTGAGCACTGTGTCTGTCTGTCTCTGTCCTGTGTCTGTCTCTGTCCTGTCTCTGTCTCTGTCACTGTCTGTGTCCTGTCTCTGTCTCTGTCACTGTCTCTGTCCTGTCTCTATCTCTGTCTCTGTCACTCTCTCTGTCTCTGTCCTGTCTCTGTCCCTGTCTCTCACTTTCTCTGTCTCTGTCACTTTTGCTATTGCTATCTCTGTTTATAAATATCTATATCTGTATCTATATCTATATCATCTATATCTATACCTATATCTATATCTATATCTATATCTATAGTTATATGTATCTATATCTGTATCTGTATCTATATCTAATGTATATAATCTATATCTGTATCTCTATCTCTAGCTCCATATCTATATGTATGTGTATCTATATCTATATATCTATATCTGTTTGTGTCTGTGTCTGTATCTATCTATATATCTATGTCATCTGTATCTATCTCTATCTCTGTCATCTAACCACAGTTACTCCTTACAACAACGCTATGAAGTAGGATTCTTCTTATTTTACGTGCGAGGTCAAAGACATGGCGGAATCAGGACTGAACTGAGGCCTGTCTGATGCCCATGCTCTCGGGTACCCCGCTCTGCACCTCTGGGAAGGGCTAAGAGCCCTGACTTTGCACAGCACTTTAACTTCTGGCTGTACCTTTTCAGCACCTTGCCCCAGACTTTCTGTGATTCAGTTTTCACAGCACAGGTTCTAGAGGATGAGCTGGAAGATCCTTCCATGCCCAGCCCTCGAAACATGTGCTGACGGAAGCCCTGCATGTGGGGCCTCTGACTTGCTAGGACGCAGAGTTATATTCCAGGAAAGAAATTTGATCTGTGCATGCGAGACCGTGCGTGTGTGTGCGTGTGCACATTATGGGTTAGTCCCTCAACATCACAAGGATAAGGTCACAGGAACTAGCTCACCAGATGTGCCCCATCAAATGGATTTTATTTTCTGATTTCCTGTGTCATAGATTTTGATCCCAAATCTTATACATGGGGGCCATGGTGAAACCAGTAATCAAAACTCAGAAGAAAATGTGTTTTTCTTGCTCTTAGAACAAAAAAACTCACCACACCCAGCGCATCTATATTAAAATCTGAAACATTTTCTCCTAGCAATGGAAACACCCTGTAATTCCCAGGGACCCCAGTCATCCACACCAGAAGACTCATCTGTGACTTTATTCATTGACCTTTCTTTGTATCCTAATGGGGGTATGAATGGAGGATTCTTTTACATCAAATAATAATATGGAATATGGAACTCGGAGCTGCCCCCAACTTGGTTCTGTTTTCTCCGCTTCCTCCCGGCTTCATGCTTTATACCAAGGTTTGTGAGTCTGCAATTCCCTGAAAGTTTATATAGCATGAAAGGAGAAGTGATAAAATATGCAGATTAATTGCAAAATCCACGTACTAATCTCACTAATGTGCTAGATTAAGACTGTAATTGGGAATCTGCGAGGTGTTTCCACTGATTCAGAGTGAGTCGGACCCTTACGTCTGTCTGTCTGTCTGTGCCACATTTTACGCCCCGGACCTAACGATGTACTTTGATTGCTGAGTTATAGTCTGAGAGTAATAACGTCACGTCAGACTGTATGTTATTTAGAATAATCTCTCGTGCTGGATGAAGACGTCTAAGACAAATCCTGCTCCTGGCAGGGTACCTTCCAGGGGCCCCAACTCTGCTCCATCACCACGAGCCTCTATTTCAGGGTCACCGCTCAGCCGCCCCGGGCTGGCTCCTGCAGGCAGATCCAAGCAGCCCTGGGCTGGGACCACGAAGAGACCCTCAGCCGGACGCGAGGCCGACTCTTGCCCCACAGGCTCGCAGGCAGAGCGGGGAAGAGCCAGGACTCTGTGATCACATGGCTCCACAGCTCTGAACCAGACCCCGCCCCATAAAATAGGGGGTTCACGCCCATGTTGCGGGGTTGTGGTGAGGCTCCAGGGGGCTGCTATACAGAGTTCAGGGCACCCAGTAGGCCTCGATTATGGCTAGTTCCCTTCTCTGTATTTCAGATCATCAGTGAAGGTGAGGGACTTCAGAATCATCTTAATAACACCATTATATTAAACATTTGAAGCCATTGGTGGGGCAAATCATGATCCTAATTTATTTAAAAATAATTCCTTATTTTCTTTTTTAAAACATTTTTTTTCTTTATTGATTTTTAGAGAGAAGAAGGGAGAGGGAGAAAGAGAGATAGAAACATCAGTGAGAGAGAACATCGATTAGCCGCCTCCTGCATGCCCCCCACTGGGGATCAGGCCCACAACCTGGGCATGTGCCCTGACCGGAATCGAACCGGCGACCTATTGGTGCATGGGTCGACGCTCAACCACTGAGCCACACTGGCCAGGCTGTTTATCTTCTGTGCGCCCAATTCTAGCCCACAGAGTTGGATATAAGAAAGAAAAACCCTGGAAAGGGGAGGGGAAGCTGGAGCTGAGAGAACTGGGTGTAAGTTCATGTGTGTGGGGTGGGGGAGGGGCAGAGGGCACTTCAGGTGTGGGAGTTTCAATGCACAGGTGTGGCCCCAGCTCAGTCCCCGAGTCAAATGGATTGTCCGGGAGGCACCCTTCCTTTGCCTCTCTGGGTCTCGATGATGAAATCTGGAAGCTGAACTGGCTACTAAGGGCCTTTCTCCCTCTGGAGTTCTGGGGCCCGTCTTTGGGGATGGTCACTCTACTGCAGCAGGTGCAGCTCCACACTGGGAGTGGCCCCCTGGAGCCAACGATCACCTTGGCAGGGGGTGTGGACGTCACACAGACTGCGGGCAGCCAGCTCAGCGCATGGGAATGCGCAGAAGCCAGAGACGCCTGTGTTCAGAAGGCCTTCTTCCTCAAACTTTCTTTTCAGTTTTCCAGTTCTTCTTCTTTTTTTTTTTACCCTCACCCGAGGATATTTTTCCATTTTTTGTACAGATAGAGTGGGAGGGAGAGAGAGAGAGAATCATCGACGTGAAGGGACACATCGAGTGGCTGCCACCCGCACGACCAACCAGGGCCGGGGACAAACTGCAACCAAAGTACGTGCCCTTAGCGGGAACTGAACCTGGGTCTCTCCGGACCACAGGCCGACGCTCTAACCGCTGAGCCAAACTGGCCAGGGCCCAGTTCTTCTTCTTTTTCCCCCTTCCTTTCAGATGCCTCAGGTCATATGGTCATTTCATAGTCCTCAAGTCCTGTGATCCCTCCACAGTATCAAGTTCACCATGTCCTGTCAATTTTCAATGGAGTCAAAGAAGCATGAACGAGAGGCCTCTCTCATCTCTTTAAACAGAACTGATTTTATGTCCGCAGATATTTTCCTAGCTCTTCTCTGCGCCCTCACTGATTTCATCAAATTTTACATCTAAGTTCGTCTTTCCCGCCCCCACTAGACTGAAACCTTAGGGGGTAGAGATTCTTTCTTTGTCACCCTAAAACCATCTGCCCCTCCTCATACAGTGCCTTCCATGGTGTGGAAGCTACACAGACATCTACAACACACAACAAGAGAGAACTCAACCAGAAAGCATAAATAATAAAATACTGTCACAGAGATTTGAGAACCAACCACACAATCTACTGGGTGCCTCCTAGGAGCCGGACCCTGGGCCCCCTTCTTTGGATAATGTAGAGATTGTAGACGGAGGAAGGCCAGTTGGCCACATTGACTACCCAGGAGTTGACTTGCAGTCTTAGGATAGTGACTCGACATCTCAGAGCCTCGTTTTCTTGTCTTTAAAATGTGGGAAGGGTGCCCTGGCCGGTTTGGCTCAGCGGTTAGAGCGTTGGCCTGCGGTCTGGAGAGACCCGGGTTCGGTTCCCGCTAAGGGCACGTACCTTGGTTGCAGTTTGTCCCCGGCCCTGGTTGGTCGTGCGGGTGGCAGCCACTCGATGTGTCCCTTCACGTCGATGTTTCTCACTCTCTCTCCCTTCCTCTCTCTCCCTCCCATTCTATCTGTACCAAAAATGGAAAAAATATCCTCGGGTGAGGATAAAAAAAAAAAAAAAAAAAAAATGTGGGAAGGGTGGCAACCGGAGTCCTGCTGGGCAGTGTGGGTTAAATGAAGTATTGCAGACTTGCAGACGTGGTCAGGTGAGAGTCACACACCCTCTTTGGAAAACTTGCAGTATCTAAACAAGCTGTACATTAGCTACTCCACCCCGGGTATCTATGCCACAGAAATGAGTGCTTATGTCCTGCAAATGGCAAGGACTAAAATTCTCCCAGCAGCTTTATACATAATAGTCCCAAATGGGACAGAGTTCGAATGTGGAACGATAGATTGTGGCATATTCATCTAGTGAAATACTGCACAGCAATGCAAAAGGACAAGTAGGTGCTACACACAATGATAGAGAGGATGTCACAGATGCAATATCATGTACAAGGAGCCAGACACAAAAGGGTGATTATGGCATAATCCCATTTATATGAAGTTTAAGAACAGGAAAAAATACTCTGTAGAGATGGTGTTCAGAAAAGTAGTTTCCTTCGGGGAGAACTATATCTTGATTTGGGTAGTGGTGTGTAGGTATATATAAATGGGAAGATTCACTTAAGAGTATTGCATGTCACCCTGACTGGTTTGGCTCAGTGGTTAGAGCGTTGGCCCGTGGACCAGAGGGTCCCAGGTTCGGTTCCTGCTAAGGGCACCTACCTTGGTTGCGGTTTGTTCCCAGCCTGGGTTGGGGTTGTGCAGGTGGCAACCAGTTGATGTATCTCTCTCACGTCGATGTTTCTCTCTCTCTCTCTCTCTCACTCCCACTCTTCCTGAAGATAAATGCAAAAGTGTCCTTGGGTGAGGATAAAAAATAAAAAGAGTATCTCATATCATTGTATGTAAGTAATTAAAAAGGTGAATAACAAACTTATAAATATTCACTAAAAATTCCGTAGAGACCCCAGGTGGGAGTGTGTTGTCCAGTGAAAGGCGTCAGGCAGCGCCGGGGCCAGGGCCTCACAGCAGGCACTCGAGGCCAGTGCTTCCCCAGCTTTAACTGCACAGAAGCACCTGGAGCGCATGTCGCACTCAGATTCCAGGACCCGGCCCCACAGTTTCAAATTCCATGAGCCTGGGGTGGGGCCTGAGAGTCTGCTTTACTTACAAGCTGTCAAGTGGTCCTGATGCAGCTCGTCCACAGACCACATCTTGAGCAGCACTGGTCCAAGTGGACCTCAGAAGCAAATGGAAAACAATCCCTTGCTCTGGTGAAGTTCACCTGCCAAGGTCCCACTCACATGCCGCCTTCTTTCTGCCCTCTGAAATCCATATGATTGCACCTCATTGGAGGAGCCCGGGATGCTTCCAAAGTCTCAGCTGCAAGGGCCTCTGGGAAATGTAGTTTTTAGCTTCCGAGTCTTGCTGCACAGGAAGGTACATAGAAGGCAGAGAGAGTCCAAGTGCCACTCAACCACAGCCCCCACAGATCCCACGCAGCTGTCAGCTGGTGACACTCTTCGTACTCAGGGCACTGATGTGAACACAAGTTTTCTGCTGGGTGACTTGAGTTAATTACAGCTGTTGTCTTCTGGAGATTTTTGACACTTCAGTCAAGGAGAGTCACGTTTCAGGTCGGAAAAGTCTGATAAAGATTGTTAATAGAGACAATAATTTCCTTGTTTAGCTCAGTGATGCAAAAAGGAAATCAAAATTGAGCTCATGCTCAAGCTAGAAGAAAACAATCCAGTGTTACCACCCCTCCCTATCCATTTCTCAGAAGGAAAAACCGAGGACCCCCAAAAGGACAAAGGTCACCTGGCAGAGCTGACTGAAAGTCATGTGCCTTCATTTTGGTTAAGAAAGCACATTGCTGTCCATGAGTCTTTCCGTGCCTCCTTGTCCCTGTGACGACAGCAGGGCAGATGTTGCTATTTTACAGATGAGGGGCCCAGATTCTGACAAGGTAGGCAAGACTGCATCACAGGCCACCCAGCAAACACGATCACCTGGCCCAGCACAGCCTCCTGGTCTTGGCTCCTCTGCCTGAGAGCTGTGTGACCATGAATAGATGACCTAACCTCTCTGTGCCTCACTTTCTTCTGTGAAATACATTTAACAATGGTATCTGCATCGAGAGGTTTTGAAGAAGGCATGAGATTGTAGCTGTAAGGTGCCAGCATCGGGTCCGCAACAGAAAGTTCAATAAGCATTAGTCTTTGCTGTTTTCCTGAGCTTTTTCCAAGAAAGAATCTAGGAGCTCTCCCAATGCCCCCAGAGAGGCTGGTTTTCATAAAATAAAACCGAACAGGACAGAACAGCAGTCTGGGAAGAAAGAGTTTAGTTCTGAGAGGAGAGGGGGCTATGGAGTTGTGATGGGTGGGACCTTCGGAGGCAGCCTCCAAACGGTCCTTTTCTGCCCGATTGTGTTACCGTGATCCATTTCATCATTTGACAGTTACTTCTTGCCTCAAATGCCTTTGTCCCCTACCAGTTAAAAGGGAAATACTTAAGAAACACGCATTCGTGTGGCGGCTCCTACTCCCACACCAACCCTACTGTGGGCCAGGTCTGGGCCAGGTTCACATACAAAGTCCTATTTTCACTGTTCCCCTGTGAGTCCCCTGGTGGAGATAGCGGGGCAGCCAGCGGAGCTCTGATCTCAGAGGATGAGAGATGGGGGCACCGAGGCCGACTTGGGGACGCAGCAAGAAAGCCTGTGGTTTCCAGGTGCTGTACCAGGCATCTTATCTCTGCTATTTCAGTGACCTTGACCAGTAGTTCCGAGAGGTGGGACATTATTCCCACTTTGCAGATAAGGAAACCGAGGCTTAGAGAAATGACTTCCGTGGGTCCTGAAGCTGTAAAAGCTGACCCCAGGATTTGAACTGAGACTTTGCAGTGAGCAGAGCCTCACCTTTGCTGCCCATTTCCCCCACACCCTTTTCTTTGGATACACTTAAAAATGGTTTTGCCTGGCCGTGTGGCTCAGTGGTTGAGCGTCGACCCATGCGCCAAGAGGTCGCCGGTTCGATTCCCAGTCAGGACACATGCCCAGGTTGTGGGCTCGATCCCCAGTGGGGGGCATGCAGGAGGTGGCCAATCGATGTTCTCTCTCATCGATGTTTCTATCTCTCCCTTCCTCTCTCTCTCAAATTGATAAAGAAAGAAAAAATTTAAATTGTTTTGCCAGCACCTGGCAAAATATACATAACATGAATTTTACCATCTAAGCTATGTTTAAGTGTACAGTTCATTGGTACTGGGTACATTCCCCTTGTTGCATAGACATCACCACCATCCTCCTCCAGAGCTCTTTCATCCTGCGAAGCTGACTCTACCCTCATGAAACAATCACTCCCCGTTCCTCCCACCCCCCACTCTGCCCCTGGTGTCCACTACTCTACCTTCTGTCTCTGCAAATTTGACTGCTCCAGGCAACTGGTGACTCATCTAAGTAGAATTATACAGTATTTGTCCTTTTGTGTCTGGCTTATTCACTTAACATAATGTCCTTAGAGTTTATCTATGTTGAAGCAGGTGCCAGAATTTCCTTCTTTTTATGGCTGAATAACATTCCCTTGTGTGTATATACCACATGTTGTTTGTCCGTTTATCAGTGGACACTTGGGTCGCTTCTACCATTCAGGTATGGTGAACAGTGCTGCTGTGAACACGGGGGCACAGATAGGTGAGACCCGGCTTTCAACTCTTTCGGGTTTATATTCAGAAGGGGAATTACTGGATCGTTTGCATGTCTTATGTTTAATTTTTTTGAGGAGATGTGATACTGTTTTCCAGTGATTACACCATTTTGCATTCTCACCAGCAATGCACAGGGTTCTGATATCGCCACATCCTCACACATCCTTCCTACTTTCTGTGTGGCTTGTTTGTGTTATAGCAGCCATCCTAAGGGATATGAGGTGGTCGCTGTCCATTTCAGCACCTGGGAAGCTGGGCATCCTAAGGAGCCTTGGACGCTCATGAGACTCAACCAACAAAGGCCAGCTCACTGAAGAGGGCAAATGTCCAAAAGGGCAGCCACATGGAACTTACTCCCACCTCTCCATCCAAAGAGCAGACACTCCCTGAATCTAGAGGAAGCATCTCTGTACACAGCAGACTATTGAAACCGGTGTGCAGGGGTGCCCGGCTCTGTCCTCCAGACCTTCTTCCACTTCTGGCCTCTGGAAGGGAAAGTGTAGTTTGCCTTCACCATGACATGGCGATAACCACAGAGTCCAAACCTAAATGTTCATGTGCATTTCCTTGTTGAAGCTTGCGCATTGAAGATTTTATATTCATGCATTCTTTGATGATGCCTAAATGCCTTCCTGGAAATGTGTGTTGATTTGTAAATTAGATTGCCTTCTGTACTAAAATTCCATTTGTGCAAGAAAATTTTTTGTTGTTTTAGAAGGTGTGGAGGGGGGACTGGAGGCAATGAGGCATAGCACAAGGGAAAGAGATGTGGCCTGGGCTAGGGCGAGGGTAGCGAGGATCCACAGGTGGTAGTGGCGGTGGGGGGTGGGGACAAGGGATAGACATGATGTATTTCAGAGACGATGTACAAGATGTGTTGACAGTCAGTGGTCAGGCCTGACAGAGGAGGAGGAGTCAAATGTGACTCTCATACTATGGCTTGTTAGGTAAGGGGTGTTGGAAAAGGCAGGGACCAGAACAGGGGGTACGAAGTCTATTTAGACTTTGAAGGACTTGTGGGCCACTCGAGCTCCTGGACATGTTCAGTAACGCAGGGGTGTGGGATTGGGAAAGGGGAAGGGGGGCGAGGTTGGAGGATGTGACCTCGATGCCCTAAGAAGGTGCACGGTCAGGTTCAAGGTGAGGAAAGATGGCTGTGCACTGCCATTGGGGGTGAGTATGATCACGGAACCTAGATCGAAGGGGCCTCAATCACGTTGTTCTGCAGAGCAGATGGGCAGGCTGGGTGACAGCCAAGGTCTTGTGTTGGGTTGGCAGGAGACCAGAGACTGGAACCCAAGTGTCTTGAATCCTGGGAATGGGGAGGGCCTTGACCTCTGGGCTCTCCAGCCCTCTCTCTTGGGTTGGCATCCTCAGGGCACCCCACTCTCCATCAGCTCACCCCACTTGGAGTGCATCCATCCTGGATCAAGGAGCCAGTGGCAGCATTAGTATCTAATGACTGAGTTTGAGTCCTGCCCCACTCACGAGCTGGGAGCCCTGGGCTGTAATGTTCTCCTGGAACGTCGGTCACACGGGAACACTGATGCCTCCATCCTGAGTTTAACGACATAAGGTGCATATAAGGGCTGGAGGATTGCTTGGCACACAGTGGACACTCAGTCCACATCTGTTGTATCTGGATCAATCAGAGTCTGCCTGGACATCTCCTCCTCCAGGAAGCCTTCTCTGGTTCCCCCTCCCCTAATCACACAAGGTCCGATAAGATTCCCCTTCTCTGTGTCCCTAAAGCACCACACTGGGCATCATAACTGTCTGTCTCCTTGAGCACAGGGGCTGGTGTTACTTAGTAGGATGGTTTAGTTTTGGCTACATAGAAATCCTGTTTCTGCTGCTTCCTAATGGTGACACCTTGGGCAAGTCTTTCAGTAAATCTGAGCCTCAGTTCCCTCGCATCTGCAAAATGGGAATGATATAAATATACCCATCTCTTAGGGTCTCTGTGAGAATTAAATAACACATAAGCTCAGTTCTTAGAACGATGCCTTGCACAGAGAAAATGCTCAATGAACGTCAGCTAGTTATCCATTATTATTCATTATCGCTGGTAATTTTACTTGTAGGTCTATTGGACCAGGAGTCAGAAGACCTGGGTTCTGGTCTCAGCTTTTTATTCTGTTGACTTTCAGTAAATCTTTGATGTCCCTGGAATCATTTTAGGTAAGTGGTTAGTTGGTAAATAAATGACTTTGTCATAAAGAGAAGCTCCAGTTACCATTCTCTCTGTGTTCACTGGGAAGGACCCGGATCAGGTGATGAATATGTGTTTGTGGAGAGGCCGTCTGTGGGACAGACTCTAAGCTGTTCTCTGTTTTCTCTCCTGTGACCACAGGGGCTGCTGCTGGGAGTCCCCACTCCTGATGGCACCTGCTTCCCTGGAGGCCTCCCACTGGGGACACAGACAAAGCCCTTGGTCTGTGTGCACGCACATATATATTTTAGAAGTGCTTCTCTTAATCATATCTTGAATTAATGCAGGCCTCGTTCATTCCCAGCTCTCATTACCCTCTTAATTAACTCGGCACAGATGGAAAAAGTCTGAATTGCTCTAGCTGAGTTGTTCTGCTAGTTTTAAAATGAGATAGCAGATGGGAGGACGAGGTGGAACGGGCCGGCTCGGAGGGAGGAGATGAGTTTTCAAGCTGTCACTGGAGCGTCAACAAACACTCCATCTGTTGGTGGTGAGGCCGGGCCGAGAACTCGGGCAAGGGGCTGGCGTTCAGAGGGCCGCAGGGGCCAAGGCTCAGGGGTCCTGGCTGCCCAAGCTATCCTGAGGACGTGGCCCCCAGCCCTGAATGGGCGCCAGGAGTCCTGGGGCCCTGATGAGGTGGAGACTGCTCCCCTAGACCATGATGGAAACACTCCTGTTTCACTTGGCTGTTTGGGAGCCAGGGACGGGTTTTATTTCCCTTCTTATCTACAAAAGTCTTAAGGAATGAATGGCATCAACTCCACACATCTGTCAGAGTGAATGTTCTAAAATGCACATCACTTTGCTGCTTGTCATTGGCTCCCTGTGGCCCTCCAGGCAGGGTCTGGCCCTGTCCATGACTGCAGCTCCTCTCTCCCCAGCTCTCCACCTGCCCGGCTGCTTCCAGCCCTGATGAACGGCCTTCGCCGTGCTCCCTCCTGCCTCTGGCCTTAGCACCTACTGTTCCCCCTGCGGGAACCGCCCGTTCTTCTCATCCTGCGAGACCAGCCGTGTTAGGTACCCCGTGGGGTCCTCTCTCTGCTCCTTGACTTTCTCCCACCACAGTCTTTTCCAAAAGACTCTTTGCTGGTGAATGAATCAATAAATGATTCTTCAGTGACAGCTCGTTAGAGGTGTTTAGTTTGTTTCCTCTCTAGTACAACCGGGGCAGGCGGGTAGTCAGCCTTGACTTGCATACCCCAATGGCCGAGGAACTCACTATCTCATAAGGTAGACACACTAGTGGTGGACAGATCTGATTGTTCCACCAGTCTGTGGGCTGGGCTCTCTGTAATGTCCACAGAAATAAAATTTGTCCCCTCTACCACAGCATGGTCCTTTAGGGGCCTGACAACAGGGTCTCTCCTGAGCTTATGACTCTCATTAGACAACTGTCAACAGATGGTCATTGGTGCCAGTTCAATGCCGACAAGAATCCTCAAGTTGGGGTGCGGTGATGAAGGAAACGTTAGTGCAAACAGCTAGACGGTCAGACAGCATGGGTGTGAAAACAGCACCGCCGTGAGGCTGCCACAGGGCCAGGCCCCTCCTCGGCCGGGCAGCGGGCACACCACGATGGTCCACTCGGCTCTGTCCCTCGGGGCTGGTCTGCCCTGCTCCTGCCAGACATCCTCAGCCGACGCCAGGAAAACACAGTCTGGAGTCTGGTGGAAAGCGCACTCTTGGAGCCAGAGGGGAGCTGGCTTGTACAGACAGAAGTCCCCACCACTTGTCCCTGATTGGTCCGAATAGAGCCTATCAGCTTTGCCGCTCCGACCAGAAGGGGAAGGCCTCAGTCCCATTGGTTGGGCTCCAGGAACTCCTCCCGAAGGGCGGGCTCAGCCTGCAGAAGCACAGTGCAGGCAGGCAGCCCAGGCAGGGGTCTAGCCCCTGCTTCTCCGGGCAATGCAGTTTGGGTGAGAGGCCCCCGTGCAGAAATGGCTCCTAGGCTCTGTTTTTTAAAAGTTTGAGCCCAGTTAGCCACCAGGAGCCCTTCTTTGTAGGTGTCATTTTCCCCCCTTAGGGTTCACAGTACATAGAAGGTAGCACCCACTAGTTGCTCTCAGACACTCCTCGGATGACAGGGTCTTGGGGTGACTGCCCAGCCTGTCTTCTGCCCAGAGGTTTGTGGAGTAATAGACAGAGCTCAGACTTGGGGGCCAGAGAGACTCATATCCAACCCTTGCCCTGCTGTTTACTAGCTGTGAGACCTCAACAGGTGCCTTAACCTCTCTGAGCCTTGGCTTTCTCATCTGCAAAATGGGGGTCAAGTCAGATGGTTGTTGAGATCCCTTTTAGTCGTGTTCTGAGAAGTGCCAAGTTGGCTGTGTTTCAGGAAGTTGTTTCCATCTCATCCGACTCCTGTCCCCTTGTCCCCATCCCTCTGTGGTAATCCCTGGTTTATTGCACTAACTCGGGCTCCCTTCGCCAGGTTTTCCTGAGACTCAGTTCTAATCAAGTCCCTCCGCGGCTTCTGTCTTTATCGACCGATCAGCTGAGTTGTGTCCAGGCTCCAGAGAGGTCTTGCCAGTGTCGCCAGCTCCAGAAGCCACAGCTGCCCACGCTCCGCTGTTCCCTCCGGGCTCTTCAAAGGCACTTCCACTGCGCATATGGTACTGCTGCCTCCACCTGCAAACCCTTCTCCCTCGGCGGCTGTCAAACGAACTTCTATGGACATTGCAAAACCCTGTGTAGAAATCGCCTCCTATCTGGAGCTTTTCCAGACCATCCTTCCCCTCTGGGACGAACTTAATGATTCCTTCTTCTGTTCTCCTGTACAAGCCTGATCACTGCATGATCACAGTAGGTGTGAATGGTCATCTTCTGGGGTTGTCCTTCTTCTGTGACTTTCACAAGGCAGGGACCGTCTGATTCCTCCCTGTGTCCTCAGTGCCGGGGACAGGGCCTGGTCCCCACCTTCATGGCTTATGTTGCTGCACTTCTGACCTCGATCTCTTTCCTCACTTTTTCAAGTGAAATGACAGGGGTTCTTAATCAGAACTTCTTAATCACACCGCGGTATCCTCCCGAGATGCGTTCACCTCCAGAAACCCATTGATTCACCATGCTAAATTACTGTAATTACCACAATGACAAAACAGCCGCTTCCCCAGCTTTCTTCACCCTGGCCAGTTTGCATACGCTAGCGAACAACTGTCTCCCGTCAGGCCCCCTCCCCCTGGGACCCGCCCCCCTGCCTGCCTCTTCTGAGACAATTTCTCTGTGCTTCGTTCCCCTCCAACTCAGGGCTGGATGGGGCAGGAGGAAAGAAGTTCCCAGAAATTTCTAATCCACCCAAGGAATGGAAAAAATTAATTTTCTGTCACTTCAAGCGCAGTAAATACGTGGAGGGAAGGCTTTCTGCTGCCGCGGGAGGAGGCAGGGTGGGTAGAAGCAGCAAACACTATTACACATAACACAACATAGAATTTACCACCTTAACCATTTCAATGTGTGCAGTTCCATGGTATTAAAGACACTCAGATAGCTGGGCCCCACCACACATTCTTTTCATGTTGCAAACCGGAAACTACACCCCGTGAACAGCAACTCCCCATTCCGCCCCGCCCCCCAGCTCCTGGCGACCGCATTCTACTTTCTGTCTCTATGAAACTGATGACGCCAGGTACCCCATGCACGTGGAATTACACAGTATTTGTCTTTTTGCATCTGGGTTATTTCACTCAGCACAATGTTCTCGAGGTTCATCCATGTGGTAGCATTTGTCAGAATTCCTTCTCTTTAAGGCTGGTGACATTCCATTGCCACATTTTGCTTATCCATCCATTTACTGTTGGAGGCCTGGGTTGCTAGAAATCTGATCTTGCAGGTTAAGATACCTTTTAAAATTCACAGAACAGTACACTTTTAGGAGGGAGGGAGGAGGAGGAGGAGAGAGGGAGACACACATCAGTTAGTTGCCTCCCACACACGCCCAACCAGGGCAGGGGGTCAAATTCGCAACCCAGGCATGTGCACTTGACTGGGAATCAAACCCACATCCCTTTGGTGCGTGGACTGGAGCTCTAACCACTGAGCACACTGGCCAGGGCCACAGCCACCCTTTCAGCCATGCATTCATTAACACATCTTTACTGAGCACCTGCACTCGACATTTGGGAGAGAACAGTGAGTATCATGCAGATGCTGACCTTATGGAGTAAGACAGGCTGTAATCTAACAACTAAGAGAATGTGCATTCGGTCTGATGGTAAGTTCCAGGGACTGAAGTAGAGCCGATGAAGAGGGCTCATGAGTGCTTGATCCATGCTATGCCATCCAGGGTGAGCTCAGAGTTCTCCTGAGGACGGGAGAGTTGTGAGAGGGAGCGATCCGGGTCATTAGAGGTGGAGAGAATAGAACATGCAAAGGCCTGGGGGCGGGAAGGCGGGTAGAATGTGGCTGGTGACATTTGGAATAGAGAGTAGCTAGAGATACGGAAAGAGAGGTGGCTGGGGCTGGAGCTGCAGGGAAAGGTGGGCTGAGTGACAACAGTGGGCACTTAAGAATTCTAAGCGGCGAATGTTTCAAAAGCGTTGCTCGGCCTGCTGGTTTGAGAATTGACCACTGTGTGGACAAAGCTGGCTCTACGAAGATCTATGGCTGTAACAACATAGGCTGGAGATTGACAAACTTTTTCTGTAAAGTAAATGTATTTGACTTTGTGGACCATATTGTCCCTGTTGCAATTAGTTCTTTCCTTGGAATGCAAAAGCAACCACAGACAATATGTAAATGAGTGGGTGTGACTGTGTCCCAATAAAACTTTATTTACAAACACAGG